>NC_086447.1:889555426-890157384 GCF_028390025.1 Pseudophryne corroboree
TCACAGATTAGCTACAGATTGGCATTAGGGATCTCTAGGTTAGAGGTCTGCCATACACTCACAGATTAGCTATAGATTGGCGTTAGGATTCTATAGGTTAGGGGTCTGCCATACACTCACAGATTAGCTACAGATTGGTGTTAGGGTTCTGTAGGTTAGAGGTCTGCCATACACTCACAGATTAGCTACAGATTGGCATTAGGGATATGTAGGTTAGATGTCTGCCATACACTCACAGATTAGCTACAGATTGGTGTTAGGGTTCTGTAGGTTTGAGGTCTGCCATACACTCACAGATAAACTACAGATTAGCATTAGGGATCTGCAGGTTAGAGATCTGCCATACACTCACAAATTAGCTAGATTGGCGTTAGGGTTCTGTAGGTTAGAGGTCTGCCATACACTCACAGATTAGCTACAGATTGGCGTTAGGGATCTGCAGGTTAGAGATCTGCCATACACTCCCAGATTAGCTACAGATTAGCATTAGGGATCTGTAGGTTAGAGATCTGCCATACACTCACAGATAAACTACAGATTGGCATTAGGGATCTGCAGGTTAGAGGTCTGCCATATGCTCACAGGTTAGCTACAGATTGGCATTAGGGATCTGTAGGTTAGAGGTCTGCCATACACTCACAGATTAGCTACAGATTGGTGTTAGGGATCTGCAGGTTAGAGGTCTGCCATACACTCACAGATAAACTACAGATTGGCATTAGGGATCTGTAGGTTAGAGTTCTGCCATACACTCACAGATTAGCTACAGACTGACATTAGGGATCTGCAGGTTAGAGGTCTGCCATATGCTCACAGACTAGCTACAAATTGGCATTAGGGTTCTGCAGGTTAGGTATGCCATACACTCATGAAAGTGCCATATTAGGTAAAAACACACACAGGACAAAGTAATATCCACGTGAAATACATTACATCTCCCAAAGGAAATAAACTAATACACTGATGGTTAGACTTGTACCAATGAAACACTGAGCTCATTCATTCAAGCAGTATTTAAGTGCTTCAGCAGTGCACACCCACATCATAATCCACAAAGAATGCCAACATGTGTAAAGTGCTACTCATTTAATGAGCAAGGGATCATTGAGCCATAATGCTATCTATATATGCTCTTCAAACAGCCCCAATTAAAGGTGCAAACACTACAAAATGGTCCATTTCCAGCCATGCAGGTCAGTAGGTCCTTACAAGAGACTGCGCTTTCCGGAATATAACGTGTAAACTAACATGCAGTCATGCAACATATCCTGCTTCTGGCTATTACTTAGAATGACACCCCAGTGTGATCATGCAGTAGTTGTTGCATTGCTGAAGGAACTATGAGTTGTTACACTTTATGGTGCTACTAAAAAGACCAAAAGTAGTAAAGATAAGCTGCGTACACCGATGGCACAGTAACATATGACGGCGAGGTAACACTGGCACCCATTAGTTACTGCACGTTCCTCTCGTCACTCAGCTGAGTTCCTGTCTTCCAGACACGTACAAACCAGGTGATGTTAGCATTTTATTTTATATGCTTTTAATTACAGTCTGTGAGTTCCCTGGCCCTCAGAAATAGCTCGCTTGTTGATTGCTGTGTAAACAAATGTTTTTCTTGGTTACTGGCATGTACAGGTCATTATCATTTAACAACGTTTATTCCCCACGGTAATTCACTGTACGGATGTGACATCACGCTATCGCTCAAGCACTTAGGAGGACATTTACTAAGCAGGGGTAAGAGCGGAGGAGTGAACCAGTGGAGAAGTTGCCCATGGCAACCAATCAGCACTGAAGTAACATCCATAATTTGCATGCTCTAAAATTGTACAGAGCTGCTGATTGGTTGATGGAGCAACTTCTCCACTGGTTCACTTCTCCACTCTTAACACTGTTTAGTAAATGTTCCCCTTACTTCTGTGACTGTGAGGGCTGCAAACCCACTAAAATATTTCACACTAGTAAGAATTCCTAGTCCAATGCACATCTCCAACAGGACTCCTTCCCACCTAGTGGGGGTGGTATATTTTGTCATCATGTTGACACGGACGTAATGTCGACAGACACCACGTCACCATGCTTGATATGTCAACATTGGCGAAGTCTACATTCATCATGTTGGCGTGCTGCAAATTCGAATGTCAGCATGTCATCACTGTTGACATAATAAATGACAATGCCATTAATGTCGACATGCCAAGCATTTGACATTATGACCATGTCGACACAAAAGGTGTTAACATGCTTGGTATGTATGTAGACATTCATCAAATGGATGCTGATGAAACGTCCACATTATTAGACTGTTGAGAAAATGTCCCTGGTGGTCTAGTGGCGACTTGCGATGCGGCATGTTGCATCACGACTTGCTGCATGGAATTAATGGAGCGTTCGCCGGCTGTGAATAGTTGCAGCCTGACATACCATGCAGCAAGAAGTGTTGCACATGCTTCACCGCAGCAAAGATGAGCATGGCTACATCTGTACCTGTTACAGCCGGTGCAACGTCTTCCAGGTCCGGGGAGACATCCCGATGACGTCTGTCTCATCATGCGGTACTTCCGGTGGTGAATATATCTTTAACCCTCCCCCAAGCCTAACCCTTACCTCACCTTGTATCCTAACCCTCCCCCTACTGCATAACACTAACCTCACCTCTAGTAGCCTAACTCTCCTTAAAGTGCCTAACCTTCCCCCTAGTGCCTAACCCTAACTTCCCCTCCTGTACACTAACTTTTCCCATAATACCTAACCTTAACCCAGGACTTGACAAATCCCAGGGGTCAGGTCGCCATGGCTCCTGGATTTTGCTGCCTGGCTACCAGATTATGAAGGGAGGTAGGAAGCGGATCCTAGCCAGCCTCAGCAACCTCAGCAGAGATTGGTGAGCGTACCTGTATTGCGGCAGCTATTTCATGCACTGTATTGCTGCAGCTATTTGATGCATGTGCTGAGTGTCCGTCCCGGCCTGCATTGATTGCTGTGTCAGTCCTTCCCAACCTGCCCTGACTGTTTTGCCTGTCCGTCCCAGCCTGCGCTGTCTGCAGTCTCCAAACTCTGACTGCATAGAGCTCCCAGATAAGAGGGTCTATGCATGGCCGGGGATTGCAGCTTCGGAGGGGTAGTGATGAGGCCACAGGTAGGGGGGATTCTTTGCCCGGGTGGGGACTGTGGTGGGGTGGCTGCTCAGTAATGTGACTGTGAGGGTTTTGTTTTTTGTGTGGGGTGGGGGGGTGGGCACGGTGGTCTTGCTCTTACACTTTCATCCTGGCAAGAAAAAAAGCAATTGGTTTCCCCAGCACCCTGAATGATCACAGTAACCAGATATAAATCCCACATGATAATAGAATTCAGAGATCTTCGTTACACATATTTGCGCAAATGTGTGGTTAAGCCCCAAAGCCGCATCAAGGCGTCTCTGTATATTTGGGGTCCCTAGCGCTATATCTAGGTGCAGGATGTGGCACCCCAAAACACCAGAATGAGCCAGAAAGCCCAGCGTGGCATACCAGTGTAAAAAACTATAGTGTTAATAAATTAGTATTTAGGAAGCCGAAGCTATAGCTTTATAGCTATAGCTATAGTCCACTAATTGCCAACCCAAACCCTGGGAGAATCAGATTACGCTGTGATTTCCTACATGAAACAAGAAAGTGATAGTAGCGTTACTGGAATTGTATATTACAGATCCAGCCCAAGGTAATGCCTAGATGTGTTATATTAATCTGTCAGAAGCTTGCCCAGGGATCATGGACCTCTATAGCCAGACACTTATGCACCGCAAAGAGCTGTCTTCTGAAAAAGCATGATAAAATGGAGACTAGGCAATGTAGAAGATGTTCCCTCATACTTTGCTTACAGGCAATTTAGATTATGTTCCCTCATCCTTTGCTTACAGGCAATGTAGAAGATGTACCCTCATCATTTGCTTACAGGCAACGAGGAACATGTTCTCTCATCTTTTGCTTACAGGTAATGGAGAACAGGTTCCCTCATCCTTTGCTTACAGGCAATGTAAAACATGATCCAAATCTTTTACTTACAGGCAATGTAGGAGATGTACCCTCATCATTTGCTTACAGGCAATGGAGAACATGTTCTCTCATCTCTTTCGTACAGGCAATGTAGAACATGTTCCCTCATCCTTTGCTTACAGGCAATAGAAAACATGATCCCTCATATTTTTCTAACGGGCAATGTAGAAGATGTTCCCTCATCCTTTTCTTACTGTCAATGGAGAACATTTTTCTTTATCTTTTGCTTACAGGCAATGTAGAATATTTTCCCTCATCCTTTTCTTACAGGCAATGTAGAATATGTTCCCTCATCCTTTTCTTACAGGCAATGTAGAATATGTTCCCTCATCCTTTTCTTATAGGCAATGTAGAAGATGTTCCCTCATCCTTTTCTTACAGGCAATGTAGAATATGTTCCCTCATCCTTTTCTTACAGGCAAAATAGAATATGTTCCCTCATCCCTTTCTTACAGGCAATGTAGAATATTTTCCCTCATCCTTTGCTTACAGACATTGCAGAAGATGTAACCTTATCCTTTGCTTACAGGCAGTAGAGAACAATTTCCCTCATAATTTGTTGAACATTAACAGTCTCATGTACTGTTCACTGATCAACTGTGAGAGATGTCATGAAGAGCGCTTGTGCCATGATGCTGTTGTGGTTCCAGTCGCAGTGTGGGAGAAGCCATTTGGGGACGATGATGAGGAGTGTCGCCGGTGTTTTAGGGGAGTGCCAAAGCAAGCACTTGAGTCTGCCATCGGCAGCTTACTTGCGGCGGACATTCTGAGAAAGCTTTGTGTTACTTAGATGTCCAATGTTGCAGATGGTGGTCTGATGCTGTGCCTTAGGCATCTCATTACACAAGACGTCTCCATTGGCATTACCATAATTTCACTGTTCTGCCGCACATCCCTTGCATCCACTTCTGAATCAGGCAAAAATGCACAGCTGCAAAAACCTGCGTTAAAGTCCCATTAAAAAAGTTGTGTGACCTAGTTCACGAATAACTGAATTCAGCCTCCAGTATTAGCACTGTGCAGTAATGACACATCTGTAACTTGTACAACAGAGATTCTCTGTCAGAAATTACAGTTGTGCACCACCACATACTGTAATACTACTGTAGTTGCAAGTAACCTAACGCCCACTATATTGTACTGATCCGCTCGCCCCCCTACCGGCATTCTGGCAGTCGGGATCCCGGCGTCAGGGGGTTGTGGTACCGGAATACATACTATTTCCTGGCGGGCGGGATGCCGGCTGTCAAGTTCCCGACAGTGGCATCCAGCCTGCCAAAATGCCCGCAGCAGGGTGAGTGGTACGAGCCTCCTTGTCGGCTCGTTGTGCTCGCCACGCTGCTGGCTCGGCGGCTCACTACGCTTGCCACGGGTTCTGTTCTCACTCTATGGGTGGAATTCAAATGTTTGAAAAGTCGGTTGGGTGTCTGTTTTTCCCTGTATATTAGATAGGAAAAACAGACTCCCAACTGACTTTTCAAACATTTGAATCTCCCCGTAAGGGTGTTGTGGACACCCACGAGTGAGAATAGTCCCTGCGTGCCGGGATTCCGGCTGCCGGTACTGTCGGCTGTCCGGATTCTGGTGTCGTTATACTGGCCGCCAGGATCCCGACAGCTGGCACAATTGCTCCAGTGGTACCAGTATTGGGCTGAGGGGATATACTACCCACGTTATGTAGGGGGTTATGGTACCAGTATTGGGCTGAGGGGGTGTACTACCCCTGTTACACTGGGGGTTGTAGTGCCATTATTGGGGTGCAGAGAGATTGCAGGTCTATTGCTATGTTAGGGTTTATGGTACCACTATTTGGGTGAGTGGGTGTAGTTCCCATTTTGCATTAGGAGTTGTAGTGCCACTACTGGAGTGTGGGAGAGGGTGTATATTACCCAGACTGTCTCCTGTGGGAGAGGGGAAATGCCCATCAGTAACCTGTCCCTATGATGAGCGACACCCCTTGCCTCATTGGTGGGATATTCAGCATTGTAATGCAAAGGGCCTTTTCTCAATATATATATATATATATATATATATATATAAATGGACACTGTAATGCAATCAGCGGCACTCAGAGGCTGACACAGCTAGAAACAAATAAAGTGCTAGTGCTTTTTAATCCATAGTAAAGGCTGAGTGATCCTCTAACTCATACCCGAATGAAATTAAATTGAATTCCAATTAATCTTCTCATTTAACCCATTGGGGGCTATAGTTCCTAACCGGATTATCCATCTTGATTCTTTCGGGTATGAGTTAGTTCGTTTATTATGTATAGTGCTGGGTACTGGGACATTTTGTCCATATGCATTTATGTCTGTGTTACTGTTTAGTTTAATTATGTAATTTAATAAAATGTATATGTTTTTTAGATGTGCCGCCGGGACCGCCCTTATGACCTGCTCCCCGCGTGAGATGTCCGAGACACTTCCGCTCGGTGGAGCGCACACGCTGGGGAGAAGTGGAACGCATTCTGGCGGTTGCCTAGCAACGCCAGGAGCGGAAGCCGGGGAGAGGAAGGATCGTGACCTCCGGTGGCCGGAAGTCAGGGGAAGGACCGCGGGCGGACACACACATGCTGTGGGGTACAAACTACAAAGGTGGGGTAAGTTGTGTCTATTGTTTTGTGTATGCTGTACTGTTCTGTCCTGACGACGGGGCTAAGACCCCCGAAACGTTGACCTGGATAAAAGCTACTTTGAAATATTTGTTTAGACTCCAGAGTGCCAGTTAGTTCGTGGATTTGTATATATATATATATATATATATATATATATATATAATGACACTTACCTGCAGAAGCAACAGCCGCAGACCACCAGCCTCACTCAAACAGAAAGACAAAGCAGTAGAGCTGAGGATCGTTCCCAAATCCAGGGGGCGGGGCCTGACCACCCGCTTACACTGCTCTCTGCATAAAATGGCAGACGGTACTGTGTAGTCATGGGCAAAGTGATTCACTGAACTGAGTTGAGACACATGACTCAGTTCAGTGAAGTGTCTCGAGTCAGTGTCGCGGCACATGAGTCATGACTCATTTGTATTTTAATGTATTGCAGAGACTGCACATGAATCAGTGAGTTGCCAGTGCTGGAGGATCAGTGCTGGACTCATGGAGGGAGTTATTCAGCTGCAGTGATTGTGCAGTGTATCTGGGGGATGCAGCTGCTTATGCACTGATTGTTAATAATATACTCACTGTATTCACTGTTATGTTGATATATTATTAATAACCACTTATTGCATACTAGTTACAAAATATGCACATTACTTCTGGCCGAGGAGAGAAAGCTTAACAGCCATGCAACACATCATTCATTCTGTAACTAAACCAAATAAAAACATTTTTTATTTTATTTTGCATACTTTGCTAATTGGATGATTGTAGGTGGGCTTTTTTTTAGGTGGACTTGGATATATTATATTATCCACTATCTAGCCTCCAGGGAGTTTGCCACCCACAATCACATTGAGCAGGATCAGTGAGCACTGAGCTGAGAACACTGGCCCTCATTCCGAGTTGATCGGTCGCAAGGAGAAATTTAGCAGAGTTACACACGCTAAGCCGCCGCCTACTGGGAGTGAATCTTAGCTTCTTAAAATTGCGACCGATGTATTCGCAATATTGCGATTACTAACTACTTAGCAGTTTCTGAGTAGCTCCAGACTTACTCTGCCTGTGCGATCATTTCAGTGCTTGTCGTTCCTGGTTGACGTCACAAACACACCCAGCGTTCGCCCAGGCACTCCCACCGTTTCTCCGGCCACTCCTGCGTTTTTTCCGGAAACGGTAGCGTTTTCAGCCACACGCCCCTGAAACGCCGTGTTTCCGCCCAGTAACACCCATTTCCTGTCAATCACATTACGATCGCCGGAGCGAAGAAAAAGCCGTGAGTAAAAATACTTTCTTCATAGTAAAGTTACTTGGCGCAGTCGCAGTGCGAACTTTGCGCATGCGTACTAAGCGGATTTTCACTGCGATGCGATGAAAAAGAACGAGCGAACAACTCGGAATGAGGGCCACTGTACCACAGGGGCTCCACCTCCTGCAGGCTTATGCTGCATAAATCAGATCCATCCACTGAGTCACTGAGTCTACACAGTGTACAACTGTCTCAACTCACTGGCAGACTCAAGATGAATCATGATTCATGACATGACTCAGGCACAGCAGCACAGCACTCACTGACTGGTGAGTCGTGACTGCTCCCTCCCCCCTCCCACTGGGTGTCACCTGGTATAGCCTCTGGCCAATAAAGACACTCAGCAGAAGACACTGACTGAAGGACACACTGAGTTTCCTCCCTCTGGCTGAGAGAGGCTACTGCTGCAGCTGTCTCCACGCATTAAACAGTGAGTGACTCGAATCATTCATACTTCCTGATGATTCCAGTCACTGTGTTGAGACAGTGAGTCAGTAGCCATCTCTAGTACTGTGTGTACCCCGGACCGCAATGACCGCCACTCTGCTGTCCATATACGCCACACTCCCGCCTAGGCTACGGGTAATACCAGCTGGCCGCCATCTCAGCGCTCTGCGCGGGCTGTGACTGACAGGAAATCCCTAACTCCTGTCCAATCAATGTGACTAACCCATTGGGCGCCATTTCACCAGGAGTTCCTGACAGACAGGACGCGCTGGTACTGTGGGAGAATTCAGTCAGTTCGGGGGACGATAATCTATTTTCTCTGACGTCCTAAGTGGATGCTGGGGACTCCGTCAGGACCATGGGGAATAGCGGCTCCGCAGGAGACAGGGCACAAAAGTAAAAGCTTTAGGATCAGGTGGTGTGCACTGGCTCCTCCCCCTATGACCCTCCTCCAAGCCTCAGTTAGGTTTTTGTGCCCGGCCGAGAAGGGTGCAATCTAGGTGGCTCTCCTAAAGAGCTGCTTAGAGTAAAAGTTTTGTTAGGTTTTTTATTTTCAGTGAGTCCTGCTGGCAACAGACTCACTGCAACGAGGGACTTAGGGGAGAAGAAGTGAACTCACCTGCGTGCAGGATGGATTGGCTTCTTAGGCTACTGGACACTAGCTCCAGAGTTACGATCACAGGTACAGCCTGGATGGGTCACCGGAGCCGCGCCGCCGACCCCCTTGCAGATGCTGAAGAGAGAAGAGGTCCAGAAATCGGCGGCTGAAGACTTCCCAGTCTTCTTAAGGTAGCGCACAGCACGGCAGCTGTGCGCCATTGCTCTCAGCACACTTCACACCAACGGTCACTGAGGGTGCAGGGCGCTGGGGGGGGCGCCCTGGGCAGCAATGAAAGTACCTATGCTGGCTAAAAATACATCACATATAGCCTCTGGGGCTATATGGATGTATTTAACCCCTGCCAGGTTGTCAGAAAAACGGGAGAAGAAGCCCGCCGAAAAGGGGGCGGGGCCTATTCTCCTCAGCACACAGCGCCATTTTCCTACACAGCTCCGCTGCTAGGAAGGCTCCCAGGCTCTCCCCTGCACTGCACTACAGAAACAGGGTTAAAACAGAGAGGGGGGGCACTTATTTGGCGATATTATTATATATTAAGATGCTATAAGGGAAAACACTTATATAAGGTTGTCCCTGTATAATTATAGCGTTTTGGTGTGTGCTGGCAAACTCTCCCTCTGTCTCCCCAAAGGGCTAGTGGGGTCCTGTCCTCTATCAGAGCATTCCCTGTGTGTGTGCTGTGTGTCGGTACGTGTGTGTCGACATGTATGAGGACGATGTTGGTGAGGAGGCGGAGCAATTGCCTGTAATGGTGATGTCACTCTCTAGGGAGTCGACACCGGAATGGATGGCTTATTTAGGGAATTACGTGATAATGTCAACACGCTGCAAGGTCGGTTGACGACATGAGACGGCCGGCAAACCAATTAGTACCTGTCCAGGCGTCTCAAACACCGTCAGGGGCTTTAAAACGCCCATTTACCTCAGTCGGTCGACACAGACACAGACACGGACACTGACTCCAGTGTCGACGGTGAAGAAACAAACGTATTTTCCATTAGGGCCACACGTTACATGTTAAGGGCAATGAAGGAGGTGTTACATATTTCTGATACTACAAGTACCACAAAAAAGGGTATTATGTGGGGTGTGAAAAAACTACCTGTAGTTTTTCCTGAATCAGATAAATTAAATGAAGTGTGTGATGATGCGTGGGTTTCCCCCGATAGAAAATTATTGGCGTTATACCCTTTCCCGCCAGAAGTTAGGGCGCGTTGGGAAACACCCCTTAGGGTGGATAAGGCGCTCACACGCTTATCAAAACAAGTGGCGTTACCGTCTCCAGATACGGCCGCCCTCAAGGAGCCAGCTGATAGGAGGCTGGAAAATATCCTAAAAAGTATATACACACATACTGGTGTTATACTGCGACCAGCGATCGCCTCAGCCTGGATGTGCAGCGCTGGGGTGGCTTGGTCGGATTCCCTGACTGAAAATATTGATACCCTTGACAGGGACAGTATTTTATTGACTATAGAGCATTTAAAGGATGCATTTCTATATATGCGAGATGCACAGAGGGATATTTGCACTCTGGCATCAAGAGTAAGTGCGATGTCCATATCTGCCAGAAGATGTTTATGGACACGACAGTGGTCAGGTGATGCAGATTCCAAACGGCACATGGAAGTATTGCCGTATAAAGGGGAGGAGTTATTTGGGGTCGGTCCATCGGACCTGGTGGCCACGGCAACAGCTGGAAAATCCACCTTTTTTACCCCAAGTCACATCTCAGCAGAAAAAGACACCGTCTTTTCAGCCTCAGTCCTTTCGTCCCCATAAGGGCAAGCGGGCAAAAGGCCAGTCATATCTGCCCAGGGGTAGAGGAAAGGGAAGAAGACTGCAGCAGGCAGCCCCTTCCCAGGAACAGAAGCCCTCCACCGCTTCTGCCAAGTCCTCAGCATGACGCTGGGGCCGTACAAGCGGACTCAGGTGCGGTGGGGGGTCGTCTCAAGAGTTTCAGCGCGCAGTGGGCTCACTCACAAGTGGACCCCTGGATCCTACAAGTAGTATCCCAGGGGTACAGATTGGAGATTCGAGACGTCTCCCCCTCGCAGGTTCCTGAAGTCTGCTTTACCAACGTCTCCCTCCGACAGGGAGGCAGTATTGGAAACAATTCACAAGCTGTATTCCCAGCAGGTGATAATCAAAGTACCCCTCCTACAACAAGGAAAGGGGTATTATTCCACACTATATTGTGGTACTGAAGCCAGACGGCTCGGTGAGACCTATTCTAAATCTGAAATCTTTGAACACTTACATACAAAGGTTCAAATCAAGATGGAGTCACTCAGAGCAGTGATAGCGAACCAGGAAGAAGGGGACTATATGGTGTCCCTGGACATCAAGGATGCTAACCTCCATGTCCCAATTTGCCCTTCTCACCAAGGGTACCTCAGGTTCGTGGTACAGAACTGTCACTATCAGTTTCAGACGCTGCCGTTTGGATTGTCCACGGCACCCCGGGTCTTTACCAAGGTAATGGCCGAAATGATGATTCTTCTTCAAAGAAAAGGCGTCTTAATTATCCCTTACTTGGACGATCTCCTGATAAGGGCAAGGTCCAGAGAACAGTTGGAGGTCGGAGTAGCACTATCTCAAGTAGTTCTACGACAGCACGGGTGGATTCTAAATATTCCAAAATCGCAGCTGTTTCCGACGACACGTCTGCTGTTCCTAGGGATGATTCTGGACACAGTCCAGAAAAAGGTGTTTCTCCCGGAGGAGAAAGCCAGGGAGTTATCCGAGCTAGTCAGAAACCTCCTAAAACCAGGCCAAGTGTCAGTGCATCAATGCACAAGAGTCCTGGGAAAAATGGTGGCTTCTTACGAAGCGATTCCATTCGGCAGATTTCACGCAAGAATTTTTCAGTGGGATCTGCTGGACGAATGGTCCGGATCGCATCTTCAGATGCATCAGCGGATAATCCTGTCTCCAAGGACAAGGGTGTCTCTTCTGTGGTGGCTGCAGAGTGCTCATCTACTAGAGGGCAGCACATTCGGCATTCAGGACTGGGTTCTGGTGACCACGGATGCCAGCCTGAGAGGCTGGGGAGCAGTCACACAGGGAAGAAATTTCCAAGGAGTGTGGTCAAGTCTGGAGACTTCTCTCCACATAAATATACTGGAGCTAAGGGCACTTTACAATGCTCTGAGCCTAGGAAGACCTCTGCTTCAAAGTCAACCGGTGCTGATCCAGTTGGACAACATCACGGCAGTCACCCACGTAAACAGACAGGGCGGCACAAGAAGCAGGAGGGCAATGGCAGCAAGGATTCTTCGCTGGGCGAAAAATCATGTGATAACACTGTCAGCGGTGTTCATTCCGGGAGTGGACAACTGGGAAGCAGACTTCCTCAGCAGGAACGACCTCCACCCGGGAGAGTGGGGACTTCATCTGGAAGTCTTCCACATGATTGTGAACCGTTGGGAAAGACCAAAGGTGGACATGATGGCGTCCCGTCTGAACAAAAAACTGGACAGGTATTGCGCCAGGTCAAGAGACCCTCAGGCAATAGCTGGGACGCTCTGGTAACACCGTGGGCGTACCAGTCGGTGTATGTGTTCCCTCCTCTGCCTCTCATACCCAAGGTACTGAGAATTATAAGACGGAGAGGAGTAAGAACTATACTCGTGGCTCCGGATTGGCCAAGAAGGACTTGGTACCCGGAACTTCAAGAGATACTAAGAAGGGACTTGCTTCAGCAAGGATCATGTCTGTTCCAAGACTTACCGCGGCTGCGTTTGACGGCATGGCGGTTGAACGCCGGATCCTAAGGGAAAAAGGCATTCCGGAAGAGGTCATCCCTACCCTGGTCAGAGCCAGGAAGGAGGTGACCGCACAACATTATCACCGCATTTGGCGAAAATATGTTGCATGGTGTGAGGCCAGGAAGGCCCCCACTGAGGAATTTCAACTCGGTCGATTCCTGCATTTCCTACAAACAGGAGTGTCTATGGGCCTCAAATTGGGGTCCATTAAGGTTCAAATTTCGGCCCTGTCGATTTTCTTCCAGAAAGAATTGGCTTCAGTTCCTGAAGTCCAGAAGTTTGTCAAGGGAGTACTGCATATACAACCCCCTTTTGTGCCTCCAGTGGCACTGTGGGATCTCAACGTAGTTCTGGGATTCCTCAAATCTGTGGATTTGAAATATCTCACATGGAAAGTGACCATGCTGTTGGCCCTGGCCTCGGCCAGGCGAGTGTCAGAATTGGCGGCTTTGTCTCACAAAAGCCCATATCTGATTGTCCATTCGGACAGGGCAGAGCTGCGGACTCGTCCCCAGTTTCTCCCTAAGGTGGTGTCAGCGTTTCACCTGAACCAGCTTATTGTGGTACCTGCGGCTACTAGGGACTTGGAGGACTCCAAGTTGCTAGATGTTGTCAGGGCCCTGAAAATATAGGTTTCCAGGACGGCTGGAGTCAGGAAAACTGACTTGCTGTTATCCTGTATGCACCCAACAAACTGGGTGCTCTTGCTTCTAAGCAGACGATTGCTAGTTGGATGTGTAGTACAATTCAGCTTGCACATTCTGTGGCAGGCCTGCCACAGCCAAAATATGTAAATGCCCATTCCACAAGGAAGGTGGGCTCATCTTGGGCGGCTGCCCGAGGGGTCTCGGCTTTACAACTTTGCCGAGCTGCTACTTGGTCAGGGGCAAACACGTTTGAAAAATTCTACAAATTTGATACCCTGGCTGAGGAGGACCTGGAGTTCTCTCATTCGGTGCTGCAGAGTCATCCGCACTCTCCCGCCCGTTTGGGAGCTTTGGTATAATCCCCATGGTCCTGACGGAGTCCCCAGCATCCACTTAGGACGTCAGAGAAAATAAGAATTTACTTACCGATAATTCTATTTCTCGTAGTCCGTAGTGGATGCTGGGCGCCCATCCCAAGTGCGGATTGTCTGCAATACTTGTACATAGTTATTGTTACAAAAATCGGGTTATTATTGTTGTGAGCCATCTTTTCAGAGGCTCCGCTGTTATCATGCTGTTAACTGGGTTCAGATCACAGGTTGTACAGTGTGATTGGTGTGGCTGGTATGAGTCTTACCCGGGATTCAAAATCCTTCCTTATTGTGTACGCTCGTCCGGGCACAGTATCCTAACTGAGGCTTGGAGGAGGGTCATAGGGGGAGGAGCCAGTGCACACCACCTGATCCTAAAGCTTTTACTTTTGTGCCCTGTCTCCTGCGGAGCCGCTATTCCCCATGGTCCTGACGGAGTCCCCAGCATCCACTACGGACTACGAGAAATAGAATTATCGGTAAGTAAATTCTTATTTTCTCTGACGTCCTAGTGGATGCTGGGAACTCCGTAAGGACCATGGGGAATAGCGGCTCCGCAGGAGACTGGGCACAAAAGTAAAGCTTTAGGACTACCTGGTGTGCACTGGCTCCTCCCCCTATGACCCTCCTCCAAGCCTCAGTTAGATTTTTGTGCCCGAACGAGAAGGGTGCACACTAGGGGCTCTCCTGAGCTGCTTAGTGAAAAGTTTAGTTTTAGGTTTTTTATTTTCAGTGAGACCTGCTGGCAACAGGCTCACTGCATCGAGGGACTAAGGGGAGAAGAAGCGAACTCACCTGCGTGCAGAGTGGATTGGGCTTCTTAGGCTACTGGACACCATTAGCTCCAGAGGGATCGAACACAGGCCCAGCCATGGAGTCCGGTACTAGAGCCGCGCCGCCGGCCCCCTTACAGAGCCAGAAGCAAGAAGAGGTCCGGAAAATCGGCGGCAGAAGACATCCTGTCTTCACCAAGGTAGCGCACAGCACTGCAGCTGTGCGCCATTGCTCCTCAGCACACTTCACACTTCGGTCACTGAGGGTGCAGGGCGCTAGGGGGGGGCGCCCTGAGCAGCAATAAAAACACCTTGGCTGGCGAAAATACATCACATATAGCCCCCAGGGCTATATGGATGAATTTTAACCCCTGCCAGATTACACTGAAAAACGGGAGAAAAGGCCGCCGAGAAGGGGGCGGAGCCTATCTCCTCAGTACACTGGCGCCATTTTCCCTCACAGCTCCGTTGGAGGGAAGCTCCCTGGCTCTCCCCTGCAGTCACACAGAAAGGGTTAAAAAAGAGAGGGGGGCACTAATTAGGCACAGTATTAACAATACAGCAGCTATAAGGGGAAAAACACTTATATAAGGTTATCCCTGTATATATGTAGCGCTCTGGTGTGTGCTGGCAAACTCTCCCTCTGTCTCCCCAAAGGGCTAGTGGGGTCCTGTCCTCTATCAGAGCATTTCCTGTGTGTGTGCTGTGTGTCGGTACGTTTGTGTCGACATGTATGAGGAGGAAAATGATGTGGAGGCGGAGCAAATTGCCTGTAATATGGATGTCACCCCCTAGGGGGTCGACACCTGAGTGGATGAACTGTTGGAAGGAATTACGTGACAGTGTCAGCTCTTTACAAAAGACAATGATTGACATGAGACAGCCGGCTACTCAGCTTGTGCCTGTCCAGACGTCTCATAGGCCGTCAGGGGCTCTAAAGCGCCCGTTACCTCAGATGGCAGATACAGACGCCGACACGGATACTGACTCCAGTGTCGACGGTGAAGAGACAAATATGACTTCCAGTAGGGCCACACGTTACATGATTGAGGCAATGAAAAATGTTTTACACATTTCTGATAATACGAGTACCACCAATAGGGGTATTATGTTCGGTGAGGAAAAACTACCTGTAGTTTTCCTGAATCTGAGAAATTAAATGAGGTGTGTGATGAAGCGTGGGTTTTTCCCCGATAAAAAACTGATAATTTCTAAAAAGTTATTGGCATTATATCCTTTCCCGCCAGAGGTTAGGGTGCGTTGGGAAACACCCCCTAGGGTGGATAAAGCGCTCACACGCTTGTCAAAACAAGGGCTCTACCCTCTCCTGAGATGGCCGCCCTTAAGGATCCTGCTGATAGAAAGCAGGAGGGTATCCTAAAATGTATTTACACACATACTGGTGTTATACTGCGACCAGCAATCGCCTCAGCCTGGATGTGCAGTGCTGGGTTGGCGTGGTCGGATTCCCTGACTGAAAATATTGATACCCTAGATAGGGACAGTATATTATTGCCTATAGAGCATTTAAAAGATGCATTTCTATATATGTGTGATGCACAGCGGGATATTTGCCGACTGGCATCAAGAGTAAGTGCGCTGTCCATTTCTGCCAGAAGAGGGTTATGGACACGACAGTGGTCAGGTGATACGGATTCCAAATGGCATATGGAAGTATTGCCTTATAAAGGGGAGGAGTTATTTGGGGTCGGTCTTTCAGACCTGGTGGTCACGGCAACAGCTGGGAAATCCACGTTTTTACCCCAGGTCGCCTCTCAACATAAGAAAACGCCGTATTATCAGGCGCAGTCCATTCGTTCCCATAAGGGCAAGTGGGCAAAAGGTTCCTCATTTCTGCCCCGTGACTGAGGGAGAGGAAAAAGGCTGCAGAAATCAGCCAGTTCCCAGGAACAGAAGCCCTCTCCCGCCTCTGCCAAGCCCTCAGCATGACGCTGGGGCTTTACAAGCAGACAGGGAGGCAGTTTTGGAAGCCATTCACAAGCTGTATTCCCAGCAGGTGATAATCAAGGTACCCCTCCTGCAACAGGGAAAGGGGTATTATTCCACACTGTTGTGGTACCGAAGCCGGACGGCTCGGTGAGACCGATTTTAAATCTAAAATCTTTGAACACTTACATACAGAGGTTCAAATTCAAGAGAAGGGGACTACATGGTGTCTCTGGACATCAAGGATGCTTACCTTCATGTCCCAATTTACCCTTCTCACCAAGGGTACCTCAGGTTTGTGGTACAGAACTGTCACTATCAGTTTCAGACGCTGCCGTTTGGATGGTCCACGGCACCCCGGGTCTTTACCAAGGTAATGGCCGAAATGATGATACTCCTTCGAAGGAAGGGAGTTTTAGTTATCCCTTACTTGGACGATCTCCTGATAAGGGTAAGATCCAGGGAACAGTTGGAGGTCGGTGTAGCACTATCTCAGGTAGTGTTGCGACAGCACGGTTGGATTCTCAATATTCCAAAATCGCAGCTGGTTCCGACGACTCGTCTTCTGTTCCTAGGGATGATTCTGGACACAGTTCAGAAAAAGGTGTTTCTCCCGGAGGAGAAAGCCAGGGAGTTATCCGAGCTAGTCAGGAACCTCCTAAAACCGAGCCAAGTCTCAGTGCATCAATGCACAAGGGTTCTGGGGAAAATGGTGGCTTCCTACGAAGCAAAGCCATTCGGCAGATTCCACGCAAGAACTTTCCAGTGGGACCTGCTGGACAAATGGTCCGGGTCGCATCTTAAGATGCATCAGCGGATAACCCGGTCACCAAGGACAAGGGTGTCCCTCCTGTGGTGGCTGCAGAGTGCTCATCTTCTAGAGGGCCGCAGATTCGGCATTCAGGACTGGGTCCTGGTGACCACGGATGCCAGCCTGCGAGGCTGGGGAGCAGTCACACAGGGAAAAAATTTCCAGGGCTTATGGTCAAGCCTGGAGACATCACTTCACATAAATATCCTGGAGCTAAGGGCCATTTACAATGCTCTAAGCTTAGCAAGACCTCTGCTTCAAGGTCAGCCGGTGTTGATCCAGTCGGACAACATCACGGCAGTCACCCACATAAACAGACAGGGTGGCACAAGAAGCAGTCAATGGCAGAAGCTGCAAGGATTCTTCGCTGGGCGGAAAATCATGTGATAGCACTGTCAGCAGTATTCATTCCGGGAGTGGACAACTGGGAAGCAGACTTCCTCAGCAGACACGACCTCCACCCGGGAGAGTGGGACTTCACCCAGAAGTCTTTCACATGATTATAAACCGTTGGGAAAAACCAAAGGTGGACATGATGGCGTCCCGCCTCAACAAAACACTCGACAGGTATTGCGCCAGGTCAAGGGACCCTCAGGCAATAGCTGTAGACGCTCTGGTAACACCGTGGGTGTACCAGTCAGTGTATGTGTTCCCTCCTCTGTCTCTCATACCCAAGGTACTGAGAATTATAAGATGGAGAGGAGTAAGCACTATATTCGTGGCTCCGGATTGGCCAAGAAGGACTTGGTACCCGGAACTTCAAGAGATGCTCACGGAGGATCCGTGGCCTCTACCTCTAAGAAAGGACCTGCTCCAGCAAGGACCCTGTCTGTTCCAAGACTTACCGCGGCTGCGTTTGACGGCATGGCGGTTGAACGCCGGATCCTGAAGGAAAAAGGCATTCCGGATGAAGTCATCCCTATCCTGATCAAAGACAGGAAGGATGTAACCGCAAAGCATTATCACCGCATTTGGCGAAAATATGTTGCGTGGTGCGAGGCCAGTAAGGCCCGACGGAGGAATTTCAACTGGGTCGATTCCTACATTTCCTGCAAACAGGAGTGTCTATGGGCCTGAAATTGGGATCCATTAAGGTTAAAATTTCGGCCCTGTCAATTTTCTTCCAGAAAGAACTAGCTTCAGTCCCTGAAGTTCAGACGTTTGTTAAAGGGGTACTGCATATACAGCCTCCTTTTGTGCCTCCAGTGGCACCTTGGGATCTCAATGTAGTTTTTGGGTTCCAAAAGTCACATTGGTTTGAACCACTTAAAGATGTTGGCCCTGGCCTGGGCCAGGCGCGTGTCAGAATTGGCGGCTTTATCCTGTAAAAGCCCTTATCTGATTTTCCATTCGGACAGGGCAGAGCTGCGGACTCGTCCCCAGTTTCTCCCTAAGGTGGTGTCAGCGTTTCACCTGAACCAGCTTATTGTGGTACCTGCGGCTACTAGGGACTTGGAGGACTCCAAGTTGCTAGATGTTGTCAGGGCCCTGAAAATATAGGTTTCCAGGACGGCTGGAGTCAGGAAAACTGACTTGCTGTTATCCTGTATGCACCCAACAAACTGGGTGCTCTTGCTTCTAAGCAGACGATTGCTAGTTGGATGTGTAGTACAATTCAGCTTGCACATTCTGTGGCAGGCCTGCCACAGCCAAAATATGTAAATGCCCATTCCACAAGGAAGGTGGGCTCATCTTGGGCGGCTGCCCGAGGGGTCTCGGCTTTACAACTTTGCCGAGCTGCTACTTGGTCAGGGGCAAACACGTTTGAAAAATTCTACAAATTTGATACCCTGGCTGAGGAGGACCTGGAGTTCTCTCATTCGGTGCTGCAGAGTCATCCGCACTCTCCCGCCCGTTTGGGAGCTTTGGTATAATCCCCATGGTCCTGACGGAGTCCCCAGCATCCACTTAGGACGTCAGAGAAAATAAGAATTTACTTACCGATAATTCTATTTCTCGTAGTCCGTAGTGGATGCTGGGCGCCCATCCCAAGTGCGGATTGTCTGCAATACTTGTACATAGTTATTGTTACAAAAATCGGGTTATTATTGTTGTGAGCCATCTTTTCAGAGGCTCCGCTGTTATCATGCTGTTAACTGGGTTCAGATCACAGGTTGTACAGTGTGATTGGTGTGGCTGGTATGAGTCTTACCCGGGATTCAAAATCCTTCCTTATTGTGTACGCTCGTCCGGGCACAGTATCCTAACTGAGGCTTGGAGGAGGGTCATAGGGGGAGGAGCCAGTGCACACCACCTGATCCTAAAGCTTTTACTTTTGTGCCCTGTCTCCTGCGGAGCCGCTATTCCCCATGGTCCTGACGGAGTCCCCAGCATCCACTACGGACTACGAGAAATAGAATTATCGGTAAGTAAATTCTTATTTTCTCTGACGTCCTAGTGGATGCTGGGAACTCCGTAAGGACCATGGGGAATAGCGGCTCCGCAGGAGACTGGGCACAAAAGTAAAGCTTTAGGACTACCTGGTGTGCACTGGCTCCTCCCCCTATGACCCTCCTCCAAGCCTCAGTTAGATTTTTGTGCCCGAACGAGAAGGGTGCACACTAGGGGCTCTCCTGAGCTGCTTAGTGAAAAGTTTAGTTTTAGGTTTTTTATTTTCAGTGAGACCTGCTGGCAACAGGCTCACTGCATCGAGGGACTAAGGGGAGAAGAAGCGAACTCACCTGCGTGCAGAGTGGATTGGGCTTCTTAGGCTACTGGACACCATTAGCTCCAGAGGGATCGAACACAGGCCCAGCCATGGAGTCCGGTACTAGAGCCGCGCCGCCGGCCCCCTTACAGAGCCAGAAGCAAGAAGAGGTCCGGAAAATCGGCGGCAGAAGACATCCTGTCTTCACCAAGGTAGCGCACAGCACTGCAGCTGTGCGCCATTGCTCCTCAGCACACTTCACACTTCGGTCACTGAGGGTGCAGGGCGCTAGGGGGGGCGCCCTGAGCAGCAATAAAAACACCTTGGCTGGCGAAAATACATCACATATAGCCCCCAGGGCTATATGGATGAATTTTAACCCCTGCCAGATTACACTGAAAAACGGGAGAAAAGGCCGCCGAGAAGGGGGCGGAGCCTATCTCCTCAGTACACTGGCGCCATTTTCCCTCACAGCTCCGTTGGAGGGAAGCTCCCTGGCTCTCCCCTGCAGTCACACAGAAAGGGTTAAAAAAGAGAGGGGGGCACTAATTAGGCACAGTATTAACAATACAGCAGCTATAAGGGGAAAAACACTTATATAAGGTTATCCCTGTATATATGTAGCGCTCTGGTGTGTGCTGGCAAACTCTCCCTCTGTCTCCCCAAAGGGCTAGTGGGGTCCTGTCCTCTATCAGAGCATTCCCTGTGTGTGTGCTGTGTGTCGGTACGTTTGTGTCGACATGTATGAGGAGGAAAATGATGTGGAGGCGGAGCAAATTGCCTGTAATATGGATGTCACCCCCTAGGGGGTCGACACCTGAGTGGATGAACTGTTGGAAGGAATTACGTGACAGTGTCAGCTCTTTACAAAAGACAATGATTGACATGAGACAGCCGGCTACTCAGCTTGTGCCTGTCCAGACGTCTCATAGGCCGTCAGGGGCTCTAAAGCGCCCGTTACCTCAGATGGCAGATACAGATGCCGACACGGATACTGACTCCAGTGTCGACGGTGAAGAGACAAATATGACTTCCAGTAGGGCCACACGTTACATGATTGAGGCAATGAAAAATGTTTTACACATTTCTGATAATACGAGTACCACCAATAGGGGTATTATGTTCGGTGAGGAAAAACTACCTGTAGTTTTCCTGAATCTGAGAAATTAAATGAGGTGTGTGATGAAGCGTGGGTTTCCCCCGATAAAAAACTGATAATTTCTAAAAAGTTATTGGCATTATATCCTTTCCCGCCAGAGGTTAGGGTGCGTTGGGAAACACCCCCTAGGGTGGATAAAGCGCTCACACGCTTGTCAAAACAAGGGCTCTACCCTCTCCTGAGATGGCCGCCCTTAAGGATCCTGCTGATAGAAAGCAGGAGGGTATCCTAAAATGTATTTACACACATACTGGTGTTATACTGCGACCAGCAATCGCCTCAGCCTGGATGTGCAGTGCTGGGTTGGCGTGGTCGGATTCCCTGGCTGAAAATATTGATACCCTAGATAGGGACAGTATATTATTGCCTATAGAGCATTTAAAAGATGCATTTCTATATATGTGTGATGCACAGCGGGATATTTGCCGACTGGCATCAAGAGTAAGTGCGCTGTCCATTTCTGCCAGAAGAGGGTTATGGACACGACAGTGGTCAGGTGATACGGATTCCAAATGGCATATGGAAGTATTGCCTTATAAAGGGGAGGAGTTATTTGGGGTCGGTCTTTCAGACCTGGTGGTCACGGCAACAGCTGGGAAATCCACGTTTTTACCCCAGGTCGCCTCTCAACATAAGAAAACGCCGTATTATCAGGCGCAGTCCATTCGTTCCCATAAGGGCAAGTGGGCAAAAGGTTCCTCATTTCTGCCCCGTGACTGAGGGAGAGGAAAAAGGCTGCAGAAATCAGCCAGTTCCCAGGAACAGAAGCCCTCTCCCGCCTCTGCCAAGCCCTCAGCATGACGCTGGGGCTTTACAAGCAGACAGGGAGGCAGTTTTGGAAGCCATTCACAAGCTGTATTCCCAGCAGGTGATAATCAAGGTACCCCTCCTGCAACAGGGAAAGGGGTATTATTCCACACTGTTGTGGTACCGAAGCCGGACGGCTCGGTGAGACCGATTTTAAATCTAAAATCTTTGAACACTTACATACAGAGGTTCAAATTCAAGAGAAGGGGACTACATGGTGTCTCTGGACATCAAGGATGCTTACCTTCATGTCCCAATTTACCCTTCTCACCAAGGGTACCTCAGGTTTGTGGTACAGAACTGTCACTATCAGTTTCAGACGCTGCCGTTTGGATGGTCCACGGCACCCCGGGTCTTTACCAAGGTAATGGCCGAAATGATGATACTCCTTCGAAGGAAGGGAGTTTTAGTTATCCCTTACTTGGACGATCTCCTGATAAGGGTAAGATCCAGGGAACAGTTGGAGGTCGGTGTAGCACTATCTCAGGTAGTGTTGCGACAGCACGGTTGGATTCTCAATATTCCAAAATCGCAGCTGGTTCCGACGACTCGTCTTCTGTTCCTAGGGATGATTCTGGACACAGTTCAGAAAAAGGTGTTTCTCCCGGAGGAGAAAGCCAGGGAGTTATCCGAGCTAGTCAGGAACCTCCTAAAACCGAGCCAAGTCTCAGTGCATCAATGCACAAGGGTTCTGGGAAAAATGGTGGCTTCCTACGAAGCAAAGCCATTCGGCAGATTCCACGCAAGAACTTTCCAGTGGGACCTGCTGGACAAATGGTCCAGGTCGCATCTTAAGATGCATCAGCGGATAACCCGGTCACCAAGGACAAGGGTGTCCCTCCTGTGGTGGCTGCAGAGTGCTCATCTTCTAGAGGGCCGCAGATTCGGCATTCAGGACTGGGTCCTGGTGACCACGGATGCCAGCCTGCGAGGCTGGGGAGCAGTCACACAGGGAAAAAATTTCCAGGGCTTATGGTCAAGCCTGGAGACATCACTTCACATAAATATCCTGGAGCTAAGGGCCATTTACAATGCTCTAAGCTTAGCAAGACCTCTGCTTCAAGGTCAGCCGGTGTTGATCCAGTCGGACAACATCACGGCAGTCACCCACGTAAACAGACAGGGTGGCACAAGAAGCAGTCAATGGCAGAAGCTGCAAGGATTCTTCGCTGGGCGGAAAATCATGTGATAGCACTGTCAGCAGTATTCATTCCGGGAGTGGACAACTGGGAAGCAGACTTCCTCAGCAGACACGACCTCCACCCGGGAGAGTGGGACTTCACCCAGAAGTCTTTCACATGATTATAAACCGTTGGGAAAAACCAAAGGTGGACATGATGGCGTCCCGCCTCAACAAAACACTCGACAGGTATTGCGCCAGGTCAAGGGACCCTCAGGCAATAGCTGTAGACGCTCTGGTAACACCGTGGGTGTACCAGTCAGTGTATGTGTTCCCTCCTCTGTCTCTCATACCCAAGGTACTGAGAATTATAAGATGGAGAGGAGTAAGCACTATATTCGTGGCTCCGGATTGGCCAAGAAGGACTTGGTACCCGGAACTTCAAGAGATGCTCACGGAGGATCCGTGGCCTCTACCTCTAAGAAAGGACCTGCTCCAGCAAGGACCCTGTCTGTTCCAAGACTTACCGCGGCTGCGTTTGACGGCATGGCGGTTGAACGCCGGATCCTGAAGGAAAAAGGCATTCCGGATGAAGTCATCCCTATCCTGATCAAAGACAGGAAGGATGTAACCGCAAAGCATTATCACCGCATTTGGCGAAAATATGTTGCGTGGTGCGAGGCCAGTAAGGCCCGACGGAGGAATTTCAACTGGGTCGATTCCTACATTTCCTGCAAACAGGAGTGTCTATGGGCCTGAAATTGGGATCCATTAAGGTTAAAATTTCGGCCCTGTCAATTTTCTTCCAGAAAGAACTAGCTTCAGTCCCTGAAGTTCAGACGTTTGTTAAAGGGGTACTGCATATACAGCCTCCTTTTGTGCCTCCAGTGGCACCTTGGGATCTCAATGTAGTTTTTGGGTTCCAAAAGTCACATTGGTTTGAACCACTTAAAGATGTTGGCCCTGGCCTGGGCCAGGCGCGTGTCAGAATTGGCGGCTTTATCCTGTAAAAGCCCTTATCTGATTTTCCATTCGGACAGGGCGGAATTGAGGACTCGTCCTCGGTTTCTCCCTAAGGTGGTTTCAGCGTTTCACCTGAACCAACCTATTGTGGTGCCTGCGGCTACTAGGGACTTGGAGGACTCCAAGTTGCTGGACGTTGTCAGGGCCCTGAAAATATATGTTTCCAGGACGGCTGGAGTCAGAAAATCTGACTCGCTGTTTATCCTGTATGCACCCAACAAGCTGGGTGCTCCTGCTTCTAAGCAGACTATTGCTCGTTGGATTTGTAGTACAATTCAGCTTGCACATTGTGTGGCAGGCCTGCCACAGCCAAAAATCTGTAAATGCCCACTCCACAAGGAAGGTGGGCTCATCTTGGGCGGCTGCCCGAGGGGTCTCGGCTTTGCAACTTTGCCGAGCAGCTACTTGGTCAGGGGCAAACACGTTTGCAAAATTCTATAAATTTGATACCCTGGCTGAGGAGGACCTGGAGTTCTCTCATTCGGTGCTGCAGAGTCATCCGCACTCTCCCGCCCGTTTGGGAGCTTTGGTATAATCCCCATGGTCCTTACGGAGTTTCCAGCATCCACTAGGACGTCAGAGAAAATAAGAATTTACTTACCGATAATTCTATTTCTCGTAGTCCGTAGTGGATGATGGGCGCCCATCCCAAGTGCGGATTGTCTGCAATACTTGTACATAGTTATTGTTAACTAAATCGGGTTATTGTTGTTGTGAGCCATCTTTCCAGAGGCTCCTCTGTTATCATGCTGTTAACTGGGTTCAGATCACAGGTTGTACGGTGTGATTGGTGTGGCTGGTATGAGTCTTACCCGGGATTCATAAATCCTTCCTTATTGTGTACGCTCGTCCGGGCACAGTATCCTAACTGAGGCTTGGAGGAGGGTCATAGGGGGAGGAGCCAGTGCACACCAGGTAGTCCTAAAGCTTTACTTTTGTGCCCAGTCTCCTGCGGAGCCGCTATTCCCCATGGTCCTTACGGAGTTCCCAGCATCCACTACGGACTACGAGAAATAGAATTATCGGTAAGTAAATTCTTATTATTACTCACAGGGCACAAAGCGTAGGGCTTGTACGACCACCTCATGACGTCTGCTGGCTGCCCCCTCGCTCATTCACAGGTTTTATCAGCAGGGCCTAATAATAAGTAGAAACATTTGGTTGCTGGTACTTTGTGTACCAGATTCTATAAATGGCCCTAGTAAAAGTGTGTGTTTATATAATATAGGTATGTGAATATATAATATATATATAGATATATATACATACACACACTAGCTGTTTTACCTGTTCGTCGCACAGGAGTTTCTGATTTTCACGGTTGTAAATATAAATGAGTATTACTAATGTGGTAAATCTATTGTGATGTAAATATGAGACATCTTAATGTAAGTAAATATTAATCCATGGTTCTTGGCGTTACCCGAGGAGCACCCGTAGCAGATACGATAAAAAGTGACAGGACCATTTTTGTAGTTTATTAAATTCAACACACTGGAGGTGCAATCCAAATTTTGATCCGTTTGGGTGTTATCGTTCATGCAAAACAAGCCACGCATCGGTAATGACGTCATTAGGTCAACCCCCTTTTCATCCCATTAGGGGAGGTTTATTAAAATTCTAATTACGTCGTTTTCGTATTTCCCACCCACAAAAACCTATGTTACTTTCCAGCTTCCTAACCTATATGGAAATAAAGAGAATTATACCCCTTTCAGACCGCTGCCTCTGAGCACTGGTTATTGGCACATGAGCGCGCATAACCTGTGTTCACATGCGGTCTGAAAGGTGCAAGGGTTGAAATACCGGGTCGAGTGACCCGGTATTTCAACCTTGGTGTGAAAAGGAGCTCGGTCGATGCGACCCGTTTCTTGTTCACTCTCTGTATACGGGCGGCACTTGGAGATCATGTGATCTCTAAGCGCCGTTACCGCTGATGTCACCAACCCAGCAATATGGCAGGTTGCAGTCAGCAGCGGCGGGGAGCCTGAGGCTGGTCGCTCGCTGGGAGCTCCCGTGTGCGACCCACCTCAGGCAGTCTGAAAGGGGTATAAGTGATGAGTGAGTGAGGGCTTTTGCATTATATATATATATATATATATATATATATATATATAGATATATTGGTTCTGAGCCAATATAGGGATGGACGTTGGAAGATACTGTAGTGGTTTATAATCATAATTTTTGCTTTGTGTGTGAAGTGGCTTTTCCATCAATGGTTGCTTTCAGGTGTTAGGTGCTGTTGAATGATGTGAAAGTGATGGTTTCCGATGGGTAAATGCAGCTGCAAAAAATGCGTCAGATGCTACCATGCATTCATAACCTGGCACGCCTACCTCTTGAACTCTCTCCCTCTCACTCTGAGACTCTCTACCTTTGCGAAATTACAGAGAGGCTCGGACCCGCTCATAAGACCCAGTTCTATATCAAAACCTCCCAGCTTTCATTGTAACCCATGCTCCTTGCTTGCTGTCTACTCTCTGTCACCCCTGTCTGTCTGCCCCTCCCGTTTAGACTGTAAGCTTTAATGATCAGGGCCCTCCCTCACTTTTACCATCTCCTCCACACCGTCTACAACAGGAATTAATCCTTGGGATCTGTTTTATGTGATAGGCCCTGCACACTACGCGATAACACTGAAAGATACAGATGGAGCCATCTTTATCTTGGCCTTTAATAGGATTAATTGAGCCAGGGCAGTCAGACTTAATCCCCTGCTGTATTGTTCTCTGTATTGTATTGCAGCTGAGAACAATAGATGAAGGGTTTATGCTAATAAACCATGGTGTGCCTAGGCGCAGCAGAGAAGCCAAGATAAACCTGGCTCCATCTGTATGAACGATCTTGTTCATTAATGAATGAGATACTGTTCATATCTTTCAGTGTGTAGGCACCAACGATGAATGATGCGCGGCCCCGCGCTCGTTCATCGTTGGTGCTGGCTCGTTTATACATGCATGCCAATATGGACAATCTCGTCCATATTAGCATGCAGTGCTATGAGACCGGGTAACAAGGAGAGTGAAGAAAATTTACTCCCCATTCAACCCTCCCCCCGCTGCAGGCACCTTGTGCACCTCGGTGGAAAATGCCCAGTGTGTAGGGCTCTTAAGTCATGAAAAAAATGAAGTTGCAACAAATGAAGCAAGTTCCCTAATTAAAATGACTGAACAGAAGCTATAGAAGCTGAAGGTGGGTATGAATCTTTGGGCTTCTGCTTTGTTGGGCTCTTTGATCAAGTTATTTATTTGCTTCATCAGGATCCAAAGGTTTGCAGAACCTTGGAATTGGATCACTAAGGGGCGATTCTCCGCAATGCAAGGGATAGCTACACAGATTAAAACAAATACTTCTCCAAAATACCAAGATTTTAGTGGGTCTTAAACTTCTTAAGTCATAGGCATTGCTACTAAGCAATTAAGTTTTCATATACAGTAACAACAATTTCTTAACTGACCAGTTTAAAAGGTAAAAAAAAAGAAAAGCATATAATGCACGGGACTTTATGTTCACTTTCTGGAGAATCACCCTAAGGGTTCTATGTACAAAGACTTGGAAAGAGATAAAGTGGACGGAAATAAAATACCATCCAATCAGATGCTCCTAACTCATTTTCCAAACACAGCCTTTAATGTAGCAGTTAGGAGCTGATTGGCTAGTACTTTATCTCCATCCACTTTATCTCTCGCCAAGGCTTAGTACACAGACCCTTAAATTTGAAATCCATGTTTGATTGTACGTTTAAGCATATATAAATCTGAAAACATGCCAACATCTCCTTGTGAGCAAGTTGTAAGACAGTCTCTTGAAGTGAGTTAAAAAAGGCAATTTGGTGTGCCCTATACAAACTACCTGTGGTGTACTTAGACTGCCTATCCTCCATGCACTCTGAAGAGTGCTTAGCACAGCCAGGGCCGGTGCAAGGTCTCTTTGCACCCTAGGCAAAGCTTCAGCCTAGCGCCCCCTAACCTGCAATAATTTACTTTTCCCCGTAGCCTAACCCTAAGCCTCCCCGGCATATTCATATTCAGGATGCCGACTGTCGGGAGTCTGGAGTCGCCAGCATTCCGTCTGCCGGGATACCAACTACATCCCTTTAATTGTATGGGTTTATATACAAATATACGCACAGACATACATATATTTGTGTTCCATCCTCCCATCTGAAAGTGAATTACTGACCAGCATAAAGGGGTTAATTCAGACCTGATCGCTTCTGTGCGTTTTCGCACAGCGGGTGATCAGGTCTGAACTGCGCATGCGCCGCAGTGCGCCTGTGCGTGCCAGCGATGCGATCGGCATCTCAGCCCACCGATCGCCTCTGCCTGATTGACAGGCAGAGCATTTGCTGGACGGGAGGGGGCGGACCAGCGGCGTTTGGCCACCATTTTGGGGTCATGGCACAGTCAATACAGGCGTGCCCGGACCATACGGGAGGTGGGCCGCGGTGGCTAGGTGACATCACACACAGCCGCTGCGACCCAAGAAGCGATGAGTAGCTCCCTGCCAGTGCGCAGGAGCTGCGCTGTTAGGGAGCTACTCCTCAGGTACAAAAGCATCACTGCTGTGCGATGCTTTTGCACCAGTGCGGGGGGTGAAACTGATCGTAGCACATCTACGATCAGGTCTGAATTAGACTCAAAGGCCGGTATTCAAATGATATACTGTATCACTCCAAATTTCCTTTCTAAAGTGATCCCCGTTATTGCGCATACCGCACCTATAGTAATCAGGTTTAGCTGTGTTTAGGGTTGGGTGCCTCGCTACCATGGGGGTAGAGAGCTGAAGTGATGATACCACGCCCCCGAGGGCAGAAACAGAACAGGTTTGGAAGGGGGTGAAAAGAATTGAATACCCCCCTAAGAGACATCCTTCAGTTTTTTTGCTAGATGAATTCAGTGGTGCCCCCCCCCCCCCCCCCCCCAGTGGCTGGCGCCCCTAGGCAGCTGCCTAATGCTGCCTAATGGTAGAGCCAGACCTGAGCACAGCTGAGAACATTGTGAGTGATATCTCATAGAAGGTTGCTTCCAAAAATGTAGAAAAACTGGTATTCATCAAAAAGAATCTCTTAATTCTGGATTTCAATGGAGATGAATGAATGTATGATAATGATCTTGATATCAGTGATGAGGATGCCGACATCAACATTGAGGAAGATGGCCATTGTTAGCTTAAACCCTTCATTAACTTGCTAAAATTCTATCTATTCTAAAGTTCAACGGATGATAAAACTAAAGTGTCTTCTTTTGTGGGGGCCCAAACAAACCAAGCACTTCTGCCACAAAAGTGGCATTCAGTGTTGTTGAAGTGCTTGGTTTGTTAAACTATTAATGTATTTTTAATATACATCATGAGAACAGGTGAGAGGGCCCAAAAACAATTCCATCTTGCACTATTTTACTTTATTGGGTTTGGTGAGCTTATATATTTTTTTATTTAAATGAGCACTCTATCCCACTGCTGTTCATCTTAGTCAGAATTGTTTATGCAAGATTTTAAAGAATTACATTTCTGACCTTTGACCAAGTTATTGATGTGTATATTTGTTACAAATGAACACTTTGCTGCTGCTATTATTTTGCCATTCACATGTGGCTGTTTAACCTAATCAAAATGCTCAGCAAAATGATAGCATCTAATAAAATTGGTCAGCATCTTCCAGTGGTCAGGCCACGACTAGGCACAACATTAATGGCCACTGCCCCCCCCCCCTCCCTATAAAAATAAAAAACATTATATATCTCTTACCATTATCTCCCTCCATATCGGGTCTACACCATAGGGTCGACAGAGTAAAAAAAAAAATTGGGGTTGTTTGTAAACATTTTTTGCCTAAATTTGTTGCTGTGCACCCCCTCGCAGGCTCGCTTTGCTCGCCACACTTTGGGCTCGGCGGAATGCTCTGCTTCGATCACTACAAGTTTAATAAAGGTAATAGTTTGTGACATGGACAGTAAATGCAGCAGAAGTTGTAAAAACTTGAAAAAAAAACATAAAAAATGTGTAAATCCTGTTGACCTTTTGACCCTCTCCACCTTTGACTGTCGACCCTATGGTGTCGAGCTATTGACTGTCAACCTTCTACCTGTTTTATCTGTCAACCACCTCCACTCCATATCAACCCATAGCCTTCTGCCTATACCCCTTTCATAGCTCTCTCCAGTTCCCTCCATATCTCACTGCTTCCCCCCTTCCACAGCCCACCTCACACCGCACTGCCCCCCAAAGCTCACGCTTTCGCTCTAACACCTTACTGGTCCCCCACCCCCCTCAGGTCACTACTTCATCACCCATGACTGCTCCCACACCCCTCACTGCCCCCATACTGCTCCCATCACAGCTCACTGCCCCATCATGGTGGACAGGAGGGGGCCCAGCCTGCTGTGCCGCCCTCAGCAAGTGGCGCCCCTAGGCGTGTGTCTAGTGGGAAATCCACCACTGTCTCCCACACATAAAACCCCACATGGAGCCGCAGGTCACTACTAGCTGTACTAGCTGCCCATTTGCTTTGAATTTGGACTTGGTGTTTACTATTGCCTGCTGAACTATTCCATTGTCTGTGTTCCCTTTCTATAGGTGTTATTACCATGCGTTATATGCTATCTGACTTTGTTTCGTGTTGGGTGCCTTTAATTGCCTTTATACACATGTTAAGTCCTATCTGGAGATCATCATCTAGGGTTGTTTGTATGGGAAACCTTCATGCTACAATGACTGATGGTGTATATATGTTCCATAAGCATTCTCTAGATGATTTCTGTCCCTATGTGATTAATGGGCACCTTTTGTTTTAAGAACTTTACGTAATGCTGGTATAACTAGCTTTCCTGTGAACTCTGCACTTTTATATTTATCATAGTTATATGTTTTATGTTACCAGTAATGAATGCATTGTCTATCAATGCTGTTTGATGCTTCTAACACTCCTTTAGGTGCATAACCGAGCAAGGTTTCCCGCTTTCCTGCTATTACAAGAATAGTGAATGTGTTATAAGGAGGTCATAGTTCAATGTAAGGATGTTGTTCAGCACAAGGAAGTAAGAAAGCAGGGAATAGCTTTTGTCTTTCTTTGTTTCCTCTTGTGGTAAGTTACTGCAAAAGTTATCATTTCTTTAATGGAAATGTTTGTTTTGGGTGGGGTATTATATAATCCAGTTTAAAATATTATGTTGTTATATATCTCTAACACTAAATTGCAGTCATTGGGTCCCACTCAAGATCAAATTTGGCTGCATCTCGGTATTTATTAGAGATGAGCGGGTTCGGTTCTCAGATAACCGAACCCTACCGAACTTCACTTGCCGAGCCCGGATCCGAGACCGGCTCAGGTTTTTTTCGCCTGACTCGGAAACCAGAACGAGGCAAAACGTCATAATCCTGCTGTCGGATTCCTGCAGGGTTTGGATACCATATAAGGAGCTGCGCATCGCCGCCATTTTCACTTCAGTCCTGGAGAGTGTAGTGAGAGGACGTGTCTCCATCCTCAGTGTCTGTGCAGGAGGGAAAGTGGGGTGGCGATTATAGTGCTGTCTTGTGCTGCTCAGTCCAGTGTAGTGTCTTATGCTGCATCAGTCAGTCCAGTGATCAGTCACAGTGGTGGTGTCCTCTGCTGCCATATGTCCAGTGCTGCTGTATAAGTCCCTTACAGTGTTGCTGTGTTGTCCTGCATCAGACCAGCAATAGTGTCCTGTGCATCAGTCAGTCCAGTGATCAGTCACAGTGGTAGTGTCCTCTGCTGCCATATGTCCAGTGCTGCTGTATAATAAGTCTCTTACAGTGTCGCTGTGTTGTCCTGCATCAGACCAGTGGTGCTGTCCTGTGCTGTATATTATTTACTCCAAATAAAGGGGTTATTAACATTTAATCCAAATATAATTTTTACAGGGTTTGCCCTGTGTGGTGTAGGGGTACGCTCTCCTGTGCCGCATATTGTGTTATAAAACTCCAGAAAAATAATGGAGAACAAAAATTTGGAAGATAAAATAGAGAAAGATCAAGAACTACTTCCTCCTAGTGCCTGAAGCTGCTGTCACTAGTCATGACATAGACGATGAAATGCCATCAACCTCGTCTGCCAAGGCCGATGCCCATTGTCATAGTAGAGGGCATGTCAAATCCAAAAAGCAAAAGTTCAGTAAAATGACCCCAAAAAATTGTTTTAAATGGTCTGAGGAGAAACGTAAACTTGCCAATATGCCATTTACGACACAGAGTGGTAAGGAACGGTTGAGGCCTTGGCCTATGTTCATGACTAGTGGTTAAGCTTCACATGAAGATGGAAGCCCTCATACTCCCGCTAGAAAAATGAAAAGAGTTGAGCTGGCAAAAGCACAGCAAAGATCTGTGCGTTCTAAGATGGTGTCACAAATCCCCAAGGAGAGTCTAAGTGTGTCGGCGGTTGCGATACCTGACCTTCCCAACACTGGACGGGAAGAGGTGACTCCTTCCACCATTTGCACACCCTCTACAAGTGCTGGAAGGAGCACCCACAGTCCAGTTTCTGATATTAAAATTGAAGATATCACTGTTGAAGTACACCAGGATGAGGATATGGGTGTTGCTGGCGCTGAGGAGGAAGTTGGCGATGAGGAGTCTGATGGTGATGTGGTTTGTTTAAATCAGGCACCGGGGGAGACACCTGTTGTCCATGGGATGAATAAGCCCATTGTGATGCCTGAGCAAAATGCCAAAAAAGCCACCTCTTCGGTGTGGAATTATTTCTCTACAAATCTGGACAACAGGTGTCAAGCCGTGTATTGCCTCTGTCAATCTATAATAAGTAGGGGTAAGAACGTTAACCACCTAGGAACATCTTCTCTTATATGTCACCTGCTGCGCTTTCATCAGAAGTCAGTGTCAAGTTGTGAAACTTTGGGTAAGAACGTAAGCAGTCCACTGACACCTAAATCCCTCCTTCCTCCTGTACCCAAGCTCCTGCAAGCCACACCCCCAACTCCCTCAACATCAACTTCTTCCTCAGTCAGGAATGTCAGTAGTCCTGCAGGCCATGTCACTGGCAAGACTGAGGAGTCCTCTCCTAACCGGGATTCCTCTGGAGGATCCTTGAGTGGTACGTCTACTGCTGCTGCCACTGCTGTTGTTGCTGCTGGGTGTCGATCGTCATCCCAACTGACTGTCCAACTATCCTTTATGAGGAAGATGAAATATGACAGCAGTCATCCTGTTGCAAAGTGGATAAATGAGGCCTTGACAGCTATGTTGGTGTTAGATGTGCGTCCGGTATCCGCCATTAGTTCAGTGGGACAGAGAATTGTTTGAGGTAGTGTGTTCCCGGTACCAAATCCCATCTAGGTTCTACTTCTCTAGGCAGGTGATACCGAGAATGTACAGAGACGTCAGAAAAAGTGTCCTCGGTGTCCTAAAAAATGCAGTTGTACCCACTGCCCAATTAACCACGGACATGTGGACAAGTGGAACAGGGCAGACTAAGGACTAAACGAATGTGACAGCCCACTAAGTAGATGTATGGCCTCCCGCAGCAACAACAGCAGCGGCACCAGTAGCAGCATCTCGCAAACGCCAACTCGTTCCTAGGCAGGCTACGCTATGTACTGTATCACCACTTACCGGAAGAAGAGGCACACCGCTGACAACCTCTTACGGAAACTGAGGGACATCATCGCACAATGGCTTACCCCAATTAGACTCTCCTGGGGATTTGTGATATCGGACAACGCCACCAATATTGTGCATGCATTACATCTGGGCAAATTCCAGCACGTCCCATGTTTTGCACGTATAATTAATTTGGTGGTGCAGAATTTTTTTTTAAATGACAGGGGCATGTAGAAAATGCTGTCGGTGGCCCGAAAAATAAACCTGCCCTGCCATCACCTGAAGCAAGAGGTAGTAACGGGGTGGAATTCAACACACAATATGATTCAGAGGATGGAGGAGCAGCAAAAAGACATTCAAGCCTATACATCCACCTACAATATATTCAAAGGAGGGGGAATATACCTGACTCAAGCGCAGTGGAGAATGATTTCCCTTTTGTGCAAGGTTCTCCAACCCTTCGTACTTGTCACACGTTGTTATGAACCACAGGTAGTGGTTCATTTCTATTTTATGTTTATTTAGTTGTCTTGCATGCCAGGATTTCCCATTGCTCTGTTTTAGATTACTCTTGTCTGCTGCCGCTGGTGAGTCTGTGCAATTGCAGCTTGTTCCCATGTGTTCAGCCTCATCTGGCTGCTAATTGCATCTTGTCAGCTTGGAGTCCTGCAATAGGCCAGCTGCACTGGATTATTAATTAGGCCTCTCTGTTATATGCTGGCTGATTGCAGTTCGCAGATGCTGGTGATATTTCTGGGTTTTCAGTCTGCTTGGTTCCTGCTAGTTCCTGAGCTTCCTGAATGCTGAATCTGTTTGCTGAAAGTGTTTCCAGTCCTGCTGTATCCGGTCGTTCCTGTTCTCAGTTGTCCTGTACTCGGAAGTCGTCATCTGTTCCTGGAGTCCTGACTGAGCACCTTTGAACATCCAGTGGTGTTCGTGAGTCACGGCGTAGCCGTGTGTTGCGGCTTGGGCCGCTTAATTATTTATCTTTTATTATTTGTGGTCCGGAGCTTTTGCGGAGGATTCCGCTCCCACAGATCCACTCTGGTATCCAGCGGTGCTGGGTAGGAGTACGGACTAGTGGATTTTGGTTGTCCTTTTCCCTGGTGGGTTACCGCACATACCTCAGGTTTAGTCAGTTAGCTTGTAGCCCCTGGCCTGGTTGTTTAGTCAGAGGGCCCCTTGTTATCACCCTGTCTCGGATTTCCCTTTGTCTCCCATTAAGAGTAGACCTGAGGGGGCATCGGAGTTGGGCAGACATAATCCGCCCTTCAAACGCGGCTGCCATGGGCTCAAGCAACCATAGTCTCGCAGGGGATTTCTGACCACACGGGCGAGACAACGGAGTTAGGGCGCCAGGGGCTATTCCCTTTCCATTCCCCTTTCCCAGCATTACGTCCTGGTGCTCTGGACTCGCTTCATAACATCTCCGTTGTTCTGAGCACCAGGAACCTAACATTATCACCAGCCATACCACAAAAAAGAAATAAAACTTTTTTTTCTTTTTTGGCCAAGTCCAGTGTCTAGTCTAGAATCCAGTCCGGTGTTTAGAATCCAGTCCGGTGTTTAGAATCCAGTCCGGTGTTTAGAATCCAGTCCGGTGTTTAGAATCCAGTCCGGTGTAAAAAAAAAAAAAAAAAAAGTCTTGTTTTGTTTAGCAAAATTTAGTCTTGTCTTGCCTTGCCTTGTCTTGCCTTGCCTTGTCTTGCCTTGTCTTGCCTTGCCTTGTCTTGCCTCGTCTAGTTTTAAATCCTCCTATGTCTACTATGCAAGCCCTGCAGGCATCTCTCGCAGCTCTGAACTCTGTATTCAGTGCTTTGAGACCAGAGCGACTAGAAGTTTTGCAGCAATCCCTAAAGCAACTGCAAAACCTTCTGACTAAAATCTTGCTCATTTTGCCAGAAGTCGTTGAGAGTACATCTATCTCTAAAGAGACTCTTGCTCACAGTATGGTGACAAGAGAATCCTCTGGTCTAATTGAAGAGAAAAGGTTTAAAAGTTTTCTGCGGCCCAGGCTCTCAGAAGAGGAGCGTCTGCGTCGCAGAAACTTAAACTTATGCCTATATTGTGGGGGTTTAGGCCATTATCTGCAGACCTGTGAGTTGCGCAAGCCAAAGTGTGGTGACGAGTCTTGCCCTCTGGCCAAGTTGAGTCATGATACAAGACCTACTCCTGTCTCTACTGTGGCAGAGGCACTTGTCACACAACCCACACAAAAAAGCTCTCTGTCCTATAATTGGGGTCCTTGGGCAAGGGAGCCCCATTATAGATTCAGGAATCAAAAGAGAATGTTTCTCTCCTCTCTTAAGGTTCCTGTGGAAGCGGAGTTGCAAGTCCCTGGAGTGATGCCTGATGCCCAGGTTCCTGGAGTGGTGCCTGATGCCCAGGTTCCTGGAGTGGTGCCTGATGCCCAGGTTCCTGGAGTGGTGCCTGATGCCCAGGTTCCTGGAGTGGTGCCTGATGCCCAGGTTCCTGGAGTGGTGCCTGATGCCCAGGTTCCTGGAGTGGTGCCTGATGCCCAGGTTCCTGGAGTGGTGCCTGATGCCCAGGTTCCTGGAGTGGTGCCTGATGCCCAGGGTCCTGGAGTGGTGCCTGATGCCCAGGGTCCTGGAGTGGTGCCCGTAGCCCAGGGTCCTGGAGTGGTGCCCGTAGCCCAGGGTCCTGGAGTGGTGCCCGTAGCCCAGGGTCCTGGAGTGGTGCCCGTAGCCCAGGGTCCTGGAGTGGTGCCCGTAGCCCAGGGTCCTGGAGTGGTGCCCGTAGCCCAGGGTCCTGGAGCGATACCCGATGCCCAGAGTGCTGGAGCGGTACCCGATGCCCAGAGTGCTGGAGCGGTACCTGATGCCCTAGCTTATAGAGGGACATCAAATATTATAGTTCAGGTGTCCATATCGGAAGGGGTCTCAGAAGCTGTTACCCCAGGTAGGGACTTGAAAAGCGCAACCCTAGAAAGGGTCTCTAAAACCATAGTTCTTGAGGGGAACTCGAGAAGCAAAACCCCAGAAGGGATCTTTGAAGTAATATCCCCAAGTGGGGTCTCGAGAGACGCAGCCCCAAAGAAGGGTCTAGAAGTCGCTTCCCCAGGAAAGAACTTAAGAAGCATAGCATTAGTGGAGGATCTGAACGTTATTGCTTCAGCAAAAGTCCTGGAAGTCATAGTCCCGGGAGAACTTTCGATAATTATCGACTCAGAGAGGGAGGCCGATGGCCCGATCCCAGTCAGGGAGGCCAACGGCCCGGTCCCAGTAAAAGAATCCGAGGTGCTGGCCCCAGCGGGGTTCTCGGAGGCCACTGCCCCAGCGGGGTTCTCGGAGGCCACTGCCCCAGCGGGGTTCTCGGAGGCCACTGCCCCAGCGGGGTTCCCGGAGGCCACTGTCCCAGCGGGGTTCCCGGAGGCCACTGTCCCAGCGGGGTTCCCGGAGGCCACTGTCCCAGCGGGGTTCCCGGAGGCCACTGCCCCAGCGGGGTTCCCGGAGGCCACTGCCCCAGCGGGGTTCCCGGAGGCCACTGCCCCAGCGGGGTTCCCGGAGGCCACTGCCCCGGGTGGGGTTCAGAAAGTCACTGCCCCGGGTGGGGTTCAGAAAGTCACTGCCCCGGGTGGGGTTCAGAAAGTCACTGCCCCGGGTGGGGTTCAGAAAGTCTCAGCCCCGGGTGGGGTTCAGAGAGTCTCAGCCTCGAGTAAGGTCAATAGTGACCAGGTCCTAGCAAAGCACTCCAGTCAGTCAGATGAGTAGGAAACAGATCCTGACTTTGATATCTCAACATCCATAACCTTTGATGGGGACTTCGCCCAATTTCTGGCGCTTTTCAAACACTATTACACTATTATGTTGTCTAGACCATTTCTGGGCATCACTTCAGAAAACCTTGGGCTCTATCTGATTTATTCTTTTAGAGGAGAGCCTTCTGAGTGGGCAACCAGCCTAATGAAAGCTGAAGATCCCATTCTTCAGGATCCCCTGGCATTCTGTGATGCAATTGTTAAAAGATACGGTTCCAAAGAAATTGGTTCAGGTTCCTCTAAGTCACCCGTCTTGTCTGCTGAGAGTCCACCAAATACTGTAAACTCTGCACAAGAGTCCCAGCCCGATGTTTTGACTGCAGGATGTGCTTTTTTGACTTCTTCTTCTTCTAATAATAGTACTTTACCAGAAAGTTCAGCTCCCAAGGGTAAGAAACCTGTCTCTGATTTGAACGCAGCCTTGCTGGGTGGTACCATCAGTTCAGACAATGTTTGGGGAATTACCTTGGTCAGACCTAAAGAGCTTTGTAAAAAGAAGAAGAAGAAGAAAAAGAAATAATTTTTTGACTCTTGCCTTGATTTAAAAAAAAAAAAAAAGAGATTTTTTTTTTCTCCTTGTCTTGTGTCCTGTGGCCACCGTTAGGGGGAGGGCACTGTTACAAGTTGTTGCTACAGCTTGTTTTTGTTTTCTTGTCTGTTAGACCAGTGTGTCAGGTTTTTTTTTTTTTTGTATCCCTTGTTCTGGATAGTCTGAATTTTGGGGTCTTTTGACCCCTCCTCAAGGGGGGGCGGGTAATGTTATGAGCCACGGCTGTGGCTCATTCCTGTTTTGCATTTTTGTTATGTATTTTATGTTATACTTATGTTTATGTTCCCCGTGGGTGTCATGGGGTGCTCGGAGCTCACCCTTAAGGAGGGGATACTGTTATGAACCACAGGTAGTGGTTCATTTCTATTTTATGTTTATTTAGTTGTCTTGCATGCCAGGATTTCCCATTGCTCTGTTTTAGATTACTCTTGTCTGCTGCCGCTGGTGAGTCTGTGCAATTGCAGCTTGTTCCCATGTGTTCAGCCTCATCTGGCTGCTAATTGCATCTTGTCAGCTTGGAGTCCTGCAATAGGCCAGCTGCACTGGATTATTAATTAGGCCTCTCTGTTATATGCTGGCTGATTGCAGTTCGCAGATGCTGGTGATATTTCTGGGTTTTCAGTCTGCTTGGTTCCTGCTAGTTCCTGAGCTTCCTGAATGCTGAATCTGTTTGCTGAAAGTGTTTCCAGTCCTGCTGTATCCGGTCGTTCCTGTTCTCAGTTGTCCTGTACTCGGAAGTCGTCATCTGTTCCTGGAGTCCTGACTGAGCACCTTTGAACATCCAGTGGTGTTCGTGAGTCACGGCGTAGCCGTGTGTTGCGGCTTGGGCCGCTTAATTATTTATCTTTTATTATTTGTGGTCCGGAGCTTTTGCGGAGGATTCCGCTCCCACAGATCCACTCTGGTATCCAGCGGTGCTGGGTAGGAGTACGGACTAGTGGATTTTGGTTGTCCTTTTCCCTGGCGGGTTACCGCACATACCTCAGGTTTAGTCAGTTAGCTTGTAGCCCCTGGCCTGGTTGTTTAGTCAGAGGGCCCCTTGTTATCACCCTGTCTCGGATTTCCCTTTGTCTCCCATTAAGACCTGAGGGGGCATCGGAGTTGGGCAGACATAATCCGCCCTTCAAACGCGGCTGCCATGGGCTCAAGCAACCATAGTCTCGCAGGGGATTTCTGACCACACGGGCGAGACAATGGAGTTAGGGCGCCAGGGGCTATTCCCTTTCCATTCCCCTTTCCCAGCATTACGTCCTGGTGCTCTGGACTCGCTTCATAACATCTCCCTTGTTCTGAGCACCAGGAACCTAACACACGTGAAGTCAGTTCAGACACTGCCAGCTTGAGTCAGGTCATTCCCCTCATTGGGCTTTTGCAGAAGCAGCTGGAGAAATTAAAGGAGGAGCTAAGATGGAGCGATTCTGCTAAGTATGTGGGACTTGTGGATGGAGCCCTTTATTCGCTTTGCCAGGATTCAATGGTGGTCAATCTGTTGAAATCAGAGCACTACATTTTGGTCACCATGCTCGATCCTAGGTTTAAAGCCTACGTTGTATCTCTCTTTCCAGCAGACACAAGTCTGCAGAGGTTCAAAGACCTGCTGGTGAGAAAACTGTCAACTCAAGCGGAACGTGACCCGTCAACAGCTCCTCCTTCATTTTCTCCCGCAACTGGGGGTGCAAGGAAAAGGATAAGATTTCCTAGCCCAACCACTGGCAGTGATGCCGGGCAGTCAGGAGCGAGTACTGACATCTTGTCCGGACTGAAGGACCTGCCAATGATAACTGTCATGTCTACTGTCACTGCATATGATTCTGTCACCATTGAAAGAATGGTGGAGGATTATATGAGTGACAGAATCCAAGTAGGCATATCAGACAGTCCCTATGTATACTGGCAGGAAAAAGAGGCAATTTTGATGCCTTTGCACAAACTGGCTTTATTTTACCTAAGTTGCCCCCCCTCCAGTGTGTACTCCGAAAGAGTGTTTAGTGCAGCCGGTCACCTTGTCAGCGATCGGTGTAGGAGGTTACTTCCACAAAGTGTGGAAAAGATGATGTTTATCAAAATGAATTATAAATTCCTCCGGGAAGACCTTTACCAGCAATTGCCTCCAGAAAGTACACAGGGACCTGTGATGGTGGATTCCAGTGGGGATGAATTAATACTCTGTGAGGAGGTGGATGTACACACTGAAAGGGGTGAGGAATCGGAGGATGATGATGAGGTCGACATCTTGTCTCTGTAGAGCCAGTTTGTGCAAGGAGAGATTGATTGCTTCTTTTTTTGTAGGGGCCCAAACAAACCAGTCATTTCAGACACAGTTGTGTGGCAGACCCTGTGGCTGAAATGATGGGTTTGTTAAAGTGTGTGTCCTGTTTATACAACATAAGGGTGGGTGGGAGGGCCCAAGGACAATTCCATCTTGCACCTCTTTTTCTTCTTTGCATCATGTGCTGTTTGGGGACTAGTTTTTTAAAGTGCCATCCTGTCTGACACTGCGTACAACTCCTGGGGTACTGCCGTATAAGTCCAGGTCTTGTCCAGTGGTGGTGTCTTGTGCTGCATCAGTCCAGTGGTGGTGTCCTGTGCTGTATATTATTTCCTCCATATAAAAGGGTTATATACATTTCTTATATTATTATCCAAATAATTTTTACAGGGTTTGCCCTGTGTGGTGTAGGGGTACGCTCGCCTGTGCTGCATATTATTATAATAGCTCCCAGTGATCGCGCTGAGTGAAAAAAATTGTGGGTTCTGGGACCCCTTACTTTAGAAAATTGCGGTCACACTTCACCAATTCTGGGTCCCATAACATATTATTGGCGTGTGTGTGTGTGTGTGTGTGTGTGTGTGGGGGGGGGGTCATGCAGATGTTGGGGCAGTACTGTGGATAGGGTTGGAGTAAGGGTAGATAGCAGCTGGGGCAGTGCTGGAGGGCAAGGAGGGGGTTAGAGGCAAGTAACACTGAGTGGTAGGGAGATGGTAAGGGTGGATAGTAGTTAGGGCACTATTGGGGGCAAGGAGGTTTATTGGGACAGGCAGTACTGGGGGAGTAGAAAGGGTATTAGATAGCTGGGGCACGGGGAGATAGGCAGTACTATGGAAAGTGCCTGTGAGGTAGGGGTATATAACTGGGGCAGTACTTGGGAAAAGAGGGGGTTAAAGACAGCTAGTACTATGGGCAGTGCTGGGGAGCTGGGGTAGATGGCAGTTAGGGCAAGTAGATGGTTAGGGGCAGGCAGTGCTGGAGAGTAGGGAGGGGGTAAGGGTAGATGGCAGATTGGGCAGTACTGTGCTCAAGCAGAGGGTTAAGGTCAGGTAGGGAGGGGGTAGGGGTAGACAGCAGGTTGGGCTGTACTGGAGCAAGGAGGGGGTTAAGGAGAGGCAGTACTATGGGATGTGCTGGGGGTAGGGAGGAGTAAGATTTAGCAGCTCTCCTCCCAGCTCACCTGGAGGTCAAGACGCTGTAGCTCACCATAGGACACCTCCACCGTGGTCTCTGTCATGTAGGCGACTTTCACGCTCTTCATGTCCTTTGGCAGGGCTGTGCCTGGGTGGCTCGATGAGCAATGAGGCTGGGGGTGCACATCTTGGGCCTGTATGCCCACATTTCTCACGGGGCGTCAGCCAACAATAGTGCCGTGATCAGGTGTGGTAGAAGCGGTGCTTGGACTTGTCCAGGGACCGTCAGCAGTGGAGCTCCACAGTAGGGTGGAGTGACTGTGGAGCCAAGGATGGGAGCTCTCTGAGAATGCGTCCATCCCTGGCTCCTCACCTGGATCCTGCCATCTGTATAATGACCGCAAAGATCCCAGTCACATACTGATCCCCTGAGGTCAGCATACTGTTGGACGGGTTCCCGACTGTCACAACACCGACGCCGGGATCCCGCCAGTGGCACCATATCGCCGCCGAAATATCGGCAAGGTAGGTGATTCCCCTTCTGTGGGTGTCCACAACACCCATAGAGGGAGAATAGAATATGTGGCGAGCAAAGGGGATTTGTTGCGCTAACCCCCCCTGCTGGCATTCTAATGACCGGGATTCCGACGTCTGTATAATGACCACCGGGATCCTGGTCACCGGGATCACATACTGATCCCCTCTGAAGCATGCCAAAGGAAATCCTCTGCACCCTTTCTGCCAGGCAGCGCAGCCAATGCATGCAGAACTGAAGGCACCAAAGGCCCCAGCCACCGAGGGAACATAAAGCACATAGCTCCCCCTACCCCCCAGGAACACAGAGCATACAGTCCCGCCCCCCCCCCCCCCAACACACACACACACACTCAAGCCACGGGGACACAGAGCACACAGATACCCGCCACCACCAGGGGAACAATAAGTACACCTGCCACTTCCCCCCGCCAGAGTGATGAGCGTCCACTTCCCCAGCCACATGAGCACACAGCCAGCTGCAACTCACCCCCGCCGAAGCCGAGCACTGAGCATCCGGACCCATGTTCCCCCGGCCGCCTACCAGACTCGGGGACACTGAGCAGGCTGCCGGCTGCCATTTACCCCCACAGGAGCCAAGCGATGAGCATCCGGACTCGGGTCCTCTCCAAACCCCCCTGCGCACCAGCCACGGGAACACTGAGAACCACTCCCCCATCGCTGCGGAAACACTCAGTCCCTCCGTGCTCAGCCGCCACACCAAGTCCAGTCAGAGTGCCGTGGAGCACGTCCCAGGGACCCGCCCATTCTTCAAATGTGAGTCCTCGGTACTCAAAACAGGGTAAAATACACGCTATAGCGCGTTTTTGCGAACACTGGCTCCAAATAAAAGGGTTATTATTATCCAAATTAATTTTACAGGCTTTGCCATGTGTGTGTGTGGTTTAGGGGTACGCTCTCCTGTGCCACCAATATTGTGCGTGTATTACATCTGGGCAAATTCCAAAACGTCCCATGCTGTTTGTGCCGCACACTTGTGTCGCTTAGCTTAGTTATACAGCTACCTCATTGCACCTCTTTTTCTTCTTTGCATGTTGTGCTGTTTGGGGCCTAGTTTTTTTAAGTGCCATCCTGTCTGCAACTGCAGTTCCACTCCTAGATGGACCAGGTGTTTGTGCCGCACACTTGTGTCGCTTAGCTTAGTCATACAGCTACCTAATTGCACCTCTTTTTCTTCTTTGCATCATGTGCTGTTTGGGGCCACTTGTGACGCTTATCTTAGTCATACAGCCACCTCGGTGCAACCCTTTGGCCTAAAAACAATATTGCGAGGTGTGAGTTGTTGAGAATAGACTGGAAATGAGTGGAAATTAATGTTATTGAAGTTAATAATACCATAGGATCAAAATTATGTGATTTTAGCTGTTTTTATGTATTTTTCAAAAAATCATCCAGATCCAAAACCAAAACAGGAAAGGGTGGTTGTGGCAAAACCAATCCAGATCCAAAACACAAGCATGGAACCAGAACCAAAACACAAAACACGAAAAGTGCCCCCCGCACATCTCTAGTGTTTATGTCAAACTGCACAGAAGTCATGGGCTGCATAGGTATCTCAAAGTACTTACCACCATTTCTGACTAGGACGCATCTCATCATTTCTCTGCAATGGCTGAATGAGCACTAACGAGAGGAAACAGGTTTTGGGAATGTAAGAGAAGGACCTGTGGGTTTGTAGCCAGAGTCATACGTACACATACACCATATTCAGTTGTATCTTCTGCACCTATCATGGGATAGGTGTAAATGCCATTACTAGTGATGACTGTGGCTCTCACTCCCGGAGGTCTGGGGCGGTGAGATCGCACAGATGCTTAGGACTCAGAATATGGGCAGATAGTTGGATAGGCCTATTGGTTGTTCCATGTCTGGTGAAGTCGCCTGGTGTACATCTTGTTCTGTGTTGCATTTCTGGAACATCTGCTGAGGGTGCATAGTACTATCCAACATCTGAATTGTGCAACACTGATGTCCACTGGCAGCATGAAGAGGAGCTTGCTGATCACTTACGGAGGGATGTATCAGGTTTTTAAGAGAGATAAAGTGGAGAAGTTGCCAATAGCAACCAATTGTTTGTATCTGCCATTTGAAGCTGTTTAAAAATAACAAATGTATGGAACAAAATGCCAAGAGTCTTCTAAACAAAGTAACCAAGTGTGACTAATGCTGAAAGAGAATAATGATGTAGGGCAGTGGTTCTCAAACTGTGTGCCGTGGTACCCTGGGGTGCCATGAGGCTCTTGCTGGGGTGCCTTGGATTGGTGGTTCAGGACCAATTCAAATTATTTATGGTCATTGTTATAGGCAAAACTAGTCCTGGTGGCTGCCAATCATAAAATATGTGGACAAACAGAAGCAAATCTTGTCCCTCACCACACAATTGAACCTAAGGATGACATATAACCACAATTTACTTAATTTTATATCTATTTGTAAGTTTCTCAATAAGAAACTTTTGGCCTAGGGGTGCCGTGACAAAAATGTTGAAACTCTAGGGCTCCGTGATTCAAAGACGTTTGGGAACCACTGATGTGGGGTATAACGCACTCTTGCCTGGATGAAAGTCAGGACTGTGCGGTGAGTAAGGAGTGGGAGGAAGTTAGGGTTGCCTTGAAAAAGATCCATTCCTGGCTCGAAACGCGTTAGTGGGGGCAGTCTGATGCTGTTTGAAGGTGACCATAAAACGAATAAGGAGGATATCTGGGCAGAGGAACAGGGCCCCACAAACTTCTCCCTGCTGCTTTGCTTCTCCAAACTCTGAGCAATGGCATATCTATAATGGGTGCAAGGTGTGCAGTGCACACGGGTCCCAGGATCCAAGGGGGTCCACACCGCACACCCTGCACCCATTTCTTGAATACTTACCCCTCTAGTGCTGCAGAAATCACAGGGAAAATTGCACAGCTGCATTTTCCCAGCATTTTGTGCATGTGCAGTAAGAAAATCACCGGGAAAATGGCTGCCACGCCATTTTCTTGGAGGCCTGTGCATGTGCACTGGACTGATACAGCTGTAGGGTCTTCGATTGACTCTATTGTAGTCTTTTCTGTGCTGCTGGCTAGAGTGGAGGGGACCCAGACAGAGACTGTACACAGGCTCCCTTAATACGTCCCTGACTCTGAGCCTGTGAATAAGCAGTTTTTCGCTACAAGGGGGAGATGGAAGATCCAGTGGGTGACCTGATTTAAAGACCGACTTGATGTGCCTGTTTACAATCACAAGTTTGTACGTGCAATATAAGTGGGCATCCCCGACAACTTTCATACAAGGTGGTGGATATAGCACATTTTTAATATACTTTATTGGACATTAAGGCCAATTTACATGCCAAACCTTATTACATGAGAATGTTTTGTGTTTTCTCTGTTTATTTTACATTTATGTGCATCTGTTGGACGTGAAAAAGAGAAGACCCTCCTCCCCCCTTGGAGTTTAAAAGGGAAGTGTGGCTGATGTTTATATATATATCTGAAGCTATTGATTTATTCTGTCGAATGGAAGGGGGTTGTCTGTATGTAAAAACCTTTTAAGACAAGCCCAGCCAGAGGCCATCTTTGATACTAATGGCAGTTTACACTCCATTAAAGTCCTGATTGAGGTTTGCTATAAATCACCAGCAACTATACTGTAAAGTTATTACTACAAATTGTGGTCCTCTGATGGGCAAGCCTAATCCTAAAACTTTTTTAAATCTATAGACAGCAAGAAAAATGCCCTTTCTAATATTAAGCCTCCAAATAATTATTGTATGAAAGAAAATTCTACTAGCTGATCTTATTTTGGTCTGTAATATCATAGTTTCCTACCCTCCCACATTCTGCAGGAGACTCCCTGAAATAGCAGCAATCTCCCTCACTCCCTGAATAGACCAGCAATCTCCCTGATTGCACCTTGGGGGTAATTCATACCTGATCGCTCGCTAGCGTTTTTTGCAGTGCTGCGATCAGGTCAGAACTGCGCATGTGTATGCACGGTAATGCGCTGGCGCGTCGCACTGGTACAAAGCGGATTGTCGCTCAGCGATGGGTTCGTGAGAAGAATCCATTCGCACGGGCGATCGCAAGGAGATTGACAGGAAGAAGCCATTTGTGGGTGGCAACTGACTTTTCTGGGAGTGGTTGGAAAAACGCAGGCGTGTCCAAGCGATTGCAGGGAGGGTTCCTGACGTCAACTCCGCTCCCGCACAGGCTGAAATGATCGCAGCGGCTGAGTAAGTCCTGGGCTGTGCAGACACTGCACAAGTTCTGTTTGCACAGCTCTCCTACACATGCGTTTGCACACTTGCAAAGCAAAAAAATACACTCCCCTGTGGGCGGCGACTATATGTTTGCAGCAGTGCAAAAAAACCCTAGCGAGCGAACAGGTCTGAATTAGGCACCTTATCCCCATATGCAGCTGTTTCATTCTTGGGGGGAAATAATAAATCAGAGATAGATACATTCAAATGGGCTCATCAGCGCAATTTCCCTGTATTGGTTATAAAGCACAATGATCCCTATGGCTACATTAATTTTAAATAAGGTTTCTCGCGTCCACTTACAGTATATGGAATCTTTTGTAAAACACAATACACACACAAATCCAGCAAAATATCAGTGTCTTTTCTTCAACAAGTAGATCTTACTAACTTTGGGGCTGATTTACATTTGGATGTAAGTCATGTTTATAACAAACCTCTCCGATGTAGCGGTACACGTCCGCGCTGATAGGTGTTACTTTCACATCTCCCTGACATGCTTTTTCAAGAGTAGGTAAGTATTGTCTGTATTTAAAAGGAAAGAAAAGGAAAGAAATACAAGGAAGTAGGATTGCACACCATTAAATGTTAGCACAGGAGGAGGTGCAGTTACTCCTAAAACAGATAAAGGACTGGACAATATAAAATACAGCCACTAGAGCAGAGATTTTCAACCTTCTACAACTTGCGGCACACTGAACAAGATGTAAATATTGCCACGGCACACTCAAATATAATGGTGATGCATTGTGCAGTTGCATGTCCTAGGATGTCATGTCACAGCTTCTCCATAGGTAACGCCTGAGCCACATCTGAGAAGGCCAGAAGAGCCCAACACTGCCCGGGTCCAAAATAAGAACTGGCTCTGCAACCACTAAACTCATCAGTATTGATTGTTCCAAGGCCTCAGTAGCGGCAAAACACTGTCGGGCCTGGCTCTGCTTCTATGGCGGCACACCTGGAGACTGCTCAGGGCACACTAGTGTGTCACGGTACAGTGGTTGAAAAACACTGCACTAGAGCCAACTATAGACATTGATGGGCCACTATTATAGGTCAGTTGTGGTACTGTACCAAACTTTGAAAGGGAGCAAAATCAGTTCTACTGTAGTTAGTAATAGACTGGTGAGGCTGACCTGGAAACATTTGAAGGCAATCTGAAAGCCATGATTTAAAAATACATAAAAATAATTGGTGAAGGATAGTTATGGTAACCAGCTGTTGACACTTTCAGTTTTAATGTCTCCACCTTCAACTTTCTTTTTGTACTCCACCCGGGCCATCAGTAGCTCCACAGAACTGTCAATCACCGATGGCTGCTTTTGTCTTGACCATCTGATAATGGGATCAGTACAAAATGCCGCCGGCCGGAATCCCGGCGGTCGAAATCCCGACGCCGGAATCCCGACCACACAATCCCGACAGGGGTGGCGAGCGGAACGCAGCCCCTTGCGGGCTCGCTTCGCTCGCCACGCTGCGAGCGCGGTGCCTCGCTATGCTCGGCACACTATTATATTCTCCCTCTATGGATGTCGTGGATACCCACGGAGGGAGAATATGTCGGGATTGTGGCGGTCGGGATTCCGGCCGGCGGCATCTTGACCGCATCCCCTGATAATACTGCTGCCTTACCGCTATATCTCATTGTATGTAAATTATTGTCATGATCCCCTCAATGTACAGTGTTGCATAATATTTTGTACTGTAAAAATAAAATAAAGTAATAATAGTCTGTGCCATTCCCGATATACGGGGGTATTCAATTAAGTGCCGTTTTTTCCACTGGTCGAAAAAATGGCACTAATTCAACACAGGGTATTCAATTGCGGGCATTTTCGCCCCCCGTTTTTTAATCCATTTTCGCTCATGCCATTTCACTGTTTTTCTTGTCGATTCGGCATGGGCAAAAATTGCGCCAAAAGGGCAAAAACGTCTGTGAATTCACCAAAACATGTGTATCAGCAGCCAGGTCGCCGATAGACGTGGTTTTCGACAGTGCCGGATTTTTCAACCAGACGAAAAAACGTCATGGGCATTGGATAGGTCGAATGTAAATTCGACCTAAAAACAGGCGAAAAAAGTGCAGGTTTTTTGACTGGTCAAAAAGACGGCACTAATTGAATACCCCCCATAGTGGTAGTTTGCAGAGCATCTCTAATCCTGCAGTTCTGTTACAGGGGAATCCAGTTACCCTCAATGAATTTGTGAGTGCAAGCAAGTGTGGCTTTATGCTGCACTTACGTGATGCAAACACAAATGTCTGAGTCCGACACTATAAGGGGCAACGAGGGGTGCGAGTTCAGATGCCGTTGTTGAAGTTTACATACCAGTGCAAAGGCAACTCGCACCCTTTACAGGGAATAGGATCGTACCCTTAGAGTTTCTTATAAAAAGGAAAAGTATAGGATGGAGTTATCTATACACATAGGACCACACACTGACCTAGTCCTGTACACAGACATACTCAACGGGCCTGATTCAGAGCCGCTGTTCACGTAGTTGAGCGGCTGGATGTGCTGTGCTGCTGTCAGTGAGGCAGGGATGTGCGGCTCGGAGGTATGTGCCGCTGCCAGAAAGGCAGAGATGCGCCTCAGTCAGTGAGGCAGGGATGCGCTTCTGTCAGTGAGGCAGGGATGCGCTTCTGTCAGTGAGGCAGGGATGTGCCTCTGTTAGTGAGGTAGGGATGCGCCTCTGGTGAGGCGGGATGTGCCGCTGTCAGTGAGGCGGGGATGTGCTGCTGTCAGTGAGGTGGGGGGATGTGCTGCGGTCAGTGAGGCGGGGATGTGCTGCTGTCAGTGAGGCGGGGATGTGCTGCTGTCAGTGATGTGCTGCTGTCAGTGAGGCGGGGATGTGCTGCTGTCAGTGAGGTAAGGATGTGCTGCTGTCAGTGAGGCAGGGATGTGCTGCTGTCAGTGAGGCGGGAATGCGCTGATGTCAGTTAGGCGGGGATGTGCTGCGGTCAGTGAGGTAAGGATGTGCTGCTGTCAGTGATGTGCTGCTGTCAGTGAGGTGGGGATGTGCTGCTGTCAGTGAGGTAAGGATGTGCTGCTGTCAGTGAGGCAGGGATGTGCTGCTGTCAGTGAGGCGGGAATGCGCTGATGTCAGTTAGGCGGGGATGTGCTGCGGTCAGTGAGGTGGGGATGTGCTGCTGTCAGTGAGGTAAGGATGTGCTGCTGTCAGTGAGGCAGGGATGTGCTGCTGTCAGTGAGGCGGGGATGTGCTGCTGTCAGTGTGGTGGGTATGTGCTGCTGTCAGTGAGGCGGGGATGTGCTGCTGTCAGTGTGGTGGGTATGTGCTGCTGTCAGTGAGGCGGGGATGTGCTGCTGTCAGTGAGGCGGGGGGATGTGCTGCTGTCAGTGAGGCGGGGGGATGTGCTGCTGTCAGTGAGGCGGGAATGCGCTGATGTCAGTTAGGCGGGTATGTGCTGCGGTCAGTGAGGTGAGGATGTGCTGCTGTCAGTGAGGTAAGGATGTGCTGCTGTCAGTGAGGCAGGGATGTGCTGCTGTCAGTGAGGCGGGGATGTGCTGCTGTCAGTGAGGCGGGGATGTGCTGCTGTCAGAGAGGCGGGGATGTGCGGCTGGCAGGTATGTGCCACCGTCAGTGAGGCGGGGATGCGCCTCTGTCAGTGAGGTGAAGATGCAACGCTGTCAGTGAGGCGGGGATGCGCCGTTGTCAGTTTTTTATCAGTAGTTTCTCTGTGAGTGATGCTGTTTTCTGTTGGCTGTGTTTACCGATGGTACTGTGACATTTGGAAGTCATTCAGGAGGGATGCGGTCAAGATCCCGCCGGACGGAATCCCGGCGGTCGAAATACCAACACCGGGATCCCGGCCGGCACAATCCCGACATATTCTCCCTCTGTGGTTGTCCACGACACCCATAGAGGGAGAATAAATTAGTGTGCAATGAAGCGTGGCGAGCGCATCGAGCCCACAAGAGGCTGTGTTGCGCTCACCCCCCTGTCGGGATTGTGCCAGTCAAGATCCCTGTGTCGGTATTCCCACTGCCGGGATACCGTCCGGCGGGATTTCGTACTGATCCCATTCAGGTGTGCGGTTACACTGGGAAGTGTGCGGTCATTGGGAAATAATGCACAGTCATGTGATATAGTGTGTCCAATCATGTTAGTGAGTTTACAGGCTTGAGTTGAAGAAGGGCATTAGTACTGTTACTGTTGTAAGATCCCATTGGTTAAGCCCCATTAGGCTAAGGCACTGTAGTCTTCTATTAAGCTACTACCCTCCTTATTAGGCAGGCACTTGGCCTGAGGCAGTAGGAGTAGCTCAGAGCCCTAGGCCATGCACAGTCCTGTTCCTGGCACCTGGATATTGTGTAGGCCCCATACACAAGAAAGGTCCTGTGATAAGGTAATCTAATGTCTAGTGGGGCAGTGCGGACAGCGTAATGGTTAGCATTACTGCCTCCCAGCACTGAGGTCATGGGTTCGATTCCCACCATGGCCCTAACTGTGCGGAGTTTGTATATTCTCCCCGTACTTGCGTGGGTTTCCTCCAGGTTCTCCAGTTTCCTCCCACAATCCAAACATATACCTGTAGGTTAATTGGCTCCCAACAAAATGAACCCTAATGTGAATGTGTGTACATGTGGTAGGGAATATAGATTGTAAGCTCCACTGGGGCAGGGACTGATGTGAATGGCCAAATATTAAATAAATAATATCCATTTCTTTGTCTTGGAACTGTACCATTACATTGTGTGTTCCAGATTAGCATTGTTTAAGTAAATGCATTGTAGGGAGTCAGTAGGAGCATCTGGATAGGTGAGTGCATTACACCCAGCCTGTATTGTGATAGTTCATTGGGTCATCTTGAGCCAAAGTTCTATGTACTAAGCCTTGGAGAGCCAAACATGCAATAAAAATCCCCCAAATTCTGATGACTGGGTTTTGGCCGCATTTCCATATGTACCAAGCTTCAGAATGCGATGCATTCCGGAGTTTGGAGCTGGTTGGTTGCCCAATAGAAGCCTATGGTATTCTTTTTGCAACCTTAGAGGGAACCAATCAGATCCCTACCAGTAACCCGCGGCCAACGCGTTACTGTGAGCATGCGCAGAGGGACTCCCGGGTCTTAAGCCCTGAAATCCACACACCTCAAAGGACAACTCTTATCGAGAGAGCTATCTTTTGCGATTCTAATGGCATTTGTTAGAACATATGTGATTATTATGTATGTGGTAAGTGGCGGCATGTACCGCATTGCAGATTTGATGCTTAGTACATCCCGCTCTTTATCTCGTCCACTTTAGCTCTCTCCAAGGCTTGCTACATAAACCCGTTAGGGCACTGATAAGGGGAAAATGTGTAGCCAGGTTGTCGCAGGTTTGTCAAACAAAATGGCAAGATTATCTCCTGTGAGTGTAGTCTGTGCTTTGTGTGTTGTCCCCACCCGCCTTCCCTTCGGCCATTTTCGTTCAGGTTGCACCCTGGAGCTTGGTATTGAGTTGCTACCAAGTCTGAGGCCAAAATGATGACCATTCCCTAAGCCCAGTACATTTCATCCCATTGTAGCGCAATTCCTTTCCCTTGAGGGAGTTTCCGACCTGTGTTCCAGTATTGTCAAGTGGAGACAGTACTGTCAGCCTACAGGTGAGTACGAGTGGCGGGAGGTAAATTCCCAACTTCACCCTCACCGCACCAGGCTTGCACCTCACAGCCACCACTCACAGTACCATAAGTCATGGGATGTGCCATGAATCACATAATGCAGATCTTTCCCCAGCTGTACGCTCTCAGGCATGTTTATCTTCAGGTAGCCATTTTCTCATAGGCATGTTATACCCACCCATGAGGTGGCGCATGTTTGTGACAAAATGCCATATGTACAACACATTTTATTCATGTCTTGTGAAACGTTAGACGTGTGCGCAGATTTTAGATCAGGTAAACCGTAGCTCTGGATTGGAAACCAATGTTAGACATGAAGTAAATAAGATTTTACTTACCGATAAATCTATTTCTCGTAGTCCGTAGTGGATGCTGGGGACTCCGTCAGGACCATGGGGATTAGCGGCTCCGCAGGAGACAGGGCACAAAACTAAAGCTTTAGGATCAGGTGGTGTGTACTGGCTCCTCCCCCTATGACCCTCCTCCAAGCCTCAGTTAGGATACTGTGCCCGGACGAGCGTACACAATAAGGAAGGATATTGAATCCCGGGTAAGACTCATACCAGCCACACCAATCACACCGTATAACTTGTGATCTAAACCCAGTTAACAGTATGACAAACGTAGGAGCCTCTGAACAGACGGCTCACAACAATAACAACCCGATTTTTTTGTAACAATAACTATGTACAAGTATTGCAGACAATCCGCACTTGGGATGGGCGCCCAGCATCCACTACGGACTACGAGAAATAGATTTATCGGTAAGTAAAATCTTATTTTCTCTGACGTCCTAAGTGGATGCTGGGGACTCCGTCAGGACCATGGGGATTATACCAAAGCTCCCAAACGGGCGGGAGAGTGCGGATGACTCTGCAGCACCGAGTGAGAGAACTCCAGGTCCTCCTCAGCCAGGGTGTGCCCCTGACCAAGTAGCAGCTCGGCAAAGTTGTAAAGCCGAGACCCCTCGGGCAGTCGCCCAAGATGAGCCCACCTTCCTTGTGGAATGGGCATTTATATATTTTGGCTGTGGCAGTCCTGCCACAGAATGTGCAAGCTGAATTGTACTACACATTCAACTAGCAATCGTCTGCTTAGAAGCAAGAGCACCCAGTTTTTTTTTTTTGTTTTTTTTTTGGGTGCATACAGGATAACAGCAAGTCAGTTTTCCTGACTCCAGCCGTCCTGGAAATCTATATTTTCAGGGCCCTGACAACATCTAGCCACTTGGAGTCCTCCAAGTCTCTAGTAGCCGCAGGTACCACAATAAGCTGGTTCAGATGAAACGCTGACACCACCTTAGGGAGAAACTGGGGACGAGTCCGCAGCTCTGCCCTGTCCGAATGGACAATCAGATATGGGCTTTTGTGAGACAAAGCCGCCAATTCTGACACTCGCCTGGCCGAGGCCAGGGCCAACATCATGGTCACTTTCCATGTGAGATATTTCAAATCCACAGATTTGAGCGGTTTAAACCAACGTGATTTTAGGAATCCCAGGACTACGTTGAGATCCCACAGTGCCACTGGAGGCACAAAAGGGGGTTGTATATGCAGTACTCCCTTGTCAAATTTCTGGACTTCAGGAACTGAAGCCAATTCTTTCTGGAAGAAAATCGACAGGGCCGAAATTTGAACCTTAATGGACCCCAATTTGAGGCCCATAGACACTCCTGTTTGCAGGAAATGCAGGAATCGACCGAGTTGAAATTTCTTCGTGGGGCCTTCCTGGCCTCACACCACGCAACATATTTTCGCCACATGTGGTGATAATGTTGTGCGGTCACCTCCTTCCTGGCTTTGACCAGGGTAGGAATGACCTCTTCCGGAATGCCTTTTTTCCCTTAGGATCCGGCGTTCAACCGCCATGCCGTCAAACGCACCCGCGGTAAGTCTTGGAACAGACATGGTACTTGCTGAAGCAAGTCCCTTCTTATCGGCAGAGGCCCTGAGTCCTCCGTGAGCATCTCATGAAGTTCCGGGTACCAAGTCCTTCTTGGCCCATCCGGAGCCACGAGTATAGTTCTTACTCCTCTCCGTCTTATAATTCTCAGTACCTTTGGTATGAGAAGCAGAGGAGGGAACACATACACCGACTGGTACACCCATGGTGTTACCAGAACGTCCACAGCTATTTCCTGAGGGTCTCTTGACCTGGCGCAATACCTGTCCAGTTTTTTGTTCAGGCGGGACGCCATCATGTCCACCTTTGGTCTTTCCCAACGGTGCACAATCATGTGGAAACAACTTCTCGATGAAGTCCCCACTCTCCCGGGTGGAGGTCGTGCTGAGGAAGTCTGCTTCCCAGTTGTCCACTCCCGGAATGAAAACTGCTGACAGTGCTATCACATGATTTTCCGCCCAGCGAAGAATCCTTGCAGTTTCTGCCATTGTCCTCCTGCTTCTTGTGCCGCCCTGTCTGTTTACGTGGGCGACTGCCGTGATGTTGTCCCACTGGATCAATACCGGCTGACCTTGAAGCAGAGGTCTTGCTAAGCTTAGAGCATTGTAAATTGCTCTTAGCTCCAGTATATTTATGCGGAGAGAAGTCCCCAGACTTGATCACACTCCCTGGAAATTTTTTCCCTGTGTGACTGCTCCCCAGCCTTTCAAGCTGGAATCCGTGGTCACCAGGACCCAGTCCTGAATGCATAACTGTGGTACTTTAGTAGATGAGCACTCTGCAGCCACCACAGAAGAGACACCCTTGTCCTTGGAGACAGGGTTATCCGCTGATACATCTGAAGATGCGATCCGGACCATTTGTCCAGCAGATCCCACTGAAAGGTTCTTGCGTGAAATCTGCCGAATGGAATCGCTTCGTAAGAAGCCACCATTTTTCCCAGGACCCTTGTGCAATGATGCACTGAAACTTTTCCTGGTTTTTGGAGGTTCCTGACTAGCTCGGATAACTCCCTGGCTTTCTCCTCCGGGAGAAACACCTTTTTCTGGACTGTGTCCAGAATCATCCCTAGGGACAGCAGACGTGTCGTCGGAGACAGCTACGATTTTGGAATATTTAGAATCCACCCGTGCTGTCGTAGAACTACTTGAGATAGTGCTACTCAGATCTCCAACTGTTCTCTGGACCTTGCCCTTATCAGGAGATCGTCCAAGTAAGGGATAATTAAGACGCCTTTTCTTTGAAGAAGAATCATCATTTCGGCCATTACCTTGGTAAAGACCCGGGGTGCCGTGGACAATCCAAACGGCAGCGTCTGAAACTGATAGTGACAGTTTTGTACCACAAACCTGAGGTACCCTTTGTGAGAAGGGCAAATTTGGACATGGAGGTAAGCATCCTTGATGTCCAGGGACACCATATAGTCCCCTTCTTCCTGGTTCGCTATCACTGCTCTGAGTGACTCCATTTAGAATAGGTCTCACCGAGCCGTCTGGCTTCCGTACCACAATATAGTGTGGAATAATACCCCTTTACTTGTTGTAGGAGGGGTACTTTGATTATCACCTGCTGGGAATACAGCTTGTGAATTGTTTCCAATACTGCCTCCCTGTCGGAGGTAGATGTTGGTAAAGCAAACTTCAGGAACCTGCGAGGGGGAGACGTCTCGAATTTCCAATCTGTACCCCTGGGATACTACTTGTAGGATCCAGGGGTCCACTTGCGAGTGAGCCCACTGCGTGCTGAAACTCTTGAGACGACCCCCCACCGCACCTGTTTGTACGGCCCCTGCGTCATGCTGAGGACTTGGCAGAAGCGGTGGAAGGCTTCTATTCCTGGGAATGGGCTGCCTGCTGCAGTCTTCTTCCCTTACCTCTATCCCTGGGCAGATATTATGGGGACGAAAGGACCGAGGCTGAAAAGACTATGTCTTTTTCTGCTGAGATGTGACTTGGGGTAAAAAAGGTGGATTTTCTAGCTGTTGCCGTGGCCACCAGGTCCGATGGACCGACCCCAAATAACTCCTCCCCTTTATACGGCAATACTTCCATGTGCCGTTTGGAATCTGCATCACCTGACCACTGTCGTGTCCATAAACATCGTCTGGCAGATATGGACATCGCACTTACTCTTGATGCCAGAGTTTCGCATATATAGAAATGCATCTTTTAAATGCTCTATAGTCAATAAAATACTGTCCCTGTCAAGGGTATCAATATTTCCAGTCAGGGAATCCGACCAAGCCACCCCAGCGCTGCCCATCCAGGCTGAGGCGATCGCTGGTCGCAGTATAACACCAGTATGTGTGTATATACTTTTTAGGATATTTTCCAACCTCCTATCAGTTGGCTCCTTGAGGGCGTCCGTATCTGGAGACGGTAACGCCACTTGTTTTTATAAGCGTGTGAGCGCCTTATCCACCCTAAGGTGTGTTTCCCAACGCGCCATAACTTCTGGCGGGAAAGGGTATACCGCCAATAATTTTCTATCGGGGGAAACCCACGCATCATCACACACTTCATTTAATTTATCTGATTCAGGAAAAACCACATGTAGTTTTTTCACACTCCACATAATACCCTTTTTTGTGGTACTTGTAGTATCAGAAATATGTAACATCTCCTTCATTGCCCTTAACAAGTAACGTGTGGCCCTAAAGGAAAATACGTTTGTTTCTTCACCGTCGACACTGGAGTCAGTGTCCGTGTCTGTGTCTGTGTCGACCGACTGAGGTAAAAGGACGTTTTAACGCCCCTGACGGTGTTTGAGACGCCTGGACAGGTACTAAGTGGTTTGCCGGCCGTCTCATGTCGTCAACCGACCTTGCAGCGTGTTGACATTATCACGTAATTCCTTAAATAAGCCATCCATTCCGGTGTCGACTCCCTAGAGAGTGACATCACCATTACAGGCAATTGCTCCGCCTCCTCAGCAACATCGTCCTCATACATGTCGACACACAAGTACCGACACACAGCACACACACAGGGAATGCTCTGATAGAGGACAGGACCCCACTAGCCCTTTGGGGAGACAGAGGGAGAGTTTGCCAGCACACACCAAAAACGCTATATTATACAGGGACAACCTTTATATAAGTGTTTTTCCATTATAGCATTTTAATATATATATACATATCGCCAAATAAGTGCCCCCCCTCTCTGTTTTAACCCTGTTTCTGTAGTGCAGTGCAGGGGAGAGCCTGGGAGCCTTCCCACCAGCATTTCTGTGAGGGAAAATGGCGCTGTGTGCTGAGAATAGGCCCCGCCCCCTTTTCGGCGGGCTTCTTCTCCCGTTTTTCTGAGACCTGGCAGGGGTTAAATTAAATACATCCATATAGCCTCCAGGGGCTATATGTGATGTATTTTTAGCCAGAATAAGGTATTATACATTGCTGCCCAGGGCGCCCCCAGCAACGCCCTGCACCCTCCGTGACCGTTGGTGTGAAGTGTGTGACAACAATGGCGCACAGCTGCAGTGCTGTGCGCTACCTTCATGAAGACTGAAAAGCCTTCTGCCGCCGGTTTCTGGACCTTCAATCTTCAGCATCTGCATAGGGGGTCGGCGGCGCGGCTCCGGGACGAACCCCAGGGTGAGACCTGTGTTCCGACTCCCTCTGGAGCTAATGGTGTCCAGTAGCCTAAGAAGCCAATCCATCCTGCACGCAGGTGAGTTGAACTTCTCTCCCCTAAGTCCCTCGATGCAGTGAGCCTGTTGCCAGCAGGACTCACTGAAAATAAGAAACCTAAAAACTTTTTCTAAGCAGCTCCTTAAGAGAGCCACCTAGATTGCACCCTGCTCGGACGGGCACAAAAACCTAACTGAGGCTTGGAGGAGGGTCATAGGGGGAGGAGCCAGTACACACCACCTGATCCTAAAGCTTTAGTTTTGTGCCCTGTCTCCTGCGGAGCCGCTAATTCCCATGGTCCTGACGGAGTCCCCAGCATCCACTTAGGACGTCAGAGAAATGTATAGTGTAATATTATACACAGACGCATTGTGCAGAAAGCACCCCCTCATCTTGCCTCAGACTCAAAAAGCCTGAAATTACTTTGTGCAATTAATCACCTGAGATTAACCTCTATCGGATCTCATTAACACACATCAAAGTAGCATTCCTTGGTATGTTTCAACCCCTGCCCCAAAAGAAAAAAAATGCATGACTGAGAGAATAATCGCTCATCCCATTATACTCTGTGGCCATTTAATCGCTTGAACTGAAGAGAAGCAAATAAATTGTTAGATCAGCTCCAAATCCCCCCCCCCCCCCCCCCCCCCATGAAAATAGGTGCTGCAGACTTTGTCGTTGCTAGTAGCTGATCAATTACCTTACGGCTCTGTCTATTGGCAGAGGCGGATTGGTACGCCGGGATGCCGAGACAGTTTGGTGGTGGGCTGGAGCATCCGTCCTGTCCGTGGTGTCCGTGCTCCCCCTTTCCCTACAACACCAGGCCATTTCATCTATTCTAAGTACAGCTGCTGCCACAGCGCAGGTTGGCCTCGCTGGAACCGCGGCTAGGAAAGTTACTGGATGCCGCCCACTATGCAAATACCCAGCCGCAGCCAGCGCAGTGAGAGACCGCCGGTTTGGATATGTGTGATGATGGTGGAAGCCAACCATCGGCTTCCACCATCAACACTTTCGATGCGATGGTAACTAACCATCACATCAAAAGTATTCGATGGAAAAAAATTTTTTATGATATGCGCATATGCAAAAACCATTTGCGCATGCGCAATAACCCTTCAGCGAGGTTGGCAGGGGGCGATGATGCTGTTCTATGGAATCACCAATACTCCGGCAGCGCAGCCGGAGAGGGGGTGGAGTTGGGCAGAGTGCCTGTCAGCAGTGGGAGGAGTCAGAGGTGGAGCAGCTCGGACTGGACCACAACAGCACACACAGACATGTGTGACATGCTAGGAGTCAGAAGGACAGTGTCTTTCGATCCCGACTCCCAGCGCAGGGTTTTTTTTACTAGTTGGGTAACTTTTTTCAACAATGATAGCCTCATGGGCTGTGTAGCTGGCTGCTGCTGCAGGGGCGAGGGATGCACTCTGATTGGTTTTCACTCCCTCAGAGAGCCAATCAGAGCTTGATTTGTGCCCTGTTGCCTAGCAGCAGCCTAGAGAGGGGAGGGATCAGAGCAGGCACGTCTGAGGCAGACAGAGTCACAGAGACAGCCTCCAAGGAACCCAAGATGCCCTGAAGCAGACACATAGCAGCCAGAAAGGAACCAGTGACAATGCAGCTGTCAGGAATGAAAGAAACACTAAACTATCGGAACTCCATCAAATCATTATCATTCGATGGTGACAAACATCGGAATGCCACCATCAAATGGTAAAACCACTAACATCAAAAGAAAACCATTGATGGTTAGCAAACATCGACCATCGATGTCCATCCCTACCACGACCACCATGGAGAGGACTATCCTGGCTGCAACCCACATGTAAGTGCTCACTCCAACACTCACACACTGACACACAGATGGTAATTCAGACCTGATCGCTAGGGTGCGTTTTTTGTATCCCTGCCATCAGGTAGTCGCCGCCTACAGGGGGAGGGAGAAATCGCTGTGCAGGGGTGCGATCGCATGTGCAAACAGAAGTTTGTGCAGTCACTGCACAGCCCAGGGCTTACTCTTCCAGTGCGATGATCGGGGCCTAAGCTGACGTCACGAATCCTCCCAAAAAACGCCGGGTCCCTCCTGCGTTTTTCCAGACACTCCCTGAAAATGATCAGTTGCCACACACAAGCGCCCTCTTCCAACCAATCTTGTTGCAATCCCAGCACTCCTCGTCGCTGCAGACTGGCGCCCCTGTGCATTGCGGTGAATGCGCAGTTCAGACCTGATCGCCGGTGTGCGAAAAGGCACAGCAGCGATCAGGTCTGAATTAGCTCCACAGTCCCCTATACACACACAGCACCTCACACACTGACACACACACACTGACACACACACAGCCCCACACACACTGACACACTGCCCCTGTAACTCACCAGCACCTCAAACACTGCCCCCTCTACCCAGCACTACACACACACTGCCCCCTGTGCCATACTTGCCTACTTTTGAAAACTAAAATCAGGGAGATTACAGTAGCATGTGCCGTGCAAAGCGCGGCGTGCCGCCATGGGGGCGTGTCCAACTCTACCCAAAGGGCGTGTCTAGTTCCACAAATAGGCGTGCCTATGCTTAAATGCTTGTTGTTGCAAGATATTTCTATATAACATTAGTAACAATATATTTTGGGAAGTTTTGCAAGTATTGATACTAACATTACTGCCTGAAATACAGGGTTTCTTATTTGCAATATGTTTTCGCTGTGATATTTCTTTTCTTCTCACTCAGCGCAATATGCATGGTAAAGGTGATGCCTACTGTATGCAATAAATTCCAAATGCAAGTTGACTGTGTGTGAATTCATCCCTAAACATAGAAGTAAATGATTATTTTGGTGTAGTAGATGTTATTTTTATTGGGAACACTGGATTGTCTGCATCTTGTAGGCACGACCTATATTTATTGGATGTGTTATTTTCCATTCCATTGCAGCATTAACCAAATCATTACAGATACCAGCTGCTCTAATTAAACAAATGTGTTTAACTACAGAAAGATTGTACTAACAACAATTCTTACACCAGCAGCAGCAGCAGAGGCATGCTATGGGTCAGTGCACACCAGCACAGATAAGAGGAGTGTGTGATCAGGTACTGCTATCTCTCTCTCTCTCTCTCTCTCACTCTCTCAGGGGATACATAAGGGGGGTAATGAGAGCCGTCAGCAGTGATTCCTGAGCAACTACAGCAACTCACTGTTCTTGCAAAGAAACTCCTTAGTGTCACCCCTGACAGAATCTGAAGAATCCTGGAGAATTGACCTATAAAGCAGGGGATCAGGAGATTTATGGCTGAAACGGGAGGCTCCCGCAGGATGCGGGAGGGTAGGCAACTATGCCCTGTGCCCAGCACCACACACATAGCCCCCTGCACCGAGCACCTCACACACTGTCCCCTGTATCCAGCACTACACACACTACCCCCTGCACCCAGCACCACACACACTGTACCCAGCACCACACACACTGCCCCCGTACCCAGCACCACACACACTGTACCCAGCACCACACACACTGCCCCTCGTACCCAGCACCACACACACTGCCCCCTGCACCCAGCACCACACACACTGCCCCTCGTACCCAGCACCACACACACAGCCCCCTGCACCCAGCACCGCACACACTGCCCCCTGCACCCAGCACCACACACATTGTCCCCTGTACCCAGCACCACACACACTGCCCCCTGTACCCAGCACCACACACACAGCCCCCTGCATCCTGCCCCTCACTAGCATCTGAAACACTGACCTCTGTACCCAGCACCACACACACTGCCCCCTGCACCCAGCACCACACACACACTGCCCCCTGTGCCCAGCACCACACACATAGCCCCCTGCACCCAGCACCTCACACACTGTCCCCTGTATCCAGCACCACACACACTACCCCCTGCACCCAGCACCACACACACTGTACCCAGCACCACACACACTGCCCCCGTACCCAGCAGCACACACACTGTACCCAGCACCACACACACTGCCCCTCGTACCCAGCACCACACACACTGCCCCCTGCACCCAGCACCACACACACTGCCCCTCGTACCCAGCACCACACACACAGCCCCCTGCACCCAGCACCGCACACACTGCCCCCTGCACCCAGCACCACACACATTGTCCCCTGTACCCAGCACCACACACACTGCCCCCTGTACCCAGCACCACACACACACAGCCCCCTGCATCCTGCCCCTCACTAGCATCTGAAACACTGACTTCTGTACCCAGCACCACACACACTGCCCCCTGCACCCAGCACCACACACACTGTACCTAGCACCACACACACTGCCCCTCGTACCCAGCACCACACACACAGCCCCCTGCATCCTGCCCCTCACTAGCACCTGAAATACTGGCCTCTGTACCCAGCACCACACACACAGCCCCCTGCACCCAGCACCACACACACTGCTCTCTGTACCCAGCACCACACACACTGCTCTCTGTACCCAGCACCACACACACACACACACACACACACACACACACACACACACACACACACAGCCCTCTGTACCCAGCACCACACACACAGCCCCCTGCACCCAGCACCTCACACACTGCCCCCTGTACCCAGCACCACACACACAACACCCAGCACCTCACACACTGCCCCCTGTACCCAGCACCAAACACGCAGCCCCCTGCACCCAACACCACACACACTGCACCCTGTACCCAGCACCAAACACACAGCCCCTGTACCCAGCACGTCACCAGCACCTCAAACACACTGCCCCCTGTACCCAACACCAGACACACACTGCCCCCTGTGCCCAGCACCACACACATAGCCCCCTGCACCCAGCACCTCACACACTGTCCCCTGTACCCAGCACCACACACACTACCCCCTGCACCCAGCACCACACACACTGTACCCAGCACCACACACACTGCCCCCCGTACCCAGCACCACACACACTATACCCAGCACCACACACACTGCCCCTCGTACCCAGCACCACACACACTGCCCCCTGCACCCAGCACCACACACACTGCCCCTCGTACCCAGCACCCCACACACAGCCCCCTGCACCCAGCACCGCACACACTGCCCCCTGCACCCAGCACCACACACATTGTCCCCTGTACCCAGCACCACACACACTGCCCCCTGTACCCAGCACCACACACACAGCCCCCTGCATCCCGCCCCTCACTAGCATCTGAAACACTGACCTCTGTACCCAGCACCACACACACTGCCCCCTGCACCCAGCACCACACACACTGTATCTAGCACCACACACACTGCCCCTCGTACCCAGCACCACACACACAGCCCCCTGCATCCTGCCCCTCACTAGCACCTGAAATACTGGCCTCTGTACCCAGCACCACACACACAGCCCCCTGCACCCAGCACCACACACACTGCTCTCTGTACCCAGCACCACACACACTGCTCTCTGTACCCAGCACCACACACACTGCTCTCTGTACCCAGCACCACACACAGCCCTCTGTACCCAGCACCACACACACTGCCCCCTGCACCCAGCACCTCACACACTGCCCCCTGTACCCAGCACCACACACACAACACCCAGCACCTCACACACTGCCCCCTGTACCCAGCACCAAACACGCAGCCCCCTGCACCCAACACCACACACACTGCACCCTGTGCCCAGCACCAAACACACAGCCCCTGTACCCAGCACGTCACCAGCACCTCAAACACACTGCCCCCTGTACCCAACACCAGACACACACAGCCACCTGTACCCAGCACCTCACACACTGCCCCTTATACCCAGTACCACAAACACAGCCCCCTGCACTCAGCACCACATACACCGCCCCTGTACCCAGCACCATACACACAGCCCCCTGCACACTGCTTCTCACCAGTACCTCACACACTGACCTCTGTACCCAGCACCACACACACTGCCCCCTGTACCCAGCACCACACACACTGCTCCCTATACCCACTACCACACACACTGACACACAGCCCCTTGCACACAGCACCTCAAACACAGCCCCCTGTACCCAGCACTTCACACACTGACACACACAGTCCCCTGCACCCAGCACCACAAACACTGACGCACAGCTCCGTGTACACACAGCACCTCATACACAGTCACAGCCCAACATAACTGCCAGTATTGCTGTTGGGCGTTACTAGGCAGTTACAGGCGGTTGTCTAATCAGACGCAGTTGCTGATAGTGGTTACGTATAGAGACGTTGAATTACTCACATTGGATGCCATACTCAGACGGATGATCTGCACCTAGCATAGGACTGGTGAAAGTGTCAGTGGTGTGACCGATGGTGGCGTCTAATGACGCACAAAGCATGACTGCAGCGTCTGTACACCCTGACAGTGGGCGTTTCAGTCTTTGTCATTCATACGCACGGATGTACACCAGGGAGCTGCATTAGCAGAAAGTAGCAGAACCAACTTCTGTAAAAGACCCAAGGAAGACTACAACTGCATCCAACAGATTCTCAGGTCCTATGAGGAGCGAGTTTCCTGCCCCGCGTGACAGACTCCACCCCCTTAACAGACTCCGCCCCCAATAGGGCTGCATCCAGAAATTTCCCGGGCTGGTTTTCTATCCCAATCCACCACTGTCTATTGGCAGTCACCCGCCTGTGACTTTGGGCCTGATTCGGAGTTGGACGCTATCGCACAGCCGGTGCAAATTGTATCAGCACCAGTGCAATACTACACTAAAGAGTTGGGTATCTGCACACTCAATAAAGTGAGAAGGAACTGTATGTTTGACGCACTGGAAAAGATTACTTTATTTTAAAACTTAGCCTTCATTAAATTATAAATTAATTACCCAGACAACAGTGAAACATAAGAGTTAAAATCAGACAGACTAACATATATGTGAAACCTATAAGATAGGAAATTGTGAATAAAGAGATTTAAAAAGCGTGTCCGCGTGTATTTGGTACGTATAATACTTGTGGGATTATTGTATCTGTTCAAATATTGCCATTATCTGATCCATTGACAATATGATTCTTTCAATGCGATTGCTGTTACTCTAATGTTATCAACCGGCTATCTTATGATGTCTATTTATTCAGCAAAAATATCTTCTGGGAATAGATCCCAAACCTAGAGACTGTAACTATCACTGGGTTGTATAGATGCAGATTGACTCCAATAAGCAGATATGAAAAATTATTATATATAGCCAATTAATGCTGCTACATCTCAGGATATTGTAATGCTGGGCCGGAATCAGCTAAAAGATGATTATCTCTATCTCCAAGTTATTCTTCGAGAAGGTAAGTATTAATTTGCACTCACTGGGGTATATTTACTAAGGTCCCGATTTTGACCGAGATGCCGTTTTTTCTTCAAAGTGTCATCTCGGTAATTTACTAAGCAAAAATCACGGCAGTGATGAGGGCATTCGTAATATTTTGGAAGTCCTAGGAAAAAATCACGAATCAATACACCATCGGTCAAATACGCCTGCAATTTGGTAGAAATCGGGAATTTACTAAAAAGTGCAAAACACAAACACTGCCGACAATAGCCAAACACTGCCGTGATGAAATACAAATCGTGAAAAAGTGCTAAAAAAAACCAGACCTGCTTTTTATCCCGTGTTTGTATAGGCATGCACGGATCCATGAGATCGGTGCATGTTTTTCAGTGGGAAGGGGTGGGAAATGTTTTAATTTTTCAACAAAAAAAAAAATGCGTGGGGTCCCCCCTCCTAAACCAAACTAGCCTCGGGCTCTTTGAGCCGTTCCTGGTTGCAAAAATATGGGGAAAAAATTGACAGGGGTTCCCCCACATTTAAACAACCAGCACTGGGCTATGCGCCTGGTCCTGGTTCCAAAAATACGGGGGACAAAAAGCGTAGGGGTCCCCCGTATTTTTTAAACCAGCACCGGGCTCCACTAGCTGGACAGATAATGCCACAGCCGGGGGTCACTTTTATACAGTGCCTTGCGGCCGTGGCATCAAATATCCAACTAGTCACCCCTGGCCGGGGTACCCTGGGGGAGTGGGGACCCCTTCAATCAAGGGGTCCCCCCCCAGCCACCCAAGGGCCAGGGGTGAAGCCCGAGGCTGTCCCCCCCATCCAATGGGCTGCGGATGGGGGGCTGATAGCCTTTGTTGAAAGTTATGAATATTGTTTTTAGTAGCAGTACTACAAGTCCCAGCAAGCCTCCCCCGCAAGCTGGTACTTGGAGAACCACAAGTACCAGCATGCGGCAGAAAACCGGGCCCGCTGGTACCTGTAGTACTACTACTAAAAAAATACCCCAATAAAGACATTACACACACACCTTGAAAGTATAACTTTAATGCATACATACACACCACCATATACACATACTTACCTTATGTTCACACGAGGGTCGGTCCTCTTCTCCATGTAGAATCCAAGGTGTACCTGTTGAAAAAATCCTACTCACCAAATCCAGTGTAGAGGGCTCCTCCGGTAATCCATTTGTAATCCACGTACTTGTAAAAATAAAAAAACGGGACACCCGACCACGAACTGAAAGGGGCCCCATGTTTTCACATGGGACCCCTTTCCCCGAATGCCAGAAACCCCCTCTGACTGATGTCTAAGTGGGTTTCTTCAGCCAATCAGGGAGCGCCACGTTGTGGCACCCTCCTGATCGGCTGTGTGCTCCTGTACTGTCTGACAGGCGGCACACGGCAGTGTTACAATGTAGCGCCTATGCGCTCCATTGTAACCAATGGTGGGAACTTTGTGGTCAGCGGTGAGGTCACTTTCGGTCAACCGCTGACCACAAAGTTCCCACTGTCAGACAGTACAGGAGCACACAGCCGATCAGGAGGGTGCCACAACGTGGCGCTCCCTGATTGGCTGAAGAAACCCACTTAGACATCAGTCAGAGGGGGTTTCTGGCATTCGGGGATTACAAATGGATTACCCGAGGAGCCCTCTACACTGGATTTGGTGAGTAGGATTTTTTCAACAGGTACACCTTGGATTCTACATGGAGAAGAGGACCGACTCTCGTGTGAACATAAGGTAAGTATGTGTATATGGTGGTGTGTATGTATGCATTAAAGTTATACTTTCAAGGTGTGTGTGTAATGTCTTTATTGAGGTATTTTTTTAGTAGTAGTACTACAGGTACCAGCGGGCCCGGTTTTCTGCCGCATGCTGGTACTTGTGGTTCTCCAAGTACCAGCTTGCGGGGGAGGCTTGCTGGGACTTGTAGTACTGCTACTAAAAACAATATTCATAACTTTCAACAAAGGCTATCAGCCCCCCCATCCGCAGCCCATTGGATGGGGGGCACAGCCTCGGGCTTCACCCCTGGCCCTTGGGTGGCTTGGGGGGGGACCCCTTGATTGAAGGGGTCCCCACTCCCCCAGGGTACCCCGGTCAGGGGTGACTAGTTGGATATTTGATGCCACGGCCGCAAGGCACTGTATAAAAGTGACCCCCGGCTGTGGCATTATCTGTCCAGCTAGTGGAGCCCGGTGCTGGTTTCAAAAATACGGGGGACCCCTACGCTTTTTGTCCCCCGTATTTTTGGAACCAGGACCAGGCGCAGAGCCCGGTGCTGGTTGTTTAAATATGGGGGAACCCCTGTCAATTTTTTCCCCATATTTTTGCAACCAGGAACGGCTCAAAGAGCCCGAGGCTGGTTTGGTTTAGGAGGGGGGACCCCACTCATTTTTTTTTTGAAAAATTAAAACATTTCCCACCCCTTCCCACTGAAAAACATGCACGGATCTCATGGATCCGTGCATGCCTATACAAACACGGGATAAAAAAGCAGGTCTGGTTTTTTTTAGCACTTTTTCACGATTTGTATTTCATCACGGCAGTGTTTGGCTATTGTCGGCAGTGTTTGTGTTTTGCACTTTTTAGTAAATTCTCGATTTCTACCAAATTGCAGGCGTATTTGACCGATGGTGTATTGATTCGTGATTTTTTCCTAGGACTTCCAAAATATTACGAATGCCCTCATCACTGCCGTGATTTTTGCTTAGTAAATTACCGAGATGACACTTTGAAGAAAAAACGGCATCTCGGTCAAAATCGGGACCTTAGTAAATATACCCCAGTACTGTCTGTATTAATACGCAGATACAGATTTTTCAAGGGTATATGTAGAGGGAAATAAAGAGAGGAAATTTTATTTAGGGGATATGGCAGTCCCGACTATGGTATGGATCATTATGGGATATAGCAATCCCTATTCCTAATATCCACCACATATATTTCCAGCCTCGTGCGATAGTCTGTATTTCGTTCTATCAGACCCGTTTGAAATCACTTCTCTATTAAGATGTTTTATTTAGAGGTATAAAGCTGTAGCGTTCAAGGAGACCATACTCCTTTAAGAATATATGTCAGTCCCATATATCATATCCCTTGCTGGTATTTCATTAATATAATGTAATTGAATATAGTGTAAAGTAATACTAGACAGAGTAGTGCTAATGAACTTTACAAGTCCCACACTTGTTACACCTTCCCAGTGATGGTGAATAAATTCATCTATTAAGGCATATAGCCACCTTTTAGTTTCAGATGTTAGCCATGTTATTTGCTGTAATGTACTGTGTGTTACAGTGTAATGTATTAGTGTTGTAACTTTTCACTATCCCTTAATTTCAGGGAATACTTCACTGCAGCAGTTTAACACGGGATCCGGTCTGAAGATTGACAGTGTCTAGGTCGACAATGTTTAGGTTGACCACTATAGGTCGACAGTCACTAGGTCGACAGGGTTGGAAGGTCGACAGGGTTTCTAGGTCGACATGTGCTAGGTCGACAGGTCTAAAGGTCGACATGAGTTTTTCACATTTTTTTTCTATTTTTGAATTTTTTCATACTTAACGATCCACGTGGACTACGATTGGAACGGTAAAGTGTGCCGAGCGAAGCGGTAGCGGAGCGAAGGCACCATGCCCGAAGCATGGCGAGCGAAGCGAGCCATGCGAGGGGACGCAGTGCACTAATTTGGGATCCCGGTCACTCTACGAAGAAAACGACACAAAAAAATAATCCTCGTGTCGACCTTTAGACCTGTCGACCTAGAAACCCTGTCGACCTTCCATCCATGTCGACCTAGTGACTGTCGACCTAAACATTGTCGACCTAGACACTGTCGATTTGCTGACCCACACCCGTTTAACACACATACAATGTATCACAAATATTGCAGCTGATATATATGATAATAGCCATATCGTCCTATATATAGGGTCACCTGTCTCCCATTCAATAGGATTATTCCTATCAATAGGAGTCAGCTAATGTCACTATATACTATCTAGGACCTCAGCTGCTGTGCTTAAAGTATTAGGAGTTCTGCTACCCACAGCATGTAGTATTGACAACATCAACTGCTGTCAGCGTATAATACTTGAAACATTTGTTGCAGACTCTGATAATAAATATCCTATTCTTAAGTATGTGTTGTTAGAATCAGCAGCTATCAGCTGATTCCGGCCCAGCATTACAATTTCCTGAGATGTAGCAGCATTAATTGGCTATATATAATAATTTTTCATATCTGCTTATTGGAGTCAATCTGCATCTATACAACCCAGTGATAGTTACAGTCTCTAGGTTTGGGATCTATTCCCAGAAGATATTTTTGCTGAATAAATAGACATCATAAGATAGCCGGTTGATAACATTAGAGTAAGGGCTAAAAAACACTACCCGGGCTGTAACACACTGGCCGGTTTCTCCCGGATGGCAAAAAGCCGGACAAACTTTGTCCGGCTTTTTGCCATCCGGGAGAAACCGGCATAGTCTGTCACACAGGACGGCTTTGAGCCGTGTGTAAAGCTGTGCGCATGCGCAGCATCAGACACGGCTTGGAAAAAAACTGTTGTGTGTGAAAGCTCCCCTTCACACACACGGTTCACTGGCTGCAAAGACGGCCCGGCGCCCGTCCGGCAGCCGGACCTTCCAGTGGTGAGACCCGGCTGCAACCCGGCAGCCGGGCCGGGGCCGTGCAGTGTGAAGGGACCCTAGCCCTCACACTGTTAACTACAATGCCGGCACGGGAAAAAGCCGTCCGGCTTTTTCCCGGCCGGCAAAAGCCGGGTAGTGTGTTTTAGCCCTAACAGCCATCGCATTGAAAGAATAATATTGTCAATGGATCAGATAATGGCAATATTTGAATAGATACAATAATCCCACAAGTATTATACGTACCAAATACACGCGGACACGCTTTTTAAATCTCTTTATTCACAATTTCCTATCTTATAGGTTTCACATATATGTTAGTCTGTCTGATTTTAACTCTTACGTTTCACTGTTGTCTGGGTAATTAATTTACAATACTACGCTAATGCTGCAGGAGGTGTCATGTGTAAATAGACGCCTCCTGGCAGCTTCTCTGATGCTTCCAAACATGCAGCATCGGAACAGCTACTTAAACATTGGTTGTCTGCGTAACCCTCACACAGCCGTGGACAGTAAAGCTGCAGCCGCTGGCCTTAGTAAGCCTAGACAATGGGACTGATAAACCCCATTTCTGAATGCTGCCCGTCACCGCTCCTTAATGGCCGCAGCATGTCATTCATTTTTGGAGAAACAGATCTACACATGGCAGTACAGATCCTGAGCATGCGCCAATTGCCTAACATCAGAGATGTACGTAAACCATAAAGTCTGCGTACATATGAATGAGGCCATTTATGCAAAGTTCGTCCCAGGTGTACATCCACAAAAAGGGGTGATGATCCTGCACCAGTCAAGGTATGAAGATAGTATATTGATAATCAAATCGGACAGTGGCCCTCATTCCGAGTTGTTCGCTCACTAGCTGTTTTTAGCAGCAATGCACACGCTAAGCCGCCGCCCTCTGGGAGTGTATCTTAGTTTAGCATAATTGCGAACGAAAGATTAGCAGTTCTGCTATTAAATATTTTCCTGCCATTTCTGAGTAGCTCCAGACCTACTCCTAGACTGCGATCAGCTCAGTCCGTTTAGTTCCTGGTTTGACGTCACAAACACGCCCTGCGTTTGGCCAGCCACTCCCCCGTTTCCCTAGCCACGCCTGCGTTTTTCCCTGGCACGCCTGCGTTTTTTTAGCACACTCCCGGAAAACGCTCAGTAACCTCCCAGAAACGCCCCTTTCCTGTCAATCACTCACCGATCAGCAGAGCGACTGAAAAGCGCCACTCGCGCAACAGCAAAATTACTAAGTTTTGCGTTAAATAACTTAGCGCATGCGCGCTGAGTACCATGCGCATGCGCATTTTCCACCTGATCGCAGCATAGCGAAAAACGGCAGCGAGCGAACAACTCGGGATGACCACAAGTATCCTGTGGCGAACGGTAATCCCTAAATAGGTCCACTTGGAGGTGCGCTCTGAGTCAGAGGTGAATATATTGTAAAATGGGCAGAGAGAAAGAAGACTATTGTGTTGGCGCACTCTTTTTCAATTGGTAAATACCGTGAAAGATTGAGACAGAATATAAAATATCAACTTTAATATGTTAGTTATTAAAATAAGGTTTTATTCCACAGACATGAGAGTATTAGCATAAAAATTACGGAAAAAAATGAATATGCTACAAAAAATTTTGGTATGTTCTGGTCAATATAATAGATTGAAAGGAAGTAGAACCAGGCATTACTACATCTATTTCACCGTGACCAGTACAGATAATCTGTATTAATGAGATCAAAATTAAGTCAACAATAAGACAAGGGTGGTCAGTCAGACCAGATCGCTGCTGTTTTTGCACAGCAGCGTTCCGGTCTCAACTGTGCATGCGTATCCACCGCAAAGCGCAGGCGCGAGGTCCCCCCAGCGACGAGGAACGACGGAGAGCGACGGACTTACCGAAGAAAGCGATCGCACCAGCGATCGCAAGAAGAATGACAGGTTTGTGGGTGTCAACTGACCGTCTCCAGGGAGTGTCCGGAGAAACGCAGGCGTGCCCAGCCGTTTGAAGGGAGGTTTGCTGATGTCAGCTCCTGGCCGGATCATCGCAGCGGCTGAGTAAGTCCTGAGCTGTGCAGAGACTGCACAAACTTTTGTTTGTGACGTTCTCCAGACATGCATTCGCACCCCTGCACAGCGCTTACCCTCTCCCTCTGTAGGCGGCAACTACCTGGTTGCAGCAGTGCAAAAAATGCCTGCTTGCGACCAGGTCTGAATTAGGCCCAATATTAGAAGCCTAAATACCAGTCTGGAATAATGCCATGGCGTTTTTTGCCCAGCATGTATGCAGAGCGATGATGTGAACATCGCTGGGCTGAAAATCGCTCAGTGCATACGATATTCACGGGGGTGAACCACTTTACACAGTAGGAGACTGTGGAAAGTAGTTCACTCGGCTCAGTGGCAGAACTAGCTAGCGGTGGGCCCAGGTGCGACAAAATGCTTTGCCCCCCCCCCCCTCCATCCAATCCAAGTCCACCTCCTCGCCCCTGGAGAGGATCTAGTGAGGGGGACCTCCTCAGGGCCAGAGAAATGGATACCTAGCAACAGTGCCGTAACTAGACATTTTAGCACTGTGTGCAAGAAACGGCATCGGAGCCCCACCCCTGCATGCAAAACAGGGGCAGTGCGCGCCGAAGGCGCGCGCAAAAATACATAGTGGCGTGGCTTCGTGGGGAAGGGGTGTGGCCACAAAATAATACCAATTCATAAAACGGTGCACAGTAGTCTCCATTATTCAAATTACGCCGCACAGTAGCGCCACTACAGCAGGTAGAGCCCCTTTTACACCTTACGGCGGACAGATTCCTCTTTTTACACATTACGGCAGACAGCGTCCCCTTTTTACACATTACGGCAGACAGCGTGCACTTTTTACACATTACGGCAGACAGCATGCAATTTTTTACACATAACGGCAGACAGCGTCCCCTTTTTACACATAACGGCAGACAGCGTGCCCTTGTTACACATAGCGGCAGACAGCGTACACTTTTACACATAACGGCAGATAGCGTGCCCTTGTTAAACATAGCGGCAGACAGCGTACACTTTTTACACATAACGGCAGACAGCGTGCCCTTTTTACACATAACGGCAGACAGTGTGCCCTTTTTACACATTACGGCAGACAGTGTGCCCTTTTTACACATTACGGCAGACAGTGTGCCCTTGTTACACATTATGGCAGACAGCGTGCCCTTGTTACACATTACGGCAGACAGCGTCCCCCTTTTTACACATTACGGCAGGCAGATTCCCCCTTTTTACAAATTGCGGCAGGCAGATTCCCCATTTTTACACATTGCGGCAGACAGTCCCAAGAAAGAAAGAAAGAAAGAAAGAAAGAAAGAAAGAAAGAAAGAAAGAAAGAAAGAAAGAAAGAAAGAAAAGAAAGAAACTTACCCTCTCCGCTGGCTCAGGCTCCTCTGTGCAGCTTCTGGTCACGATTCCCGGGCAGGAGAGAAGGAGGAGGAGGGAGGTGGAGGAGGGAGCCGCAGCAGCACTGTGTTATTGGTGGAGGCGCTGCTGCTGCTGTCCCTATGCTTCACTATAGGCTGTTCTCGGAAGACAGCCTATAGTGAAGCAGAGGGACAGCAGCAGCAGCGCCTAAACCAGTAACAAAGCGCTGCTGCGGCTCCCTCCTCCACCTCCCTCCGCCTCCTTCTCCCCCGTGCCGCTGCAGTGCGCTCCTCTCTGGGCGGCTGTGTGCTGTGGGCAGTGGTTGCCCGCAGCACACAGCGGCATGTAATGGGTCAGTTTGACTCATTACATGCTTTGGGCCCCTGGACAGAGGCGGGCCCCAGTGCAACACACTGGTTGCACTGGCGGTAGTTCCGCCTCTGACTCGGCTTGTAAAACAAGCCAATGGCGGCGGCCAGCGATGATACGAGTGTGCACATCAGCACTCACCGCTCTTCGCCCGCCCATACACACTAGGAGATTTTGAGCTCAAAGTACCTCAAAATGCCAAACGTGAGCTACTTTGAGCTCAAAATCGACTAGTGTGTATGCGCCTTTAGATTTTCAACAAAGCCGAGTTGAACATCTATAATGAATTTATTATTATTATTATCCTTTATTTATATGGCGCCACAAGGGTTCCACAGCGCCCAATTACAGAGTACATATGCACATAATCAAAACAGGAAGACAGTGACTTACAGTTGAAGACAATATAGGACAAGTACAGGGTAACTAAGCATAACTACACTAATAAATGACAGAGATAAGTTCCAAGGTGGCCAAAAAACGGCGGGATTTGGGCAGTTGAGGATTATTAAAGTAAGAAAAGGGACATAAGGGAAGAGGGCCCTACTCGTGAGAGCTTACATTCTAAGGGGAGGGGTGGACAGACAGGGGTGACACAGACACGGTACATAGAGAGCGTGGAACAGAGGGTTAGGATGAGATTTGGTTGGGTTTGGTAAAGAAGTGGGTCTTAAGAGCCCATTTGAAGTTTTGTAGAGAGGTGGAGAGTCTGAGGGGGAGAGGTAGGGAATTCCAGAGAAAGGGAGCAGCACGTGAAAAAACTTGGTGATAGGAGTGGGAGGTAGTAATCAGAAGACAGGAGAGTCGGCGTGCTTTAGCAGAGTGAAGAGGACAGGTGGGAGAGTAAAGGGAGATAAGGTCAGAGATGTAAATGGGAGAGGAGTGGGTGAGAGCTTTGTAAGTGAGTGTGAGAAGCTTGAAATGGATTCTGAAAGGGAAGGGAAGCCAGTGATGGGCTTGTAGGAGAGGGGAGGTGGAAGTAGTGCGTATGGTGAGGAAGATGAGCTGGGCAGCAGCATTGAGGATAGATTGGAGTGGAGCGAGGTAATTGTCAGGGAGGCCAGTTAGGAGGAGATTACAGTAGTCCAGTCTGGCAATAATCAGTGAGTGAATAATGATCTTAGTGGCATCCTGGGTGAGAAAAGGTCTTATTCTAGAAATGTTTTTGAGATGAAAATGACAGGTTTGTGAGAGGTGCTGAATGTGTGGTTTGAAGGAGAGGGAGGAGTCAAGGATTACGCCAAGACAGCGTACCTGTGGGCTAGAGGAGATAGTCGTGCCATCAATGGATAATGAGATTGTGGGAGGTGAGGTTGTGCGGGAGGGTGGGAAGATGATCAGCTCAGTCTTAGACATGTTGAGTTTAAGAAAGCGCTGGGACATCCATGAAGAGATAGCAGAAAGACAGTTGGAGGTACGAGTGAGGAGAGCGGGGGAGAGGTCAGGGGAGGAGAGGTAGATATGAGTGTCATCAGCATAGAGGTGGTATTGGAAGTTAAAAGAACTAATGAGTTCACCTAAAGAGGACGTATAGAGTGAGAAAAGGAGAGGACCAAGAACAGAGCCTTGGGGGACACCAACAGTTAGTGGAAGTGGGGGGGGGGGGGGGTAGCATCATGAGAGGAGACAGAGAAGGAATGATCAGAGAGGTAGGAGGACAGCCAGGAGAGGGCAGTATCACGCTGACCAAGAGAGTGAAGGATTTGCAGAAGGAGAGGATGATCCACAGTGTCAAAAGCAGCAGAGAGGTCAAGAAGAATAAGCAGAGAGTAGTGGCCCTTAGCTTTGGCTGCATGGAGGTCATTGCATACTTTTGTGAGGGCAGTTTCAGTGGAGTGGAGACAACGAAAACCAGACTGGAATGGGTCAAGCAGTGAGTGAGAGGAAAGAAAGGCAGTGAGGCGATTATAGACAATACGCTCAAGAAGTTTGGAATCAAAAGGGAGTAGAGAGATTGGTCGACAGTTGGAGAGAGTGTTTGGATCAAGGGTAGGTTTTTTTAAGAAGAGGGGAGACAAGAGCATGCTTAAAAGCAGAGGGCACAGTGCCTGATGAGAGGGAGAGATTGAGAAGGTGAGCAAGATTGGAACTGGCAGAAGGAGAGAGGTAGCGGAGGAGGTGGGAGGGGATTGGGTCAAGTGGGGAGGTTTTGGGGGGGAGAAACAGATAAGGGCCATGACTTCCTCACCAGATACATGGGAGAAAGATGTCAGAGTTGGTAAGAGGGAAGGGGAGTGGTGGCAAGGGAAAGGTGGTGGCTGGTTGCTGGTCTGGTAGAATGTGATGTCCTGACGTATGGAGTATATCTTGGATGTGAAATAAGTGGCAAAGTCAAGCGCAGACAATGAGGAAGGGAGAGGAGGTGGGGGTGGGCAGAAGAGAGAGTTAACAGTGGCAAAGAGGCGCCGGGGGTTGGAAGACTGAGTAGAGATGAGGATTTTGAAGTATGATTGTGTAGCGAGGGAAAGGGCAGTACGGAAGGATAAGAGCATAAATTTGAAATGGAGGAAGTCTGCTTTAGAGCGTGAGTTCCTCCACTGTCGTAATTTCCTCCCACTGAATGGGATGCAATAAATTTTTCAGAACGACGGGATCCCGGCAGTCGAAATACTGACGCTGGAATCCCAGAGCAGGGGAAATGCCGTCGGTCGGACAGCCTGGCCGCAGCCTGATATTCCCACTTGGTTTGTGGGTCCACGCCACCAGCCGAGTGGGAATATAATAGTGTGGCGAGCTAAGTTCTCCACCGGCCCCGAAGCGTAGCGAGCAGTCTCGCTGCCTCGATATCGTGATTCCAGCGTCGGTTTCCTAACTGCCGTGATCCCAACTGTCGGGATTTCGTACCGGACCCTAATGAGTACTTATAGCCATCATCAGACTGGGCTACGTTGCCCCCAGGTAATTCTGCTATTTGCTTTTGCCTTTTTGCCCCGCAGTTCACTCACCCTGCCTTTTGTCTCTCACTAGACTATGTCTGTATTTGAGGCTGTGTTTACCAAAATGTTTTCCTGGGTGATTTAGCGCAGAACACACTTGAAAAAATAAGATATACATCTTGTACCTTTCTTGCTAAAACATATTTGAAAACAAATAAGCAGAAGAAGTTCTTGCTGTTTCAGAATCTCATTTATAACATTCAAGAGGAACGTTCATGTTGGTCCGGTAACAGTTACTGAATCTCATATTGAACGCAAATATACTGTATGCAGCTTAACTAGATGCATGCAGCTCTCCCCTGGTGTTCTGCTTACAATGTGCTGTGTCTAGCACGCGATCTGATCATTTATCACTGGCTTTTCCTTTAGGCATCTCAATTTGCTATTGGAAATGCAGCTGCTGGTGTTGAGCAGTTTCAATACATTGCTTTCAGTTTTATTAAAAGAAATAAAAGCTGTTATTTCATATTAACATACAGCAGATCAAACTATCCATGTAACAGAATAATGGGGGGTAATTCCGAGTTGATCGCAGCATCAAATTTGTTAGCAGTTGGGTAAAACCATGTGCACTGCAGGGGAGGCAGATATAACATGTGCAGAGAGAGTTAGGGTGTGTACACACGGTGAGATAAATCTGTTAGATTTTGACTATATAGTCAAAATCTTATGAAAAGTTAGTGCATATCTCATGGTGCTAGGCAGCTTGCGATACAGATTCGATCCCCTATGCGCGCTCCCGTGGGGTCGGTATCGTAAGGCTAGATAGACTGTGCAGGCAAGTCAATCTCGACTATCTAGTGTACAATCTAGTACAAAGTATAGTCGAAATTGGCACTTAGTCAAAATCGTACATAGACAAAATCTCAAGCACAGATAGTCGAAATCTGTCCTATCTGGGCTCTGGGGGAGTTCAAGGGAAATCGCATAGTCAAAATCGAACATAGCAGGGATCTCACCGTGTGTACACATACACACCCTTATTAGATTTGGGTGGGTTATTTTGTTTCTGTGCAGGTTAAATACTGGCTGCTTTATTTTTACACTGCAATTTAGATTTCAGTTTGAATACATCCCACCCAAATCTAACTCTCTCTGCACATGTTACATCTGCCCCCCCCCCCCCCCCCCCCTTCCCTGCAGTGCACATGGTTTTACCTAACTGCTAACAAATTTGCTGCTGCGATCATCTCGGAATTACCCCCTGTATACATGCAATCAAGGAGTTTTGTGCTGAACAGGTAGATGGAAAGTCTCCTAATATGTCAAGTTATGTCGTGTAAGTATTGTAGCCTTATAAATATTGTACCACACTTATAAGGCTGTTTACTACCACCATCCCAGTAAATTGCCTCTTCCGGAATGCCGGGATGTCATGTGACCAACGCCGGAATACCGACCTTACTCAGGAGACCGGCGACGGATCACCGACAGACGACATCCCGCAGGTGAGTGTGGGGGTTCAGAGTTAGGGTTAGGGCCTGGGTGGAGAGCTAGGGTTAGGCACAGTGGCGGATTTAGGGGTCAGGCCGCCCCTAAGCACATTATTTGTAGCCCCCCCCCCATCCCTCCACCCAGGGTCGGGTTAAGGGCCACATAGACCTGGAGCGGAAAATTTTGAAGGGCCTATATCTGTGAGAGAGGAGATGTGACCAGTGCTGTGTGAATGTTGCCAGAGCCATGTGGGCGTGTACACCCTATACACTGTGTGCCCCAATGTCTCCCTAAATACATAATCATAGAAAAATTGGATAATTTTGTGAGAAAACTACAAAACGATTTTAATAATTATGATTTATGATTGTTTGCCCAGCTGTGCGGCTGGTCATTATCATGCTGCCATGATGATGGGCCTATTTTTATGTGGAGGCCTGGAGCTGTAGCCCTATCCGCACCATTGTTAATCTGCCCCCCCCCCCTTCCCCCCCAATCAAGTCATTGCCTCCTACCTTTTGGGTGCTAGTCTAGATGCCTCGAGACCACAAAAGCAGCTTCAGCCTCACTCTACTACCAACTCCTAGACCTCAATTTGCAGCCCATTGTCCCACCCTCGTCATTTTCTGAATAAATTATAAAACAATAAGTTGTTAAGATGAAAAAGAGAATCACCTGGCCCTTATCAGCCTGTTGTGCCGTCCCTCAGCAAGTGTCGGCCCTAGGCATTTGCCCATACCTCCCAACATGACCCTCTCCAGGAGGGAGAGAATGTTCTGCTCCTGGACTTCCCTCTTATTGTATGATTGCCATCACCTGTGTGGAAACGCCTTTCTTATCAATTTACCTGTTCAACACAGGTGATGGCAATCATAAATTAAGAGAAAAGTCCAGAAGCAGAACATTCTGTCCCTCCTGGAGAGGGTCATGTTGGGAGGTATGCGTTAGTGGTGAGCGGGTTCGGTTTCTCGGAAACCGAACCCCCCCGAACTTCACCCTTTTTACACGGGTCCGAGGCATACTCGTATTCTCCCGTATGGCTCGGTTAACCCGAGCGCGCCCGAACGTCATCAACCCGCTGTCGGATTCTCGCGAGATTCGGATTCTATATAAGCAGCCGCACGTCGCCGCCATTTTCACTCGTGCATTGGAAATGTTAGGGAGAGGACGTGGATTGTTGAGTTGATGCAAATATTTGTGCTTGCTTATATCATTGTGGTGACTGGGGAGCAGCTTTATATTAATATAGGAGGAGCACAGTGCAGAATTTTGCTGACAGTGACCACCAGTATACGTTGTCTGCCTGAAAAACACTACATATCTGTGCTCAATGTGCTGCTTTATTGTGGGGACTGTGGAACACCAATATAATATATATATAGTAGAAGTAAAGTGCAGAGTTTTGCTGACCACTGACCACCAGTATATAATATATAGCATTACGGTACAGTAGGCCACTGCTGTACCTACCTCTGTGTCGTCAAGTATACTATCCATCTAGATTCTATACCTGTGGTGCATTTTAGTTTTGCAGTTTGCTGACACAGTGACCACCAGCATATAATATATAGCAGTACGGTATGGAAGGCCACTGCTGTACCTACCTCTGTGTCGTCAAGTATACTATCCATCTACATTCTATACCTGTGGTGCATTTCAGTTGTGCAGTTTGCTGACACAGTGACCACCAGTATATATAGCAGTACGGTACGGAAGGCCACTGCTGTACCTAGATCTGTGTCGTCAAGTATACTATCCATCTACATTCTATACCTGTGGTGCATTTTATTTTTGCAGTTTGCTGACACAGTGACCACCAGTAAATATAGCAGTACGGTACGGAAAGCCACTGCTGTACCTACCTCTGTGTCATCAAGTATACTATCCATCTAGATTCTATACCTGTGGTGCATTTTAATTTTGCAGTTTGCTGACACAGTGACCATCAGTATATATAGCAGTACGGTACGGAAGGCCACTGCTGTACCTACCTCTGTGTCGTCAATTATACTATCCATCTACATTCTATACCTGTGGTGCATTTTAGTTTTGGAGTTTGCTGACAGTGACCACCTGTATATATAGCAGTACGGTACGGAAGGCCACTGCTGTACCTACATCTGTGTCGTCAAGTATACTATCCATCTACATTCTATACCTGTGGTGCATTTTAGTTTTGCAGTTTGCTGACACAGTGACCACCAGTATATATAGCAGTACGGTACGGAAAGCCACTGCTGTACCTACCTCTGTGTCATCAAGTATACTATCCATCTAGATTCTATACCTGTGGTGCATTTTAATTTTGCAGTTTGCTGACACAGTGACCACCAGTATATATAGCAGTACGGTACGGAAGGCCACTGCTGTACCTACCTCAGTGTCGTCAAGTATAATATCCATCTACATTCTATACCTGTGGTGCATTTTAGTTTTGGAGTTTGCTGACACAGTGACCACCGGTATATATAGAAGTACGGTATGGAAGGCCACTGCTGTACCTACCTCTGTGTCGTCAAGTATACTATCCATCTACATTCTATACCTGTGGTGCATTTTAGTTTTGCAGTTTGCTGACACAGTGACTACCAGTATATATAGCAGTATGGTACGGAAGGCCACTGCTGTACCTACCTCTGTGTCGTCAAGTAGACTATCCATCTACATTCTATACCTGTGGTGCATTTTAGTTTTGCAGTTTGCAGACACAGTGACCACCAGTATATATAGCAGTACGGTACTGAAGGCCACTGCTGTACCTACCTCTGGTCGTCAAGTGTACTATCCATCTACATTCTATACCCGTGGTGCATGTTAGTTTTGCAGTTTGCTGACACAGTGACCACCAGTATATATAGCAGTACGGTACGGAAGGCCACTGCTGTACCTACCTCTGTGTCGTCAAGTATACTATCCATCTAGATTCTATACCTGTGGTGCATTTCAGTTGTGCAGTTTGCTGACACAGTGACCACCAGTATATATAGCAGTACGGTACGGAAGGCCACTGCTGTACCTAACTCTGTGTCGTCAAGTATACTATCCATCTAGATTCTATACCTGTGGTGCATTTTAGTTTTGCAGTTTGCTGACACAGTGACCACCAGTATATATAGCAGTACGGTACGGAAGGCCACTGCTGTACCTAACTCTGTGTCGTCAAGTATACTTTCCATCTACATTCTATACCTGTGGTGCATTTCAGTTGTGCGCAGTATATATAGTAGTAGGCCATTGCTATTGATACTGGCTGTTATGCACACCAGTGCCTGCAGGAATGTACTGGTGTCTGAACTGTTATGCACACCAGTGCCTGCAGGAATGTACTGATGTCTGAACTGTTATGCACACCAGTGCCTGCAGGAATGTACTGGTGTCTGAACGGATAGGGATGCAAAACAAATGAACTCACAGACAGACTGGGGAATATGACATTACGTACACAGAAGGTGATAGGGTAACAAAATAAACACAAAGTGAACAGAGAAGCCCAGAGGCTAAGAAACTGGGTGTCTCCCTAGTATTAGGAATGCTCAGATGGAAAAAGCAAGATGTTGTGTTTTAATACGTAGAGAACCCGAAATGCTGTTGCCAAGGGCAACAGCAAAACCCTAAAGGGTTACCAACGGGTGTGGCAGTAAACTCCTTGGTCAGAGATGGAATGATAGACACAAGGAGAGTCTCCACAATCCTAATCCTCACTTGCAGTGCACAGGTTCAGCTTACTGCCACTAAACTGACACCTGAACACCTTGCACAGTGAGAAGGATTTAGGCAGGCAAGTCTGAGAATACAGCCGCAAACTTGCTAAGTTCACAGAGTAGCAAAAGAACCCCAGCAAGTTAAACGACTGACTCCAGTCTTACTGCTAGGTCTGGATTGGCAGAGTGTAGTACCAAACCCCAAGGCCTATTTGCAGTAAGCAACAACAAATACAAAGCTACACAGTACTGGCTAACTTTCAGGAACTGACTAACCAACAAAGATTCAGCAGCATCTGCTTAACCTGAGAAGAGGGTTTATAAAGCAGGTGCTGTCCACGCCCCACTCAGACCTCACAGACTGTGAGCACAAAAAACCAGCACCGGATCCCCTGCCGTGCACAGAGCCTGTAACCACTGCACAGCAAAAGACCCGAACCGGAGTATCAGCTGCGCTCAGGTTACTCAGCTAGCACTTGTCTCCCGGTTGCCATGACGATGTGGCAGCACAGGGCAGGAGACCCTAACAGTACCCCCCCTCTGACGAGGGGTCAAAGAACCCCTACCACCGGGTTTATCGGGGAACTGCGAGAAGAAAGAGCTTATCAGTCTGGGGGCATGAAGATCACAACTGCGCACCCACGACCGCTCCTCCGGGCCATACCCCTTCCAGTGCACCAAAAATGACAGCCGACCCCGAACCATCTTGGAGTCAAGAATCCTTTAAACAACAAACTCCCTCTGGCTACGTATCAGAAGAGGGGAAGGTCTTCCACTGGAAGAAGGATTACTAATCGCCCGTTTTAAAAGGGAACAATGAAATGTTTTATTGATACCCAAAGAACGGGGCAGATCTAACTGAAATGCCACCGGATTGATAACCCTGGTGATCTTATAAGGGCCGATGAACCGGGGGCCTAACTTATGAGATGGCTGTCTAAACTTCAAATTCTTGGTAGACAACCACACGAAGTCTCCTAATTTAAAGCTGCATCAAAAACCCTTTTGGTCACTAATGACACAGACACAAGGGCTTTCTTCACTTTCCTCCAAATACCTCTAAGGACCGAAACCACAGAGGAACCACCAGGCGTGGAGTCCAGGGGGTCAAAAGAATTGGCCTTAGGATGATGCCCATACACACAAAGGAAGGGAGAGATCCCTGTAGCAGAGTGAGCCGCGTTGTTATAGGCAAACTCCGCCATGGACAGATGAGCAACCCAGTCAGTCTGACACTTGGAGACATAACACCTGAGGAACTGCTCCAAGGACTGGTTCACCCTTTCAGTCTGCCCATTAGACTGCGGATGGTAGCCTGACGACAAGCTGACAGAAATCTGGAGATCGGAACAAAATGCCCTCCAGAATTTGGCCACAAACTGGGATCCGCGGTCAGAGACCACATCAAGTGGCAACCCGTGGAGACGCACAACATGCAGCATAAATAATTCAGACAGGCGTCTGGCTGATGGCAGCCCAACCAGTGGAACGAAGTGCGCCATCTTCGAAAACCTGTCAACGATAACCCAGATGGCTGTCATCCCCGAGGATTTGGGCAAGTCCACCACAAAATCCATTGAAATGTGGGTCCATGGCTTAGATGGAATAGAGAGTGGATGTAATGGGCCAACAGGAACCCCTCTAGGAGTTTTATTTCGGGCACAGATGTCACATGCCCGAACCCACTGATCCACATCCTTAGCCACCGAGGGCCACCACACTGCCCTAGATAGCAACTCCCGAGTTCTGGCAATACCCGGGTGACCTGCCGACTTCTTGGCATGGAATTCCAGGAACACTCGCTGTCTTAACCTAGGAGGCACAAACAAAAGACCTACCGGCAGATCTGGAGGAGCCTGCTCCTGTGCTCTAAGGACTAATGACAAGAGGTCCTGGGTAATGCCCACTTTAATACATGATGGGGACACAATGGGCAACGGCTCCTCGGTGGTCTCCTGGATTGGAGCAAAACTCAGCGAGAGCGCATCAGCCTTGCTGTTTTTTGACCCAGGGCGATATGTTATCAAAAAATTAAAGCGAGCAAAAAACAAAGCCCATCGTGCCTGCCTGGCATTGAGACGCTTCGCTGACTCTAAATATGCCAGATTCTTATGGTCGGTGAGAATTGAGATCACAAACTTAGCCCCCTCAAGCCAGTGTCTCCACTCCTCGAGTGCATCCTTAATAGCCAACAATTCCCGGTTACCCACGTCATAATTCATCTCGGCAGGCGAAAATTTACGGGAAAAGTAAGCACAGGGATGAAGGCGATTATCAGACACTCCCATCTGAGAGAGCACTGCCCCAATACCCATCTCAGAGGCATCCACCTCCACCACAAAAGGACGCTCTGGATCTGGGTGTCGCAGCACCTTGGCCGAGACAAATGCCCTTTTGAGACGGGCAAAAGCCGCTTTAGCCTCACAAGACCAGTGAGCAACATCCGCCCCTTTCTTAGTGAGTGCCACCAAGGGCGCCACTATAGACGAAAATCCAGCGATAAATCGTCTATAAAAATTCGCAAAGCCCAGGAAACGCTGAAGCGCCTTCAAACTAGTGGGCTGCACCCAATCCAGGACTGCCTGTACCTTGGAACCCTCCATTTGGAAACCTTCTGGGGAGATAATATATCCTAGAAATGCGATTTGCTGAACTTCAAATTCGCACTTCTCCAGCTTCGCCCCAAGCCGGTGGTCTCTGAGTTTCTGGAGGACTAAGCGTACATGCTTCCGATGTTCCTCCAGGGAATGGGAGAAGATTAGGATGTCATCTAAGTATACAACTAAGAATCTATCCAAATATTCCCTGAGTACATCGTTCATGAAATCCTGGAAGACTGCCGGGGCATTACAGAGCCCAAAAGGCATCACCAAATATTCATAATGCCCTGAGTGGGTATTAAAGGCAGTCTTCCATTCATCCCCCTCTCTTATTTGGATTAGATTGTACGCCCCGCGTAGGTCAATCTTAGAAAAAATGGTGGCAGTACGAAGCTGGTCAAACAAGACCGAAATGAGAGGCAGTGGGTATGAGTTTTTAATCGTGATACGGTTCAATTCCCTGAAGTCGATGCAGGGTCGCAACGAACCGTTCTTTTTACCCACGAAGAAGAACCCCGACCCAACTGGAGACTGTGAAGGTCTGATAAATCCCTTAGCCAAGTTCTCCTGAATGTACTCTGCCATAGCCTGAGTCTCAGGACGTGACAGGGAGTACAACCTGCTCTTGGGAAGCTTAGCATTCGGCAACAAATCAATGGCACAGTCATAGGGGCGATGGGGAGGTAGTACCTCTGCAACTTTTTTGGAGAACACGTCCGCAAAATCTGCATAACACCCTGGCAATCCTGGCAAACTTAGCTGCGAGAGCCTGACTGGAAGGCTCAAGCAACTCCTGAAACAATCAGTACCCCAACTAAGAATCTCCCCAGAGACCCAGTCAAATTGAGGATGGATAGTATGGCCCCAATCATTAGCTGCACCCCTTTTGCAAGGGACACCAGCCCCTTCAGCACCTCCCCATCACCGTCTGCCGTGTCAGAGTCGGTAACCGTGTCATCTTGCATAATCTGGGCAAGTGCACGTTTCTGAGGGTGTATGCTAGGGGATTTTTAAGGAATTGTAATAGAACCTGACCAAACTGCCATAGACTTCTTTAAAACCTGAGTTTCAGTCTCTGTATGAGCTACCCTAGTAGAAATCTGAGAGATCATACCCTTAATAGAGGTTAACCACTCATTAGTAGGGATCTGAGACAAAACATTATATTCCTGTGTACATGGAATGGATTCCTCCTGAGAGGAAATGTCCTCTGCAGCATAAGACACAGAGTCCCTAGACATGGCTATGTGAGAAAGTTTCCCCCCAAGTATGCCACAGAGAAACACAGAGATTGGAGCCAACCCACACACAGCGCTTCCTAGGTACAACTACCTGGCGCTTACTGTGTACCTTAATAGACTACACCAGGCTTTTTCAACCAGCGTGCCGCGACCAGTTGCAAGGTGTGCCGTGGATTCAGAGTCACTGCCTGCACCTTCAGAGCGAACTGTGGCCCAGGCTCTTCTTAGAGGATCAGTCGTGCCCCGGGTGTGACCGATACCTTGAAGAAGCGGCGGTGTGAAATCATAAGTCCCGGCTGCGTCGTCTCACCACCCAGCCAGCTCACCTGCCTGCATACACATCTTCCTGCATCTACAGCTTTCCCTGCCTACCCACATCCACACCTGCCTGACCGCCCACTGCTCAGTATTCGCAGCACTCCACTATGAACAACACCCGCCACTAAGAGACAGGGAGGAGGACAGCTGACAGGAAGGGAATAATATTTGTTATTTTATTTCTCCTGTGGGGATCAAAAGGATTTATGGGGGGAACAATGTGACTAATTCATGTAGGGAGCAATAGGATTTATGTGGGGAGCAATGTGATTGATTTTTGTGGAGAGCAACAGGATTTATGTAGGGAGCAACATGATTTATATGGGAAGCAATGTGATTGTTTCTTCTGTGTAGAACAATGTATGTGTGGAATTTTTTTTTACTGGGAGGGCCAATGTGTGTTTTTTTTCCGTGGGAAACTGATGGTGTGCCAAGCCCATTTTAAAATATTGTTTGGTATGCCGCAAGTTAATAAAAGGTTGAAGGTCACTGGACTACACAGTATTTATACAGCCCCCCCCCCCCTTTTACAACCCCCTGGTACCGCACTGGATAGCTGGAGTTGCTTGAAAGGGACAGCTCTCCCTTTCAGCATCTCTGTACAGGAACTGCAGGCAGGAAAATGGCGCTGAACACTGCTGGGTCCGCTCTGAGGAGAAGCTCTGCCCCCTGAACATGGCGCTGCTTCACGCTCTTCATTTCCTTATACTGGCCTGAGGAATTGTGCTGGCAGCGTTGCCGAGGTCCCTGACAGCTTTGGTGACCAGTGTAGGGTATAGGCGCTGGCTCAGGGCGCCCCTCACAGTGCCGCACGATGTACCGCTGAGCCTCCGGTGCGCTCCCACCCTGTTGCCACCATCTTCACACCGGCTCCCCGCTTGCTATGGGGGGCCGGTGACTCACTCACCACCAGAATCTTCTGGCTCTGTAAGGGGGTGGCGGCATGCTGCGGGTGTGAGCGGTCGCCTGGAGTGGCTAACGATCATCACCCTCAGGAGCTCAGTGTCATGTCAGCAGAGATAGTGTCTCAAACCCTCAGGGCAGACACTACTCCCCCCTAAGTCCCACGAAGCAGGCAGGCTGTTGCCAGCAGCCTCCCTGTGCCTAGCTAACTCTTAGAAAAATAATCAAACTAAAGAAGCTCTAGGAGCTCCCCTAGCTGTGACTGGCTCCTCCGGGCACATTTTCTAAACTGAGTCTGGTAGGAGGGGCATAGAGGGAGGAGCCAGCCCACACTGTTAAACTCTCAAAGTGCCAATGGCTCCTAGTGGACCCATCTATACCCCAAGGTACTAATGTGGACCCCAGCATCCTCTAGGACGTAAGAGAAATTATAGTTTCCTTCAAATACCGTACTCTGACCAGCAGAGCACACATTGCTACATTGTCCATGAGTGGACATTAGTTAATATGATGTTTCAAGGGTAACATTACAGCTGGTTGTCTTTATACCTTTAATTATTTGACTTTGTTGTTTATTTAATTCATCCCAAGTTTTCATATATAGAGAGACTGGTTTGTTATTTATGGTCATAGGCGTGCGCAGCACATTTTATTAGGGGGTGCACCGTCGGAGGGGTGTGTCTAGTAAAGCCTTTTGGGCGTGTCTAGCACCATCTATTGACATCAACACAATATAAAATATCCACCCTTGTGCCAATCCTAATAAAGCAGATGCATTGTCAGATGTTGTGGTGTGCACCAAACAAACACCCCTGATGGAACTCACTGCAATTACACTGCTCCTCCTCAGCCTGGTCTGGCTCCCCCTCTCTTTCCTCTGCAAGTTGCAGCAGCTTACTTACAAGTCAGTCACTCACTGACACTGACAGTCGCAGACTAGTACTGCTGCTGCTGCTGGAAAAACGAGTGACGTGTCAATGCTGCTGTGGACCGCCTGCCAGTATTGAATTTTTCTTCCTAAGAGGAATGCTGGCTGCATGCTGATCCTCATCAATGGCTGGCGTTGGCATAGCATAGAAGGAGAGATGTGGGCATGTGGCGGGTGTGACGGGTGGGCGGTGGCATTATTAACCCAGGCGTTCGGTCAGTAATGCAGGACGCTGACAGGGTGTAGCACAGAGGGGACAGTAATCTGCCTGCTCGGTGATCGCTGCATCAGGCATGTGAGATCAGGGTGCCAGACATTAGGGGGTGGCTGTGCGCACCAGGCACCCCCCCTGCGCACACCTATGTTTATGGTTAGGATTGTTGTGTGATATTTTGAAGTTATTACATTGAATTTAGAAGTATTTGAAATCAGTTTTACCCCTTCCACAATGTTATATATGTTTTAATATTGATTGAGATTGATTTCACTCTCCATTATTATTGTTTTTGTTCCTACAGTATTATTGATCTCAATAACATTCTTGTTCACTCATTTTCAGTCAATTTTGACCACCTCACAGCTCACAGTGGCCCTCATTCCGAGTTGTTCGCTCGCTAGCTGCTTTTAGCAGCATTGCACACGCTAAGCCGCCGCCCTCTGGGAGTGAATCTTAGCTTAGCAGAATTGCGAATGAAAGATTAGCAGAATTGCGATTAGAAATTTCTTTGCAGTTTCTGAGTAGCCCGAGACTTACTCTGCCACTGCGATCAGTTCAGTCAGTTTCGTTCCTGGTTTGACGTCACAAACACACCCAGCGTTCGGCCAGATACTCCCCCGTTTCTCCAGACACTCACGCGTTTTTCCCTGAAACGCCTGCGTTTTTTCACACACACCCAGAAAACGGTCAGTTTCCGCCCAGAAACACCCACTTCCTGTCAATCACACTCCGATCACCAGAACGATGAAAAATATTTGTTAAGCAGTGAGTAAAATACCAAACTTTTGTGCTAATTTACTTGGCGCAGGCGCACTGCGAACATTGCGCATGCGCAGTTTGCAACTTATCGCACCGATGCGAAGAAAAAGAAAGAGCGAACAACTCGGAATGAGGGCCAATATTCATTTTATCCAGTTTAAGCCAAAAGGTTGCACCAAGCTAGCTGGCTGACTAAGCTAAGCAACAGCATGTCAGGTCCGGGTGTTTTTGTGAATCCGTTAACCCGGGACCAACCACAGGTGTAGGTGCTGGGCTATGAAGAAAGCAGGGAGGACGAAGAAAGTTCCGCTTCATATATTTATTCAAAATAACAATTCAGTAAAGAGTTAACTGACAAGTTGTTAATCATCATATTATACTGAAGTATAGCAGGAATAATATGCAAGAGAAAACTCAAAAATAAATAAAAGAAATGTTCATGGAAACATATGCAAAACAAGCTGATGAATAAATGTTGGATTGTCCAAATATAAACAAGCTTTGATGCTGAACTGCAGAATGTGATTAACTGGATAATGCAGACATGAAGAGATAACTGTAAGGATTTGCAATGGAGTTTTGAGAGTTAACTGAGAGACTGTGAAGAATTATCCTTGTTATGACAACATAGCAAATATAAACAAGCTTTGATGTTGAACTGCAGAATGTTATTAACTGGATAATGCAGACATGAAGAGATAACTGTAAGGATTGGCAATGGAGCTTTGAGAGTTAACTGAGAGACTGTGATGAATTATCCTTGTAATGACAACATAGCAAATAAAAGTACTGAATTGGGTTACTTGCGGGTTCCGGAGATCACTGTGAAACTGTAGTAGAAGACAAGGTGATGAATGGGTTAAATGCAGAGTTGAACAAACGAACAGCTGAGAGAAACAGAATCCTCCAGACTTTGAATGATAGGCAGACTGACAAGGTAACCTCATGCAGGACACTGGGAATCCAACTATTTCCAATAGGAGTGCAATTAACTGACAGCACAGCAGAGAGCTGGTGGATCTTTCAGCAGTGAAGGCTGCAGACGGACCTCTGGGAACGGAGGCGATATCTGGACCACGGGAATCACACAGGAATGCACGGAGAGAACTCAGAGCTAGAGCACAGCTTTGATACAACAAAGCACTGGCCCAGAGTGACATAATCCCAGCCTACTTAAAGGCAGCACAAGCACGGGATTGGCTTACACCTGCCCACAGGTGTTTTCACAAGTGCTCAGTATTAGCTATTTGGTCTCCAACATGGCCACCTCCTATACAGCAGACACACCGCAGTGCCTTAGGCCATTTGGTCCCCGCACTCACAGTTCCCAGACTCTGCATTACCTGTGCCATTGATCACGCCGTGTCCCCACACGGGCGCACAGCACCGCGAGCAACCGCACTGGCAACGGATGAACCCCCAGAACCTGCAAAGGTGAGAGACCGGTTCGTGACAGTACCCCCTCTTCTACGGGTGGTCTCCGAACACCTTTGAACCTTGTCAGGATTTTTGGTGAAGTATTTCTGTACCAGACTTGGAGCTTGAACATCTTCAGAGAAAACCCAGGATCTCTCCTCCGGACCGTAACCCTTCCAGTCGACCAGAAACTGTAAACGTCCATATCGGAAACGTAAGTCCACAATCTCTTTAACTTCAAATTCCTCATTCTGCAAAGAGTGAACTTTAGGAGATTTGGACTGGGTAGTACGGAACTTATTGAGAATCAAAGGCTTCAGTAAAGATGTATGAAAGGCGTTAGGAATTCTCAAAGACGGTGGCAACTTGACTTTGTATGACACAGGGTTGAGTACCTTTACAATGGGAAATGGACCAATGAACTTGGGAGCAAATTTCTTAGAAGGAACTTTGAACTTGAGATTGCGCGTAGAAATCCAAACTTGGTCTCCCACTTTGTAATTCGGTACAGTTTTACGTTTTCTATCTACAAAAGATTTATAACGAGCGGAAGTTTTGACCAAGGACTTACGTACACAACTTCAGATGCTAGATAGACGTTGAAGCTCTTGATCTGCTGCTGGAACCTCTAGGGCTGGCAATGGATGAAACCCTGGTGGAGAACTTCTTGGACTCTTATGTTGGGCACATTTAGGACATGCTGCTATAAACTCTTGGACATCGGCTTTGAGACGTGGCCACCAATAAGACTGTTGAATAAATTTGAGAGTCTTTAGAACCCCAGGATGACCCATGAAGGAAGAGGAGTGAGCCCAGGTAAGCAGCCATTTTCGGAGACTTGTGGCGACAAAGGTCTTGCCAGGCGGAGGAACTGGAGAGGTTCGAGTCATTAAAAAGGACGTAGGATTCACAATGGCTTGATTCGTGGTAGCATCATTTAATTCAGAAGAAGCAAAGGACCGGGAAAGGGCATCTGCCTTTTTGTTCTGAGACCCTGGACGATAGGTGAGTTTGAAATCAAATCGTGAGAAGAAAAGCGCCCATCGAGCTTGTCGTGGATTCAAACACTGAGCTGACTGCAGATACAGAAGATTCTTATGATCAGTATAAACTGTAATGCGATGTTGAGCTCCTTCTAGAAGGTATCTCCACTCCTCAAATGCCAACTTGATGGCAAGTAACTCTTGCTCACCGATTGCATAATTACGTTCTGCCGGGAGGAACTTACGGGAGAAATATCCGCAGGGATGGACCTTTTTATCTTCAAAGACTTGTGACAACACAGCTCCTACTGCTTCTGTAGATGCATGCACCTCTAGTAGAAAGGGACGATTCAAATCAGGCTGTTTAAGAATGGGGGCTGACACAAAGGCTTGCTTTAAATCAGAGAAGGCTTTGATTGCTTCAGAAGACCAGTTCGTAGGATTTGCTCCCTTGCGAGTTAGGGCTGTGATAGGAGCAGCTAACGTAGAATAATTCTTAATGAATCTCCTATAGAAATTAGCAAAGCCAAGAAATCGCTGAATCCCCTTGAGAGTTGTAGGAGTGGACCAATCCCGGATAGCTCGCGTCTCTGGGATGGATAGCGGATGAATTTGTCCCCTAGGAGGGGTCTTGCCCGGAACCAGGACGACTGGGCAGTCCCAATCACGATGAGGAGGTAGAGAGTCTGCTGCTTGCTTACTGGAAACATCCGCAAGGGATTGATACACCGGAGGTAGATCGGAAAGGCTAATTGACCGAAAAGGTACAATTGTAGCTACACAGTCCTTGGTACAAGATTTACCCCATGAAAGGACTTCCATGGTTTGCCAATTAAGTTGAGGATTATGTTTCTGCAGCCAAGGTAAACCAAGTATCACATCTTGAGAGGCTTTGGGAATCACGTAGAAGGAGAGGTATTCGGAATGGAGCTCACCAACTTTCACCTTGAGACATACGGTTCGATGAGTAATTATACCATCTGGAATTCGACTTCCATCCACTGCTGTAACGGCAACTGCTGCTTCCAGAGGCATGGTTTGAACCTTAGACCGTATGACAAAGGCTGAGGAGATGAAGTTCTCGGCTGCCCCGGAATCTAGGAGAGCTGAAACTTTCACTGTAGAACTTGGAACTTCTAATTGAATAGACAAGGTCGGCTCTTTCCCAGAACGTGATTCTAAAGTAACTCCTAGCTTAACCTCTCTTGAATAAGCTAGGAGGCGAGAGTTTCCCGGTCGGAGTTTGCAGAATTTAACTAAATGTTCGGAGGACCCACAGTACATGCAGAGGTTACCCTGTCGACGACGAAGTCGTTCCTCCTCTGTGAGGCGAGAGCGCCCAATCTGCATAGGTTCTTCAGTCATTACTGGAGACTGTGATGGAGAATCTTGTCGAGGTCTAGGATGATCACGTGGACTGGATCGCTCTGCCCTGGATTTCTCTAAACATCGCTCCCTGTAACGTAGATCAAGTTTGTTACAGAGAGAAATCAATTCATCCAGTTTAATTGGCACATCCCGGATAGTTAAATCATCCTTGATTCTTTCTGAAAGTCCATTCCAAAACGCGGCGATCAGGGCCTCCTCATTCCAGTTTAACTCTGAAGACAACGTGCGAAACTGAATAATATATTGACTGACAGGACGTAAACCTTGACGTAGACGGAGAATCTCCAAGGATGCTGAGGTGGTCCTGCCTGGTTCGTCAAAGATTCTCCGGAAGGAAGATACGAACTCTTTGTAATTCGAGAGGATAGGATCACCTCTCTCCCATAATGGTGATGCCCACTCCAGAGCCTGACCGGAGAGGAGGGCAATAATATATGCGACCTTAGAACGAGCTGATGGGAAACTGGTGGACATCAGTTCGAACTGGATCTCGCATTGATTCAGGAATCCTCTGCAAAGTTTTGGAGTTCCGTCAAACTTACTCGGAGAGGGTAACTGCAAGCGGGACGTAGGCAGCGTCACAGGAGAAGCTGTAGTGGTAACTGGGACATCCGGGGTTGGAATCTGGACTTGGGACGTTTTAATAGCCGTATGGAGAGTCTCTAAACGGTCTGCCATAGTTTGCATAAACTGCACTATTTGTGTCTGTATAGACTCCTGGTTTTCCAGACGGGAAAGGATATCTGACGTAGCACCGCCTCCTGCGAATTGGTCACTTGACGGATCCATGTGGCCAGTGCTTACTGTCAAGTCCGGGTGTTTTTGTGAATCCGTTAACCCGGGACCAACCACAGGTGTAGGTGCTGGGCTATGAAGAAAGCAGGGAGGACGAAGAAAGTTCCGCTTCATATATTTATTCAAAATAACAATTCAGTAAAGAGTTAACTGACAAGTTGTTAATCATCATATTATACTGAAGTATAGCAGGAATAATATGCAAGAGAAAACTCAAAAATAAATAAAAGAAATGTTCATGGAAACATATGCAAAACAAGCTGATGAATAAATGTTGGATTGTCCAAATATAAACAAGCTTTGATGCTGAACTGCAGAATGTGATTAACTGGATAATGCAGACATGAAGAGATAACTGTAAGGATTTGCAATGGAGTTTTGAGAGTTAACTGAGAGACTGTGAAGAATTATCCTTGTTATGACAACATAGCAAATATAAACAAGCTTTGATGTTGAACTGCAGAATGTTATTAACTGGATAATGCAGACATGAAGAGATAACTGTAAGGATTGGCAATGGAGCTTTGAGAGTTAACCGAGAGACTGTGATGAATTATCCTTGTAATGACAACATAGCAAATAAAAGTACTGAATTGGGTTACTTGCGGGTTCCGGAGATCACTGTGAAACTGTAGTAGAAGACAAGGTGATGAATGGGTTAAATGCAGAGTTGAACAAACGAACAGCTGAGAGAAACAGAATCCTCCAGACTTTGAATGATAGGCAGACTGACAAGGTAACCTCATGCAGGACACTGGGAATCCAACTATTTCCAATAGGAGTGCAATTAACTGACAGCACAGCAGAGAGCTGGTGGATCTTTCAGCAGTGAAGGCTGCAGACGGACCTCTGGGAACGGAGGCGATATCTGGACCACGGGAATCACACAGGAATGCACGGAGAGAGCTCAGAGCTAGAGCACAGCTTTGATACAACAAAGCACTGGCCCAGAGTGACATAATCCCAGCCTACTTAAAGGCAGCACAAGCACGGGATTGGCTTACACCTGCCCACAGGTGTTTTCACAAGTGCTCAGTATTAGCTATTTGGTCTCCAACATGGCCACCTCCTATACAGCAGACACACCGCAGTGCCTTAGGCCATTTGGTCCCCGCACTCACAGTTCCCAGACTCTGCATTACCTGTGCCATTGATCACGCCGTGTCCCCACATGGGCGCACAGCACCGCGAGCAACCGCACTGGCAACGGATGAACCCCCAGAACCCGCAAAGGTGAGAGACCGGTTCGTGACACAGCAGTGGGCAGCAAACACATGGCAACTTTAATGTAGGATCAGGTTCTTCTGTTCCTGAAAGACATCTTTGACCTGAAGAAGGTTCGCTAATCATCTGTTAAAATTATTTTCAACCTCAATGTAGTATTAAGTAGAGATGAGCGGGTTCGGTTTCTCTGAATCCGAACCCGCACGAACTTCATGTTTTTTTTCACGGGTCCGAGCGACTCGGATCTTCCCGCCTTGCTCGGTTAACCCGAGCGCGCCCGAACGTCATCATGACGCTGTCGGATTCTCGCGAGACTCGGATTCTATATAAGGAGCCGCGCGTCGCCGCCATTTTCACACGTGCATTGAGATTGATAGGGAGAGGACGTGGCTGGCGTCCTCTCCATTTAGATTAGGAGAGAGAGAGAGATTGACCTGAGGCTGATACTGTAGAAGAGAGTGCAGAGTTTAGTGACTGACCACAGTGACCACCAGCAGTGCAGTTGTTTTATTTAATATATCCGTTCTCTGCCTGAAAAAAACGGTACACACAGTGACTCAGTCACATACCATATCTGTGTGCACTGCTCAGCCCAGTGTGCTGCATGCCTGCATCATCTATGTATATATTATATATCTGACTGTGCTCAGCTCACACAGCTTATAATTGTGGGGGAGACTGGGGAGCACTGCAGTGCCAGTTATAGGTTATAGCAGGAGCCAGGAGTACAAGACAGTCACATACCATATCTGTGTGCACTGCTCAGCCCAGTGTGCTGCATCATCTATGTATATATTATATATCTGACTGTGCTCAGCTCACACAGCTTATAATTGTGGGGGAGACTGGGGAGCACTGCAGTGCCAGTTATAGGTTATAGCAGGAGCCAGGAGTACATATTATATTAAAATTAAACAGTGCACACTTTTGCTGCAGGAGTGCCACTGCCAGTGTGACTGACCAGTGACCTGACCACACTGACCACCAGTATAGTTAGTAGTATACTATATTGTGATTGCCTGAAAAAGTTAAACACTCGTCGTGTGACTTCACTTGTGTGGTGTTTTTTTTTTTATTCTATAAAAAACTCATTCTGCTGACAGACAGTGTCCAGCAGGTCCGTCATTATATAATATATATACCTGTCAGGCTGCAGTAGTGATATATATATATTTTTTATATCATTATTTATCATCCAGTCGCAGCAGACACAGTACGGTAGTTCACGGCTGTAGCTACCTCTGTGTCGGCACTCGGCAGTCCATCCATAATTGTATACCACCTACCCGTGGTTTTTTTTTCTTTCTTCTTTATACATACATACTACTACATCTCTTTATCAACCAGTCTATATTAGCAGCAGACACAGTACAGTACGGTAGTTCACGGCTGTGGCTACCTCTGTGTCGGCACTCGGCAGTCCGTCCATAATTGTATACCACCTAACCGTGGTTTTTTTTTCTTTCTTCTTTATACATACATACTACGACATCTCTTTATCAACCAGTCTATATTAGCAGCAGACACAGTACAGTACGGTAGTTCACGGCTGTGGCTACCTCTGTGTCGGCACTCGGCAGTCCGTCCATAATTGTATACCACCTAACCGTGGTTTTTTTTTCTTTCTTCTTCATACATACATACTACGACATCTCTTTATCAACCAGTCTATATTAGCAGCAGACACAGTACAGTACGGTAGTTCACGGCTGTGGCTACCTCTGTGTCGGCACTCGGCAGTCCGTCCATAATTGTATACCACCTAACCGTGGTTTTTTTTTCTTTCTTCTTCATACATACATACTACGACATCTCTTTATCAACCAGTCTATATTAGCAGCAGACACAGTACAGTACGGTAGTTCACGGCTGTGGCTACCTCTGTGTCGGCACTCGGCAGTCCGTCCATAATTGTATACCACCTAACCGTGGTTTTTTTTTCTTTCTTCTTCATACATACATACTACGACATCTCTTTATCAACCAGTCTATATTAGCAGCAGACACAGTACGGTAGTTCACGGCTGTAGCTACCTCTGTGTCGGCACTCGGCAGTCCGTCCATAATTGTATACTAGTATCCATCCATCTCCATTGTTTACCTGAGGTGCCTTTTAGTTGTGCCTATTAAAATATGGAGAACAAAAATGTTGAGGTTCCAAAATTAGGGAAAGATCAAGATCCACTTCCACCTCGTGCTGAAGCTGCTGCCACTAGTCATGGCCGAGACGATGAAATGCCAGCAACGTCGTCTGCCAAGGCCGATGCCCAATGTCATAGTACAGAGCATGTCAAATCCAAAACACCAAATATCAGTAAAAAAAGGACTCCAAAACCTAAAATAAAATTGTCGGAGGAGAAGCGTAAACTTGCCAATATGCCATTTACCACACGGAGTGGCAAGGAACGGCTGAGGCCCTGGCCTATGTTCATGGCTAGTGGTTCAGCTTCACATGAGGATGGAAGCACTCAGCCTCTCGCTAGAAAACTGAAAAGACTCAAGCTGGCAAAAGCACCGCAAAGAACTGTGCGTTCATCGAAATCCCAAATCCACAAGGAGAGTCCAATTGTGTCGGTTGCGATGCCTGACCTTCCCAACACTGGACGTGAAGAGCATGCGCCTTCCACCATTTGCACGCCCCCTGCAAGTGCTGGAAGGAGCACCCGCAGTCCAGTTCCTGATAGTCAGATTGAAGATGTCAGTGTTGAAGTACACCAGGATGAGGAGGATATGGGTGTTGCTGGCGCTGGGGAGGAAATTGACCAGGAGGATTCTGATGGTGAGGTGGTTTGTTTAAGTCAGGCACCCGGGGAGACACCTGTTGTCCGTGGGAGGAATATGGCCGTTGACATGCCTGGTGAAAATACCAAAAAAATCAGCTCTTCGGTGTGGAACTATTTCAACAGAAATGCGGACAACAGGTGTCAAGCCGTGTGTTCCCTTTGTCAAGCTGTAATAAGTAGGGGTAAGGATGTTAACCACCTCGGAACATCCTCCCTTATACGTCACCTGCAGCGCATTCATAATAAGTCAGTGACAAGTTCAAAAACTTTGGGTGACAGCGGAAGCAGTCCACTGACCAGTAAATCCCTTCCTCTTGTAACCAAGCTCACGCAAACCACCCCACCAACTCCCTCAGTGTCAATTTTCTCCTTCCCCAGGAATGCCAATAGTCCTGCAGGCAATGTCACTGGCAATTCTGACGAGTCCTCTCCTGCCTGGGATTCCTCCGATGCATCCTTGCGTGTAACGCCTACTGCTGCTGGCGCTGCTGTTGTTGCTGCTGGGAGTCGATGGTCATCCCAGAGGGGAAGTCGTAAGCCCACTTGTACTACTTCCAGTAAGCAATTGACTGTTCAACAGTCCTTTGCGAGGAAGATGAAATATCACAGCAGTCATCCTGCTGCAAAGCGGATAACTGAGGCCTTGACAACTATGTTGGTGTTAGACGTGCGTCCGGTATCCGCCGTTAGTTCACAGGGAACTAGACAATTTATTGAGGCAGTGTGCCCCCGTTACCAAATACCATCTAGGTTCCACTTCTCTAGGCAGGCGATACCGAGAATGTACACGGACGTCAGAAAAAGACTCACCAGTGTCCTAAAAAATGCAGTTGTACCCAATGTCCACTTAACCACGGACATGTGGACAAGTGGAGCAGGGCAGGGTCAGGACTATATGACTGTGACAGCCCACTGGGTAGATATATGGACTCCCGCCGCAAGAACAGCAGTGGCGGCACCAGTAGCAGCATCTCGCAAACGCCAACTCTTTCCTAGGCAGGCTACGCTTTGTATCACCGGTTTCCAGAATACGCACACAGCTGAAAACCTCTTACGGCAACTGAGGAAGATCATCGCGGAATGGCTTACCCCAATTGGACTCTCCTGTGGATTTGTGGCATCGGACAACGCCAGCAATATTGTGTGTGCATTAAATATGGGCAAATTCCAGCACGTCCCATGTTTTGCACATACCTTGAATTTGGTGGTGCAGAATTATTTAAAAAACGACAGGGGCGTGCAAGAGATGCTGTCGGTGGCCAGAAAAATTGCGGGACACTTTCGGCGTACAGGCACCACGTACAGAAGACTGGAGCACCACCAAAAACTACTGAACCTGCCCTGCCATCATCTGAAGCAAGAAGTGGTAACGAGGTGGAATTCAACCCTCTATATGCTTCAGAGGTTGGAGGAGCAGCAAAAGGCCATTCAAGCCTATACAATTGAGCACGATATAGGAGGTGGAATGCACCTGTCTCAAGCGCAGTGGAGAATGATTTCAACGTTGTGCAAGGTTCTGATGCCCTTTGAACTTGCCACACGTGAAGTCAGTTCAGACACTGCCAGCCTGAGTCAGGTCATTCCCCTCATCAGGCTTTTGCAGAAGAAGCTGGAGACATTGAAGGAGGAGCTAACACGGAGCGATTCCGCTAGGCATGTGGGACTTGTGGATGGAGCCCTTAATTCGCTTAACAAGGATTCACGGGTGGTCAATCTGTTGAAATCAGAGCACTACATTTTGGCCACCGTGCTCGATCCTAGATTTAAAGCCTACCTTGGATCTCTCTTTCCGGCAGACACAAGTCTGCTGGGGTTGAAAGACCTGCTGGTGAGAAAATTGTCAAGTCAAGCGGAACGCGACCTGTCAACATCTCCTCCTTCACATTCTCCCGCAACTGGGGGTGCGAGGAAAAGGCTCAGAATTCCGAGCCCACCCGCTGGCGGTGATGCAGGGCAGTCTGGAGCGACTGCTGATGCTGACATCTGGTCCGGACTGAAGGACCTGACAACGATTACGGACATGTCGTCTACTGTCACTGCATATGATTCTCTCACCATTGAAAGAATGGTGGAGGATTATATGAGTGACCGCATCCAAGTAGGCACGTCACACAGTCCATGCTTATACTGGCAGGAAAAAGAGGCAATTTGGAGGCCATTGCACAAACTGGCTTTATTCTACCTAAGTTGCCCTCCCACAAGTGTGTACTCCGAAAGAGTGTTTAGTGCCGCCGCTCACCTTGTCAGCAATCGGCGTACGAGGTTACATCCAGAAAATGTGGAGAAGATGATGTTCATTAAAATGAATTATAATCAATTCCTCCGCGGAGACATTGACCAGCAGCAATTGCCTCCACAAAGTACACAGGGAGCTGAGATGGTGGATTCCAGTGGGGACGAATTGATAATCTGTGAGGAGGGGGATGTACACGGTGATATATCGGAGGGTGATGATGAGGTGGACATCTTGCCTCTGTAGAGCCAGTTTGTGCAAGGAGAGATTAATTGCTTCTTTTTTGGGGGGGGTCCAAACCAACCCGTCATATCAGTCACAGTCGTGTGGCAGACCCTGTCACTGAAATGATGGGTTGGTTAAAGTGTGCATGTCCTGTTTTGTTTATACAACATAAGGGTGGGTGGGAGGGCCCAAGGACAATTCCATCTTGCACCTCTTTTTTCTTTTATTTTTCTTTGCGTCATGTGCTGTTTGGGGAGGGTTTTTTGGAAGGGACATCCTGCGTGACACTGCAGTGCCACTCCTAAATGGGCCCGGTGTTTGTGTCGGCCACTAGGGTCGCTAATCTTACTCACACAGTCAGCTACCTCATTGCGCCTCTTTTTTTCTTTGCATCATGTGCTGATTGGGGAGGGTTTTTTGGAAGGGACATCCTGCGTGACACTGCAGTGCCACTCCTAAATGGGCCCGGTGTTTGTGTCGGCCACTAGGGTCGCTAATCTTACTCACACAGTCAGCTACCTCATTGCGCCTCTTTTTTTCTTTGCGTCATGTGCTGATTGGGGAGGGTTTTTTGGAAGGGACATCCTGCGTGACACTGCAGTGCCACTCCTAAATGGGCCCGGTGTTTGTGTCGGCCACTAGGGTCGCTAATCTTACTCACACAGTCAGCTACCTCATTGCGCCTCTTTTTTTCTTTGCGTCATGTGCTGATTGGGGAGGGTTTTTTGGAAGGGACATCCTGCGTGACACTGCAGTGCCACTCCTAAATGGGCCCGGTGTTTGTGTCGGCCACTAGGGTCGCTAATCTTACTCACACAGCTACCTCATTGCGCCTCTTTTTTTCTTTGCGTCATGTGCTGATTGGGGAGGGTTTTTTGGAAGGGACATCCTGCGTGACACTGCAGTGCCACTCCTAAATGGGCCCGGTGTTTGTGTCGGCCACTAGGGTCGCTAATCTTACTCACACAGTCAGCTACCTCATTGCGCCTCTTTTTTTCTTTGCGTCATGTGCTGATTGGGGAGGGTTTTTTGGAAGGGACATCCTGCGTGACACTGCAGTGCCACTCCTAAATGGGCCCGGTGTTTGTGTCGGCCACTAGGGTCGCTAATCTTACTCACACAGTCAGCTACCTCATTGCGCCTCTTTTTTTCTTTGCGTCATGTGCTGATTGGGGAGGGTTTTTTGGAAGGGACATCCTGCGTGACACTGCAGTGCCACTCCTAAATGGGCCCGGTGTTTGTGTCGGCCACTAGGGTCGCTTATCTTACTCACACAGTCAGCTACCTCATTGCGCCTCTTTTTTTCTTTGCGTCATGTGCTGATTGGGGAGGGTTTTTTGGAAGGGACATCCTGCGTGACACTGCAGTGCCACTCCTAGATGGGCCCGGTGTTTGTGTCGGCCACTAGTGTCGCTTAGCTTAGTCATCCAGCGACCTTGGTGCAAATTTTAGGACTAAAAATAATATTGTGAGGTGTGAGGTATTCAGAATAGACTGAAAATGAGTGGAAATTATGGTTTTTGAGGTTAATAATAATATGGGATCAAAATGACCCCCAAATTCTATGATTTAAGCTGTTTTTTAGTGTTTTTTTAAAAAAACACCCGAATCCAAAACACACCCGAATCCGACAAAAAAAATTCGGTGAGGTTTTGCCAAAACGCGGTCGAACCCAAAACACGGCCGCGGAACCGAACCCAAAACCAAAACACAAAACCCGAAAAATTTCAGGCGCTCATCTCTAGTATTAAGTCATACTGTTCCTGAAAGACATCTTTGACCTGGAGAAGATTCGCTATTCGAGTGTGCAGAGTTTGTCAGAAGATATCATACAGTGTCTGACTTTGTACCATTGCACAGAGATGTTTTGGGCGTATATCTGAGCAGGATGCCTCTAGGATTTCTCTTGTCCTGCTTCCCATTCATGGAACTCCCTTCTCCACCTGATCAGACTCTTTCCCATTCTTCAATTCTTACAGCACTCCCATAAAATCGAGCTCTTCGCTGGGATCCAGACTAATGGTTGACATACATTAGGTTGACAGTCATGGGTCGACCCCATATGGTTGACAGACACAAGGTCAACATGGAGAAAAGATCGACAGGTTCATATGGTCGACGTGACAATGGTCAACACACATATGGTCGGCACATTTTTTTTAGGGGGGGGGGTTCATAGTTTTTAATTTTTCCTTCCTTGACTATCCATGTCACAAATCATAACCTTTAGCAACCTTGTGGCCAGCAAAGTGGAGTGAGACACCATGTCCAAATCGTGGCTAGCAAAGCCAGTGTTTCAACATTTGGTGTTTCCAGATACCAAAACTATCCACACTAACCCCAAAAATACATCCAAAAGTGTGTCGACCATTGTCATGTCGACCTTTTGACCTTGTTTTTTACCTGTCAACCTTTTCCAAAGTCGACCTATCGTATGTTGACCTTTTATCCATGTTGACCTTGTTTCTGTCGACAGTATGAGGTTGATTTAATAACTGTAGACCTAATGCATGTATATCTTCTATAACACTCCCCTCTTCACTGTATTCTACCCTACCCCCACCTGGTGTTGGTAACTCTCCATATTCTATCAGCTCCAGTCCCATGTCTACTCCAAATCCAACTAGCGCCTCTTGAGTCAGCATTGTACTCTCATGATTTAGTGTAAGCTCTTACGAACAGGCCCCTCTCTGACCTTTGACTCCTGTGTGCACCTCCTTTTATCAACCTGGTCTGTAATTTTTTTTTGTTTTATACACAGTTGAACTTGTGTGATTGGTAACTTTTGACAAGTCCGACAGGGGTACATTTTTGTCAACTTACAGACAAATGATGATGATATATTCAGGTATAAAGGAAGAATGGAGGTGGATAGTTGCGCAGTAAGCAGTAGCGGATCTTGCCACGGGCAAGCAGGACTTTTGCCCGGGCGCCGCCTTCCGGAGGGCGCCGGCGCCATCCGGAGGGTGCCGCACCATGGCAAGATCCGCTGCCCACTCTGTCCTCTGCCGCTGCCCGCTGCCGCTGCCCGCTGTGAAGGGAAACCAGACGCTACGCGTCTAGTTTCCCTTCGTGGAGAGGACCTTTACTGTAATGATGTGCGGTGCGCATTGACGTCATCGCGCACCGCACAGCAAAGGTCATCTCCACGAAGGGAACTAGACGCGTAGCCTCTAGTTTCCCTTCGTGGAGAGGACCTTTGCTGTGCGGTGCGCGATGACGTCATCGCGCACCGCACATCATTTCAGCGGCGCAACTACTGTACAGGGGGCGTAACTGACCACACCCCCTGTATGCTGCCACGCCCCTATTGCCGCCCGGGGCGCAAAAAGCCCCTGTACCGGCCCTGGCTGTAAGGATTTATGCAGGCCTGGGGGTTGTCTTGGAGTACCCTACAAACTCCAAACGGTAAAAATGCACTAAAATTGGTAAAGTGACTCCTCCCACTTAGCGCTAATCCAACGCTACACTTTTTGCAGGAACTTCTATTTTCTCAATAAAATTCAATATACCGGCTTGATGTGAATAAAATATAAATTTGAATACTACACAATGATTAAAAGTGAGACAAAAACAGAACCCAACATGGGAAACAGAGTCCTACCAAGACGATAATCGGAGCCGCAGGTGTTATGAATGCAAGTTATTTCCCGGGAACAATACCCTGCATGTGGCTCCGTCAGGCGTGTTCCCCAGTGGTCCCTTTCACAGTCAAGGATGACCAGAAGCACAGGAAAGTACTGGAAAGCAGGTGCACCTGCGGATCCGATTATCATCTTGGTAGGACTCTGTTTCCCATGTTGGGTTCTGTTTTTGTCTCACTTTTAATCATTGTGTAGTATTAAAATTTATATTTTATTCACATCAAGCCGGTATATTACATTTTATTGAGAAAATAGAAGTTCCTGCAAAAAGTGTAGCATTGGATTAGCGCTAAGTGGGAGGAGTCACTTTACCAATTTTAGGGCATATATTCAGGTATGCTTTGTGAAGTACAGTACACGTTTCCTCTATATTATTATTATTATTACATTTTATTTATAAGGCGCCGCATGTGTTTAGCAGCGCCGTACAAGGGACAGTACAGGGAGACAAAACATAGCATTACAGTAAATAAATAACAGAAATAGAGTACAGGTAACATAGAACACCACAATTCTCAAGACATAATACAGCTAAGATGTAAGCAGCGAGGGAGTAACCATCGTACTACTAGGGGCTGGTGGCCATAGATGGAGATGAGCCTTTACTAGCAGAGTAAAGATGGTCATTGAGTAGGGGAGAGCTGAGAGTGAAATGTGTCGAGGCAAGGGCTTAGATCAGTGGTTTCCAAACTTTTTTGAATCACGGCGCCCTAGAATATCAGAATTTTTTTCACGGCACCCCTAGGCCAAAAATTTCTTATTGAGAAATTTAGAAATAAATATTACATAAAGTAGATCGCATTTATATGTCATCCTTAGGGTCAGTTGTGTGTTGGAGGATAAGATTTGCTTCTGTTTGGCCACATACTGTATTTTATGACTGGCAGCCACCAGCACTGGTTTTGCCTATTATATTGACCATGAATAATTTGAATTGGTCCTGGACCACCAACCCAGGGCACCCCTGCAAGTGTCCCAAGGCACCCCAGGGAGCCACGGCACACAGTTTGGGAACCTCTGGCTTAGATAACAAGAGGAAAGAGGGCCCTGCTCTGAAGAGCTAACAATCTAGTGGGGAGGGGTGACAGACAGATGATAAGAGGTGCAGGTAAGCGGGAGGTAGCCTGATGGCAGTATGTAAGCAAAGCTGAGATGTTCACGGCATGAGGCAGGGGGGTGGAGGCACGGCCTGTGGACTGAGTTATGCATCTATACGTGGGTTTCAGTGGCTTATCATATGTTCAAGGTGGCTCATCATTTATCTTATCTAAAAATATACCTTTATGAAGCTTAAGGTATTTTCTTAGAACATACATACATGTAATGTGCAGTTGTTAAAAGAGAAACTATCACTAATTTACTATTTATATAAACCAGCCCCATCCACCCAACAGGCATTGGTGCATGGCCATCACAGCATAGGGTCTGCTTGTAACAGGATTCCTGCCAGGGACCACCACACTCAATAACAGATCATTTCCTTGCATGGTGCTTGCTGGTAACACCAAGTTTCCCTGTTGGGGATCTCTGTTGCCCATTACCTATGGACTTCCCCTGCCAAAGACCAATGCAACTTGGTGCCTTCTGTATAAGTAACAATTATTTTCCCTGTCATGGACCAATGAAGCCTGATTTGTACTAGTAAGAGTTACTTCAACTGTCACGGACCACAGCAGCCTAGAGTGTACTGATATCACATAGGGGCAGATGTATTAACCTGGAGAAGGCATAAGGCATACCTCCCAACACGACCCTCTCCAGGAGGGACACAATGCTCTGTTTCTGGACTTTTCACTTAATCTATGATTGCCGGCACCTGTGTTGAACAGGCTAATGGATAAGAAAGGTGTTTCACCACAGGTGATGATAATCATAAATTAACAGGAAGTCCAGGAGCAGAGCATTGTGTCCCTCCTGGAGAGGGTCATGTTGGGAGGTATGCATAAGGAAGTGATAAACCAGTGATAAGTGCAAGGTGAGAAATGCATCAGCCAATCTGCTCCTAACTGTTAATTTACATATTGGAGCTGATTGGCTGGTGCTTTTATCACCTTGCACTTATCACTGGTTTATCACTTCTTTATTCCTTCTCCTGGTTAATACATCTGCCCCCCTGTCAGATGTCCACAGCCCAATGTCCACTGAAACATTTCCTCTATCCAGATCTGCTGCAGCCTGGTGTCTTCTGGTAACAGTTTCCAGGCCTCAACATCCTTTAAAGATCTAAGGGGCCCATTTATCAATGAGTGATAAAACTCGTTGCTTATGATAAATGGTGCTCCAGCCAATCTGCTCCTAACTGTCATTTTTCAAACACATGAGAGCAGCTGATTGGCTGGAGCATCATTTATTATACGCAATGAGTTTTATCATTCACAATGGGTTTTATCACTTGTTGATACATGAGCCCCTATGTCATAAACTGCCATTCTCTCTCGCTCATATGCCGTGTCTCCTCCGCTTTCCCTGCCTCCGCCTTGCCCTGTCCAGCCCTGCACCTCTCTGTCTGCTGCTTTGTCCCCTGCTCTTACCAGCGGTAGCCCCAGCTCCCACTGCATATGTATATGACAAAATATATATTCATTAGATAGATATGCTCATGTTTGTGACAAAATATATATATTATTATATACAGTAGATATGTTATTATTGGCTCTACTTTATCAGCTAACTTGTATTTTAGGTTTATTGGTCCTTTTAATAGGTTTTGTTTTGCAGAATATGTGGTTTCTGCATACTGTGGTGTATTTGTTTACTGGTGTGAAAGGTGCGGAGTCCAGAGATCCACACAAAGCTGGACCTCCCAGGTAAGGTGTTAAAGGTGTGCCTGCCAGCCGTGCTGTTTGGTTGGCCAGCCTCCTGTTTCTAGTATCTTGGCAGTGAGACATGGTCACATGAAAGATACTAGTCAAAGTGCGGCTGAGGACAGCATTTACCTTAAGTCATTGCTACTGCCAAACCCATTACAGGATCATTGTTTAACTCTCCACTAAGGGATTTTTGTGTTATTAGCATAGGAGCAATTCCACCGGTAATGGAATCACCTTTTCTCTTACGTCCTAGAGGATGCTGGGGTCCATTTTAGTTAGAGATGAGCGGGTTCGGTTCCTCTGAATCCGAACCCGTCCGAACTTAAGCTTTTTTTTCACGGGTCCGAGCAGGCTCGGATCCTCCCGCCTTGCTCGGTTAACCCGAGCGCGCCCGAACGTCATCATCCCGCTGTCGGATTCTCGCGAGACTCGGATTCTATATAAGGAGCCGCGCGTCGCCGCCATTTTCACACGTGCATTGAGATTGATAGGGAGAGGACGTGGCTGGCGTCCTCTCCGTTTAGATTAGATTAGAGAGTCAGAGACACTTGAGTTGATTTACTAATTTGGGGAGCATTAGGAGGAGTACTCAGTGCAGCAGAGTTTTGCTGATAGTGTGACCACCAGTTTAATTTTAATCGGTTCTCTGCCTGAAAAAAAACGATACACAGTCACATACCATATCTGTGCTCAGCCTCAGTGTGCTGCATGATAATATGATAATGATAATATATCATCTATGTATGTATTATATCTGACTGTGCTGAGTGCTCACTGCCAGTGCTGCTCACACAGCTTAATTGTGGGGGAAACTGGGGAGCAGTTATAGCAGGAGTACAGTGCACACTTTTGCTGCCAGTGTGACCACTGACCACCAGTATATTGTCTGCCTGAAAAAGTTAAACAAACACTCCTGTGGTGTTTTTTTTTTTTATTCTATAAACGCATTCTGCTGACAGTGTCCAGCAGGTCCGTCATTCATTATATTATATAAATATTTACCTGCAGTAGTGTTATATTTTTTTTGTTCATCTCTATCATCTTTATCATCTCTATATTAGCAGACGCAGTACGGTAGTCCACGGCTGTAGCTACCTCTGTGTCGTCAGTGCTCGTCCATAATTGTATACCTACCTGTGGTGGGTTTTTTTTTTTCTATCTTCTTCATACTAGTAGTTCAGCAGTCTGCTGACAGCGTCCAGCAGGTCCGTCATTATATATTATATATACCTGCAGTAGTGATATATATATATTTTTTATATCATTATCATCTCTATATTAGCAGATTCAGTACGGTAGTCCACGGCTGTGGCTACCTCTGTGTCGTCAGTGCTCGTCCATAATTGTATACCTACCTGTGGTGGGGGGTTTTTTTTTCTATCATCTTCATACTAGTAGTTCAGCAGTCTGCTGACAGCGTCCAGCAGGTCCGTCATTATATATTATATATACCTGCAGTAGTGATATATATATATTTTTTATATCATTATCATCTCTATATTAGCAGACGCAGTACGGTAGTCCACGGCTGTGGCTACCTCTGTGTCGTCAGTGCTCGTCCATAATTGTATACCTACCTGTGGTGGTTTTTTTTTCTTTTCTGTCATCTTCATACTAGTAGTTCAGCAGTCTGCTGACAGCGTCCAGCAGGTCCGTCATTATATATTATATATACCTGCAGTAGTGATATATATATATTTTTTATATCATTATCATCTCTATATTAGCAGACGCAGTACGGTAGTCCACGGCTGTGGCTACCTCTGTGTCGTCAGTGCTCGTCCATAATTGTATACCTACCTGTGGTGGGGTATTTTTTTTTCTATCTTCTTCATACTAGTAGTTCAGCAGTCTGCTGACAGCGTCCAGCAGGTCCGTCATTATATATTATATATACCTGCAGTAGTGATATTTATATATATTTTATATCATTATCATCTCTATATTAGCAGACGCAGTACGGTAGTCCACGGCTGTGGCTACCTCTGTGTCGTCAGTGCTCGTCCATAATTGTATACCTACCTGTGGTGGTTTTTTTTTTCTTTCTATCTTCTTCATACAAGTAGTTCAGCAGTCTGCTGACAGCGTCCAGCAGGTCCGTCATTATATATTATATATACCTGCAGTAGTGATATATATATATATTTTATATCATTATCATCTCTATATTAGCAGACGCAGTACGGTAGTCCACGGCTGTGGCTACCTCTGTGTCGTCAGTGCTCGTCCATAATTGTATACCTACCTGTGGTGGGGTTTTTTTTTTTCTATCTTCTTCATACTAGTAGTTCAGCAGTCTGCTGACAGCGTCCAGCAGGTCCGTCATTATATATTATATATACCTGCAGTAGATATATATATATATTTTTTATATCATTATCTCTATATTAGCAGACGCAGTACGGTAGTCCACGGCTGTGGCTACCTCTGTGTCGTCAGTGCTCGTCCATAATTGTATACCTACCTGTGGTGGGGTGTTGTTTTTTTTTTCTATCTTCTTCATACTAGTAGTTCAGCAGTCTGCTGACAGCGTCCAGCAGGTCCGTCATTATATATTATATATACCTGCAGTAGTGATATATATATATTTTTTATATCATTATCATCTCTATATTAGCAGACGCAGTACGGTAATCCACGGCTGTGGCTACCTCTGTGTCGTCAGTGCTCGTCCATAATTGTATACCTACCTGTGGTGGGGGTTTTTTTTTTCTATCTTCTTCATACTAGTAGTTCAGCAGTCTGCTGACAGCGTCCAGCAGGTCCGTCATTATATATTATATATACCTGCAGTAGTAATATATATATATTTTTTATATCATTATCATCTCTATATTAGCAGACGCAGTACGGTAGTCCACGGCTGTGGCTACCTCTGTGTCGTCAGTGCTCGTCCATAATTGTATACCTACCTGTGGTGGGGGTTTTTTTTTTCTATCTTCTTCATACTAGTAGTTCAGCAGTCTGCTGACAGCGTCCAGCAGGTCCGTCATTATATATTATATATACCTGCAGTAGTGATATATATATATTTTATATATCATTATCATCTCTATACTAGCAGACACAGTACGGTAGTCCACGGCTGTAGCTACCTCTGTGTCGTCAGTCACTCGTCATCCATAAGTATACTAGTATCCATCCATCTCCATTGTTTACCTGAGGTGCCTTTTAGTTGTGCCTATTAAAATATGGAGAACAAAAATGTTGAGGTTCCAAAAATAGGGAAAGATCAAGATCCACTTCCACCTCGTGCTGAAGCTGCTGCCACTAGTCATGGCCGAGATGATGAAATTCCATCAACGTCGTCTGCCAAGGCCGATGCCCAATGTCATAGTACAGAGCATGTAAAATCCAAAACACAAAATATCAGTAAAAAAAGGACTCAAAAACCTAAAATAAAATTGTCGGAGGAGAAGCGTAAACTTGCCAATATGCCATTTACCACACGGAGTGGCAAGGAACGGCTGAGGCCCTGGCCTATGTTCATGGCTAGTGGTTCAGCTTCACATGAGGATGGAAGCACTCAGCCTCTCGCTAGAAAAATGAAAAGACTTAAGCAGGCAAAAGCACAGCAAAGAACTGTGCGTTCTTCGAAATCCCAAATCCACAAGGAGAGTCCAATTGTGTCGGTTGCGATGCCTGACCTTCCCAACACTGGACGTGAAGAGCATGCGCCTTCCACCATTTGCACGCCCCCTGCAAGTGCTGGAAGGAGCACCCGCAGTCCAGTTCCTGATAGTCAGATTGAAGATGTCAGTGTTGAAGTACACCAGGATGAGGAGGTTATGGGTGTTGCTGGCGCTGGGGAGGAAATTGACAAGGAGGATTCTGATGGTGAGGTGGTTTGTTTAAGTCAGGCACCCGGGGAGACACCTGTTGTCCGTGGGAGGAATATGGCCATTGACATGCCTGGTGAAAATACCAAAAAAATCAGCTCTTCGGTGTGGAAGTATTTCAACAGAAATGCGGACAACAGGTGTCAAGCCGTGTGTTGCCTTTGTCATGCTGTAATAAGTAGGGGTAAGGACGTTAACCACCTCGGAACATCCTCCCTTATACGTCACCTGCAGCGCATTCATCATAAGTCAGTGACAAGTTCAAAAACTTTGGGCGACAGCGGAAGCAGTCCACTGACCAGTAAATCCCTTCCTCTTGTAACCAAGCTCACGAAAACCACCCCACCAACTCCCTCAGTGTCAATTTCCTCCTTCCCCAGGAATGCCAATAGTCCTGCAGGCCATGTCACTGGCAATTCTGACGAGTCCTCTCCTGCCTGGGATTCCTCTGATGCATCCTTGAGTGTAACGCCTACTGCTGCTGGCGCTGCTGTTGTTGCTGCTGGGAGTCGATGGTCATCCCAGAGGGGAAGTCGTAAGACCACTTTTACTACTTCCACCAAGCAATTGACTGTCCAACAGTCCTTTGCGAGGAAGATGAAATATCACAGCAGTCATCCTGCTGCAAAGCGGATAACTGAGGCCTTGGCATCCTGGGCGGTGAGAAACGTGGTTCCGGTATCCATCATTACTGCAGAGCCAACTATAGACTTGTTTGAGGTACTGTGTCCCCGGTACCAAATACCATCTAGGTTCCATTTCTCTAGGCAGGCGATACCGAAAATGTACACAGACCTCAGAAAAAGACTCACCAGTGACCTAAAAAATGCAGTTGTACCCAATGTCCACTTAACCACGGACATGTGGACAAGTGGAGCAGGGCAGACTCAGGACTATATGACTGTGACAGCCCACTGGGTAGATGTATTGACTCCCGCCGCAAGAACAGCAGCGGCGGCACCAGTAGCAGCATCTCGCAAACGCCAACTCTTTCCTAGGCAGGCTACGCTTTGTATCACCGGTTTCCAGAATACGCACACAGCTGAAAACCTCTTACGGCAACTGAGGAAGATCATCGCGGAATGGCTTACCCCAATTGGACTCTCCTGTGGATTTGTGGCATCGGACAACGCCAGCAATATTGTGCGTGCATTATATCTGGGCAAATTCCAGCACGTCCCATGTTTTGCACATACCTTGAATTTGGTGGTGCAGAATTATTTAAAAAACGACAGGGGCGTGCAAGAGATGCTGTCGGTGGCCAGAAGAATTGCGGGACACTTTCGGCGTACAGGCACCACGTACAGAAGACTGGAGCAACACCAAAAACGCCTGAACCTGCCCTGCCATCATCTGAAGCAAGAAGTGGTAACGAGGTGGAATTCAACCCTCTATATGCTTCAGAGGTTGGAGGAGCAGCAAAAGGCCATTCAAGCCTATACATCTGACCACGATATAGGAGGTGGAATGCACCTGTCTCAAGCGCAGTGGAGCATGATTTTAACGTTGTGCAAGGTTCTGCAACCTTTTGAACTTGCCACACGTGAAGTCAGTTCAGACACTGCCAGCCTGAGTCAGGTCATTCCCCTCATCAGGCTTTTGCAGAAGAAGCTGGAGACATTGAAGGATGAGCTAAGAAAGAGCGATTCCTCTAGGCATGTGGGACTTGTGGATGGAGCCCTTCATTCGCTTAACCAGGATTCACGGGTGGTCAATCTGTTGAAATCAGAGCACTACATTTTGGCCACCGTGCTCGATCCTAGATTTAAAACCTACCTTGGATCTCTCTTTCCGGCAGACACAAGTCTGCAGGGGTTCAAAGACCTGCTGGTGAGAAAATTATCAAGTCAAGTGGAACTTGATCGGTCAACAGCTCCTCCTTCACATTCTCCCGCAATTGGGGGTGCGAGGAAAAGGCTCAGAATTCCGAGCCCACCCGCTGGCGGTGATGCAGGGCAGTCTGGAGCGACTGCTGATGCTGACATCTGGTCCGGACTGAAGGACCTGACAACGATTACGGACATGTCGTCTACTGTCACTGCATATGATTCTCTCACCATTGAAAGAATGGTGGAGGATTGTATGAGTGACCGCATCCAAGTAGGCACGTATACTGGCAGGAAAAAGAGGCAATTTGGAGGCCCTTGCACAAACTGGCTTTATTCTACCTAAGTTGCCCTCCCACAAGTGTGTATTCCGAAAGAGTGTTTAGTGCCGCCGCTCACCTTGTCAGCAATCGGCGTACGAGGTTACATCCAGAAAATGTGGAGAAGATGATGTTCATTAAAATGAATTATAATCAATTCCTCCGTGGAGACATTGACCAGCAGCAATTGCCTCCACAAAGTACACAGGGAGCTGAGATGGTGGATTCCAGTGGGGACGAATTGATAATCTGTGAGGAGGGGGATGTACACGGTGATGAATCGGAGGATGATGATGAGGTGGACATCTTGCCTCTGTAGAGCCAGTTTGTGCAAGGAGAGATTAATTGCTTCTTTTTTGGTGGGGGTCCAAACCAACCCATCATTTCAGTCACAGTCGTGTGGCAGACCCTGTCACTGAAATGATGGGTTGGTTAAAGTGTGCATGTCCTGTTTATACAACATAAGGGTGGGTGGGAGGGCCCAAGGACAATTCCATCTTGCACCTCTTTTTTCTTTAATTTTTCTTTGCGTCATGTGCTGTTTGGGGAGTCGTTTTTTGAAGGGCCAGCCTGCGTGACACTGCAGTGCCACTCCTAGATGGGCCAGGTGTTTGTGTCGGCCACTAGGGTCGCTTAGTTTACTCACACAGCTACCTCATTGCGCCTCTTTTTTTCTTTGCGTCATGTGCTGTTTGGGGAGTAGTTTTTTGAAGGGCCAGCCTGCGTGACACTGCAGTGCCACTCCTAGATGGGCCAGGTGTTTGTGTCGGCCACTAGGGTCGCTTAGCTTACTCACACAGCTACCTCATTGCGCCTCTTTTTTTCTTTGCGTCATGTGCTGTTTGGGGAGTAGTTTTTTGAAGGGCCATCCTGCGTGGCACTTCAGTGACACTCCTAGATGGGCCAGGTGTTTGTGTCGGCCACTAGGGTCGCTTAGCTTACTCACACAGCTACCTCATTGCGCCTCTTTTTTTCTTTGCGTCATGTGCTGTTTGGGGAGTAGTTTTTTGAAGGGCCAGCCTGCGTGACACTGCAGTGCCACTCCTAGATGGGCCAGGTGTTTGTGTCGGCCACTAGGGTCGCTTAGCTTACTCACACAGCTACCTCATTGCGCCTCTTTTTTTCTTTGCGTCATGTGCTGTTTGGGGAGTAGTTTTTTGAAGGGCCAGCCTGCGTGACACTGCAGTGCCACTCCTAGATGGGCCAGGTGTTTGTGTCGGCCACTAGGGTCGCTTAGCTTACTCACACAGCTACCTCATTGCGCCTCTTTTTTTCTTTGCGTCATGTGCTGTTTGGGGAGTAGTTTTTTGAAGGGCCAGCCTGCGTGACACTGCAGTGCCACTCCTAGATGGGCCATGTGTTTGTGTCGGCCACTTGGGTCGCTGAGCTTAGTCACACAGCTACCTCATTGCGCCTCTTTTTTTCTTTGCGTCATGTGCTGTTTGGGGAGTGTTTTTTGGAAGGGCCATCCTGCGTAACACTGCAGTGCCACTCATAGATGGGCCAGGTGTTTGTGTCGGCCACTTGGGTAGCTGAGCTTAGTCATCCAGCGACCTCGGTGCAAATTTTAGGACTAAAAATAATATTGTGAGGTGTGAGGTATTCAGAATAGACTGTAAATAAGTGGAAATTATGGTTATTGAGGTTGATAATACTATGGGATCAAAATGACCTCCAAATTCAATGATTTAAGCTGTTTTTTAGGTTTTTTTGAAAAAAACACCCGAATCCAAAACACACCCGAATCCGACAAAAAAAATTCGGTGAGGTTTTGCCAAAACGCGTTCGAACCCAAAACACGGCCGCGGAACCGAACCCAAAACCAAAACACAAAACCCGAAAAATTTCCGGTGCACATCTCTAATTTTAGTATCATGGGGTATAGACAGTTCTGCAGGAGCCTTTGGCACTTTAAGACTTTTCAACAGTGTCAACTGGCTCCTCCCTCTATGCCCCTCCTCCAGACCTCAGTTTAGAAAATGTGCCCAGGAGACTGGATGCACACTAGTGGAGCTCTACAGAGCTTTGCTAGAAAAAAACTTTCTTAGGTTTTTTATTTTACAGGGAAGCTGCTGGCAACAGCTTCCCTGCTTCGTGGGACTTAGGGGGGGAAGTAGGAACCAACTTCTCAATTAGTTAATGGTTCTGCTTCCGCTGACAGGACACCATTAGCTCCTGAAGGGTACTGAACACAGCCCAAGCCTGGCCAGCGTTCACTCCCACAGCACTGCCACCACCCCCTAACAGAGCCAGAAGTCAGAAGGTTGGTGAGTATATTAGTATTACCGGTGCCATTTTCTCCTGCAGAAACTCCAGTGTGAAGCTCCTGAACGCTGTTTCTCCTCATGACAACGCTGATACAAGTACAGGGTGTTATAGAAGGGGCAGAGAGTGTTCATTATAATTAGGTCTGTGGGCCTATTATTGGTATATGCGCTGTAAGTGGGTAATACAGACCCTCCAACATGACCCACCCCACTAGGTACAAAATGCTGTTTCTGGACTTTCCTCTTAATTTATGATTTCTCTAACGTCCTAGTGGATGCTGGGGACTCCGTAAGGACCATGGGCAATAGACGGGCTCCGCAGGAGACTGGGCACACTATAAGAAAGATTTGGTACTATCTGGTGTGCACTGGCTCCTCCCTCTACGCCCCTCCTCCAGACCCCAGTTAGATCTCTGTGCCCGGCCGAGCTGGATGCACACTAGGGGCTCTCCTGAGCTTCTAGAAAGAAAGTTTAAATTAGGTTTTTTATTTTACAGTGAGACCTGCTGGCAACAGGCTCACTGCAACGAGGGACTAAGGGGAGAAGAAGCGAACCTACCTGCTTGCAGCTAGCTTGGGCTTCTTAGGCTACTGGACACCATTAGCTCCAGAGGGATCGACCGCAGGACCCGTCCTTGGTGTTCGTTCCCGGAGCCGCGCCGCCGTCCCCCTTACAGAGCCAGAAGCATGAAGATGGTCCGGAAAATCGGCGGCAGAAGACTTCAGTCTTCACCAAGGTAGCGCACAGCACCGCAGCTGTGCGCCATTGCTCCTCATACACACTTCACACTCCGGTCACTGAGGGTGCAGGGCGCTGGGGGGGGGGGGGCGCCCTGAGCAGCAATAAAAACACCTTGGCTGGCAAAATAACCACAATATATAGCCCCAGAGGCTATATATGTGGTAATTACCCCTGCCAGAATGCAGAAAAAAGCGGGAGAAAAGTCAGCCGAAAAAGGGGCGGGGCCATCTCCCTCAGCACACTGGCGCCATTTTTCCCTCACAGTTCCGCTGGAAGGAAGCTCCCTGTCTCTCCCCTGCAGTCTACACTACAGAAAGGGTAAAAAAGAGAGGGGGGCACTAAATTTAGGCGCAGTTTAATACTATAAGCAGCTATAAAGGGTCATAATTCAGTTAGTCCCTGCATTATTATAGCGCTCTGGTGTGTGCTGGCATACTCTCTCTCTGTCTCCCCAAAGGGCTTTTGTGGGGTCCTGTCTCCCTTAAGAGCATTCCCTGTGTGTGTGCGGTGTGTCGGTACGGCTGTGTCGACATGTTTGATGAGGAGGCTTATGTGGAGGCAGAGCAGATGCCTATAAATGTGATGTCACCCCCTGCGTGGCAGACACCTGAGTGGATGGACTTATGGAAGGAATTACGTGCAAGTGTCGACTCCTTACATAAAAAATTTGACGACATGCCAAACGCGGGACAGCCGGCTTCTCAGCTCGTGCCTGCCCAGACATTTGAAAGGCCATCAGGGGCTCTGAAACGCCCACTACCTCAGATGGCAGACACAGATGTCGACACGGATACTGATACCAGTGTCGACGACGATGAGTCAAATTTAATGTCCACTAGGGCCGTTCGTTGCATGATTGAGGCAATGAAAGAGGTGTTACACCTTTCTGATATAAACCCAGGTACCGCAAAAAAGGGTATTATGTTTGGGGAGAAAAAACTACCTATAGTTTTTCCCCCATCTGAAGAATTAAATGAAGTATGTGAAGAAGCGTGGGCTTTCCCCGATAAAAAATTGGTGATATCAAAAAAATTACTAATGGCGTTCCCTTTCTCGACAGAGGATAGGTCACGTTGGGAAACTCCCCCTAGGGTGGTTAAAGCGCTCACACGTTTGTCTAAAAACGTGGCACTACCGTCTCCGGATACGGCCGCCCTAAAGGATCCTGCTGATAGAAAGCAGGAGGCTATCCTAAAGTCTATATATACACACACTGGTGTTATACTGAGACCAGCTATTGCTTCAGCGTGGAAGTGCAGTGCTGCTGCTGCTTGGTCAGATTCCCTGTCAGAAAAGATTGACACCCTAGACAGGGACACTATATTGCTAACCGTAGAGCATATAAAAGACTCAGTCTTATCCATGAGAGATGCACAGAGGGAGATCTGCCGGCTGGCATCTAGAATAAGTGCATTGTCCATTTCTGCTAGGAGAGGCTTATGGACTCGGCAGTGGACAGGAGATGCAGATTCTAAAAGGCACATGGAAGTTTTGCCTTATAAGGGTGAGGAGTTATTCGGGGAGGGTCTCTCAGACCTTGTTTCCACAGCTACAGCTGGGAAGTCAGCATTTTTGCCCCATGTCCCCTCACAGCCTAAAAAAGCGCCGTATTACCAGGTACAGTCCTTTCGTCCCCAGAAAAACAGGCGGGGAAAAGGCGGGTCCTTTCTGTCTAGAGGCAGAGGAAGGGGGAAAAAGCTGCAACACACAGCAGGTTCCCAGGACCAAAAGTCCTCCCCCGCTTCTTCCAAATCCGCCGCATGACGGTGGGGCTCCACAGGCGGAGCCAGGTACGGTGGGGGGCTGCCTCAAAAATTTCAGCGATCAGTGGGTTCGCTCACGGGTGGATCCCTGGATCCTTCAAGTAGTATCTCAGGGGTACAAGCTGGAATTCGAGGCGCCTCCCCCCCGCCGTTTCCTCAAATCTGCCTTACCGACAACTCCCTCGGGCAGGGAGGCTGTGCTAGAGGCCATTCACAAGCTGTATTCCCAGCAGGTGATAGTCAAGGTACCCCTACTTCAACAAGGACGGGGTTACTATTCCACTCTGTTTGTGGTACCGAAACCGGACGGTTCGGTGAGACCCATTTTAAATTTGAAATCCTTGAACACATACATAACAAAATTCAAGTTCAAGATGGAATCGCTCAGGGCGGTTATTGCAAGCCTGGACGAGGGGGATTACATGGTATCTCTGGACATCAAGGATGCTTACCTGCATGTCCCCATTTACCTTCCTCACCAGGAGTACCTCAGATTTGTGGTACTGGATTGCCATTACCAATTCCAGACACTACCGTTTGGACTGTCCACGGCACCGAGGGTGTTTACCAAGGTAATGGCAGAAATGATGATACTCCTTCAAAAAAAGGGAGTTTTAATTATCCCGTACTTGGACGATCTCCTTATAAAGGCGAGGTCCAGGGAGCAGTTACTGGTCGGAGTAGCACTATCTCGGGATGTGCTACAACAGCATGGCTGGATTCTAAACATTCCAAAGTCACAACTGGTTCCTTCCACACGCTTACTGTTCCTGGGGATGATTTTGGACACAGAACAGAAAAAAGTGTTTCTCCTGCAGGAGAAAGCCAAGGAGCTGTCATCTCTAGTCAGAGACCTCCTAAAACCAAAACGGGTATCGGTGCATCACTGCACACGAGTCCTGGGAAAAATGGTGGCTTCATACGAAGCAATTCCATTCGGCAGGTTCCATGCAAGGTCCTTCCAGTGGGACCTGTTGGACAAGTGGTCGGGATCGCATCTTCAGATGCTTCAACTGATAACCCTGTCTCCAAGGACCAGGGTGTCTCTACTGTGGTGGCTGCAGAGTGCTCATCTTCTAGAGGGCCGCAGATTCGGCATACAGGACTGGGTCCTGGTGACCACGGATGCCAGCCTTCGAGGCTGGGGAGCAGTCACACAGGGAAGAAACTTCCAAGGACTATGGTCAAGTCAGGAGACTTCCCTGCACATAAATATTCTGGAACTAAGGGCCATTTACAATGCCCTAAGTCAGGCAAAACCCCTGCTTCAAAACCAGCCGGTACTGATCCAGTCAGACAACATCACGGCAGTCGCCCATGTAAACCGACAGGGCGGCACAAAAGCAGGATGGCGATGGCAGAAGCCACAAGGATTCTCCGATGGGCGGAAAATCATGTAATAGCACTGTCAGCAGTGTTCATTCTGGGAGTGGACAACTGGGAAGCAGACTTCCTCAGCAGACACGACCTACACCCGGGAGAGTGGGGACTTCATCCAGAAGTCTTCCTACTGTTAGTAAACCGTTGGGAAAGGCCACAGGTGGACATGATGGCGTCCCGCCTCAACAAAAAGCTAAAGAGATATTGCGCCAGGTCAAGGGACCCTCAGGCGATAGCTGTGGATGCGCTAGTGACACCGTGGGTGTACCAGTCGGTTTATGTGTTCCCTCCTCTGCCTCTCATACCAAAGATATTGAGAATAATAAGAAGGCGAGGAGTAAGAACAATACTCGTGGTTCCGGATTGGCCAAGAAGAGCTTGGTACCCAGAACTTCAAGAAATGATATCAGAGGACCCATGGCCTCTACCGCTCAGACGGGATCTGCTACAGCAGGGGCCCTGTCTGTTCCAAGACTTACCGCGGCTGCGTTTGACGGCATGGCGGTTGAATTCCGGATCCTAAAGGAAAAGGGCATTCCGGAGGAAGTCATTCCTACGCTGATAAAAGCCAGGAAAGAAGTAACCGCAAACCATTATCACCGTATTTGGCGAAAATATGTTGCGTGGTGTGAGGCCAGGAAGGCCCCTACAGAGGAATTTCAGCTGGGTCGTTTTCTGCACTTCCTACAGTCGGGAGTGACTATGGGCCTAAAATTGGGTTCCATTAAGGTCCAGATTTCGGCTCTGTCGATTTTCTTCCAGAAAGAACTGGCTTCACTGCCTGAAGTTCAGACTTTTGTAAAGGGAGTGCTTCATATTCAGCCTAGAGATGAGCGGGTTCGGTTCCTCTGAATCCGAACCCGCCCGAACTTCAGGTTTTTTACACGGGTCCGAGCAGGCTCGGATCTTCCCGCCTTGCTCGGCTAACCCGAGCGCGCCCGAACGTCATCATCACGCTGTCGTATTCTCACGAGACTCGGATTCTATATAAGGAGCCGCGCGTCGCCGCCATTTTCACACGTGCATTGAGAGTCATAGGGAGAGGACGTGGCTGGCGTCCTCTCCGTTTAGAGAAGAGAGAGACACAGTATTTTCGGGGAGCATTATTAGGAGGAGTACTACTGTATACTACTATACTACTAGCTGAAGTGATATTTATAGATTAGATAGTGTGACTGTAAGTGTATTATCTGACTTGTGGGGGAGACACTGACAGTGGGGAGCAGTTAGAGTCTGAGAGCAGGACTCAGGAGTACATATAACGTACAGTGCACACTTTTGCTGCCAGAGTCAGTGCCACACTGCCATTGTTGTGACCACACTGACCACCAGTATAATAATATATTTTGTGATTGTCTGCTTAGGCCTCGGAGTACTAGTTGCAAGTTGCAACGTGACCTGTCCTGAAGTGACCACCAGTTTAATAATCAATCACCACCAGTTTAATATATATATATATATATATATATATATATATATAATTGTATATAATATATATATATATATAATATTGTATACCACCTACCCGTGGTTATTTTTTTTTTCATTCTTCTTTATACATACTACTATAGTAGCTTACTGTAGCAGTCTGCGGTGCTGTGCTGACCTGACAGTGTCCAGCAGGTCCGTCATCAGTCATTACATAATAAATATATATAGTACCTGTCCGGCTGCAGTACTAGTGATATTATATTGATTTCATCTCATTATCAATAATTTATCATCCAGTCTAGACTCTATATTAGCAGCAGACACAGTACGTTAGTCCACGGCTGTAGCTACCTCTGTGTCGGCACTCGGCAGTCCATCCATAATTGTATACCACTTACCCGTGGTTTTTTTTTTTTCTTTCTTCTTTGTACATACTACTATAGAGTATAGTAGCTTACTGTAGCAGTCTGCGGTGCTGCTGAGCTGACAGTGTCCAGCAGGTCCGTCATCAGTCATCATTACCTAATAAATATATTATCTACCTGTCCGGCTGCAGTACTAGTGATATTATATATACATACATATATATATTGATTTCATCTCATTATCAATCATCCAGTCTATATTAGCAGCAGACACAGTACGTTAGTCCACGGCTGTAGCTACCTCTGTGTCGGCACTCAGCAGTCCATCCATAATTGTATACCACCTACCCGTGGTTTTTTTTTTTTTCTTTCTTCTTTGTACATACTACTATAGTATAGTAGCTTACTGTAGCAGTCTGCGGTGCTGCTGAGCTGACAGTGTCCAGCAGGTCCGTCATCAGTCATCATTACCTAATAAATATATTATCTACCTGTCCGGCTGCAGTACTAGTGATATTATATATACATACATATATATATTGATTTCATCTCATTATCAATCATCCAGTCTATATTAGCAGCAGACACAGTACGTTAGTCCACGGCTGTAGCTACCTCTGTGTCGGCACTCGGCAGTCCATCCATAATTGTATACCACCTACCCGTGGTTTGTTTTTTTTCTTTCTTCTTTGTACATACTACTATAGAGTATAGTAGCTTACTGTAGCAGTCTGCGGTGCTGCTGAGCTGACAGTGTCCAGCAGGTCCGTCATCAGTCATCATTACCTAATAAATATATTATCTACCTGTCCGGCTGCAGTACTAGTGATATTATATATACATACATATATATATTGATTTCATCTCATTATCAATCATCCAGTCTATATTAGCAGCAGACACAGTACGTTAGTCCATGGCTGTAGCTACCTCTGTGTCGGCACTCAGCAGTCCATCCATAATTGTATACCACCTACCCGTGTTTTTTTTTTTTCTTTCTTCTTTGTACATACTACTATAGTATAGTAGCTTACTGTAGCAGTCTGCGGTGCTGCTGAGCTGACGGTGTCCAGCAGGTCCGTCATCAGTCATCATTACCTAATAAATATATTATCTACCTGTCCGGCTGCAGTACTAGTGATATTATATATACATACATATATATATTGATTTCATCTAATTATCAATCATCCAGTCTATATTAGCAGCAGACACAGTACGTTAGTCCACGGCTGTAGCTACCTCTGTGTCGGCACTCGGCAGTCCATCCATAATTGTATACCACCTACCCGTGGTTTTTTTTTTCTTTCTTCTTTGTACATACTACTATAGTATAGTAGCTTACTGTAGCAGTCTGCGGTGCTGCTGAGCTGACAGTGTCCAGCAGGTCCGTCATCAGTCATCATTACCTAATAAATATATTATCTACCTGTCCGGCTGCAGTACTAGTGATATTATATATACATACATATATATATTGATTTCATCTCATTATCAATCATCCAGTCTATATTAGCAGCAGACACAGTACGTTAGTCCACGGCTGTAGCTACCTCTGTGTCGGCACTCGGCAGTCCATCCATAATTGTATACCACCTACCCGTGGTTTTTTTTTTCTTTCTTCTTTGTACATACTACTATAGTATAGTAGCTTACTGTAGCAGTCTGCGGTGCTGCTGAGCTGACAGTGTCCAGCAGGTCCGTCATCAGTCATCATTACCTAATAAATATATTATCTACCTGTCCGGCTGCAGTACTAGTGATATTATATATACATACATATATATATTGATTTCATCTCATTATCAATCATCCAGTCTATATTAGCAGCAGACACAGTACGTTAGTCCACGGCTGTAGCTACCTCTGTGTCGGCACTCGGCAGTCCATCCATAAGTATACTAGTATCCATCCATCTCCATTGTTTACCTGAGGTGCCTTTTAGTTGTGCCTATTAAAATATGGAGAACAAAAATGTTGAGGTTCCAAAATTAGGGAAAGATCAAGATCCACTTCCACCTCGTGCTGAAGCTGCTGCCACTAGTCATGGCCGAGACGATGAAATGCCAGCAACGTCGTCTGCCAAGGCCGATGCCCAATGTCATAGTACAGAGCATGTCAAATCCAAAACACCAAATATCAGTAAAAAAAGGACTCCAAAACCTAAAATAAAATTATCGGAGGAGAAGCGTAAACTTGCCAATATGCCATTTACCACACGGAGTGTCAAGGAACGGCTGAGGCCCTGGCCTATGTTCATGGCTAGTGGTTCAGCTTCACATGAGGATGGAAGCACTCAGCCTCTCGCTAGAAAACTGAAAAGACTCAAGCTGGCAAAAGCACCGCAAAGAACTGTGCGTTCTTCGAAATCCCAAATCCACAAGGAGAGTCCAATTGTGTCGGTTGCGATGCCTGACCTTCCCAACACTGGACGTGAAGAGCATGCGCCTTCCACCATTTGCACGCCCCCTGCAAGTGCTGGAAGGAGCACCCGCAGTCCAGTTCCTGATAGTCAGATTGAAGATGTCAGTGTTGAAGTACACCAGGATGAGGAGGATATGGGTGTTGCTGGCGCTGGGGAGGAAATTGACCAGGAGGATTCTGATGGTGAGGTGGTTTTTTTAAGTCAGGCACCCGGGGAGACACCTGTTGTCCGTGGGAGGAATATGGCCGTTGACATGCCTGGTGAAAATACCAAAAAAATCAGCTCTTCAGTGTGGAGGTATTTCAACAGAAAAGCGGACAACAGGTGTCAAGCCGTGTGTTGCCTTTGTCAAGCTGTAATAAGTAGGGGTAAGGACGTTAACCACCTCGGAACATCCTCCCTTATACGTCACCTGCAGCGCATTCATAATAAGTCAGTGACAAGTTCAAAAACTTTGGGCGACAGCGGAAGCAGTCCACTGACCAGTAAATCCCTTCCTCTTGTAACCAAGCTCACGCAAACCACCCCACCAACTCCCTCAGTGTCAATTTCCTCCTTCCCCAGGAATGCCAATAGTCCTGCAGGCCATGTCACTGGCAATTCTGACGAGTCCTCTCCTGCCTGGGATTCCTCCGATGCATCCTTGCGTGTAACGCCTACTGCTGCTGGCGCTGCTGTTGTTGCTGCTGGGAGTCGATGGTCATCCCAGAGGGGAAGTCGGAAGACCACTTGTACTACTTCCAGTAAGCAATTGACTGTCCAACAGTCCTTTGCGAGGAAGATGAAATATCACAGCAGTCATCCTGCTGCAAAGCGGATAACTGAGGCCTTGACAACTATGTTGGTGTTAGACGTGCGTCCGGTATCCGCCGTTAGTTCACAGGGAACTAGACAATTTATTGAGGCAGTGTGCCCCCGTTACCAAATACCATCTAGGTTCCACTTCTCTAGGCAGGCGATACCGAGAATGTACACGGACGTCAGAAAAAGACTCACCAGTGTCCTAAAAAATGCAGTTGTACCCAATGTCCACTTAACCACGGACATGTGGACAAGTGGAGCAGGGCAGGGTCAGGACTATATGACTGTGACAGCACACTGGGTAGATGTATGGACTCCCGCCGCAAGAACAGCAGCGGCGGCACCAGTTGCAGCATCTCGCAAACGCCAACTCTTTCCTAGGCAGGCTACGCTTTGTATCACCGCTTTCCAGAATACGCACACAGCTGAAAACCTCTTACGGCAACTGAGGAAGATCATCGCGGAATGGCTTACCCCAATTGGACTCTCCTGTGGATTTGTGGCATCGGACAACGCCAGCAATATTGTGTGTGCATTAAATATGGGCAAATTCCAGCACGTCCCATGTTTTGCACATACCTTGAATTTGGTGGTGCAGAATTTTTTAAAAAACGACAGGGGCGTGCAAGAGATGCTGTCGGTGGCCAGAAGAATTGCGGGACACTTTCGGCGTACAGGCACCACGTACAGAAGACTGGAGCACTACCAAAAACTACTGAACCTGCCCTGCCATCATCTGAAGCAAGAAGTGGTAACGAGGTGGAATTCAACCCTCTATATGCTTCAGAGGTTGGAGGAGCAGCAAAAGGCCATTCAAGCCTATACAATTGAGCACGATATAGGAGGTGGAATGCACCTGTCTCAAGCGCAGTGGAGAATGATTTCAACGTTGTGCAAGGTTCTTCTGATGCCCTTTGAACTTGCCACACGTGAAGTCAGTTCAGACACTGCCAGCCTGAGTCAGGTCATTCCCCTCATCAGGCTTTTGCAGAAGAAGCTGGAGACATTGAAGGAGGAGCTAACACGGAGCGATTCCGCTAGGCATGTGGGACTTGTGGATGGAGCCCTTAATTCGCTTAACAAGGATTCACGGGTGGTCAATCTGTTGAAATCAGAGCACTACATTTTGGCCACCGTGCTCGATCCTAGATTTAAAGCCTACCTTGGATCTCTCTTTCCGGCAGACACAAGTCTGCTGGGGTTGAAAGACCTGCTGGTGAGAAAATTGTCAAGTCAAGCGGAACGCGACCTGTCAACATCTCCTCCTTCACATTCTCCCGCAACTGGGGGTGCGAGGAAAAGGCTCAGAATTCCGAGCCCACCCGCTGGCGGTGATGCAGGGCAGTCTGGAGCGACTGCTGATGCTGACATCTGGTCCGGACTGAAGGACCTGACAACGATTACGGACATGTCGTCTACTGTCACTGCATATGATTCTCTCACCATTGAAAGAATGGTGGAGGATTATATGAGTGACCGCATCCAAGTAGGCACGTCACACAGTCCGTACTTATACTGGCAGGAAAAAGAGGCAATTTGGAGGCCCTTGCACAAACTGGCTTTATTCTACCTAAGTTGCCCTCCCACAAGTGTGTACTCCGAAAGAGTGTTTAGTGCCGCCGCTCACCTTGTCAGCAATCGGCGTACGAGGTTACATCCAGAAAATGTGGAGAAGATGATGTTCATTAAAATGAATTATAATCAATTCCTCCGTGGAGACATTGACCAGCAGCAATTGCCTCCAAAAAGTACGCAGGGAGCTGAGATGGTGGATTCCAGTGGGGACGAATTGATAATCTGTGAGGAGGGGGATGTACACGGTGATATATCGGAGGATGATGATGAGGTGGACATCTTGCCTCTGTAGAGCCAGTTTGTGCAAGGAGAGATTAATTGCTTCTTTTTTGGTGGGGGTCCAAACCAACCCGTCATTTCAGTCACAGTCGTGTGGCAGACCCCGTCACTGAAATGATGGGTTGGTTAAAGTGTGCATGTCTTGTTTATACAACATAAGGGTGGGTGGGAGGGCCCAAGGACAATTCCATCTTGCACCTCTTTTTTCTTTAATTTTTCTTTGCGTCATGTGCTGTTTGTGGAATGTTTTTTGGAAGGGCCATCCTGCGTGACACTGCAGTGCCACTCCTAGATGGGCCCGGTGTTTGTGTCGGCCACTAGGGTCGCTTATCTTACTCACACAGCTACCTCATTGCGCCTATTTTTTTCTTTGCGTCATGTGCTGTTTGGGGAGGGTTTTTTGGAAGGGACATCCTGCGTGACACTGCAGTGCCACTCCTAGATGGGCCCGGTGTTTGTGTCGGCCACTAGGGTCGCTTATCTTACTCACACAGCTACCTCATTGCGCCTCTTTTTTTCTTTGCGTCATGTGCTGTTTGGGGAGGGTTTTTTGGAAGGGACATCCTGCGTGACACTGCAGTGCCACTCCTAGATGGGCCCGGTGTTTGTGTCGGCCACTAGGGTCGCTTATCTTACTCACACAGCTACCTCATTGCGCCTCTTTTTTTCTTTGCGTCATGTGCTGTTTGGGGAGGGTTTTTTGGAAGGGACATCCTGCGTGACACTGCAGTGACACTCCTAGATGGGCCCGGTGTTTGTGTCGGCCACTAGGGTCGCTTATCTTACTCACACAGCTACCTCATTGCGCCTCTTTTTTTCTTTGCGTCATGTGCTGTTTGGGGAGGGTTTTTTGGAAGGGCCATCCTGCGTGACACTGCAGTGCCACTCCTAGATGGGCCCGGTGTTTGTGTCGGCCACTAGGGTCGCTAATCTTACTCACACAGCTACCTCATTGCGCCTCTTTTTTTCTTTGCGTCATGTGCTGTTTGGGGAGGGTTTTTTGGAAGGGACATCCTGCGTGACACTGCAGTGCCACTCCTAGATGGGCCCGGTGTTTGTGTCGGCCACTAGGGTCGCTTATCTTACTCACACAGCGACCTCGGTGCAAATTTTAGGACTAAAAATAATATTGTGAGGTGTGAGGTATTCAGAATAGACTGAAAATGAGTGTAAATTATGGTTTTTGAGGTTAATAATACTTTGGGATCAAAATGACCCCCAAATTCTATGATTTAAGCTGTTTTTTAGTGTTTTTTGAAAAAAACACCCGAATCCAAAACACACCCGAATCCGACAAAAAAAATTCGGTGAGGTTTTGCCAAAACGCGGTCGAACCCAAAACACGGCCGCGGAACCGAACCCAAAACCAAAACACAAAACCCGAAAAATTTCCGGCGCTCATCTCTAATTCAGCCCCCTTTTGTTCCTCCTGTGGCACCCTGGGATCTCAATGTGGTGTTGAGTTTCCTAAAATCACATTGGTTTGAACCACTTAAAACTGTGGATCTGAAATATCTCACGTGGAAAGCGGCTAAGTTATTGGCCTTGGCTTCGGCCAGGCGTGTGTCAGAATTGGCGGCTTTGTCATGTAAAAGCCCTTATCTAATTTTCCATATGGATAGGGCAGAATTGAGGACTCGTCCCCAGTTTCTCCCTAAGGTGGTATCGGCTTTTCACTTGAACCAACCTATTGTGGTGCCTGCGGCTACTAGGGACTTGGAGGATTCCAAGTTACTGGACGTAGTCAGGGCCTTGAAAATGTATGTTTCCAGGACGGCTGGAGTCAGGAAAACTGACTCGCTTTTTATCCTGTATGCACCCAACAAGATGGGTGCTCCTGCTTCTAAGCAGACTATTGCTCGCTGGATTTGTAGCACAATTCAGCTGGCGCATTCTGCGGTGGGACTACCGCAGCCTAAAAATGTGAAAGCCTATTCCACAAGGAAGGTGGGCTCATCTTGGGCGGCTGCCCGAGGGATCTCGGCTTTACAACTTTGCCGAGCTGCTACTTGGTCAGGGGCAAACACGTTTGCAAAATTCTATAAATTTGATACCCTGGCTGAGGAGGACCTGGAGTTCTCTCATTCGGTGCTGCAGAGTCATCCGCACTCTCCCGCCCGTTTGGGAGCTTTGGTATAATCCCCATGGTCCTTACGGAGTCCCCAGCATCCACTAGGACGTTAGAGAAAATAAGAATTTACTCATCGGTAATTCTATTTCTCGTAGTCCGTAGTGGATGCTGGGCGCCCATCCCAAGTGCGGATTGTCTGCAATACTTGTATATAGTTATTGCCTAACTAAAGGGTTATTGTTGAGCCATCTGTTGAAGAGGCTCAGTTATATTTCATACTGTTAACTGGGTATAGTATCACGAGTTATACGGTGTGATTGGTGTGGCTGGTATGAGTCTTACCCGGGATTCAAAATCCTTCCTTATTGTGTCAGCTCTTCCGGGCACAGTATCCTAACTGGGGTCTAGAGGAGGGGCGTAGAGGGAGGAGCCAGTGCACACCAGATAGTACCAAATCTTTCTTATAGTGTGCCCAGTATCCTGCGGAGCCCGTCTATTCCCCATGGTCCTTACGGAGTCCCCAGCATCCACTACGGACTACGAGAAATAGAATTACCGGTGAGTAAATTCTTAATTTCCATCACCTGTGTTGAACTAGTTAAATGATAACAAAGCTGTTTCTTCACAGGTGATGGCAATCATAAATTAAGAGGGAAGTCCAGAAACAGAGCATTTTGTACCTAGTGGGGCGGGTCATGTTGGAGGGTATGGTAATATTTCCACAATTCACAATAAGGCGCAGTGTGTGGCAAATTCCTCTTTGTCTCTCTGACAGACTTTAGTGTGGGTCTGTCCCCAATACCTCCCCTGTGCATACCTCCCAACTGTCCTGGTTTTCGCGGGACAGTCCCGTTTTTTGGGGTCTGCCCCGCTGTCCCTCCCGCGGTGGTGGTGGGGGGGGCAGTTGGGAGGCTCCTGTTCACTCGCTGCTCTGGTCAGTTGAGAGCAGAGCAGCGTTGAATAGAATTTGTGCGCATGCGCACAGCGTCTATCCCAGTGAGCTAGAGGGAGAGGGGTCATGCCAGCAGCTCACAGAGCGCTGGCCATGCCCCCTCAGTGCCGAAAATGGGGGGCGTGGCTCACGATCACTGACCCTCCGTGAAGCCACACACCCTTCCACATAGGACACCCCCCTTTTCGGGCGCGGCCGCGCTACGCATGCCAAGATGTCCCTCTTCCCTATTCTTCAGAGTTGGAAGGTATGCCCTGTGTGATAGGGGTGTGTGTGCGTGTGTACAAGTGTGTAATGGGTGGTCTTCAGTATGCCGGCTGTCGGGATCCCGGCGCACAGTATACCCGCGCCGGAATCCCGACAGCCGGCATACCAACACTTATTTTCCCTCGTGGGGGCCCACGACCCCCTGGAGGGAGAATAAAATAGCGTGGCCGCAGCGTGGCGAGCGCAGCGAGCCCGCAAGGGGCTCATTTGCGCTTGCCACATTATCGGTATGCCGGCGGTCGGGCTCCCAGCGCCGGTATGCTGGTCGCCGGGAGCCCGACCGCCGGCATACCATACTACACCCGTGTGTAACATGTCAGACATTGGGGAGGGTTCTTCCCAGGAAGAACCCATTTTAGATGCACAAGAGGGTAATGTGGTCGCCCTTCCCTCTCAGAAGGAGCCGGAGTGGGTGAGAATGTTGCAAAAGAATATGTCAATGCTTGCAAAGAAATTCTCTGAGTCTGAACAACAGACTAAATATTGGATGCAGTCTGTGGAGGATGCACTGTTTACTGACCCCTCCATATCATCCACTCGGGTCCCATCCTGTCCCCAGAAAAGGTCTCTGGCCCAGATAATGCAAGGGGACACAGACACAGATTCCGACTCTGACGTGGACACTGGGGATTTAAGAGGGGTAGACCCCAAATTAGCCAAAAGCATACAATGTATGATATAAAGGAAGTGTTGGAGTTTCCTGAAACAACACTGGTCCCAGAGGAAAAGGATTATTTTAAATTAAATAAAAAGCAGGTTGTGACTTGTCCTCCTTCAAAGGATTTGAATGCGTTCTTTGAAGAATCCTGGGATAACCCTGAGAAGAAATTTACCCTTCCCAGAAGGATACGTGTAGCGTACCCTTTCCCTGAGGAAGACAGGCACAAATGGGAGACACCCCCAATGATAGACACCTCAGTTTCTCAGCTGTCTAAGAAAATAGTTTTGCCTGCCCTTGGTTCAGCCTCTTTAAAAGATCCAGCTGGCCATACATTAGAAACAACCCTAAAATCCATATATACGGCTAACGGATCGGTGCTCAGGCCCACCATTGCTTGTGCGTGGATAGGTAACGCTGTGGAAAAATGGTCTGACAACTTGCTTGTTAACATAGACACAGTTGACAGGGATGAAATAGTCCTAACTCTCGGCCATATCAAAGATGCTGCAGGTTACTTAGTTGAAGCTATGAAGGATATTGGGTTGCTGAGTTCTAGATCCTCCACTATGGCGATTTCAGCCCGCAGGGTGCTGTGGATCCGCCAATGGAATGCTGATGCGGAATCAAAAAAGAATATTGATGCGCTTCCTTACAATGGAGAAGCCCTCTTTGGAGACAAGCTGGATGCCATGATTTCAACAACTACATCAGGCAAGTCAGCATTTCTGCCTTCTGCAGCTGCTCCACCTAGGAAAGGATTTCATTCTCATACGATGCAAAACTTTCGGCCCAACGAGTCCAAAAAGGCAAAGGGTACCCCCTTCTTCGCAGGAAGAGGTCGAGGAAGAGGTAAAAAATCTACAACACCATCAGGCTCGCAGGAGCAGAAGTCAACAGCTACTTCTACTAAAACCTCAGCATGACGCTGGGGCTCCCCTGCGGGAGTACGATCGGGTGGGGGCACGTCTACTGTCTTTCAGCCAGGTCTGGGTTCACTCAGATCTGGATCCTTGGGTATTGCAGATAGTATCCCAAGGGTACAAATTTGAATTTCAGGACCTTCCCCCATGCCGATTTTTCAAATCAGCCATACCAGCTTCTGTTCAGGACAGAGCAAAAGTGCTGAACGCAATACAGAAATTATGTCAAGACAACGTAATTTCCTTAGTTCCTGTGTCACAACAGGAAAAAGGGTTTTATTCAAGCCTGTTTGTAGTGCCGAAACCGGATGGCTCGGTCAGACCGATTTTAAACCTAAAGACTCTGAACCTTTATTTCAAAAGGTTCAAATTCAAGATGGAATCCCTGAGAGTGGTGATCTCCAGCTTGGAGGAAAAGGAATTTCTGGTATCGATGGACAACAAAGATGCTTATTTACATGTTCCCATCTACCCGCCGCATCAGGCATACCTGATGTCTGCGGTGCAGGACTGCCACTACCAGTTCCAAACATTGCCTTTCGGGCTCTCCACAGCTCCGAGAATGTACACCAAGGTGATTGCGGAGATGATGGTTCTTCTTCGCAAGAAAGGAGTTAAAGTCATCCCATACTTGGACGATCTCCTCATAAAAGCGAGATCCAGGGAGAAACTAGTGCAGAACATTGCACTTTCCCTGACGGTGCTTCAACAGCACGGTTGGATCATAAACCTTCCAAAATCACAATTGGAACCCACAATGAGGTTATCATTTCTGGGAATGATATTGGACACGGAAGCACAGAAAGTATTCCTACCGGTGGAAAAGGCTCTGGAGATCCAGAGGATGGTCAAACAAGTTTTAAAAACAACACGTGTATCGATTCATCAGTGCATCCGCCTGCTGGGGAAGATGGTAGTGGCCTAGGAGGCTCTACAATTTGGCCGATTCCACGCCAGGGTGTTCCAATGGGACCTACTGGACAAGTGGTCCGGATCGCACCTACACATGCACCGGAGGATAATCCTGTCAACAAAAGCCAGTATTTCACTCTTGTGGTGGCTTCAAAGTTCTCACCTCCTGGAGGGACGCAGGTTCGGGATCCTGGTGACCACAGATGCAAGCCTCCGAGGTTGGGGAGCAGTCACGCAAGGGGAAAGCTTCCAAGGACGATGGTCAAGTCAAGAAGTACTCCTTCACATAAACATTCTGGAATTGAGAGCTGTGTACAACAGCCTGCGTCAAGCGACACACCTTCTTCAAGGTCGTCCCATACAGATCCAGTCAGAGGTGGAACAAAAAGCAGAGCGGCAATGGCAGAGGTGACAAAGATACTCCTCTGGGCAGAAAGACATGCAAAAGCTCTGTCGGCAATTTCATTCCGGGAGTGGACAACTGGGAAGCACACTTCCTCAGCAGACACGATCTCCATCCAGGAGAATGGGGCCTCCACCCAGAAGTCTTTGCAGAGGTAGCAGATTGTTGGGGCGTTCCTCAAGTAGATATGATGGCATCACGTCTCAACAAGAAGCTTCAGAAATATTGTTCCAGGTCGAGAGACCAACAAGCAATAGCAATGGATGCACTGGTGACCCAGTGGGTGTTTCAGTCGGTGTATCTGTTCCCTCCACTTCCACTAATACCAAAAGTTCTCAAGATCATCAGAAGAACAAGGGTTCAAGCAATTCTCATTCCTCCAGACTGGCCAAGGAGGGCTTGGTATCCAGATCTTCAGGAGTTATTACTGGAAGATCCTCAGCCTCTTCCTCTTCGCGAGGACCTGCTTCAGCAGGAGCCGTTTGTTTATCAAGACTTACCGCGGCTGCGTTTGACGGCATGGCTGTTGAGCGCCAGATCCTAGCCCATTAGGGTATTCCCAGTGAAGTCATTCCCACACTTATTCTGGCCAGGAAAGGGGTAACGTCCAAACATTACCATCGTATTTGGAGAAAATATGTATCTTGGTGTGAATCTAAGAAGTCTCCTGCGGTGGAGTTTAAATTAGGACATCTTCTCCTATTTCTACAGGCGGGTGTGGATGCTGGCTTGAGATTAGGGTCTATCAAGGTCCAAATTTCGTACTTGTCCATTTTCTTTCAGAAACAGTTGGCTTCCCTTCTTGAGGTCCAGACGTTCGTGAAGTGGGTTCTGCGCATCCAACCTCCCTTTGTGCTCCTGCCATGGGATCTTAATGTGGTGTTGCAGTTCCTTTAATCGGACTGGTTTGAGCCTCTACAAGTGGTAGAGTTGAAGTTTCCCACTTGGAAAGTGGTTATGCTGTTGGCCTTGGCCTCACGCAGACGAGTGTCTGAATTAGGGGCTCTGTCACACAAGAGTCCTTATTTGATTTTTCATGAAGATAGAGCTGAACTGCGCTAGAGATGAGCGCCTGAAATTTTTCGGGTTTTGTGTTTTGGTTTTGGGTTCGGTTCCGCGGCCGTGTTTTGGGTTCGAACGCGTTTTGGCAAAACCTCACCGAATTTTTTTTGTCGGATTCGGGTGTGTTTTGGATTCGGGTGTTTTTTTCAAAAAACACTAAAAAACAGCTTAAATCATAGAATTTGGGGGTCATTTTGATCCCAAAGTATTATTAACCTCAAAAACCATAATTTACACTCATTTTCAGTCTATTCTGAATACCTCACACCTCACAATATTATTTTTAGTCCTAAAATTTGCACCGAGGTCGCTGTGTGAGTAAGATAAGCGACCCTAGTGGCCGACACAAACACCGGGCCCATCTAGGAGTGGCACTGCAGTGTCACGCAGGATGTCCCTTCCAAAAAACCCTCCCCAAACAGCACATGACGCAAAGAAAAAAAGAGGCGCAATGAGGTAGCTGTGTGAGTAAGATTAGCGACCCTAGTGGCCGACACAAACACCGGGCCCATCTAGGAGTGGCACTGCAGTGTCACGCAGGATGGCCCTTCCAAAAAACCCTCCCCAAACAGCACATGACGCAAAGAAAAAAAGAGGCGCAATGAGGTAGCTGTGTGAGTAAGATTAGCGACCCTAGTGGCCGACACAAACACCGGGCCCATCTAGGAGTGGCACTGCAGTGTCACGCAGGATGTCCCTTCCAAAAAACCCTCCCCAAACAGCACATGACGCAAAGAAAAAAAGAGGCGCAATGAGGTAGCTGTGTGAGTAAGATTAGCGACCCTAGTGGCCGACACAAACACCGGGCCCATCTAGGAGTGGCACTGCAGTGTCACGCAGGATGGCCCTTCCAAAAAACCCTCCCCAAACAGCACATGACGCAAAGAAAAAAAGAGGCGCAATGAGGTAGCTGTGTGAGTAAGATTAGCGACCCTAGTGGCCGACACAAACACCGGGCCCATCTAGGAGTGGCACTGCAGTGTCACGCAGGATGTCCCTTCCAAAAAACCCTCCCCAAACAGCACATGACGCAAAGAAAAAAAGAGGCGCAATGAGGTAGCTGTGTGAGTAAGATTAGCGACCCTAGTGGCCGACACAAACACCGGGCCCATCTAGGAGTGTCACTGCAGTGTCACGCAGGATGTCCCTTCCAAAAAACCCTCCCCAAACAGCACATGACGCAAAGAAAAAAAGAGGCGCAATGAGGTAGCTGACTGTGTGAGTAAGATTAGCGACCCTAGTGGCCGACACAAACACCGGGCCCATCTAGGAGTGGCACTGCAGTGTCACGCAGGATGTCCCTTCCAAAAAACCCTCCCCAATCAGCACATGATGCAAAGAAAAAGAAAAGAAAAAAGAGGTGCAAGATGGAATTGTCCTTGGGCCCTCCCACCCACCCTTATGTTGTATAAACAAAACAGGACATGCACACTTTAACCAACCCATCATTTCAGTGACAGGGTCTGCCACACGACTGTGACTGATATGACGGGTTGGTTTGGACCCCCCCCAAAAAAGAAGCAATTAATCTCTCCTTGCACAAACTGGCTCTACAGAGGCAAGATGTCCACCTCATCTTCACCCTCCGATATATCACCGTGTACATCCCCCTCCTCACAGATTATCAATTCGTCCCCACTGGAATCCACCATCTCAGCTCCCTGTGTACTTTGTGGAGGCAATTGCTGCTGGTCAATGTCTCCGCGGAGGAATTGATTATAATTCATTTTAATGAACATCATCTTCTCCACATTTTCTGGATGTAACCTCGTACGCCGATTGCTGACAAGGTGAGCGGCGGCACTAAACACTCTTTCGGAGTACACACTTGTGGGAGGGCAACTTAGGTAGAATAAAGCCAGTTTGTGCAAGGGCCTCCAAATTGCCTCTTTTTCCTGCCAGTATAAGTACGGACTGTGTGACGTGCCTACTTGGATGCGGTCACTCATATAATCCTCCACCATTCTATCAATGTTGAGAGAATCATATGCAGTGACAGTAGACGACATGTCCGTAATCGTTGTCAGGTCCTTCAGTCCGGACCAGATGTCAGCATCAGCAGTCGCTCCAGACTGCCCTGCATCACCGCCAGCGGGTGGGCTCGGAATTCTGAGCCTTTTCCTCGCACCCCCAGTTGCGGGAGAATGTGAAGGAGGAGATGTTGACAGGTCGCGTTCCGCTTGACTTGACAATTTTGTCACCAGCAGGTCTTTCAACCCCAGCAGACCTGTGTCTGCCGGAAAGAGAGATCCAAGGTAGGCTTTAAATCTAGGATCGAGCACGGTGGCCAAAATGTAGTGCTCTGATTTCAACAGATTGACCACCCGTGAATCCTTGTTAAGCGAATTAAGGGCTGCATCCACAAGTCCCACATGCCTAGCATAATCGCTCCCTTTTAGCTCCTTCTTCAATGCCTCCAGCTTCTTCTGCAAAAGCCTGATGAGGGGAATGACCTGACTCAGGCTGGCAGTGTCTGAACTGACTTCACGTGTGGCAAGTTCAAAGGGCATCAGAACCTTGCACAACGTTGAAATCATTCTCCACTGCACTTGAGACAGGTGCATTCCACCTCCTATATCGTGCTCAATTGTATAGGCTTGAATGGCCTTTTGCTGCTCCTCCAACCTCTGAAGCATATAGAGGGTTGAATTCCACCTCGTTACCACTTCTTGCTTCAGATGATGGCAGGGCAGGTTCAGTAGTTTTTGGTGGTGCTCCAGTCTTCTGTACGTGGTGCCTGTACGCCGAAAGTGTCCCGCAATTTTTCTGGCCACCGACAGCATCTCTTGCACGCCCCTGTCGTTTTTTAAAAAATTCTGCACCACCAAATTCAAGGTATGTGCAAAACATGGGACGTGCTGGAATTTGCCCATATTTAATGCACACACAATATTGCTGGCGTTGTCCGATGCCACAAATCCACAGGAGAGTCCAATTGGGGTAAGCCATTCCGCGATGATCTTCCTCAGTTGCCGTAAGAGGTTTTCAGCTGTGTGCGTATTCTGGAAAGCGGTGATACAAAGCGTAGCCTGCCTAGGAAAGAGTTGGCGTTTGCGAGATGCTGCTACTGGTGCCGCCGCTGCTGTTCTTGCGGCGGGAGTCCATACATCTACCCAATGGGCTGTCACAGTCATATAGTCCTGACCCTGCCCTGCTCCACTTGTCCACATGTCCGTGGTTAAGTGGACATTGGGTACAACTGCATTTTTTAGGACACTGGTGAGTCTTTTTCTGACGTCCGTGTACATTCTCGGTATCGCCTGCCTAGAGAAGTGGAACCTAGATGGTATTTGGTAACGGGGGCACACTGCCTCAATAAATTGTCTAGTTCCCTGTGAACTAACGGCGGATACCGGACGCACGTCTAACACCAACATAGTTGTCAAGGCCTCAGTTATCCGCTTTGCAGTAGGATGACTGCTGTGATATTTCATCTTCCTCGCAAAGGACTGTTGAACAGTCAATTGCTTACTGGAAGTAGTACAAGTGGGCTTACGACTTCCCCTCTGGGATGACCATCGACTCCCAGCGGCAACAACAGCAGCGCCAGCAGCAGTAGGCGTTACACGCAAGGATGCATCGGAGGAATCCCAGGCAGGAGAGGACTCGTCAGAATTGCCAGTGACATGGCCTGCAGGACTATTGGCATTCCTGGGGAAGGAGGAAATTGACACTGAGGGAGTTGGTGGGGTGGTTTGCGTGAGCTTGGTTACAAGAGGAAGGGATTTACTGGTCAGTGGACTGCTTCCGCTGTCACCCAAAGTTTTTGAACTTGTCACTGACTTATTATGAATGCGCTGCAGGTGACGTATAAGGGAGGATGTTCCGAGGTGGTTAACGTCCTTACCCCTACTTATTACAGCTTGACAAAGGGAACACACGGCTTGACACCTGTTGTCCGCATTTCTGGTGAAATACCTCCACACCGAAGAGCTGATTTTTTTGGTATTTTCACCTGGCATGTCAACGGCCATATTCCTCCCACGGACAACAGGTGTCTCCCCGGGTGCCTGACTTAAACAAACCACCTCACCATCAGAATCCTCCTGGTCAATTTCCTCCCCAGCGCCAGCAACACCCATATCCTCCTCATCCTGGTGTACTTCAACACTGACATCTTCAATCTGACTTTCAGGAACTGGACTGCGGGTGCTCCTTCCAGCACTTGCAGGGGGCGTGCAAATGGTGGAAGGCGCATGCTCTTCACGTCCAGTGTTGGGAAGGTCAGGCATCGCAACCGACACAATTGGACTCTCCTTGTGGATTTGGGATTTCGAAGAATGCACAGTTCTTTGCTGTGCTGCTTTTGCCAGCTTGAGTCTTTTCATTTTTCTAGCGAGAGGCTGAGTGCTTCCATCCTCATGTGAAGCTGAACCACTAGCCATGAACATAGGCCAGGGCCTCAGCCGTTCCTTGCCACTCCGTGTGGTAAATGGCATATTGGCAAGTTTACGCTTCTCCTCCGACAATTTTATTTTAGGTTTTGGAGTCCTTTTTTTTCTGATATTTGGTGTTTTGGATTTGACATGCTCTGTACTATGACATTGGGCATCGGCCTTGGCAGACGACGTTGCTGGCATTTCATCGTCTCGGCCATGACTAGTGGCAGCAGCTTCAGCACGAGGTGGAAGTGGATCTTGATCTTTCCCTAATTTTGGAACCTCAACATTTTTGTTCTCCATATTTTAATAGGCACAACTAAAAGGCACCTCAGGTAAACAATGGAGATGGATACTAGTATACAATTATGGACTGCCTGCCGACTGCAGACACAGAGGTAGCCACAGCCGTGTACTACCGTACTGTACTGTGTCTGCAGCTAATATAGACTGGTTGATAAAGAGAAGATGTCTATGTAACTATGTATGTATAAAGAAGACTGAAAAAAATCCACGGTTAGGTGGTATACAATTATGGACGGACTGCCTGCCGAGTGCAGACACAGAGGTAGCCACAGCCGTGAACTACCGTACTGTACTGTGTCTGCAGCTAATATAGACTGGTTGATAAAGAGAAGATGTCTATGTAACTATGTATGTATAAAGAAGAATGAAAAAAATCCACGGTTAGGTGGTATTACAATTATGGACGGACTGCCTGCCGAGTGCAGAGACACAGAGGTAGCCACAGCCGTGAACTACCGTACTGTGTCTGCTGCGACTGGATGATAAATGATATAAAAAATATATATATATCACTACTGCAGCCGGACAGGTATATATTATATATTATATAATGACGGACCTGCTGGACACTGTCTGTCAGCAGAATGAGTTTTATTTTTATAGAATAAAAAAAAATAAAACACACAAGTGAAGTCACACGACGAGTGTTTAACTTTTTCAGGCAATCACAATATAAGTATACTACTAACTATACTGGTGGTCAGTGTGGTCAGGTCACTGGTCAGTCACACTGGCAGTGGCACTCCTGCAGCAAAAGTGTGCACTGTTTAATTTTAATATAATATGTACTCCTGGCTCCTGCTATAACCTATAACTGGCACTGCAGTAGTGCTCCCCAGTCTCCCCCACAATTATAAGCTGTGTGAGCTGAGCAGTCAGACAGATATATAATATATATAGATGATGCAGCACACTGGCCTGAGCCTGAGCAGTGCACACAGATATGGTATGTGACTGACTGAGTCACTGTGTGTATCGCTTTTTTCAGGCAGAGAACGGATATATTAAATAAACTGCACTGTGTGTCTGGTGGTCACTCACTATATAATATATTATGTACTCCTGGCTCCTGCTATAACCTATAACTGGCACTGCAGTAGTGCTCCCCAGTCTCCCCCACAATTATAAGCTGTGTGAGCTGAGCAGTCAGACAGATATATATAATATTATATATAGATAATAGATGATGCAGCACACTGGCCTGAGCCTGAGCAGTGCACACAGATATGGTATGTGACTGACTGAGTCACTGTGTGTATCGCTTTTTTCAGGCAGAGAACGGATATATTAAATAAACTGCACTGTGTGTCTGGTGGTCACTCACTATATAATATATTATGTACTCCTGGCTCCTGCTATAACCTATAACTGGCACTGCAGTAGTGCTCCCCAGTCTCCCCCACAATTATAAGCTGTGTGAGCTGAGCAGTCAGACAGATATATATAATATTATATATAGATAATAGATGATGCAGCACACTGGCCTGAGCCTGAGCAGTGCACACAGATATGGTATGTGACTGACTGAGTCACTGTGTGTATCGCTTTTTTCAGGCAGAGAACGGATATATTAAATAAACTGCACTGTGTGTCTGGTGGTCACTCACTATATAATATATTATGTACTCCTGGCTCCTGCTATAACCTATAACTGGCACTGCAGTAGTGCTCCCCAGTCTCCCCCACAATTATAAGCTGTGTGAGCTGAGCAGTCAGACAGATATATATAATATTATATATAGATAATAGATGATGCAGCACACTGGCCTGAGCCTGAGCAGTGCACACAGATATGGTATGTGACTGACTGAGTCACTGTGTGTATCGCTTTTTTCAGGCAGAGAACGGATATATTAAATAAACTGCACTGTGTGTCTGGTGGTCACTCACTATATAATATATTATGTACTCCTGGCTCCTGCTATAACCTATAACTGGCACTGCAGTAGTGCTCCCCAGTCTCCCCCACAATTATAAGCTGTGTGAGCTGAGCAGTCAGACAGATATATATAATATTATATATAGATAATAGATGATGCAGCACACTGGCCTGAGCCTGAGCAGTGCACACAGATATGGTATGTGACTGACTGAGTCACTGTGTGTATCGCTTTTTTCAGGCAGAGAACGGATATATTAAATAAACTGCACTGTGTGTCTGGTGGTCACTCACTATATAATATATTATGTACTCCTGGCTCCTGCTATAACCTATAACTGGCACTGCAGTAGTGCTCCCCAGTCTCCCCCACAATTATAAGCTGTGTGAGCTGAGCAGTCAGACAGATATATATAATATTATATATAGATAATAGATGATGCAGCACACTGGCCTGAGCCTGAGCAGTGCACACAGATATGGTATGTGACTGACTGAGTCACTGTGTGTATCGCTTTTTTCAGGCAGAGAACGGATATATTAAATAAACTGCACTGTGTGTCTGGTGGTCACTCACTATATAATATATTATGTACTCCTGGCTCCTGCTATAACCTATAACTGGCACTGCAGTAGTGCTCCCCAGTCTCCCCCACAATTATAAGCTGTGTGAGCTGAGCAGTCAGACAGATATATATAATATTATATATAGATAATAGATGATGCAGCACACTGGCCTGAGCCTGAGCAGTGCACACAGATATGGTATGTGACTGAGTCACTGTGTGCTGTGTATCGCTTTTTTCAGGCAGAGAACGGATTATAAAGTAAACTGCACTGTCCTCACTAGTAAACTCTCTCCACTCAGTCTCTACACTTCTACAGTAACAGTACTCCTCCTAGTCAGCTCCAGTAAATCTCTCTGTCTCTTATAATCTAAATGGAGAGGACGCCAGCCACGTCCTCTCCCTATCAATCTCAATGCACGTGTGAAAATGGCGGCAACGCGCGGCTCCTTATATAGAATCCGAGTCTCGCGATAGAATCCGAGCCTCGCGAGAATCCGACAGCGTCATGATGACGTTCGGGCGCGCTCGGGTTAACCGAGCAAGGCGGGAAGATCCGAGTCGCTCGGACCCGTGAAAAAAAACATGAAGTTCTGGCGGGTTCGGATTCAGAGAAACCGAACCCGCTCATCTCTAGCGGACACATCAGCATTTTCTTCCAAAGGTTGTGTCTTATTTTCATATCAACCAACCTGTGGTGGTGCCAGTGGTTTCTGACACCTCAGCCGTTTCAAAGTCCTTGGATGTCGTCAGAGCGTTGAACACTTATGTTGCTAGAACGGCTCGGATAAGGAAAACAGAATCTTTGTTTGTCCTCTATGACCCCAACAAGATTGGGGTCCTGCTTCTAAGCAGACTATTGCGCGCTGGATCAGAGGTACCATCCAGCAGGCTTATTCCACGGCAGGATTGCCGTTACCGAGTTCGGTAAGGGCCCACTCTACAAGGAAAGTGGGTTCTTCCTGGGTGGCTGCCCGGGGTGTCTCGGCGTTGCAAATTTGCAGAGCAGCCACTTGGTCAGGGGCAAACACGTTTGCTAAGTTTTACAGGTTTGACACCTTGGCTGCTGACGACCTTCAGTTTGGCCAGTCAGTTCTGCAGGAACATTAGCACTTTCCCGTCCGTACTGGGAGCTTTAGTACATCCCCATGGTACTAAAATGGACCCCAGCATCCTCTACGGACTACGAGAAAAGGATTTACCGGCAGGTAATTAAAATCCTATTTTTACAGTGGTAAAAGCTATTCATCATACAACTGCCACCACTGTGAGCAAATCATCATAACGCACACTTACCTACTCCCCTGCAAGTTGCGGGAGACTCACAATTTTTCGGGCCGAACCCCGCAATCTCGGAAGAGTTGCAGCATCTCCCACATCCAAGCCACTTCCTAGTGAAGTGGGCAGGAGGATGAGGAGATTATGCATGGAATTGCAGCATCGTATGGAGGGGGTCGGGATAAATTACCCAAATTCACATAATTTAGCCTTACACCCTTGCCACAAACTCACAATTCATGTCATTTTCACCACCCTCCCTCCCGAAGTGGCAAGCAGCATTTATGTGGGCTTCTCCCGTGGAGGAGACTTTGCAGGTACTGTAGGCATGAATGTCATAACCCAACACTCCACAGAAAACACCAGGGGGTTTATTTACTAATATTCGTGTTTTGTCCGCTTTGAAGGGTGTTTGAACTAGAATGGTATCGGGTGCATTTTACTGCAACTTTTTGAATCCTGATACGGTCATTCACTAAGCTGCCGAGTTTTGCACAATCGTTTTTTCCGATGTCGATGTGATTCGTAATATCAGGCAGTGTTTTACGGGAGTGATGAGTAAAACACTGCCTGAAAAAACACAAGGAAACCCGGCCTGATTTGTGAGATCCGTGCAGGGCTTCATTGTGTACCTTAAAAAGTTCATTAAAGTCTTTAAAATCCTGGAAAAAATTGTGTGGGGTCCCCCCTCCTAATCATAACCAGCCTCGGGCTCTTTGAGCCGATCCTGGTTGAAGAAATATGGGGGGGGAAATGACAGGGGTTCCCCCATATTTAATCAACCAGCACCGGGCTCTGCGCCTGGTCCTGGTTCCAAAAATACGGGGGACAAAAAGTGTAAGAGTCCCCCGTATTTCTGAAACCAGCACCGGGCGCCACTAGCTGGGGAGATAATGCCACAGCCGGGGGACACTTTGATATCGGTCCCTGCGGCCGTGCCATTAAAACCCCAACTAGTCACCCCTGGCCGGGGTACCCTGGAGGAGTGGGGACCCCTTCAATCAAGGGGTCCCCCCTCCAGCCACCCAAGGGCCAGGGGTGAAGCCCGAGGCTGTCCCCCCCATCCAAGGGCGGCGGATGGGGGGCTGATAGCCTTTTTGAAAAAATGTGAATATTGTTTTTAGTAGCAGTACTACAAGTCCCAGCAAGCCTCCCCCGCAAGCTGGTACTTGGAGAACAACAAGTACCAGCATGCAGTGGAAACCCGGGCCCGCTGGCACCTGTAGTACTACTACTAAAAAAATACCCCAATAAAAACAGAAGACACACCTTGAAAGTATAAGTTTATTACATACATGCACACCTCCAAACATACATACTCACCTATGTTCACACGAGGGTCGGTCCTCTTCTCCATGTAGAATCCATGGGGTACCTGTGGAAAAAATTATACTCACATAATCCAGTGTAGATCGGTCCTCTTCTGTTCTCTGTATAATCCACGTACTTGTCAAAAAAATAAAATGCAAACCCGAACACGCACTGAAAGGGGCCCCATGTTTTCACATGGGACCCCTTTCCCCGACTGCCAGGACCCCCCCCTGACTCCTGTCTAAGAGGGTTCCTTCAGCCAATCAGGGAGCGCCACGTCGTGGCACCCTCCTGATTGGCTGTGTGCTCCTGTAGTGTCTGTCAAGCAGCACACGGCAGTGATACAATGTAGCGCCTATGCGCTCCATTGTAACCAATGGTGGGAACTTTGTGGTCAGCGGTTGACCGAAAGTAACCTCACCGCTGACCACAAAGTTCCCACCATTGGTTACAATGGAGCGCATAGGCGCTACATTGTATCACTGCCGTGTGCTGCCTGACAGACACTACAGGAGCACACAGCCAATCAGGAGGGTGCCACGACGTGGCGCTCCCTGATTGGCTGAAGGAACCCTCTTAGACAGGAGTCAGGGGGGGGGGACCTGGCAGTCGGGGAAAGGGGTCCCATGTGAAAACATGGGGCCCCTTTCAGTGCGTGGTCGGGTTTGCGTTTTATTTTTTTTACAAGTACGTGGATTATACAGAGAACAGAAGAGGACCAATCTACACTGGATTATGTGAGTATAATTTTTTCCACAGGTACCCCATGGATTCTACATGGAGAAGAGGACCGACCCTCGTGTGAACATAGGTAAGTATGTATGTTTGGAGGTGTGCATGTATGTAATAAACTTATACTTTCAAGGTGTGTGTCTCCTGTTTTTATTGGGGTATTTTTTAGTAGTAGTACTACAGGTGCCAGCAGGCCTGGTTTTCCACCGCATGCTGGTACTTGTAGTTCTCCAAGTACCAGCTTGCGGGGGAGGCTTGCTGGGACTTGTAGTACTGCTACTAAAAACAATATTCACATTTTTTCAAAAAGGCTATCAGCCCCCCATCCGCCGCCCTTGGATGGGGGGGACAGCCTCGGGCTTCACCCCTGGCCCTTGGGTGGCTGGAGGGGGGGACCCCTTGATTGAAGGGGTCCCCACTCCTCCAGGGTACCCCGGCCAGGGGTGACTAGTTGGGGTTTTAATGGCACGGCCGCAGGGACCGATATCAAAGTGTCCACCGGCTGTGGCATTATCTCCCCAGCTAGTGGAGCCCGGTGCTGGTTTCAGAAATACGGGGGACCCCTACACTTTTTGTCCCCCGTATTTTTGGAACCGGGACCAGGCGCAGAGCCCGGTGCTGGTTGATTAAATATGGGGGAACCCCTGTCATTTTTCCCCCCATATTTTTTCAACCAGGATCGGCTCAAAGAGCCCGAGGCTGGTTATGATTAGGAGGGGGGACCCCACGCAATTTTTTTTTCAGATTTTAAACTAAACAGACCCTTTCCCATAGATAACCATGCACAGATCTCACTGATCCGTGCATGGTTATCCAAACTCAACTGGAAAAAGCAGGTCTATTTTTTTGCTGCTTTTTTTAACGATTCGAAAAAAAAAAGACCCGCACTTGAGCACTCAGAAACTAACACCCAAATACGAATGAATAGTGAATGGCCGTATTCTATGAAATAACAGCCGCGTTTGACCGATGGTCTATTCATTCGTATTTCGGGACGTTGTCATTCAAACCATTACGAATAGACCAGACACTGCCGAGATTGGTGCTTAGTAAATTCCCGGATTGGGACTTAGAAAAAAAAACACAACTCGACCAAACTCGGATTTTTAGTAAATACTGGCCCAGGCTGTAATTGCTGTCAAAGGTGCATCAACAAAGTATTGAGCAAAGGCTGTGAATACTTATGTACATGTGATTTCTTAGCTTTTTATTTTAAATAAATTAGCAAAAATCTCAAAAACACTTTTTTCACTGTGTCATTATGGGGTATTGTGGGTCATTCCGAGTTGTTCGCTCGTTGCCGATTTTCGCAACGGAGCGATTAAGGCAAAAATGCACATGCGCATGGTACGCAGTGCGCATGCGGTAAGTATTTTAGCACAAAACTTAGTAGATTTACTCACGTCCGAACGAAGAATTTTCATCGTTGAAGTGATCGGAGTGTGATTGACAGGAGTGGGTGTTTCTGGGCGGAAACTGGCCGTTTTCTAAGAGTGTGTGGAAAAACGCAGGCGTGTCAGGGAAAAACGCGGGAGTGTCTGGAGAAACGGGGGAGTGGCTGGCTGAACGCAGGGCGTGTTTGTGATGTCAAGCCAGGAACGAAACGGCCTAAGCTGATCGCAATCTGTGAGTAGGTCTGGAGCTACTCAGAAACTGCTAAGAATTTTCTATTCGCAATTCTGCTAATCTTTCGTTCGCTATTCTGCTAGATAAGATACACTCCCAGAGGGCGGCGGCCTAGCGTTTGCAATGCTGCTAAAATCTGCTAGCGAGCGGACAACTTGGAATGACCCCGATTGTGTGTAGAATTTTGAGGGAAAAAATAAATTTATTCCATTTTGGAATAAGGCTGTAGCATAACAAAATGTGGAAAAAGTGAAGCGCTGTGAATACTTTCTGGATGCATTGTACCACGCCGGTATTCCGGATCCGACATTGAACCACTGTATGGCATTCCGGCGTCGGCATTGTGATCGCCGAGATCCTGTGCGGCGGTATGTTAACAGCTACCCTTTTAAAGAGCCCTAATGTAAAGAACTACATCACAAATCAAAATTATTTTCTTCTATTAACAAATCATACTGATCCCAATGTATGCTTTGACTGCACAGTGAATGCTGACATCTATGCCTTCATATACCTGTCCGGCAGGGCCGTAACTACGTGTGTGCCAGGTGTGCCTGGCACACAGCGCAGTTGCCCTGAGGGCGCAACGGCCAGTGGCATGTAATGAGTCAAATTGACTCATTACATGCCGCCTCTGCTGTGTGCGCCGCGCTGGAGAGGAGAGAGCACCGCCGGAGGCAGCGGAGAAGGAGGAGGAAGGAGGGGGACTGGAGCCGCAGCAGCGCTATGTAATTAGTAGTAGCGCCGCTGCAGCAGTCCCCTCTCCTTCCGTATTGGCTGCCCGGCGCTGCTCTGAATGCTGGGATGCGGTACCTTCATCCCAGCATTCACAGCGGTGCCGGCAGCCTATATGGTAGAAGAGGGGACTGCTGCAGTGGCACTACTACTTATTACATAGCGCTGCTGCGGCTCTAGTCCCCCTCCCTCCTCCTTCTCCGCTGCCTGCACCGAGGGATTGCCAGCACAAGGAGCCTGACTGCCAGCCTGGAGATGGTAATTATACATATATATATATATATATATATATATATATATACTGTATATATATATATATATATATATATATATATCTTTCTCTCTCTCTCTCTCTCTCTCTCTCTATTTCTCTATCTATTCTGTCAGCCGCAATGTGTAAAAAGGGGTACTGGCTGCCGTAATGTGTAAAAAGGGGGACACTGTCTGCCGTAATGTGTAAAAAGGGGGACTGGCCGCCGCAATGTGTAAAAAGGGGGCGCTGTCTGACGTAATGTGTAAAAAGGGGGCGCTGTCTGCCGTAATGTGTAAAAATGGGGACACTGTCTGCCGTAATGTGTAAAAAGGGGGACTGGCCGCCGCAATGTGTAAAAAGGGGGCGCTGTCTGACGTAATGTGTAAAAAGGGGGGCGCTGTCTGCCGAAATGTGTAAAAATGGGGACTGGCTGCCGCAATGTGTAAAAAGGGGGACGCTGTCTGCCGTAATGTGTAAAAAGGGGGACACAGTCTGCCGTAATGTGTAAAAAGGGGGACTGGCCGCCGCAATGTGTAAAAAGGGGGCGCTGTCTGACGTAATGTGTAAAAAGGGGGCGCTGTCTGCCGTAATGTGTAAAAATGGGGACTGGCTGCCGCAATGTGTAAAAAGGGGGACGCTGTCTGCCGTAATGTGTAAAAAGGGGCATGCTGTCTGCCGTAATGTGTAAAAAGGGGATGCTGTCTGCTGTAATGTGTAAAAAAGGGGACACTGTCTGCCATAATGTGTAAAAAGGGGGACGCTGTCTGCCATAATGTGTAAAAAGGGGACGCTGTCTGCCGTAATGTGTAAAAAAGGGGACACTGTCTGCCGTAATGTGTAAAAAAGGGGACGATGTCTGCCGTAATGTGTAAAAAGGGGGACGCTGTCTGCTGTAATGTGTAAAAAAGGGGATGCTGTCTGCCGTAATGTGTAAAAAATGGGACGATGTCTGCCGTAGTGTGAAAAAAGGGGGACGATGTCTGCCGTAATGTGTAAAATGGCAATGCTGTCTGCCTTAATGTGTAAAAAGGCGGACTGTCTGCCGTAATGTGTAAAAAGGGGGACGATGTCTGCCGTAATGTGTAAAAAGGGGATGCTGTCTGCTGTAATGTGTAAAAAAGGGGATGCTGTCTGCTGTAATGTGTAAAAAAGGGGATGCTGTCTGCCGTAATGTGTAAAAAGGGGGACGCTGTCTGCCATAATGTGTAAAAAAGGGGACGCTGTCTGCCGTAATGTGTAAAAAAGGGGACACTGTCTGCCGTAATGTGTAAAAAAGGGGACAATGTCTGATGTAGTGTGTAAAAAGGGGGACGCTGTCTGCCGTAATGTGTAAAAAAGGGGATGCTGTCTGCCGTAATGTGTAAAAAAAGGGACGATGTCTGCCGTAGTGTGTAAAAAGGGGGACGACGTCTGCCGTAATGTGTAAAAAGGGTACTCTGTCTGCCGTAATGTGTAAAAAGGGGGACTGCCTGCCGTAATGTGTAAAAAGGGGGACGATGTCTGCCGTAATGTGTAAAAAGGGGGACGCTGTCTGCCGTAATGTGTAAAAAAGGGGACGCTGTCTGACGTAATGTGTAAAAAGAGGGACGCTGTCTGCCATAATGTGTAAAAAAGGGGACACTATCTGCCGTAATGTGTAAAAAAGGGGACACTGTCTGCCGTAATGTGTAAAAAAGGGGGACAATGTCTGCCGTAATGTGTAAAAAGGAGGACGCTGTCTGCCGTAATGTGTAAAAAAGGGGACGATGTCTGCTGTAGTGTGTAAAAAGGGGGACGATGTCTGATGTAGTGTGTAAAAAGGGGGACGATGTCTGCCGTAATGTGTAAAAAGGGGACGCTGTCTGCTGTAATGTGTAAAAAGGGGGACTTTCTGCTGTAATGTGTAAAAAGGAAACGATGTCTGCCATAATGTGTAATAAAGGGGATGCTGTCTGCCGTAATGTGTAAAAAAGGAGACGATGTCTGCCGTAGTGTGTAAAAAAGGGGACGCTGTCTGACGTAATGTGTAAAAAGAGGGACGCTGTCTGCCATAATGTGTAAAAAAGGGGACGCTATCTGCCGTAATGTGTAAAAAAGGGGACACTGTCTGCCGTAATGTGTAAAAAAGGGGACACTGTCTGCCGTAATGTGTAAAAAAGGGGGACAATGTCTGCCATAATGTGTAAAAAGGGGGACGCTGTCTGCCGTAATGTGTAAAAAAGGGGACGATGTCTGCTGTAGTGTGTAAAAAGGGGGACGATGTCTGCTGTAGTGTGTAAAAAGGGGGACGATGTCTGCTGTAATGTGTAAAAAAAGGGACTGTGTGCTGTAATGTGTAAAAAGGGGAACGATGTCTGCCGTAATGTGTAAAAAGGGGGACTGTCTGCTGCAATGTGTAAAAGGGGCTCTACCTGGTGTAGTGGCGCTACTGTGCAGCGGAATTTGAATACCGTAGTATGACTTGGTATTATTTTGTGGCCACGCCCCTTCCCCCATGAAGCCACTGCCTATATCTTGCATGTGTGTGTGTGTGTGTGTGTGTGTGTGTGTGTGGGTGGGGGGGACACACCAATGCGGTTTCTTGCACACAGCGCTAAAATGCCTAGTTACGGCACAGCTGTCCGGCTTACACGTGTATCACACACAGGTAATGCCATGTATTATGTTTTGCCAGTGTTGAGGAAAAATTATTGTTTTGTGGCTTGTGGGACCTTATTGCAGGCAGTATCTTATTTACTCTGAATTTTTCATCCTGCCCGGCAGCAGCAATATAATTCAGTTGCCCTGGCGTTTAATAGAGCACTTCAACTGATCAGTAACACAGACACCTTGTACCTGTGTTGACTTTTATGTTTTAGGCTCTGTGGGCAGGCCCGGCGCTACCCACTCAGCAAAGGGATGCAGTGCAGGGTCTCCCTGCACTGCATTCCTGTGCTGCTTCGCCTGTCCCCCCTGCTGCTGCTCCCGGCTGCTGTGCCTGTCACACTGTGTCAGGCAGCAGTGCGGGCAGCTTAAAGTGTCCTGCCCCTCCCTGGCTGTGTGACAGGCAGCACGGCCACGCAGTGTGTACGAACAGAAGACCCAAAAAGGGGCAGAGCTACACATAATGGAGGGGCGGAGCTACACTGGACCAGGCTGATAATGATGAGGAGGAACAGGAGGATGGACAGCTCCGGCCAACCACACTTCCTTTGGTAAAGAGAGTGAGTGAGCTTGAGAACGTGTGTGTGTGTATCTATATGTGTACGTGTGTATATATATATATATATCTGTATATGTGTGTGTGTATCTTTGTGTGTGTATGTGTGACTGGGTGGGCAAAATGTGTGTAAGCGGTAGAGATGAGCGCCTGAAATTTTTCGGGTTTTGTGTTTTGGTTTTGGGTTCGGTTCCGCGGCCGTGTTTTGGGTTCGACCGCGTTTTGGCAAAACCTCACCGAATTTTTTTTGTCGGATTCGGGTGTGTTTTGGATTCGGGTGTTTTTTTCAAAAAACCCTAAAAAACAGCTTAAATCATAGAATTTGGGGGTAATTTTGATCCCAAAGTATTATTAACCTCAAAAAACATAATTTACACTCATTTTCAGCCTATTCTGAACACATCACACCTCACAATATTATTTTTAGTCCTAAAATTTGCACCGAGGTCGCTGTGTGAGTAAGATAAGCGACCCTAGTGGCCGACACAAACACCGGGCCCATCTAGGAGTGGCACTGCAGTGTCACGCAGGATGTCCCTTCCAAAAAACCCTCCCCAAACAGCACATGACGCAAAGAAAAAAAGAGGCGCAATGAGGTAGCTGACTGTGTGAGAAAGATAAGCGACCCTAGTGGCCGACACAAACACCGGGCCCATCTAGGAGTGGCACTGCAGTGTCACGCAGGATGTCCCTTCCAAAAAACCCTCCCCAATCAGCACATGATGCAAAGAAAAAGAAAAGAAAAAAGAGGTGCAAGATGGAATTATCCTTGGGCCCTCCCACCCACCCTTATGTTGTATAAACAAAACAGGACATGCACACTTTAACCAACCCATCATTTCAGTGACAGGGTCTGCCACACGACTGTGACTGATATGACGGGTTGGTTTGGACCCCCCCCAAAAAAGAAGCAATTAATCTCTCCTTGCACAAACTGGCTCTACAGAGGCAAGATGTCCACCTCATCTTCACCCTCCGATATATCACCGTGTACATCCCCCTCCTCACAGATTATCAATTCGTCCCCACTGGAATCCACCATCTCAGCTCCCTGTGTACTTTGTGGAGGCAATTGCTGCTGGTCAATGTCTCCGCGGAGGAATTGATTATAATTCATTTTAATGAACATCATCTTCTCCACATTTTCTGGATGTAACCTCGTACGCCGATTGCTGACAAGGTGAGCGGCGGCACTAAACACTCTTTCGGAGTACACACTTGTGGGAGGGCAACTTAGGTAGAATAAAGCCAGTTTGTGCAAGGGCCTCCAAATTGCCTCTTTTTCCTGCCAGTATAAGTACGGACTGTGTGACGTGCCTACTTGGATGCGGTCACTCATATAATCCTCCACCATTCTATCAATGTTGAGAGAATCATATGCAGTGACAGTAGACGACATGTCCGTAATCGTTGTCAGGTCCTTCAGTCCGGACCAGATGTCAGCATCAGCAGTCGCTCCAGACTGCCCTGCATCACCGCCAGCGGGTGGGCTCGGAATTCTGAGCCTTTTCCTCGCACCCCCAGTTGCGGGAGAATGTGAAGGAGGAGATGTTGACAGGTCGCGTTCCGCTTGACTTGACAATTTTGTCACCAGCAGGTCTTTCAACCCCAGCAGACCTGTGTCTGCCGGAAAGAGAGATCCAAGGTAGGCTTTAAATCTAGGATCGAGCACGGTGGCCAAAATGTAGTGCTCTGATTTCAACAGATTGACCACCCGTGAATCCTTGTTAAGCGAATTAAGGGCTGCATCCACAAGTCCCACATGCCTAGCGGAATCGCTCCGTGTTAGCTCCTTCTTCAATGCCTCCAGCTTCTTCTGCAAAAGCCTGATGAGGGGAATGACCTGACTCAGGCTGGCAGTGTCTGAACTGACTTCACGTGTGGCAAGTTCAAAGGGCATCAGAACCTTGCACAACGTTGAAATCATTCTCCACTGCACTTGAGACAGGTGCATTCCATCTCCTATATCGTGCTCAATTGTATAGGCTTGAATGGCCTTTTGCTGCTCCTCCAACCTCTGAAGCATATAGAGGGTTGAATTCCACCTCGTTACCACTTCTTGCTTCAGATGATGGCAGGGCAGGTTCAGTAGTTTTTGGTGGTGCTCCAGTCTTCTGTACGTGGTGCCTGTACGCCGAAAGTGTCCCGCAATTTTTCTGGCCACCGACAGCATCTCTTGCACGCCCCTGTCGTTTTTAAAAAAATTCTGCACCACCAAATTCAAGGTATGTGCAAAACATGGGACGTGCTGGAATTTGCCCATATTTAATGCACACACAATATTGCTGGCGTTGTCCGATGCCACAAATCCACAGGAGAGTCCAATTGGGGTAAGCCATTCCGCGATGATCTTCCTCAGTTGCCGTAAGAGGTTTTCAGCTGTGTGCGTATTCTGGAAAGCGGTGATACAAAGCGTAGCCTGCCTAGGAAAGAGTTGGCGTTTGCGAGATGCTGCTACTGGTGCCGCCGCTGCTGTTCTTGCGGCGGGAGTCCATACATCTACCCAGTGGGCTGTCACAGTCATATAGTCCTGACCCTGCCCTGCTCCACTTGTCCACATGTCCGTGGTTAAGTGGACATTGGGTACAACTGCATTTTTTAGGACACTGGTGAGTCTTTTTCTGACGTCCGTGTACATTCTCGGTATCGCCTGCCTAGAGAAGTGGAACCTAGATGGTATTTGGTAACGGGGGCACACTGCCTCAATAAATTGTCTAGTTCCCTGTGAACTAACGGCGGATACCGGACGCACGTCTAACACCAACATAGTTGTCAAGGACTCAGTTATCCGCTTTGCAGTAGGATGACTGCTGTGATATTTCATCTTCCTCGCAAAGGACTGTTGAACAGTCAATTGCTTACTGGAAGTAGTACAAGTGGGCTTACGACTTCCCCTCTGGGATGACCATCGACTCCCAGCGGCAACAACAGCAGCGCCAGCAGCAGTAGGCGTTACACGCAAGGATGCATCGGAGGAATCACAGGCAGGAGAGGACTCGTCAGACTTGCCAGTGACATGGCCTGCAGGACTATTGGCATTCCTGGGGAAGGAGGAAATTGACACTGAGGGAGTTGGTGGGGTGGTTTGCGTGAGCTTGGTTACAAGAGGAAGGGATTTACTGGTCAGTGGACTGCTTCCGCTGTCACCCAAAGTTTTTGAACTTGTCACTGACTTATTATGAATGCGCTGCAGGTGACGTATAAGGGAGGATGTTCCGAGGTGGTTAACGTCCTTACCCCTACTTATTACAGCTTGACAAAGGGAACACACGGCTTGACACCTGTTGTCCGCATTTCTGGTGAAATACCTCCACACCGAAGAGCTGATTTTTTTGGTATTTTCACCTGGCATGTCAACGGCCATATTCCTCCCACGGACAACAGGTGTCTCCCCGGGTGCCTGACTTAAACAAACCACCTCACCATCAGAATCCTCCTGGTCAATTTCCTCCCCAGCGCCAGCAACACCCATATCCTCCTCATCCTGGTGTACTTCAACACTGACATCTTCAATCTGACTATCAGGAACTGGACTGCGGGTGCTCCTTCCAGCACTTGCAGGGGGCATGCAAATAGTGGAAGGCGCATGCTCTTCACGTCCAGTGTTGGGAAGGTCAGGCATCGCAAACGACACAATTGGACTCTCCTTGTGGATTTGAAATTTCAAAGAACGCACAGTTCTTTGCGGTGCTTTTGCCAGCTTGAGTCTTTTCAGTTTTCTAGCGAGAGGCTGAGTGCTTCCATCCTCATGTGAAGCTGAACCACTAGCCATGAACATAGGCCAGGGCCTCAGCCGTTCCTTGCCACTCCGTGTGGTAAATGGCATATTGGCAAGTTTACGCTTCTCCTCCGACAATTTTATTTTAGGTTTTGGAGTCCTTTTTTTTCTGATATTTGGTGTTTTGGATTTGACATGCTCTGTACTATGACATTGGGCATCGGCCTTGGCAGACGACGTTGCTGGCATTTCATCGTCTCGGCCATGACTAGTGGCAGCAGCTTCAGCACGAGGTGGAAGTGGATCTTGATCTTTCCCTAATTTTGGAACCTCAACTTTTTTGTTCTCCATATTTTATAGGCAGAACTAAAAGGCACCTCAGGTAAACAATGGAGATGGATGGATTGGATACTAGTATACAATTATGGACGGACTGCCACGGTTAGGTGGTATAAAAAAACCACGGTTAGGTGGTATATATTATAATAATAATACAATTATGGATGGACGGACTGCCTGCCGACTGCCGACACAGAGGTAGCCACAGCCGTGAACTACCGCACTGTACACTGGTTGATAAAGAGATAGTAGTATACTCGTAACAACTAGTATGACACTATGACGACGGTATAAAGAAAGAAAAAAAAATACCACAGTTAGGTGGTATATATTATAATAATAATACAATTATGGATGGACGGACTGCCTGCCGACTGCCGACACAGAGGTAGCCACAGCCGTGAACTACCGCACTGTACACTGGTTGATAAAGAGATAGTAGTATACTCGTAACAACTAGTATGACACTATGACGACGGTATAAAGAATGAAAAAAAAACCACGGTTAGGTGGTATATATTATAATAATAATACAATTATGGATGGACGGACTGCCTGCCGAGTGCCGACACAGAGGTAGCCACAGCCGTGAACTACCGCACTGTACACTGGTTGATAAAGAGATAGTAGTATACTCGTAACAACTAGTATGACACTATGACGACGGTATAAAGAAAGAAAAAAAAATACCACGGTTAGGTGGTATATATTATAATAATAATACAATTATGGATGGACGGACTGCCTGCCGACTGCCGACACAGAGGTAGCCACAGCCGTGAACTACCGCACTGTACACTGGTTGATAAAGAGATAGTAGTATACTCGTAACAACTAGTATGACACTATGACGACGGTATAAAGAATGAAAAAAAAAACCACGGTTAGGTGGTATATATTATAATAATAATACAATTATGGATGGACGGACTGCCTGCCGACTGCCGACACAGAGGTAGCCACAGCCGTGAACTACCGCACTGTACACTGGTTGATAAAGAGATAGTAGTATACTCGTAACAACTAGTATGACACTATGACGACGGTATAAAGAAAGAAAAAAAAATACCACAGTTAGGTGGTATATATTATAATAATAATACAATTATGGATGGACGGACTGCCTGCCGACTGCCGACACAGAGGTAGCCACAGCCGTGAACTACCGCACTGTACACTGGTTGATAAAGAGATAGTAGTATACTCGTAACAACTAGTATGACACTATGACGACGGTATAAAGAAAGAAAAAAAAATACCACAGTTAGGTGGTATATATTATAATAATAATACAATTATGGATGGACGGACTGCCTGCCGAGTGCCGACACAGAGGTAGCCACAGCCGTGAACTACCGCACTGTACACTGGTTGATAAAGAGATAGTAGTATACTCGTAACAACTAGTATGACACTATGACGACGGTATAAAGAATGAAAAAAAAACCACGGTTAGGTGGTATATATTAGAATAATAATACAATTATGGATGGACGGACTGCCTGCCGACTGCCGACACAGAGATAGCCACAGCCGTGAACTACCGCACTGTACACTGGTTGATAAAGAGATAGTAGTATACTCGTAACAACTAGTATGACACTATGACGACGGTATAAAGAATGAAAAAAAAACCACGGTTAGGTGGTATATATTATAATAATAATACAATTATGGATGGACGGACTGCCTGCCGACTGCCGACACAGAGGTAGCCACAGCCGTGAACTACCGCACTGTACACTGGTTGATAAAGAGATAGTAGTATACTCGTAACAACTAGTATGACACTATGACGGTATAAAGAATGAAAAAAAAACCACGGTTAGGTGGTATATATTATAATAATAATACAATTATGGATGGACGGACTGCCTGCCGACTGCCGACACAGAGGTAGCCACAGCCGTGAACTACCGCACTGTACACTGGTTGATAAAGAGATAGTAGTATACTCGTAACAACTAGTATGACACTATGACGACGGTATAAAGAAAGAAAAAAAAATACCACGGTTAGGTGGTATATATTGTAATACAATTATGGATGGACGGACTGCCTGCCGAGTTCCGACTGCCGACACAGAGGTAGCCACAGCCGTGAACTACCGCACTGTACTGTGTCTGCTGCTAATATAGACTGGTTGATAAAGAGATAGTATACAATACATACAACAATATACTACTATACTGGTGGTCAGGCACTGGTCACCACTAGTCACACTGGCAGTGGCACTCCTGCAGCAAAAGTGTGCACTGTTTAATTTTAAATTAATATAATATTATGTACTCCTGGGGGCTCCTGCTATAACAACCTGCAGTGCTCCCCAGTCTCCCCCACAATTATTATAAGCTTTGCCTTTTATACATTGATGTGCAGCACACTGGGCTGAGCTGAGTGCACACAGACTGAGTCACACTGTGTGACTGGCTGCTGCTGTGTATCGTTTTTTTTCAGGCAGAGAACGGATATAGCAGAGAACGGATATATTATATTAAAATAAATAAAAGTTAACTAACAACAACTGCACTGGTCACTGTGGTAAACTCTGTCTGACTCTGCACAATCTCTCTCTCTCTTCTAATCTAATTTCTAATGGAGAGGACGCCAGCCACGTCCTCTCCCTATCAATCTCAATGCACGTGTGAAAATGGCGGCGACGCGCGGCTCCTTATATAGAATCCGAGTCTCGCGAGAATCCGACAGCGTCATGATGACGTTCGGGCGCGCTCGGGTTAACCGAGCAAGGCGGGAGGATCCGAGTCTGCTCGGACCCGTAAAAAAAACATGAAGTTCGTGCGGGTTCGGTTTCAGAGAAACCGAACCCGCTCATCTCTAGTAAGCGGCACTACCACAGGTGGAATTTTGTGTCAGCGGCACTACTACAGGGGGCAGTTTGTGTAAGCGGAACTACTACGGGGGGATTTTGTGTAAGCGCCACTACCACAGGTAGAATTTTGTGTAAGCGGCACTACAGGGGGGATTTTGTGTAAGCGGCACTACAGGGGGGATTTTGTGTAAGCGGCACTACAGGGGGGATTTTGTGTAAGCGGCACTATTACAGGGGGCATTTTGTATAAGTAGAACTACTACAGGGGGGATTTTGTGTAAGCAGCACTACTACAGGGGGGATTATGAGTACAAGCGGCACTACTACGGGGGGATTTTGTGTAAGCGGCACTACAGGGGGGATTTTGTGTAAGCGGCACTACAGGGGGGATTTTGTGTAAGTGGCACTACAGGGGGGATTTTGTGTAAGCGGCACTATTACAGGGGGCATTTTGTATAAGTAGCACTACTACAGGAGGGATTTTGTGTAAGCAGCACTACTACAGGGGGGATTATGAGTACAAGCGGCACTACTACGGGGGGATTTTGTGTAAGCGGCACTACTACGGGGGGATTTTGTGTAAGCGGCACAACACTATTACAGGGAACATTTTGTGTAATTCGCACTACAGGGGGGATTTTGTGTAAGCGCCACTACAACAGGTAGAATTTTGTGTAAACGGCACTACTACGGGGGGGATTTTGTGTAAGCGGCACTATTACAGGGGGCATTTTGTATAAGTGGCACTACTACAGGGGGGATTTTGTGTAAGCGGCACTACTACAGGGGGAATTTTGTGTATAAAAAGCACTACTAGGTGCGGTGTTATGTGAATAAGATTGTGCTTCTGTGGCATAATTTGAAATGGGGGTACTATTGTGTGGCCATGCCCCTTCTGTGTAAGACCACACCCCTTTTTCGGTGTGCACCAAAGACGTGCACTGTCCCTTTGTAAAGTATGAGAGGGCGCAAATTTATAGTTTGCAGGGGGGCGCCGCACACGCTGGCCCCGGCCCTGTCTGTGGGGGAGATGTATTAACATCGATGTAAAGCAGGACCACTTACCTACGGCATGTCCTATATAATAGGCCAGATCTGTCACTCTGTGACTGTGTGGATAACGCTGGGCGTGGCTAGGAGCTCTCATTGGGTTAGCAGCAGGTCTATCACACCCAGTCCACAGCTGATTGGGCGAGAAACGCCCTCCCACACAGGTTACATCCAATGGGAGGCTCTGCCCTTTGGCTGCTGTGTGTTCCCAGATCAGGATTAACAATGGGTCTGATGGAGCTGCAGCTCCAGGCCCACACCACAAAATAGGCCCACTGCAACTGCAGCAACATACCCTCCAACAATTTCCACATAAAAATCGCTACAAATTCGAAAAGGGGGCGTGGTCACGGATAAAGGGATGTGGCCACTCCCTTTTTCCTATACTTTCAATGGAAGTTTGGAGAGCCAGAAACCGGTACAGACCATAAAAAAATGTCCTGTACCTGCCAAAAAGGACAAGTTGGAGGGTATACCACTGCACCTGTAGACAGGGGGAAAAATCCTTATACTCATACTATCCTACTTTTGAAAATGTTTTTCAGGGAGATTGTGAAAGGAACACTTACCAATGCGGACGTGTACTGCTACATATGAGAGGCGTGTCACAAACATAACTGACAGCCAAATGTAAATGAGCCCCAAACTTAGTAAGATCTACTTGTTGAAGTAAATACACTGATATTTTGCAGGATTTGTTTGTGTATTGTGTTTTCCAAGAGGTTCCTTATACTGTAAGTGGCCAAGAGAAACCTTATTTAAAATACATGTAGCCATAAGGATCACTATGCCTTATAACTAATGCAGGGAAATGGCACTGTTGATCCCATTTGAATGTATGTATCTCTGATTTATTTTTTCCCCCTAAGAATGTAACAACTACATAATGGGGATAAGGTGCAATCGGGGAGATTGCTGGTCTATTCAGGGAGTTAGGGAGATTGCTGCCATTTCAGGGAGCCTCCTGCAGAATGAGGGAGGGTAGGCAACTGTGCTTATACTGCAGCATCCTACAGTATGTCCTGCTGCCAATCTGCCTGCCCCCTCCGGCATCAACAATCCCCACTCCCTAGCTGCGGTGTAGGTGGAGCAAAAGCTGCTGCGGCCACCGGCATAGATGTGTATGATACACTAGTGATGGTGTAATTAAAAGACCTAAAGGATTAACAACAGTGTTAAAGGGGGTGCTAAATAAATATTATAGTGTGCTACCCCACAGCAGCCCGGTCACTCCAATCAGGGGGAACCGCACCCCAGACCCATCTCCAGTTGCGGCTACTGTAAGAAACGAGTGCCGGGGGGATTGCGGCGGCTGTGAGAGGTAAGACCACACTACCTTTTTCAGGCAGCTGTAGCAGGCCGCCCCCTCAGGTCCCGGCGCCCCTAAGCAGCTGCCTAAAGCTGCCTAGTGGAAGCTCCGGCCCTGGCAATGGGTGTGCACTGCAGTGTCACTGACACTGCACATCACTCTCACTTTTTACATTGATTCAGCGAGTCAGTCAGTTCTGCCAGCCAGTATTGTTAGCACCGGTGTCCCAACGCATCGCATTACAGGGAAGTAGACGCACTAAATAAACTACAGCTCACAGCAGATCTTAGCGCCGAAGCATTGCGGCGCTAAGGTCTGCTGGGAGCTGTAGGTTATTGAGTGCATCTTCTTCCCTGTAATGCGGCACGTTGTGCCAACAATAGTGACTGGCTGCTGTGCGAGTCTCAGTGAGAGCCACTGCCAAAGAGAGGACAGCAGCTTCGCTGCTTCCAGGAGTAGAAGCATTACCCACCCCTCCCCCACTTGCAGTACCTCTGGGCCTCATCCGTGGCATCCCCACACCGCCCTCCCCCACCCGCACTGGCTACGGACCCCCATCCGCAGCACCCCCGCATCCTCCCTTCCCCTACCCGCGGCACCACCGCAACCGCCCCACCCGCAGCACCCCTGCAACTGCTCCTTCCCCACCTGTTGTGGCTACGGACCCCCTCCTCCACCCGCAGCACAAACGTACACGCCCCTTCCCCACCCGTGGCACCCCTCCCCCACCCGCAGTACCCCCGGACCCCCTCCCCATCTGCATCTGCCCCGCCACTCCCCCAACCACAGCACCTACAAGGTGATTCATCAGGCCCTACATGCGCTATTCACGCCATTGCAAGGGGCCACGACCCCTTAACCATTGCACGCCCTCTATACGTGCAATATTTAACCACTCACACAGTTATGATTGGAGGTAATACTCCATATAATAAAAATATTGCACGCCACAAGGGCGTGCAAGGGTTAAGGGGGCGTAGCCCCTTATGACGGTGTGAACAGCGCCCGTAGGGCGCGATGAATCACTGAGTGCATTATAAAAGCAGTTGCCGAAGAGGGAGAAAGTTAACTCACCTGTCTGGCGAATCCCTCTCTCCCTCTTGTGGTTGCTTTGACCGGCGCTTGCAGGCAGTCTGCGCATGTGCCAGTCAAAACTTCCCAGAAGCACCTGTGGCTAATTGAAAAAAAACAAAAATGTTATTGTTTTTTGTATGCACAACCCCTGGCTGTCGGAACTGGCAACCAGGGAAAGTACTGTGTGCTGCGGCAATGAACACTACAGCTGTCAAAATCGATAGCTGATGCTGACAGAACGGTCAGTGCCACTGACCGTTCATACATCTACTGGCATATCAACACTTGAACACTAATTATGCTAGTTTAACCCATCCATGAGCATGATTATTCTTTGAGAGGTGTACTAGGGGTTCTACACTGTATCTCAACCTTTTTACCTTATAATTAAGCTTTTTCCTACTGTCTCCACTGCTCAGGGAGGTGCACACAACAACAACAACAACAAAAAAATAAAAAAATGTGCATTTCATCAGAAAAAGCTATGCCAGTTTGGAAGTGGATTGCACATAAAATTCCTGGTGCAAGTCCCTTGTGTTCAGTTCAGGAGTCTCTGTGGCTGATATGGGGTGGTATCTAATTAGCCCCAATCCGTTTTCGGACGATAAAAATGGCCTGATATCACGATTAATGACCGAAGGTCATTATCACGCTATCCTATTAAAAGCCAGTTTTCATCGACCAAAAACGGACCCGTGATTGTGCAATAACACATGGGATCGGAGATAAATCCCTGTCCCATTATAGTAAGTAGCGGTCTAAATGTTTCTGCTGTCAAATCCAATGTATAAGCACCACTCTCCTGAGCAAATTTATCTAAAGCAAATTGCTAATCAGTAGCCAGTTTGGTATATTCTGTAGTCACGGTTGGTCTTGCCATCTGGACCTTTTTGGGCAGTCCAGTCACCTGAAGGCCTGGCTGAGCAGCTCTGTCTCTGGTGCTCTGGCCGGGCACGTATGCTGAGAGGCCATCACTCACGGCAGTGCCATAGTTTGCTGGCAATACGGGTGCAGTTGGTCATACAGGGAAGAAGAGTACTAGAAACATGGAGTCTGCAGATTCGGTTGCAGAATCTGTACTCACAGATAACGTTTATTTGGCGTCTAAAACAACATATGATCTGTCCCATGCTGTAAACAAGTCAGAACTTCAAAGTGCATGTCCAGCTGAAGGGGATGTTGTAAACAGGCTGGGCATGGAGAAAGACCATTGCAAACAATGCACGGATTCGCTTTTGGAGGAAAGCTCTGTTGCTTTTGCAGGACACCCAACCAAGTGCATTGCCGTGCAGACAGATTTTGGGAAACACGATGCAGAAACAATTACAAATGAGGACACAGAGCAGATTTTGAAGCAGCTTGTTGAATGCAGGGAACAACTGAAGGACCGTTATCAGGAGGTGCTGGACAGACAAACCCAGGCAGAGAAACAGCTGCAGGTTCAAATAAAACGGCTAAGACAGCAGGAGGAAGAAGAAATACAGAAACACAAGGGACATCTGAAGTCTATTCAAGACATGACCACTAAGATAGAAGAGACTAGGAAAAGAATAGAAAAAGAGCGGAAGGAACATTCCCACAAGGAGCAGGACCTGAACACTGAATTGGGGAAGTTACAGAGCAAGAGTGAGAGCCTTCAACAGGAGCTCAAGGAATTGTAAAAGGAAATTGAGGGACTACTTGATGAGCAGAATACAGAGAGGCAGGAGTGGAATGCTGAGCTCACCTTCCTGAAGAAGAAAGAAAGTGAGGTAACACAGAGTGTGCTGGAGGAGCTTGAGCGAGCAAAAACAGCTGAGATTCTGTCCCTGGAGAGCCGGAGAGATCTGTTATTTATTTCATTAGAAGAGGCAGAGAAAGAGGCTCAAGTTACCCTGTCATATCTCAGGGTGGCTCCAGCCAACTTGGAGTGGATGCAGCTAAAACAGAGGTGGTGTCACAACTGAGGGCCTGAGCTGACGGGAGGCAGCCTCAGTTGTAGGGGCTGAGATGTAACGGAACCTGGGAGGTTGTATCAGACCCCTAGACATGTAAGTAACATGTAGAATAACTGCCCGAAGGCGTGACCACGACAACCAGGATAAAAGTCAATGATGTTTATTATGACAAACTCCGTAACACAGCAGCAGTAAAAGGAAACATAAAAGTCAACAGAGGATAAATACAATTCCTGGGTACTACAGGGTGGCAAGGGCCACAGGCACTGGTAGTGTGAGACAGTTCTTATAATCTTCTAGTTGGAAAGTCCTTACCAGGCCTGACTGTAGCAATGGAGAGAACCCAGGATCGTACCAGCTGATGTTCCAGGAAAGGCTGGGCTGCTGAAGGTAAAACGGCTGCTGTGGATACTGGCTGGAACCAGACTGTTGTTGGTACGGAGTGGATACTGGCTGGAACCAGTTAAATAATAAACGAACTTGAGAGCGATGAAATAATAATGAAGTTTGGAGTTTGAGAGCGGTGAAATAATAATACCGGTGGAGAGTGGTAAACTGCAGAAAAGGACACCGGCCCTTTAAGAGAAGCTGTACACTGCTGGAAGCTGGGCTGGAAGCAGGTGATTGTTTGAGAGCGGTGAAATAATAATACCGGTGGAGAGTGGTAAACTGCAGAAAGGACACCGGCCCTTTAAGAGAAGCTGTACACTGCTGGAAGCTGGGCTGGAAGCAGGTGATTGTTTGAGCTGGAAACAGGTGAGTCCAGAATGGATCGGTGAGTCAGGCTACACCGCAGATGGAATGCTGGTGCGGGTCTCTATAGCAGAAGTCTGGAGACAGGAGCTGGAACCTGGAAGACAACCACAGGAGAGAGACAAACTGGAACTAGGTTAGACAACCAAAGCACTGACGCCTTCCTTGCTCAGGCACAGCTTACTTATACCTGCAGCAAGGAAGGGGTTGGCTAGGCAATTATGCAAATCAACAATACAGACAGCAGATTGGTGGAAATGCTCAGATGACAAAATCCAAGATGGCTGCGCCCATGCAGACACTTGGAGGGAAGTTTGGTTTGTAATACATGTGAGAATTGAAACAGTAATGGCGACGCCGGCCACAGGAGACAGGAGACGCTAGACTGACAAGCGCACATTTAACCACGCGGGCACAGCGGAGGCCGCGGCTGATGAAATCACCACTCTGACATTCTGCATGTGGAAACTCAGGAACAGCGGGATCCGGTCCTGGAACGCTGAGCCAGCCTTAGGAGGCATCTGAAGGGTAAGTAATGGTGTCCAGATACCCGGATCGTGACAGCCCCCCCCCCCTTTAGGAGTGGCCCCAGGACACTTCTTAGGCTTTAAAGGAAACTTTGCGTGGAAATTTCGGACCAAGGCAGGAGCATGGACGTCTGAGGCATTGGTCCAAGAGCGTTCTTCAGGACCATAGCCCTTCCAGTCAATGAGGTATTGTAACTGACCGTAACGGAAACGTGAGTCCAAAATCTTGGCCACCTCGTACTCGACTCCCCGTTGAGTCTGAACTTTGGGAGCTGGAGGAAGTGCGGAATGAAACCGATTCAGGATCAGCGGTTTCAACAAAGAAACATGAAATGTCCTGGGTATTTTCAAGAAGGATGGTAACTGTAACCTGTAGGCAACAGGATTGATGACTTGTTCAATCTTGAAGGGTCCGATGTAGCGAGGTGCAAATTTCATGCTGGGAACTCTCAACCTCAAATTCTTCGTGGACAGCCACACACGATCACCCACCTTGAGAGCAGGAACCGCTCTACGCTTCCTATCGGCAAACTTCTTATACCTGAATGAGGCTTTAAGCAGGGCTGCGCGGACGTTCCTCCAGTTATTTGAAAACTGACGCAAGGTGACATCCACTGCTGGAACAGAAGTTGCGGGAAGCGGTTGGAATTCTGGGACTTTAGGGTGGAATCCATAATTAATGAAGAATGGTGTAGAAGAAGATGAGGAATGGTATTGATTGTTGTGGCTGAACTCGGCCCAAGGAAGGAGTTGAACCCAGTCATCTTGAGAGGAAGACACATATATACGGAGGAAGGCCTCCAAGTCCTGATTCACCCTCTCGGTTTGACCATTGGTCTGAGGATGGTAAGCCGTGGAAAACTTTAACTTGACTTGGAGGGCTTGACACAAACTTCGCCAAAATTTGGCTACAAATTGTACTCCACGATCCGAGATGATCTCTTCAGGAAGACCGTGAAGTCGGAAGATCTCTTGTATAAACACTTGAGCCAACTTGGAAGCTGACGGAAGACCGGTGAGAGGGATGAAATGTGCCATCTTGGTGAACCGGTCAACTACCACCCAGATGGTATTAAACTTGTTGCAGATAGGTAGATCGGAAACAAAGTCCATCGACAAATGGGTCCAAGGTCGACGGGGAACAGATAATGGAACCAGTTGCCCCGCAGGCGACTGGCGGGAGACTTTGTGTTGGGCACACTTTGGGCAGGAGGCAATAAATTCCATAACGTCCTTCTTCAGAGTTGGCCACCAGTAGGACCTAGAAATAAATTCAAGGGTTTTCTGAATGCCTGTATGTCCAGCAAAACGGGAAGCATGGGCCCAATGCATGAGCTTCTTCCTTAGAACTGGCTTAACAAAACTTTTCCCTGGTGGAGGCGTAGAGTCCATCCCTACCGTGGAGAATGCCAACGGATTAATAATAGGATGCTTGTCTGCAGACTCGGACTCATTTTCTTGCTCCCATGAGCGGGAAAGGGCATCGGCCTTACGATTCTGAGAACCCGGACAGAACTGGAGTTTAAAGTCAAACCTAGAGAAGAAAAGTGCCCATCTGGCCTGACGAGGATTCAGACATTGTGCGCCTTTGAGATATAAAAGATTTTTGTGGTCGGTAAGTATGGTGATTGAGTGGGAAGCTCCCTCCAACAGGTATCTCCACTCCTCCAGAGCGAGCTTGATGGCTAGCAACTCCTGATCGCCAATGGCATAGTTGCGCTCAGCTGGGGAGAACTTCCGGGAGAAGAAACTGCAAGGATGTAGATGTCCATCTTTGGCCCTCTGGGATAACACTGCTCCTACTCCAACGGAGGAGGCATCTACCTCTAAGATAAAAGGAGAGTCGGTGTCGGGCTGTTTCAGAACTGGTGCAGAGATGAACCGTTGCTTCAGAAGGTGAAAGGCCTGTGTAGCTTCCTCGGACCACTTGGACGGATTAGCACCTTTCTTGGTTAATGCAGTGATAGGCGCCACAATGGTGGAAAAGTCTCGTATAAATTTTCTATAATAATTGGCAAACCCTAAGAACCTCTGGACCCCTTTGAGGCTTAAGGGTATAGGCCAATTCTGGATTGCTTGGAGTTTCTCAGGATCCATCTCTAGTCCGGAACCGGACACAATGTAACCTAGAAACGGAATGGTTTTAACTTCAAACACACACTTCTCCAATTTACAATAGAGGTGATTGACACGGAGACGGGAAAGAACCTCTTTTACCCAGAAACGATGATCTTCGAGATTATTAGCAAAGATGAGGATGTCGTCTAGATAAACCACGACATGGCGGTACAAGATGTCCCTGAAAATCTCATTCACGAAGTGCTGGAAGACTGCTGGAGCGTTGCTCAATCCGAAGGGCATGACGAGGTACTCATAATGTCCGTCACGGGTGTTAAAGGCGGTCTTCCACTCGTCACCATCACGGATTCGGATGAGATTGTAGGCACCCCTCAAGTCCAGCTTTGTGAAAATAGTTGCACCACTAACTCTATCAAAGAGCTCGGTAATCAGGGGTAAAGGGTATCGGTTCTTGACGGTAATGTCGTTCAGACCTCTGTAGTCGATGCACGGACGCAGACCACCGTCTTTCTTCTTAACGAAGAAGAAGCCTGCGCCGGCTGGAGAAGAAGATGGTCGGATGAAACCCTTTGCCAGGTTCTCTTTGATGTACTCTTCCATGGAGTGTGTCTCAGGCAGAGACAACGGATAAGTTCGGCCTCGCGGTGGAACCTTCCCTGGAATGAGGTCGATTGGGCAGTCCTATTCTCTATGAGGAGGAAGGATATCAGCAGAGGCTTTACTGAACACGTCCGTGAAGTCTTGATATGGAGGAGGCGGAACATCAGATGACCTGGGGAAGGAAGAACAAACAGGAAGAACTTTGGCTAAACAAGTCTCAGCACAGGAGGGACCCCATGCCAGTATTTGCGTAGTCGTCCAGTCAATTGATGGGTTGTGGAGACGGAGCCATGGAAGGCCTAAAACCACTGGATGTGTGGCTCTTGGAATCACTAAAAAAGAAATATACTCAGAATGAAGAACTCCCACTCTCAGACGAACTGGAAGAGTCCTTAAGGAAATGACTGCGTCAAAAATCTTGCTGCCATCCACGGCAGTCAAAGAGATGGACGAGGACAGTCTCTCGGTGGGTAGGGACCACCGTTTAACATAAGCTTCGGTTATGAAATTCCCAGCTGCTCCGGAATCAAGGAGGGCAATGACGTTCCTGTAACGTTGAGCAATTTGGAGCAACACTGGGAGGTTACAGTCATGAGGAGATGGAGAGGAGATCATTACTCCTAGCCGGCCCTCTCCTTGGCGAGCTAGGATCTGGAGTTTCCCGGACGTTTGGGACAGGCATTGATAGTGTGCGACGGAGCTGCACAGTAGAGACAGAGAGACTCAGAGAGACGTCTTCGGCGCTCAGCGGGAGATAGACGGGAACGACTAATTTGCATAGGCTCATCCTTGGATGGAGATGGTTGACGAAGAGGAGGAGCAGAAGATTTAGGAGTAGATGATCTTCCTCACTCAGTTGCTCTCTCTCTGAAACGTAGATCAACCTTCGTGCAAAGAGAAATTAGCTCATCCAACTTAGAGGGCAAGTCTCTGGTAGCTAACTCATCCTTGATGCGTTCTGATAAGCCATGCCAGAATGCAGCATACAGGGCCTCGTCGTTCCATGCCAGTTCGGATGCCAGGATTTTAAACTGTATAAGATACTGTCCCACAGTACGTGTTGACTGGCGTAAACGGAGAATCTCAGATGAAGCAGATGTTATCCGGCCTGGCTCGTCGAAGATGCGCCTGAATGTAGCTACAAAGTCAGTATAGGAGGATAGCAGGGGATCAGACTTCTCCCATAAAGGTGATGCCCAGTCAAGGGCTGAGCCACTGAGAAGGGAGATGATATAGGCAATTTTGGTACGGTCACTGAAGAAATTGCCAGGTAGAAGCTCAAAGTGGATTTCACATTGATTGAGAAATCCCCTGCAGAACCTTGGAGATCCATCAAATTTTGCTGGCGTTGGAAGATGAAGATGTGGACTGGAAATGGGTAAGGTGGGTGGGGTTACAGCTGGTGTCACTGTAGTGGACGCACCGGACGTGCCAGGTCCACAGAGGGTCGTTTGAATCCCATCCAGCCGTGTAGAGAGATCCTGGAGACAGCGGATGATGTGGCCCTGTGCAGCCTCCTGATGTTCAAGTCGGGCTGCCAGTTCTTGCATCGGCCTGGCCGCTTGATCCTGGTCTCCGGCTGGATTCATTAGGTCAGTGCTTACTGTCACAACTGAGGGCCTGAGCTGACGGGAGGCAGCCTCAGTTGTAGGGGCTGAGATGTAATGGAACCTGGGAGGTTGTATCAGACCCCTAGACATGTAAGTAACATGTAGAATAACTGCCCGAAGGCGTGACCACGACAACCAGGATAAAAGTCAATGATGTTTATTATGACAAACTCCGTAACACAGCAGCAGTAAAAGGAAACATCAAAGTCAACAGAGGATAAATACAATTCCTGGGTACTACAGGGTGGCAAGGGCCACAGGCACTGGTAGTGTGAGACAGTTCTTATAATCTTCTAGTTGGAAAGTCCTTACCAGGCCTGACTGTAGCAATGGAGAGAACCCAGGATCGTACCAGCTGATGTTCCAGGAAAGGCTGGGCTGCTGAAGGTAAAACGGCTGCTGTGGATACTGGCTGGAACCAGACTGTTGTTGGTACGGAGTGGATACTGGCTGGAACCAGTTAAATAATAAACGAACTTGAGAGCGATGAAATAATAATGAAGTTTGGAGTTTGAGAGCGGTGAAATAATAATACCGGTGGAGAGTGGTAAACTGCAGAAAAGGACACCGGCCCTTTAAGAGAAGCTGTACACTGCTGGAAGCTGGGCTGGAAGCAGGTGATTGTTTGAGAGCGGTGAAATAATAATACCGGTGGAGAGTGGTAAACTGCAGAAAGGACACCGGCCCTTTAAGAGAAGCTGTACACTGCTGGAAGCTGGGCTGGAAGCAGGTGATTGTTTGAGCTGGAAACAGGTGAGTCCAGAATGGATCGGAGAGTCAGGCTACACCGCAGATGGAATGCTGGTGCGGGTCTCTATAGCAGAAGTCTGGAGACAGGAGCTGGAACCTGGAAGACAACCACAGGAGAGAGACAAACTGGAACTAGGTTAGACAACCAAAGCACTGACGCCTTCCTTGCTCAAGCACAGCTTACTTATACCTGCAGCAAGGAAGGGGTTGGCTAGGCAATTATGCAAATCAACAATACAGACAGCAGATTGGTGGAAATGCTCAGATGACAAAATCCAAGATGGCTGCGCCCATGCAGACACTTGGAGGGAAGTTTGGTTTGTAATACATGTGAGAATTGAAACAGTAATGGCGACGCCGGCCACAGGAGACAGGAAACGCTAGACTGACAAGCGCACATTTAACCACGCGGGCACAGCGGAGGCCGCGGCTGATGAAATCACCACTCTGACATTCTGCATGTGGAAACTCAGGAACAGCGGGATCCGGTCCTGGAACGCTGAGCCAGCCTTAGGAGGCATCTGAAGGGTAAGTAATGGCGTCCAGATACCCGGATCGTGACAGGTGGGAGGCAAGGCTGGCTGGGATACTGCAACTTAAAGCAAACATTCGGGAACAGATTGACCAATGTAGAGAACCAGGTAAGTATCGGGTTTGGACGGATATAATTGTTGGTAGAGTTACCTTTTTATTCCTGCCGCCTAGACTTTTCGTAGTATAGATCTCCGCTGAGAGGTGTAGTCGGACAACTCCTAAGAAATAACCGTCGCCTTTAGTTGCTTAGAATTGCTTTCAATTTATTGACATAGTAATAGTGAGAAGAAATTCCTTGTAAGTTAGTTAAGCATTAGTTCAATAAAACAATTACGATACAGTTTTAATGTCAACAAAATATTTAACCATACAATTAGTAACCGTGTTTATTAAACTACTCCGTGCTGTCGATTCTGCCCTGCAAGCAAATGGATACCTAACTTTCTCTGGTTAACATACCGGTTATCAGTGAACACAAGCGATTATCGGTGAACCCAAGCATAAAACATTTGGTGAATATCTAACAGACCAGTATTGCTGGTTTCAAGCACGTACTACAACTTAGTAAGGTTAGCACATAAACCACGTCCCCGGTGTTCCCCAAGTCTGACCCCACAATGCAGTTCAATTGGGTACTGTTTTATCGTTACGATTGAACCTGTCCCTAACGATGAACGAATACAGTTACCACTTTAATATGGGTTGATTCCCTCAGTGGACCTATCACAATTAATTCCTGTTCATGCTATAGTCCCTCATTCAGAATTTACTGTTGAGATATGTAAAACGCCCTGTAATTCTAAATGACTATGAGTGCATTAATGAAGGTATTCATTAGTCGCTCCACTACAAGGTCATTTGTACTCCTCTCTCACTGGGTGGATATGTACATCCTTTCTAGCTTGACGGGTTAAGTTCATCATCCTGACCTTAGGACGCAATACACTGACTCTCTCTCTCTTTGTTGTTAGCATAGTGGGGTAGCATAGGCTGGTTTCCTGACAGAAATGCGACGGCTCTTAGCTGAGGTACAATCTTCTCTCTTATCAACGCCTACCAGTTGTGTCGATGACTGCCTCCGGACTACTATATGAGTGTGTTGAATTAATGCTGAATTACACTGCAGTGTGTCTTTTACTATTTCTCAGTCTGCTTAATAAATGCACTTATTACTGTTTGCAGGCAACTTGACTGACTGTATGATGTGCCTGCGTGGAGTTGTAGGGTTAATAATGCTAAGGTACCTTTCTAGCACTCATCTGTGGCTGACTCTTTGTATATTTGTATCGTAGATGGCTCCGCCTCCCTGGCCGCCACTCACCAACAGGCCGCTCCTCTCCTCTAACTCCGGATGTCTGCGTCACTGCCAGCCGCCTCAGCTCAGCCGCTCACCACCGCCGCTGGAGGCTTACGTCCCTGTCCGGCCGGCATGGACTAACCGCTCACTGCTGCCGAAGGGGAGATCACGCTGCCACTGCCGCTGGTTGCCAAAAGCCAGGTGAGAGCCGGGGATCGAGAAGGGGGACGAATCACTGTCCTTCAGCTCCGGAGCCTTACAGCGCTTCACACCCTTTACAGCGCAGTCTCTCTCCCGTCACCAGACTCCCAACCGTCCAGCCCTCGCTCAATATATATCCTTTTCCTGGAGTCCCCGTATCCTTCCCGCCGGGACCCAACAGTTTTATTCCTCGTGCAGGGGCCAGTCTATATCCATATCCCTCACGTGCGGGACCCACTAGGCTATTGTTAATGCAGCACAGGGTCCGGCAGCCTCATAGGTGCAATCTGCATGCCGGCATCCACACAGAGGTCTCTGGGTTAAATAAAATAAATCCACTAACCAGTGGGTGACAACAATACCCACTATATTTACAACAGTGGTGTACAATTACTATATTTACGACAGTGGGGCACCACATTCAACCCCACTTAAGCGATGCATGTCCTCATGCGTCTTACTTTTCCCCCGAACAGTTACAAAATGTCCTTCAATTTTCCGTTATACATTTTCCTAAATTACTGCATATACTAATGACATAAATCAGTGTGATACAATATCTCACGCGCACTTAGAATGGGCTTACAATTGTCTAAACCGGAGTGGTTTGACTCCCCTAGTGCTTCTAACCGGCCTTTTTGAGGTTATTTCCATATCGATCTCACCCTCATATTCTTGAACCGGATTGGGTTCTATGATGTTCTCAGTCACTGGGGTGCTTGCAGGCGGTAGGACATCTACAGCTTCTATACTGGATGGAAAGGGCCCACCCATGAATAGTAATAATTCAACTGGATCCCGTAAAGGATAACAGTTTGCATCTTCCCAACTTTTTATTGCGGGAGTGGTCTCCCTTTGTACACCTTCTGACATTGGTTTGGATACGCATGGCTTGAGCTGATTTCGATGCACCATTATCGTTCTACCTTCAGTTTCTTCTTTCTTTATCTCATAGACAACGGTGTCCGGAGTAGGAAGGTTGATTACTACATAGGGTATGAGTTCCCATCTATTATCCAATTTGTTCTTACGCTGAGTGTTCTTTTTCCAGACCCTATCTCCGACTTGTAATGGTTCAGCCAGCGCATCTCTGTTGTAGTAGTCCTCCTGTCTTTGATGTACTTCTTCCTTCTTCCTTTCTACCGCATCCTTAGCTTCCTCAATGCGACGTTTATGCTCAGTCACCCATTCGGTTTGTGGGACAAGGGCATCTTCCGAGATCGTATTTAACTCAAGATCTGCGGGTAGTTTTCCCAATCTTCTGAACAAAAGATAGTATGGTGTATACCCTGTAGATGCATGTTCCATATTATTATAAAGATAGGTCAGTTCTGGCAACAACGCAGGCTAGTTTAGTCTTTGGGGCAACGGAATCGACCGATTCATTTCCAATAGGGTCTGGTTTGCTCGCTCGCATAACCCATTACCTTGTGGGTGATATGGGGTGGTCCAAAGTTTCCTACACCCGTAGATTTTGCACAATTCTGCAAACAGCAACAATTCGAACGCGGGGCAACGCGGGCCTTGATCCGTTAAAACACGTTCCGGATACCCATATGGTCGGACAGAACTCTTCAAGAAAATTTCTGCCGTGGTTTTGGCGGTGATATCCCGGACCGGAACTGTTACAATAAATTTGGAGTAATGATCGACGATCATGAGGGCGTATTGATATCCGGCATTACTAGGCCCTAACTTGACATGATCCAAGGCTACGGGGTCCAAGGGGCATTGACTAGGAATGGGATGTAATGGTGTTTTCTGTCCCGGCTGAACGTCTCTTCTCACAACACAGGCATAACACCCTTCTATCCATTTCTCTATGTCCAACCGTAAGCCGGACCAAAAGAAATTCTTATGGCTGTCTCGGTCTTCTTGACTCCAGCATGCCCGGAACGGTCGTGATAGGCTTGTAATATCAGATCTTTCTGTTGCTGTGGCACTATAATCTGATTCACAGCATGGTCGGTTCTTGGGTCTATAGTGCTGCGGACCATAATCCCCTGGGCATAACTAACGCGATCCCTATGTCTTAATAACTGGAGGAGCTCGGGATCTAATCCTTGTCGTTCGGTCCTGCCTGGAATTTCTCCAGTAGAAATTATTTGTTTGAGCCGTCGAAGTACTGGACTTCCATCTTTAATCTTTCTCCAGTCTATATCATGCTGACTTAGAATGTCATCAGTTACTGCAGAGATGAGGATTTCTGTATTATTAATAACAGCAACCCGTTGTTTACTTGGTCCTGGTCCGAACATAGAGATTTCTACTTCCTCCCATTGATCCTCTACTTCTTCTTCCGGACTTTTGGGCAGTCGAGATAGAGCATCGGCATTAACATTAGACCGTCCACTCCTAAATTTAATTCGATATTGGAAGTTTTCCAGCCGGGCCATCCTTATCTGTTCTAACGCCCCTAACCGCGCCGTCTGTAGGTGTGCTAGGGGGTTATTATCCGTATAGATAACACACGGAGTTGCAGCCAGGTAGTCTTTAAATTTTTCTGTTACGGCCCAAATCAGTGCTAATAGTTCTAGTTTGAAGGCACTGTCATTTTCGTCGTTCCTCTCGGTTTTCCTTAGCCCCCTACTTGCGTAAGCAATTACTCTTTCTTTTCCTTCCTGATCTTGCACCAAGACCGCGCCCAATCCTTGAGTGCTTGCATCGGTATACACTTTGAATGGAAGCTCATAGTTGGGATAAGCTAGGAGTGGGCCTTCTGTAAGTAATGTCTTCAGTCTCTCAAATGCTTCATCCTGGCGATTCGTCCACTTGATGATGGTATTCCTCCTGATTTCATTTCCTGAACCGTTTCTCAACAGTTCAGGTAGTGGAGTGGCAATTTTCGCAAAATTGGCTATAAACCTTCTATAATAGCCCACGAATCCCAAGAAACGTCTTACATCTCAGATCGTTGTAGGGATAGGACAGTCTCTTACCGCTCTTACTTTTTCAGGGTCAGGCTCCACCCCCTTGGCGCTGACAATATGGCCTAAGTATTGTACCTTGGACTTGAGTAAATAGCACTTAGATGGCTTCAGTTTAAATCCATAATTGTCAAGTCGACCGAAAACTTCATCCAGATGTCGTAAATGCTCTTGATCATTTTTGGAGAAGACTATGATATCGTCTAGGTAAAGCAGGAGCATGTCGAAGTTTCGATACCCCAAACAGTGTTCCATAACTCGCTGGAAGGTGGCGGGAGCATTACATAGTCCAAAGGGCATTCTGTTGAGTTCAAATAGTCCCATTGGGGTAGTAAAGGCCGTTTTTTTCTCTGTCCTCAGGGGCCACAGATACTTGCCAATACCCACTAGTTAGATCCAGGGTGGAAAAATAAGCAGCAGACCGCAAGGCTGCTAAAGATTCCTCTATTCGTGGTAGGGGATAGGCATCTCTGTGTGTGACTGAATTCAACTTCCTGTAGTCTACGCAAAAACGCAAACTTCCGTCCTTTTTCTTGACCAGTACAAGGGGTGCGGCCCAAGGACTGTGACTTTCTCTAATTACTCCAGTCGCCTTCATTTCCTCTATCATCCTCTTCACTGGTTGATATAGCGCAGGTGGGATAGGGCGATGGCGTTCCCGGATGGGAGCGGCCGTCCCTGTCGGAATATGATGTTGAATGCCCTCCACGTACCCGAAATCTGATGGGTTTTTACTGAAGGTTTTCTCATTCTTCCTTACTAGATGTAGGGCTCCCACCCTTTCCTCTTCCGGGCTATTTTGATCACCAATAGTTATTCCTTTCCACCAGGAGCCGTCTTCCTCTTTTCCAGCAGGGCTGCTTGTTGCCAGGCTCTGTTGAGCTACAATGGGCCCCAGGCCGTCCACGCCAACTATATTTTGGAACGTAACTTCAAAGATCTGTGCAATAGGTTGATACCTATATAATCTAATTGGGTGATTATGAGGGTTCAATGCTCGTATAGGCACTCGGCCTTGGTTTACAGTTACTACAATTCTGGCCACCGTGAAGTAATCAGTCCAGCCTCCCTGACTCCTTTCGATTATGGCTTCGTAGTTTCGTCCTCTGGGTCCTATTCTGGCCTTACACCACACAATGTTTTCCGAGTTTGGCGGTAACATTATAGTTCGCTTTTCAGCTACTCTGACAGTGCCGATTTCCCCATTTGAATGTGCGAACCATTGCTGGCACTGGAGGAATCGAATGGCCTGTTGTAACGTTCGCTTTGCTGAGCAAGTACGATTGAATGATTCTCTTTTTAATATCGTAACTAATTCTTCAGGGCAACTCCTAAGAATATTCATTCCAATGATGACAGGTGGGAAGTTTCTATCATCCACCGTAGTAACGAGACAGCCCTGTCTTGGTAGTTGAGCTTGACCGATTTCCACTTCCACTTCCCAATATCCACAGCACTCGATCCCTTGGCCCTTACTGGCTAGCAAGTTCAACCAGGCCGGTGGTGGTGTAGTCATGTCCTCTTCTCCCCAGTGCCGAGCAAACTCAGTCCATTGGATAGTGGTAACCTGAGACCCTGTGTCCAAAAGCGCTGTCATGGCGACCCAATTGATCTTAATTTCTATCGATGGGCAGGGACCCACATACTGTGGCCACCACTCTCGAGGTGCAGGACCTACTGCGGAGGGTTCCCCAGAGGGGTGGTCCCTAGCCTCGGGATATCAGGCTTTAAAGGCTCCCGTTGCTGACAATTGCGTTCTACATGCCCACTTTCCTGACAGCGTCGGCATATCGGCCTGCCTTGGTCGTCGAATCGATCCGTTGATAGTCGGCGAGAAGTCCAGGACGCGTCTCTTCTATTGACATAACGTGTTCTCCTTTCCCCTTGCCAACCTTGTCCCTGCGACTTAGGCGTTTCTTTCAAAGCTTTAAGTTCCCGACACAGTTCAGTCATTCCCTGGGTTAGTTCAGCTATCTGCCTTCTCATTACGTCTTAAGTATCGGTTGAAGCTGTTGACTGGTTCCCTTGTGCTACTGCCTCCAAGGCTACAGTAGATAGTCTCTGAGTGGGCGTATCCCCAAAAATCTTTATTGCCATCTCCTTGAACTCCTGGAAGCTGCACGTCGGTTCTTGTCGTCACAACATCTTAAGTTGGCCCTTCGTATGGTCGCTATAAATTCTGTCTATGAATTTATTTATTAGGGTGTCGTCTTCCTATATAATTTCAGTGGGTTCGCACCGTTTAATGGCTTGTAGCGCTTCTTGTAATTCAACAGCAAATTCACGTAAACCCTTTCGGGGCTGCTGCTTCCTGGCACAGAGATGCGTCTTTAGTTCTGACAGTGTCTTGGCATCATACATGCTAGCCATTTTCTCTAATATTTCTTTGGCAGTTTTCCTTTGTCTAGCGGGCCACGACTTCACTTCCCGTCGCGCCAGGCCCTTCAATTGCCCTATGATTATCTCAATCTTTTGAGATTCCATTTAACGGGTACAACTGGAACATGGCCTCGATTTGATCCTTGAAGTCCCTAAATTCCTTTGCTCTTGTGGAGAGATCATCTCCCGAAAACGTGAGGAGCCATGGTGCGCCAAAATAGTATGGCATGGTAATAGGGGCGGATGCGGGCAAAGGGGGCCCCCCATGGTCAGATGTTTCTCCCACACCTGCTTGGGCCTGGTCGTCTCCTTGAGACATCTCGTTTGATTCCACGGGGACTAACCCTGACTCTTGTACGGATCCTGTTCGTGACGCCACAATGTAGAGAACCAGGTAAATATCGGGTTTGGACGGATATAATTGTTGGTAGAGTTACCTTTTTATTCCTGCTGCCTAGACTATTCGTAGTATAGATCTTCGTTGAGAGGTGTGTCGGACAACTCCTAAGAAATAACTGTCGCCTTTAGTTGCTTAGAATTGTTTTCAGTTTATTGACATAGTAATAGTGAGAAGAAATTCCTTGTAAGTTAGTTAAGCATTAGTTCAATAAACATTTAAAATACAGTTTTAATGTCAACAAAATATTTAACCATACAATTAGTAACCGTGTTTATTAAACTACTCCGTGCTGTCGATTCTGCCCTGCAAGCAAATGGATACCTAACTTTCTCTGGTTAACATACCGGTTATCAGTGAACACAAGCGATTATCGGTGAACCCAAGCATAAAACATTTGGTGAATATCTAACAGACCAGTATTGCTGGTTTCAAGCACGTACTACAACTTAGTAAGGTTAGCACATGAACCATGTCCCCGGTGTTCCCCAAGTATGACCCCATAATGCAGTTCAATTGGGTACTGTTTTATCGTTACGATTGAACCTGTCCCTAACGATGAACGAATACAGTTACCACTTTAATATGGGTTGATTCCCTCAGTGGACCTATCACAATTAATTCCTGTTCATGCTATAGTCCCTCATTCAGAATTTACTGTTGAGATATGTAAAACACCCTGTTATTCTAAATGACTATGAGTGCATTAATGAAGGTATTCATTGGTCGCTCCACTACAAGGTCATTTGTACTCCTCTCTCACTGGGTGGACATGTACATCCTTTCTAGCTTGACAGGTTAAGTTCATCATCCTGACCTTAGGACGCAATACACTGACTCTCTCTTTTTTGTTAGTATAGTGGGGTAGCAGAGGCTGGTTTCCTGACAGAAATGTGACGGCTCTTAGCGGAGGTACAATCTTCTCTCTTATCAACGCCTACCAGTTGTGTCGATGACTGCCTCCGGAGTACTATATGAGTGTGTTGAATTAATGCTGAATTACACTGCAGTGTGTCTTTTACTATTTCTCAGTCTGCTTAATAAGTGCACTTATTACTGTTTGCAGGCAACTTGACTGACTGTATGATGTGCCTGCATGGAGTTGTAGGGTTAATAATGCTAAGGTACCTTTCTAGCACTCTCAGCTGTGGCTGACTCTTTGTATCTTTGTATCGTAGATGGCTCCGCCTCCCTGGCTGCCACTCACCAACAGGCCGCTCCTCTCCTCTAACTCCAGATGTCTGCGTCACTGCCAGCCGCCTCAGCTCAGCCGCTCACCACCGCCGCTGGAGGCTTACGTCCCTGTCCGGCCGGCATGGACTAACCGCTCACTGCTGCCGAAGGGGAGATCACGCTGCCACTGCCGCTGGTTGCCAAAAGCCAGGTGAGAGCCGGGGATCGAGAAGGGGGACAAATCACTGTCCTTCAGCTCCGGAGCCTTACAGCGCTTCACACCCTTTACAGCGCAGTCTCTCTCCCGTCACCGGACTCCCAACCGTCCAGCCCTCGCTCAATATATATCCTTTTCCTGGAGTACCCGTATCCTTCCCGCCGGGACCCAACAGTTTTATTCCTCGTGCAGGGGCCAGTCTATATCCATATCCCCCACGTGCGGGACCCACTAGGCTATTGTTAATGCAGCACAGGGTCCGGCAGCCTCATAGGTGCAATTTGCATGCCGGCATCCACACAGAGGTCTCTGGGTTAAATAAAATAAATTCACTAACCAGTGGGTGACAACAATACCCACTATATTTACAACAGTGGTGTACAATTACTATATTTACGACAGTGGGGCACCACAATAACACATGGGATCGGAGATAAATCCCTGTCCCATTATAGTAAGTAGCGGTCTAAATGTTTCTGCTGTCAAATCCAATGTATGAGCACCACTCTCCTGAGCAAATTTATCTAAAGCAAATTGCTAATCAGTAGCCAGTTTGGTATATTCTGTAGTCACGGTTGGTCTTGCCATCTGGACCTTTTTGGCCAGTCCAGTCACCTGAAGGCCTGGCTGAGCAGCTCTGTCTCTGGCCGGGCACGTATGCTGAGAGGCCATGACTCACGGCATGCCCCCATTGATGCATGGATACGGCAGCTTTTACCATGTGTACAAACCCCTATGCTGCACATGCACAAAGAATGCGGGGAATGATTCTTGCCCCCACTCCGTTCCTGGCAGTACTAAAGGCCTGATTCAGAGATGCAATGTTGACGTACGTTGTGGAACTATTTTTGCCACTGCACATGGGCTGCAACGGTCTTCTGTCGTTGCTCTCAGAGAGGATTTGGTGACAGGCAGAGAGTGTCTTTGGAAAGGAAATGGGGGAGTGGCCACTCATATGCAGGCGTGTTATGACCGTCTCCGGGGAGTATCACAGCTTGCAACTGCGATCCCTTACACAGGTACAATGGCTCCGGTGTCTTCTGACTGCCATACTGTATGGGGTGGTCTTCAGTATGCCAGCTGTCGGGATCCCGGCGCACAGTATACCGGTGCCGGAATCCCGACAGCCGGCATACCGACACTTATTCTCCCTCGTGGGGGGTCCACGACCCCCCTGGAGGGAGAATAAAATAGCGTGGCGCGCAAGGGGCTCATTTGCGCTCGCCACACTGTCGGTAAGCCGGCGGTCGGCCTCCCGGCGCCGGTATGCTGGTCGCCGGGAGCCCGACCGCCGGCATACCATACCACACCCACTGTGTGACTGTAGGGTACCGCAGAATGTTGGTTATCGTTGACCAATGTGCGTCCAATGTCTGCGTCACACACAAGCAGTGGATTTCAGCACCTCCAGTGAGCGTCTCCATATGGGTCTACTATGATATCCCAGCTGTCGGGATCCCGGCGCCCAGCTTACCGGCGCCAGGATCACGAATGCCGGCAGTGGAACGAGTGCAAAAGAGCCCCTTGCGAGCTTGCTGCGCTCGCCACACTGCAGGCACGGTCACGCTATTAATTCTCACCTCCAGGGGTTTCGTGGACACCGCAAGAGGAGAATAGTTGTTGGGATCCCGGCACCGGTACGCTGAGCGCCGAGATCCAATCAGCCGGTATATCGAATGCTTCCACTCCATATAAATCCTGGCGCATGCCACATTTGCATAATGGGCCTAATTTATGTTTGTATGCAATGCTCACGCAAGGCAGCGGTTTTCAGTAGACTGCACATGTGCCAAGGTGCATTTGTGATGCCACCCTCTTATCGGGAGAGCTGTACTTTGCGATTTCTAAGTATAAATGGTGTTATATTTGCCCGTGAGTACCCTATGTAGGTGGCAGAATATATTGCATCATTACATTCCACCCCATATGAGGTTACAGGAGAAGATGTCTGACTGTATACTCTTCTAGTGCATGAAACAGTAGTAGCAGTAGCAGGGTCCATGGTGGTCATTCCGAGTTCATCGCTAGCTGCAATCGTTCACTGTGCAGCGATGAGGCTAAAAACTGCCACTTCTGCACATGCGTATGTGGCGCAGTGTGCACGCGCGTCGTACTATTCCAACGAACGATGTAGTTTTGCACAGGGTCTAGCGAAGCTTTTTAGTCACACTGGGTGCCGCAGAGTGATTGACATGAAGTGGGCGTTTCTGGGTGTAAACTGACCGTTTTCAGGGTATGTTCGAAAAAACGCAGGCGTGCCTGGAATAACGCAGGCGTGGCTGGGCGAATGCAGGGCGTGTTTGTGACGTCAAAACAAGAACTGAACAGTCTGAAGTGATCACAAGCGCTGAGTAGGTTTTGAACTACTCTAAAACTGCACAAAAAAACTTTGTAGCTGCTCTGCGATCCCTTCGTTCGCACTTCTGCTAAGCTAAAATACACTCCCAGTGGGCGGCGGCATAGCGTTTGCACGGCTGCTAAAAACTGCTAGCGAGCGATCAACTCGGAATGACCACCTATGACACCGCGTGTGGTTGGCAATTTAACGTTTTTTGGCAGTAAACATTCCATTTATTATTAGAGGTGATGTTTTCTTTAGCAGTGTGAAATATTTAGATTAGTTTGGGTTCGGTAAATTATGTGGAAAGTAGAGATGAGCGGGTTCGGTTTCTCTGAATCCGAACCCGCCAGAACTTCATGTTTTTTCTCACGGGTCCGAGCGACTCGGATCTTCCCGCCTTGCTCGGTTAACCCGAGCGCGCCCGAACGTCATCATGACGCTGTCGGATTCTCGCGAGGCTCGGATTCTATCGCGAGACTCGGATTCTATATAAGGAGCCGCGCGTCGCCGCCATTTTCACACGTGCATTGAGATTGATAGGGAGAGGACGTGGCTGGCGTCCTCTCCGTTTAGACACTTGATTTACTAATTTTGGGGAGCATTAGGAGTACTCAGTAGTGTACAGTGCAGAGTTTTGCTGATAGTGACTAGTGACCACCACTTTTATTTATAATCCGTTCTCTGCCTGAAAAAAGCGATACACAGCACACAGTGATTCAGTCACATACATACCATATCTGTGTGCACTGCTCAGGCTCAGGCCAGTGTGCTGCATCATCTATATATATTATATATCTGTCTGACTGCTCAGCTCACACAGCTTATAATTGTGGGGGAGACTGGGGAGCACTACTGCAGTGCCAGTTATAGGTTATAGCAGGAGCCAGGAGTACATAATATTATATTAAAATTAAACAGTGCACACTTTTGCTGCAGGAGTGCCACTGCCAGTGTGACTAGTGACCAGTGACCTGACCACCAGTATATAATATTAGTAGTATACTATCTCTTTATCAACCAGTCTATATTAGCAGCAGACACAGTACAGTGCGGTAGTTCACGGCTGTGGCTACCTCTGTGTCGGCACTCGGCAGCCCGTCCATAATTGTATATACCAGTGACCTAACCGTGGTTTTTTTTTCTTTCTTTATACATACATACTAGTTACGAGTATACTATCTCTTTATCAACCAGTCTATATATTAGCAGCAGACACAGTACAGTGCGGTAGTTCACGGCTGTGGCTACCTCTGTGTCGGCACTCGGCAGCCCGTCCATAATTGTATATACCACCTAACCGTGGTTTTTTTTTTCTTTCTTTATACATACATACTAGTTACGAGTATACTATCTCTTTATCAACCAGTCTATATATTAGCAGCAGACACAGTACAGTGCGGTAGTTCACGGCTGTGGCTACCTCTGTGTCGGCACTCGGCAGCCCGTCCATAATTGTATATACCACCTAACCGTGGTTTTTTTTTCTTTCTTTATACATACATACTAGTTACGAGTATACTATCTCTTTATCAACCAGTCTATATATTAGCAGCAGACACAGTACAGTGCGGTAGTTCACGGCTGTGGCTACCTCTGTGTCGGCACTCGGCAGCCCGTCCATAATTGTATATACCACCTAACCGTGGTTTTTTTTTCTTTCTTTATACATACATACTAGTTACGAGTATACTATCTCTTTATCAACCAGTCTATATATTAGCAGCAGACACAGTACAGTGCGGTAGTTCACGGCTGTGGCTACCTCTGTGTCGGCACTCGGCAGCCCGTCCATAATTGTATATACCACCTAACCGTGTTTTTTTTTTCTTTCTTTATACATACATACTAGTTACGAGTATACTATCTCTTTATCAACCAGTCTATATATTAGCAGCAGACACAGTACAGTGCGGTAGTTCACGGCTGTGGCTACCTCTGTGTCGGCACTCGGCAGCCCGTCCATAATTGTATATACCACCTAACCGTGGTTTTTTTTTCTTTCTTTATACATACATACTAGTTACGAGTATACTATCTCTTTATCAACCAGTCTATATATTAGCAGCAGACACAGTACAGTGCGGTAGTTCACGGCTGTGGCTACCTCTGTGTCGGCACTCGGCAGCCCGTCCATAATTGTATATACCACCTAACCGTGGTTTTTTTTTCTTTCTTTATACATACATACTAGTTACGAGTATACTATCTCTTTATCAACCAGTCTATATATTAGCAGCAGACACAGTACAGTGCGGTAGTTCACGGCTGTGGCTACCTCTGTGTCGGCACTCGGCAGCCCGTCCATAATTGTATATACCACCTAACCGTGGTTTTTTTTCTTTCTTTATACATACATACTAGTTACGAGTATACTATCTCTTTATCAACCAGTCTATATATTAGCAGCAGACACAGTACAGTGCGGTAGTTCACGGCTGTGGCTACCTCTGTGTCGGCACTCGGCAGCCCGTCCATAATTGTATATACCACCTAACCGTGGTTTTTTTTCTTTCTTTATACATAGATACTAGTTACGAGTATACTATCTCTTTATCAACCAGTCTATATATTAGCAGCAGACACAGTACAGTGCGGTAGTTCACGGCTGTGGCTACCTCTGTGTCGGCACTCGGCAGCCCGTCCATAATTGTATACTAGTATCCAATCCATCCATCTCCATTGTTTACCTGAGGTGCCTTTTAGTTGTGCCTATTAAAATATGGAGAACAAAAATGTTGAGGTTCCAAAATTAGGGAAAGATCAAGATCCACTTCCACCTCGTGCTGAAGCTGCTGCCACTATTCATGGCCGAGTCGATGAAATGCCAGCAACGTCGTCTGCCAAGGCCGATGCCCAATGGCATAGTACAGAGCATGTCAAAACCAAAACACCAAATATCAGTAAAAAAAGGACTCCAAAACCTAAAATAAAATTGTCGGAGGAGAAGCGTAAACTTGCCAATATGCCATTTACCACACGGAGTGGCAAGGAACGGCTGAGGCCCTGGCCTATGTTCATGGCTAGTGGTTCAGCTTCACATGAGGATGGAAGCACTCAGCCTCTCGCTAGAAAACTGAAAAGACTCAAGCTGGCAAAAGCACCGCAAAGAACTGTGCGTTCTTTGAAATCCCAAATCCACAAGGAGAGTCCAATTGTGTCGGTTGCGATGCCTGACCTTCCCAACACTGGACGTGAAGAGCATGCGCCTTCCACCATTTGCACGCCCCCTGCAAGTGCTGGAAGGAGCACCCGCAGTCCAGTTCCTGATAGTCAGATTGAAGATGTCAGTGTTGAAGTACACCAGGATGAGGAGGATATGGGTGTTGCTGGCGCTGGGGAGGAAATTGACCAGGAGGATTCTGATGGTGAGGTGGTTTGTTTAAGTCAGGCACCCGGGGAGACACCTGTTGTCCGTGGGAGGAATATGGCCGTTGACATGCCAGGTGAAAATACCAAAAAAATCAGCTCTTCGGTGTGGAGGTATTTCACCAGAAATGCGGACAACAGGTGTCAAGCCGTGTGTTCCCTTTGTCAAGCTGTAATAAGTAGGGGTAAGGACGTTAACCACCTCGGAACATCCTCCCTTATACGTCACCTGCAGCGCATTCATAATAAGTCAGTGACAAGTTCAAAAACTTTGGGTGACAGCGGAAGCAGTCCACTGACCAGTAAATCCCTTCCTCTTGTAACCAAGCTCACGCAAACCACCCCACCAACTCCCTCAGTGTCAATTTCCTCCTTCCCCAGGAATGCCAATAGTCCTGCAGGCCATGTCACTGGCAAGTCTGACGAGTCCTCTCCTGCCTGGGATTCCTCCGATGCATCCTTGCGTGTAACGCCTACTGCTGCTGGCGCTGCTGTTGTTGCCGCTGGGAGTCGATGGTCATCCCAGAGGGGAAGTCGTAAGCCCACTTGTACTACTTCCAGTAAGCAATTGACTGTTCAACAGTCCTTTGCGAGGAAGATGAAATATCACAGCAGTCATCCTACTGCAAAGCGGATAACTGAGTCCTTGACAACTATGTTGGTGTTAGACGTGCGTCCGGTATCCGCCGTTAGTTCACAGGGAACTAGACAATTTATTGAGGCAGTGTGCCCCCGTTACCAAATACCATCTAGGTTCCACTTCTCTAGGCAGGCGATACCGAGAATGTACACGGACGTCAGAAAAAGACTCACCAGTCTCCTAAAAAATGCAGTTGTACCCAATGTCCACTTAACCACGGACATGTGGACAAGTGGAGCAGGGCAGGGTCAGGACTATATGACTGTGACAGCCCACTGGGTAGATGTATGGACTCCCGCCGCAAGAACAGCAGCGGCGGCACCAGTAGCAGCATCTCGCAAACGCCAACTCTTTCCTAGGCAGGCTACGCTTTGTATCACCGCTTTCCAGAATACGCACACAGCTGAAAACCTCTTACGGCAACTGAGGAAGATCATCGCGGAATGGCTTACCCCAATTGGACTCTCCTGTGGATTTGTGGCATCGGACAACGCCAGCAATATTGTGTGTGCATTAAATATGGGCAAATTCCAGCACGTCCCATGTTTTGCACATACCTTGAATTTGGTGGTGCAGAATTTTTTAAAAAACGACAGGGGCGTGCAAGAGATGCTGTCGGTGGCCAGAAAAATTGCGGGACACTTTCGGCGTACAGGCACCACGTACAGAAGACTGGAGCACCACCAAAAACTACTGAACCTGCCCTGCCATCATCTGAAGCAAGAAGTGGTAACGAGGTGGAATTCAACCCTCTATATGCTTCAGAGGTTGGAGGAGCAGCAAAAGGCCATTCAAGCCTATACAATTGAGCACGATATAGGAGATGGAATGCACCTGTCTCAAGTGCAGTGGAGAATGATTTCAACGTTGTGCAAGGTTCTGATGCCCTTTGAACTTGCCACACGTGAAGTCAGTTCAGACACTGCCAGCCTGAGTCAGGTCATTCCCCTCATCAGGCTTTTGCAGAAGAAGCTGGAGGCATTGAAGAAGGAGCTAAAAGGGAGCGATTCCGCTAGGCATGTGGGACTTGTGGATGCAGCCCTTAATTCGCTTAACAAGGATTCACGGGTGGTCAATCTGTTGAAATCAGAGCACTACATTTTGGCCACCGTGCTCGATCCTAGATTTAAAGCCTACCTTGGATCTCTCTTTCCGGCAGACACAGGTCTGCTGGGGTTGAAAGACCTGCTGGTGACAAAATTGTCAAGTCAAGCGGAACGCGACCTGTCAACATCTCCTCCTTCACATTCTCCCGCAACTGGGGGTGCGAGGAAAAGGCTCAGAATTCCGAGCCCACCCGCTGGCGGTGATGCAGGGCAGTCTGGAGCGACTGCTGATGCTGACATCTGGTCCGGACTGAAGGACCTGACAACGATTACGGACATGTCGTCTACTGTCACTGCAAATGATTCTCTCAACATTGATAGAATGGTGGAGGATTATATGAGTGACCGCATGCAAGTAGGCACGTCACACAGTCCGTACTTATACTGGCAGGAAAAAGAGGCAATTTGGAGGCCCTTGCACAAACTGGCTTTATTCTACCTAAGTTGCCCTCCCACAAGTGTGTACTCCGAAAGAGTGTTTAGTGCCGCCGCTCACCTTGTCAGCAATCGGCGTACGAGGTTACATCCAGAAAATGTGGAGAAGATGATGTTCATTAAAATGAATTATAATCAATTCCTCCGCGGAGACATTGACCAGCAGCAATTGCCTCCACAAAGTACACAGGGAGCTGAGATGGTGGATTCCAGTGGGGACGAATTGATAATCTGTGAGGAGGGGGATGTACACGGTGATATATCGGAGGGTGAAGATGAGGTGGACATCTTGCCTCTGTAGAGCCAGTTTGTGCAAGGAGAGATTAATTGCTTCTTTTTTGGGGGGGGTCCAAACCAACCCGTCATATCAGTCACAGTCGTGTGGCAGACCCTGTCACTGAAATGATGGGTTGGTTAAAGTGTGCATGTCCTGTTTTGTTTATACAACATAAGGGTGGGTGGGAGGGCCCAAGGACAATTCCATCTTGCACCTCTTTTTTCTTTTCTTTTTCTTTGCATCATGTGCTGATTGGGGAGGGTTTTTTGGAAGGGGCATCCTGCGTGACACTGCAGTGCCACTCCTAGATGGGCCCGGTGTTTGTGTCGGCCACTAGGGTCGCTAATCTTACTCACACAGTCAGCTACCTCATTGCGCCTCTTTTTTTCTTTGCGTCATGTGCTGTTTGGGGAGGGTTTTTTGGAAGGGCCATCCTGCGTGACACTGCAGTGCCACTCCTAGATGGGCCCGGTGTTTGTGTCGGCCACTAGGGTCGCTAATCTTACTCACACAGCTACCTCATTGCGCCTCTTTTTTTCTTTGCGTCATGTGCTGTTTGGGGAGGGTTTTTTGGAAGGGCCATCCTGCGTGACACTGCAGTGCCACTCCTAGATGGGCCCGGTGTTTGTGTCGGCCACTAGGGTCGCTAATCTTACTCACACAGCTACCTCATTGCGCCTCTTTTTTTCTTTGCGTCATGTGCTGTTTGGGGAGGGTTTTTTGGAAGGGACATCCTGCGTGACACTGCAGTGCCACTCCTAGATGGGCCCGGTGTTTGTGTCGGCCACTAGGGTCGCTTATCTTACTCACACAGCGACCTCGGTGCAAATTTTAGGACTAAAAATAATATTGTGAGGTGTGAGGTATTCAGAATAGACTGAAAATGAGTGTAAATTATGGTTTTTGAGGTTAATAATACTTTGGGATCAAAATGACCCCCAAATTCTATGATTTAAGCTGTTTTTTAGTGTTTTTGGAAAAAAACATCCGAATCCAAAACACACCCGAATCCGCCAAAAATAATTCGGTGAGGTTTTGCCAAAACGCGTTCGAACCCAAAACACGGCCGCGGAACCGAACCCAAAACCAAAACACAAAACCCGAAAAATTTCAGGCGCTCATCTCTAGTGGAAAGTCACCATGTTGACATTCAGTATGTTGACGTGCAGTACAGGGCATTGATGGAATGTCGACAAGCAATTTTTAAGCTCCCCCTAATACTAACATTGTCAAGATGGCCTGTATGTCGACCTTTTCTCCATGTGGACATATTGCAGATGTCGATATGTTAGATGTCAACATTTTAACCATGTCGACCTGATAACATTCAAGATTCTGGTGTCGACGTGCATGCCAACACGGTAACTGCATACTGGAGATGTGCAGGGGGCATTTTTCGGGTTTTGTGTTTTGGTTTTGGATTCGGTTCCGCAGCCGTATTTTGGATTCGGACGCGTTTTGGCAAAACCTCCCTTAAGAATTTTTGTCGGATTCGGGTGCGTTTTGGATTCGGGTGTTTTTTTTTACAAAAACCCCTCAAAAACAGCTTAAATCATAGAATTTCGGGGTAATTTTGATCCTATAGTATTATTAACCTCAATAACCATAATTTCCACTCATTTCCAGTCTATTCTGAACACCTCAAACCTCACAATTTTGCTTTTAGGCCAAAAGGTTGCACCGAGGTCACTGGATGACTAAACTAAGCGACCCAAGTGGTCAGCACAAACACCTGGCCCATCTAGGAGTGGCACTGCAATGTCAGACAGGAGGGAGGATATAAAAAAAAGGCCCCTAACAGCACATGATGCAAAGACGAAAAAAAGGTGCACCGAGGTTGCTGTAGGCCTAAGATAAGCGACACAACCACCTTGCCCATCTAGTAGTGTCATGCAGTGGCTGAATGTCGAGAATGGGCCGCAATTGTCCGGTCCATTGACAGCATCTCCAGCATGCTCCAGTCACTTAAAAAAAATATATGCAATTGGTGGACTTATACGGCAGTACCCTAGGACTAATACAGCAGTACCCCTGGACTCATACGGCAGTGTCACACAGGATGGCACTTTTCAAAAACTAGGCCCCAAACAACACCCCATGCAAAGATGTCAAAGAGGTGCAATGAGGTAGCTGCATGACTAAGCCAAGCGACACAAACATTTTCAACTGGAATTATATGTCCAAATCACTGGAATTATTTGGCAAGATCACTGTAATTAATAATTATAAATCACAGATATTAATTTGTAAAATCACTGTAATGCTACGTCCAAATCACTGGAATTATTTGGCAAGATCACTGTAATTAATAATTATAAATCACAGATATTAATTGGTAAAATCACTGTAATGCTACATCCAAATCACTGGAATTAATTGGCAAAATTTCGCTATCGTCTGCCTAGTGAAGTGGAATCTAGATGGGATTTGGTACCGGGGACACAATAACTTCATCAACTGTCTAAATCCCACTGCACTAATGGCGGATAACGGGCGCACGTCTAACACTGCACTGATTATACCGAGCACTGATTATACTGAGCACTGATACTGATCAATGATTATACTGAGCACTGATTATACTGAGCACTGATTATAGTGATCACTGATTATACTGAGCACTGATGATACTGAGCACTGATGATACTACGGAGAACTGACACTGAGCAGCACGATGCAGCACAAGACAATGTATTAGTATTAGTGAGCAGCACAAAAGCCCTCTGGAATTGTCACCCCCCCCAGAATCCACTGTGACTGGAATGATGATGACCTATGCACAGTGACAGGACACTACCACAGCACCCTACAGCAGCAAGATGCAGCACAAGACACTGGACTATTAGTAATGTACTGTAGTATACTGGTCACCACAATGCATCACAAGACAATGAGCAGTGATACTGAGCACTGATGAGGATACTAGAACTGACACTGGGCAGTGAGATGCAGCACTGGACTATTGTACTGTAGTATACTGGTCACCACAATGCAGCACAAGACAATGAGCAGTGATACTGAGCGCTGATGAGGATACTAGAACTGACACTGGGCAGCGAGAACAGCACTGGACTATTGTACTGTAGTATACTGGTCACCACAATGCAGCACAAGACAATGAGTAGTGATACTGAGCACTGATGTGGATACTAGAACTGACACTGGGCAGCGAGATGCAGCACTGGACTATTGTACTGTAGTATACTGGTCACCACAATGAAGCACAAGACAATGAGTAGTGATACTGAGCACTGATGAGGATACTAGAACTGACACTGGGCAGCGAGATGCAGCACTGGACTATTGTACTGTAGTATACTGGTCACCACAATGCAGCACAAGACAATGAGCAGTGATACTGAGCACTGATGAGGATACCAGAAGTGACACTGAGCAGCGAGATGCAGCACTGGACTATTGTACTGTAGTATACTGGTCACCACAATGCAGCACAGATACTGAGCACTGATATTGAGCTGATATTGAGCTTTCCACTCAGAGAACGTAGCCACGTCCTCTCGCTCTCTCTACAATGCACGAGTGAAAATGGCGGCGACGCGCGGCTCTTTATATGGAATCCTAATCTTGCGTGAATCCGCCAGCGGGATGATGACGTTTTGCCTCGTTCAGGTTTTCCGAGTCAGGCGGGAAGAAACGAGGCTGCCTCGGACCAATGTAAACCACATGGAGTTTGGGGGGGTTCGGTTCTCTGAGAACCGAACCCGCTCATCTCTACTGCATACCCAAATGTTCTGCTCTAAATTATCTTACTAATGTGAATGTTGTACCTCGATTCTTCAGGTAGCCAGAAATGGTCGGTCGCCTGACAGAGTTTGTTTCTACCTGTAGGTGGCAGTCTATTTTACCAGTGAGCATAAGAGCTGTAAGAATTCTTCGGACATGTCCAGTAGGAGCAGCATTTACCATGGGGTCATTGGCATTGATTCTTATATAGAACTGTGTGGACGTGGAGTGTTTGTGACCGTCCGTGCAAATGGCAAACATGCAATGAGTGTGCCTCGAACGTATTTCCTCTGTGACCCCGGGGTGGAGAAAAACAAGTGATAAGAATCACACTGTATAAGTTATCTGTCTTATCTGTACTTTTATCTCTTTTGAACTCAGCGCTTGGTTATTTTTTTTTTTCATATTCTTTGATAAATATTCCCAAAACATTCCAACCAACCTGTTACGTACATATGCATCTATGGAGATTAGTTTATATAAAATGATTCAGTGAGATGTATTCTCTTATTAAATGTCTAATAAAGGTAACCTGGACTAGGACCCCGCCCTCACAATTGTACTTTGCTATTGTGACCATATACCTGAAACTTATCTAATGTGAGATCTTACACTATATGCCACACCTGTCCCCTTCACAGATACTGTATGTTCATTCCCTATTGATCCTCGCCTTTTTGAAGCAAGAGAACACATCGAGATTATAGTTTTCTCTGTCGGCAGAGAGAGACATTCATTAACCACTTAATGACTAGATGGTTTCCACCTGCCCAAGACCAGGATCGGACTGGCCCACAGGGGTACAGGGGGCCCACCTTCTCATCTGGGTATTAAGTTCTAGAATATGCACTTGAGTTATACATATGTCTATCATGCATGTACTATCAGTATTTACTATATTTATTCATCAAGGGGCTCATGGACTCTCCAATGGCTAGCCAAACTCTCTGGGGTGGCTGACCACACCCTTAAACATGGGCCCCTACTAATGCATTTCCCCAGTGGGCCCCTATGTCATTATTGCAGGTTACTTATGCGTCACCACCGAGAAGCCGAACAATCTTATTCTAAGGGGAGGTGTATCTAAGCCCGGAGAGATATAAAGTACCAACCAATCAGTTCCTAAGTGTCATTTTCAAACACAGCCTGCAACATGACAGAAAGGAGCGTCTTGGCTGGTACTTTATCTCTCTCCACTTTCTATCTCTTTAAGGCTTTGATAAATCTCCCCTCTATTTAAGAATGAGCCATAACCCCTTTAGCATTCACTAAAGGGTTTTTAACATCCACTCTGTATGTAGCAAATACCTATCCTCTGTGACTGTACCGAATTTGCCGTTCTATAGGTGGCCTTAGGGGTACAATCCCCATGGGGACTCAGCAAAAGCTTTTTCAGCTTCAGCGAAATCTTCCAGGCAGGGCTGAAGCGCAGATGGGCATCTCACGTTAGGTAACTACCTGTTGCTGGCAGCAGTAGGCTGCAAAGGACACTGCCAAGTAGGACGATGCAACAGGACTTCACTGGACAGTAATGTTAAGTACTGGGGGAATATTTGTTAGTGTCGCTGTGATACTAAATTAATTATGCTGCCATTATTTGGTTGTGACCTTAGACCACCAGACCTGTAAGCTTAACTCCATCACCTAAACATTGTTACAGGAAGTAGCCATTGTTTTTGTTTGTCCTGCCAGAGATGTTTAGGATTTGGTTACTTTGATATGTTTCTGTGGTGTGTTATTATTACCTTAGCTAGGTAGCTCAGTCTCTTCTTTACTTCTTGTTACATAAGTTGCTGTGAACTGGGCAATCAAAGACCTACAAACCAGTAGATGACTAAGGGGAAAGCAGTCTCTCTCCCTTTTGATGTGTTACAGAGATAAGAAATGGTCATTGTGTGCCTGACTTGCTCCCAGAGGTCACCTCACTGCGATCCCTCTTAGGAGCATGGGAGGTATTGTGAGATTGATTCCTCTGCTCATAGGCAAATGCAGGGGGGCGGGGGGGGGGGTCCAGTTGCACGGAAATCCCCCACCTTTTTGTAAGTGGCTCACATTATGACAACAGTAGCAATGGTATATAATATGATTACTAGAGCTGCTGCCACATCATGCAGTTTAAGGGACAGAGCTGAGCTGCTGCACATGCCCAGTAATAGGAGCTTCTTCTACCAAGTTTGCTGTGCGTGTGGTTCTCAGTCCTCAAACAGTGCACTGGACCAGAGAGTAGCTACCAGGAAGAAGAGACAGGAGCCTTACCATGAGGTGGGAGAATGTGTGCTTAGAAAGTGCAGTACTGCTTCTATTATGTTTGTGTATGTATTTACTATTGTATGTTTAACCTTTTCCTGGCCACTTTGTTTTATATAGCCTATACTAGAGACCATCTATAGTGACAAATATTATTACAGTACTCAATACAGTATGCAGTGTATAAAAAGACCAATATTTACATTAATGTCCTGGGTCGGTACTAGAGATGAGCGGGTTCGGTTCGTTGAGAACTGAAGCCCCCCGAACTTCACGTGGTTTACATGGATCCGAGGCAGCCTCGGTTCTTCCCGCCTTACTCGCAAAACCCGAACGGGGGAAAATGTCATCATCCCGCTGTCGGATTCTCGCGAGATTCGGATTCCATATAAAGAGCTACGCTCGCCGCCATTTTCACTCGTGCATTGTACATTGGCCCTCATTCCGAGTTGTTCGCTCGCTAGCTGCTTTTAGCAGCATTGCACACGCTAAGCCGCCGCCCTCTGGGAGTGTATCTTAGCTTAGCAGAATAGCCAACGAAAGATTAGCAGAATTGCGAATAGAAATTTCTTAGCAGTTTCTGAGTAGCTCCAGACTTACTCCTACACTGCGATCAGTTCAGTCCTTTTCGTTCCTGGTTTGACGTCACAAACACACCCAGCGTTCGCCCAGCCACTCCCGCATTTTTCCCTGACACGCCTGCATTTTTCCGCACACTCCCAGAAAACGGCCAGTTTCCGCCCAGAAACACCCACTTCCTGTCAATCACACTACGATCAGCAGAACGGTTAAAAAACTTTGTTAGGCCGTGAGTAAAATACCAAACTTTTGTGCAAATTTACTTGGTGCAGGCACACTGCGAACATTGCGCATGTGCAGTTTGCGACTAATCGCTCCGTAGCGGAAAAAAATAACGAGCGAACAACTCGGAATGAGGGCCATTGAGCAGAGAGGACGTGGCTACGTTCTCTGCCTGAAAAGCCATATATCAGCTAAATATCAGCTCAATATCTGTGCTCAGTATCAGTGCTGCATTGTGGTGACCAGTATACTACAGTACAATAGCCCATTGTTGTATCTCCGTGTCAGTTCTAGTATCCTCATCAGTGCTCAATATCTGTGCTCAGTATCAGTGATGCATTGTGGTGACCAGTATATAATACTACAGTACAATAGTCCATTGCTGTATCTTGCTGCTCCGTGTCAGTTCTAGTATCCTCATCAGTGCTCAATATCTGTGCTCAGTATCAGTGCTGCATTGTGGTGACCAGTATATAATACTACAGTACAATAGTCCATTGTTGTATCTTGCTGCTCCGTGTCAGTTCTAGTATCCTCATCAGTGCTCAATATCTGTGCTCAGTATCAGTGCTGCATTGTGGTGACCAGTATATAATACTACAGTACAATAGTCCATTGCTGTATCTTGCTGCTCCGTGTCAGTTCTAGTATCCTCATCAGTGCTCAATATCTGTGCTCAGTATCAGTGCTGCATTGTGGTGACCAGTATATAATACTACAGTACAATAGTCCATTGCTGTATCTTGCTGCTCCGTGTCAGTTCTAGTATCCTCATCAGTGCTCAATATCTGTGCTCAGCATCAGTGCTGCATTGTGGTGACCAGTATATAATACTACAGTACAATAGTCCATTGCTGTATCTTGCTGCTTCGTGTCAGTTCTAGTATCCTCATCAGTGCTCAATATCTGTGCTCAGTATCAGTGCTGCATTGTGGTGACCAGTATACAATACTACAGTACAATAGTCCATTGCTGTATCTTGCTGCTCCGTGTCAGTTCTAGTATCCTCATCAGTGCTCAATATCTGTGCTCAGTATCAGTGCTGCATTGGGGTGACCAGTATATAATACTACAGTACAATAGTCCATTGCTGTATCTTGCTGCTCCATGTCAGTTCTAGTATCCTCATCAGTGCTCAATATCTGTGCTCAGTATCAGTGCTGCATTGTGGTGACCAGTATATAATACTACAGTACAATAGTCCATTGCTGTATCTTGCTGCTCCGTGTCAGTTCTAGTATCCTCATCAGTGCTCAATATCTGTGCTCAGTATCAGTGCTGCATTGTGGTGACCAGTATATAATACTACAGTACAATAGTCCATTGCTGTATCTTGCTGCTCCGTGTCAGTTCTAGTATCCTCATCAGTGCTCAATATCTGTGCTCAGCATCAGTGCTGCATTGTGGTGACCAGTATATAATACTACAGTACAATAGTCCATTGCTGTATCTTGCTGCTTCGTGTCAGTTCTAGTATCCTCATCAGTGCTCAATATCTGTGCTCAGTATCAGTGCTGCATTGTGGTGACCAGTATACAATACTACAGTACAATAGTCCATTGCTGTATCTTGCTGCTCCGTGTCAGTTCTAGTATCCTCATCAGTGCTCAATATCTGTGCTCAGTATCAGTGCTGCATTGGGGTGACCAGTATATAATACTACAGTACAATAGTCCATTGCTGTATCTTGCTGCTCCATGTCAGTTCTAGTATCCTCATCAGTGCTCAATATCTGTGCTCAGTATCAGTGCTGCATTGTGGTGACCAGTATATAATACTACAGTACAATAGTTCATTGCTGTATCTTGCTGCTCCGTGTCAGTTCTAGTATCCTCATCAGTGCTCAATATCTGTGCTCAGTATCAGTGCTGCATTGTGGTGACCATTATATAATACTACAGTACAATAGTCCATTGCTGTATCTTGCTGCTCCGTGTCAGTTCTAGTATCCTCATCAGTGCTCAATATCTGTGCTCAGTATCAGTGCTGCATTGTGGTGACCAGTTTATAATACTACAGTACAATAGTCCATTTGCTGTATCTTGCTGCTCCGTGTCAGTTCTAGTATCCTCATCAGTGCTCAATATCTGTGCTCAGTATCAGTGCTGCATTGTGGTGACCAGTATATAATACTATAGTGCAATAGTCCATTGCTGTATCTTGCTGCTCCGTGTCAGTTCTAGTATCCTCATCAGTGCTCAGTATCACTACTCATTGTTGGCCGCCTGGACTGGGGCTTGTGAGTGACCCAGAGCATTCTATCAAACAAATAACAAGTGGCGCTTGACGATCAGAAAGTTGAAAACATTTATTTGTATAAAATGTATATAAGAATTACAACAACCTCCCGGGGGTAAAAAACAATATTAAAATATCACAATAATATAAATATGCACTGTATTGTAGCTCCGTATTCAAATTATAATAAAAACATCAATAGTGAATAATCTTATTTGCATACGATTAATTATTAATAACACCTGGAAGGTCATAAAGCGTACTGGGTTCAATATGTGCACAAAAATATAAAACTGTTATATGCTTAATCTAAGCAAGAATCACTCACGGCTGTATGCTTTTAAAGGATTGCATATATCACAAATTCATGGCAATGAACGGCTGGTGCAGGAAAAATAATTTTTAAATGCACAATTACCGCTGGGCAGGAGCTTCTTCGGTCCCTGCTCCCTGGTGCTGTCCCGTTGTCTGAAAAGAGACACACACCAGAGCCTCAGCGGATGCAATTGATGCCGCGCCGTGCGGGGAGTCCAGATGAGCCGTCCCCGCCGATCCACACCACCTCCGTTACCTCCGCGCTTTCCAAACGGAGGCTGTAAGCTGGTATTTCCGGAGTTACTGAGATGATTGGTCCGGGTGTATTCGGCCAGCAATCGGCCTGTCTTTGGTAAAGCAGACACCCGGTGTGAACTCCGTGCGCCGGTCTGCGCCGGGCTAGGAGGGAACGGCACCTGTAACTTCTACCGCCCCAACTTGAGATGGGCGGCTGGGGCTGTAGAGATGAAGACTGCAGTACGAATGTTCCTGACTGCAGTGGTTAGAACCGGGCTCCCATGCACGGTTCTAAAATGGATAAAAGGCAAACAGCTGTGTTGATCCTTAAAATACAAAGCCTGTATCCTTAACGCGTTTCAACACCAGCAGGGCGTCTTTTTCGAAAGATACCTGCCTTTCGAATTGCATCCGCTGAGGCTCTGGTGTGTGTCTCTTTTCAGACAACGGGACGGCACCAGGGAGCAGGGACCGAAGAAGCTCCTGCCCAGCGGTAATTGTGCATTTAAAAATTCTTTTTCCTGCACCAGCCGTTCATTGCCATGAATTTGTGATATATGCAATCCTTTAAAAGCATACAGCTGTGAGTGATTCTTGCTTAGATTATGCATATAACAGTTTTATATTTTTGTGCACATATTGAACCCAGTACGCTTTATGACCTTCCAGGTGTTATTAATAATTAATCGTATGCAAATAGGATTATTCACTATTGATGTTTTTATTATAATTTGAATACGGAGCTACAATACAGTGCATATTTATATTATTGTGATATTTTAATATTGTTTTTTACCCCCGGGAGGTTGTTGTAATTCTTATATACATTTTATACAAATAAATGTTTTCAACTTTCTGATCGTCAAGCGCCACTTGTTATTTGTTTGATAGTTTTGTTTTAAGGGACTGGCAATTCCCTTCTACAAGAGGCTGCTGACAATCATAGTGCAGTGCTACTCACCTGAGCGCATAGTTTTCCCTCTTTTTACCCAGAGCATTCTGTCTGGCACCTGGACTGAACCTTGGAGGTCATTCCGAGTTGTTCGCTCGCAAGGCGATTTTAGCAGAGTTGCTCACGCTAAGCCGCCGCCTACTGGGAGTGAATCTTAGCATCTTAAAATTGCGAACGACGTATTCGCAATTTTGCGATTACAAACTTCTTAGCAGTTTCAGAGTAGCTTCAGACTTACTCGGCATCTGCGATCAGTTCAGTGCTTGTCGTTCCTGGTTTGACGTCACAAACACACCCAGCGTTTGCCCAGACACTCCCCCGTTTCTCCAGCCACTCCTGCGTTTTTTCCGGAAACGGTAGCGTTTTTCCCCACACGCCCATAAAACGGCCTGTTTCCGCCCAGTAACACCCATTTCCTGTCAATCACACTACGATCGCCTGAGCGAAGAAAAAGCCGTGAGTAAAAATCCTAACTTCATAGCAATTTACTTGGCGCAGTCGCAGTGCGGACATTGCGCATGCGCACTAAGCGGAAAATCGCTGCGATGCGATGAAATTTACCGAGCGAACAACTCGGAATGAGGGCCTTTATACAGCCTGTCCCCAATCACATTATACCAGACCTACACCCCATCAATACACCAGCTGCCCCCCTATGATTATACAGCCTGTCCCCAATCACATTATACCAGACCTACACCCCATCAATACACCAGCTGCCCCCCCTATGATTAAATAGCCTGTCCCCAATCACATTATACCAGACCTACACCCCATCAATACACCAGCTGCCCCCCTATTATTATACAGCCTGTCCCCAATCACATTATACCAGACTTACACCCCATCAGTACACCAGCTGCCCCCCTATTATTATACAGCCTGTCCCCAATCACATTATACCAGACCTACACCCCATCAATACACCAGCTGCCCCCTATGATTATACAGCCTGTCCCCAATCACATTATACCAGACTTACACCCCATCTGTACACCAGCTGCCCCCCTATGATTATACAGCCTGTCCCCAATCACATTATACCAGACCTACACCCCATCAATACACCAGCTGCCCCCCTATTATTATACAGCCTGTCCCCAATCACATTATACCAGACCTACACCCCATCAATACACCAGCTGCCCCCTATGATTATACAGCCTGTCCCCAATCACATTATACCAGACTTACACCCCATCTGTACACCAGCTGCCCCCCTATGATTATACAGCCTGTCCCCAATCACATTATACCAGACCTACACCCCATCAATACACCAGCTGCCCCCCTATTATTATACAGCCTGTCCCCAAACACATTATACCAGACTTACACCCCATCAGTACACCAGCTGCCCCCCTATGATTATATATCCTGTCCCCAATCACATTGTACCAGCCAACATTGGGCCTAATTTAGACCTGATCCCAGCAGCAAACTATTTCTCTGATGGACAAAACCATGGCGAAGGGGGGAGGGGGGGGGGGGGGGGGCGCGACACGATATACTGTAAGATGTGCAGAGAGAGTTAAATTTGGGTGGGGTGTGTTCAAACTGAAATCTAAATTGCAGTGTAAAAATAAAGGACCAGTATTTACCCTGCACAGAAACAATATAACCAACCCACATCTAACTCTCTCTGCACGTTATAGCTGCCCTACTGCAGTGCACATGGGGGGTCATTCCGAGTTGTTCGCTCGTTGCCGATTTTCGCAACGGAGCGATTAAGGCAAAAATGCGCATGGTACGCAGTGTGCATGCGCTAAGTATTTTAGCACAAAACTTCGTAGATTTACTCACGTCCGAACGAAGAATTTTCATCGTTGAAGTGATCGGAGTGTGATTGACAGGAAGTGGGTGTTTCTGGGCAGAAACTGACCGTTTTCTGGGAGTGTGCGGAAAAACGCAGGCGTGCCAGGATAAAACGCGGGAGTGTCTGGAGAAACGGGGGAGTGGCTGGCCGAACGCAGGGCATGTTTGTGACGTCAAACCAGGAACGAAACGGGCTGAGCTGATCGCAGTGTAGGAGTAAGTCTCGAGCTACTCAGAAATTGCTAAGAATTATTTATTCGCAATTCTGCTACTCTTTCGTTCGCTATTCTGCTATGCTAAGATACACTCCCAGAGGGCGGCGGCCTAGCGTGAGCAATGCTGCTAAAAGCAGCTAGCGAGCGAACAACTTGGAATGAGGGCCATGGTTTTGCCCATTAGAGAAAGATTTTGCAGCTGCGATCAGGTCTGAATTAGGCCCATAATAAGAGCAGGTAATCCAAACTAAAAGCACCTCATATTTTGCAGTTAGTAAACTATGCCCATTATTAAATAAATCGTATTTGCTTACATTCAGAATATGGCACAGAGAGTCCCTGCCTCTATGAGGCTATACATTATAATGTCCTGTGATGTTCTATAGCTTAATATATTACCCAGTGCAGCTTGATGTTAATCTGTACTGTACTGTGGCACCATATACTGCCCTGTGATGTTCTGTCTCACATTGTACTGTGACACCCTACACTCTTCTTTTCTAATACATGCTGTCCTGTAATATTGTGTTTCTCTTACGTCCTAGAGGATGCTGGGGTCCACATTAGTACCATGGGGTATAGACGGGTCCACCAGGAGCCATTGGCACTTTAAGAGTTTGAGAGTGTCGGCTGGCTCCTCCCTCTATGCCCCTCCTACCAGACTCAGTTTAGAAAATGTGCCCGGAGGAGCCGGTCACAGGTAGGGGAGCTCTCCAGAGCTTTTCTAGTAAAATGTTATTTTAGAGTTTTTATTTTACAGGGAGGCTGCTGGCAACAGCCTCCCTGCATCGTGGGACTAAAAGGGGTAGTAGTGTCCACCCTGCGGGGTCTGAGCCATTGTCTCCGCTAACAGGACACTGAGCTCCTGAGGGGATAGAACGTTACCCGTCACAGGGGATCGCTCACCCCAGCAGCATGCCGCCACCCCCTTACACAGCTGAAGAATTGGTGGCGAGTGAGGCACCGACGCCCCTAGAAGGCAGGGGGTCGGTGTGAAGATGGCGGCAGCAGGGTAGGAGCGCAGGATTAACTGCGCTCCGGAAGGCTCAGTGATACATGGTGCACAACTGTGAGGGGCGCCCTGAGCCAGTGCTGCACCCTACACTGGTCCAAAAGCCTGTTGGGGTCCCCGGATCTCAGCCAGCACTCAATCCTCAGGCCAGTATAATCCTATGAAGAGCGGGAAGACAGCGCCATTTTGGGGGCGGAGCTCCTCCTCAGAGTGGGCCCAGCAGCGTTCAGCGCCATTTTCCTGCCTGCACAGCGCTGATCAGGAGAAACAGGTCCCTCCACAGCAACTCCAGCTATCTGTAAACGGCACCAGGGGTTTGTAGAAGGAAGGGTGGAGGCCGAAATATGACTGTGTATCCTATTAAGGTGCACAGTCAGCGCTGACAAGGGATCTCCCTTTGGTAATAAGCGCTGTGTGTGGGTCGGCTACAATCTCTGTGTCTCTCTTGCCGTTCTTGGGGGGGAAACTCTGTCTGCCCTCCCCTGTGTGTGTGTGGAGTGTTTGGTGGTCTCCTTTAGCTATGTCCAGGGACACTGTGTCATATGCTGCGGAGGATATGTCCTCCCAGGATGATCCCATTCCATGTAATCAGGATAGCACTGGGTTAGCACAGATTCCAGCAAGGGAACCTGAGTGGTTTTCCTCTATCAAATCTTGGATTTCTCAGATTTCAGACAGGATTGCATGCAATGAATCTGCAACCCAGGTATTACAGAACTCTATGGCAGTATGGCCCGATTCTGGTACCTCAGGACGCTCCGCTATATACCCCCACAAACGTGCGCTTGTTCATGTCACGCAAGATGACACGGACACCGATTCTGACGCCACAGACGATAATGGGGATGTGTTGCGGGGGTCTACCTCTCTTGCAAAAGGGGGACAATTGGTGATAGAGGCAATCAGGGATGTGTTGAATATTAATGAGACCACACCTGAGCAGGTTGAGGAGGCTTTTTTCACTGAAAATAAGAAAGCCTCGCTAACCTTCCCTGCGTCAAAGGAATTAAATGCTATATTTGAGAAAGCATGGGAAAACCCTGAGAAAAAATTCCAGATCCCTAAAAGGGTCCAGGTGGCGTTTCCTTTCCCTGAAGAGGGTAGGAAAAAATGGGAAAACCTGACAATTGTTGACGCATCTGTGTCCAGACTCTCAAAAAAGGTGGTTTTGCCTGTTCCGGGATCTACCGCCTTAAAGGAGCCAGCTGATCAAAAGATTGATAATACACTTAAATCAATGTACACTTCTTCGGGGGCCATATTATGTCCCACTATTGCTAGTGGATTGCAAAAGCTATAGTAAAATGGTCAGGCACCTTATTTGAGGATTTGGATACAATGGATAAGGGTGATGTTGAATTGTTTTTGCGTAACATTCACGATTCAGCAGGTTTTATGGTAGAATCCATGAAAGACCTGGGTTCCATGGCTGTTTCAGCTCGTCTGGGACTGTGGCTGTGCCAGTGGTCGGCCGACGCGGAATCCAGAAGAAGTGTGGAGTCCCTACCCTACACAGGTCAGGCTCTCTTTGGGGAAGCTTTGGATGCATGGATAGCCACGGCTACAGCGGGTAAGTCTCCATTTCTTCCCTCAGCTGCACCTGCTCCGAAGAAATCCTCCTCTTCATCAGCAGCATCACAGTCCTTTCGGCCTAACAAGCCTAGAAAGGCCAAACCGTCCAATACCTTCTTTAGGGGAGGTCGAGTTAAATCCAAGAAACCTACTGCTGCAGGTTCCCAGGAACAAAAGCCTGTCATGTACGCCAAAGTCCTCCGCATGACGGTGGACTGCGCGGCCTGGAAGTGGGGCCGGTGGGAGCGAGACTCAGAAAGCTCAGTCACGTCTGGGTATCGTCTGGCCTGGATCCCTGGATGATAGATATTGTATCCCAGGGATACAGGCTGGAATTTCAGAATCTCCCTCCTCACTGATTTTTCAAATCAGGCTTGCCAGTTCTACTGGTAGACAGAACTGTCCTACAAGAGGCTGTCCAGAAGTTGGTGGTGGCACAGGTCATTGTACCAGTTCCTTCTCATTTGCAAACCACAGGTTACTATTCGAACCTTTTCATGGTACCAAAACCGGATGGTTCGGTCAGGCCCATTCTGAACCTAAAATCACTGAACCTCTTTCTAAAGGAGTTCAAGTTCAAAATGGAGTCTCTCCGGGCGGTGATATCAGGTTTGGAAGAGGGGGGATTCCTGGTATCCCTGGATATCAAGGATGCGTAGCTCCACATTCCGGTTTGGCTGCCGCATCAGGCTTATCTCCGTTTTGCATTACTGGACTGTCATTTCCAGTTCCAGGCCCTGCCATTCGGCCTCTCAACAGCACCAAGGGTGTTTACCAAGGTGATGGCAGAGATGATGATTCTCCTCCGCAAACAAGGGGTGAACATCATTCCATATCTGGACGATCTGCTGATAAAGGCATCATTCAAGGAGAAGCTGTTGCAGTCCATTGTTCCCACAAAACACCTACTCAAACTCCATGGTTGGATTCTGAACCTTCCAAAATCACATTTGGAACCAACCCAGAGGTTGTCTTTTCTGGGGATGATCCTTGTCACAGAAGTGCAGAGGGTGTTTCTTCCACAGGAAAAGGCGTTGGTGATACAAACAATGGTCCGGGATGTCCTGAAGCCAGCCCGGGTGTCGGTTCATCAATGCATTCACCTTTTGGGAAAGATGGTGGCCTCTAACGAGGCTCTCCAGTACGGGAGGTTCCATCCTCGGGCCTTCCAACTGGATCTCCTGGACAAGTGGTCAGGATCTCATCTCCACATGCACCAGAGAATTCGTCTGTCGCCAAAGGCCAGGATTTCACTCCTCTGGTGGCTCCAATTGCCTCACCTTCTGGAGGGCCGCAGGTTCGGGATTCAGGACTGGGTCCGTCTAACCAAGGATGCGAGCCTTCGGGCTGGGGAGCAGTCACTCAAGGGGAAACCTTCCAAGGAAGGTGGTCAAGTCTGGAAGCCGGCCTGCCGATCAACCTACTGGAACTAAGAGCCGTCTACAACGGTCTTCTTCAGGCGGCCCATATTCTAAGAGATTGGGCCATTCAAGTACAGTGGGACAATGTAACAACGGTGGCTTACATAAACCGACAGGGTGGAACGAAGAGCAGAGCGGCAATGTCAGAGGTGTCAAGAATCATCCTCTGGGCAGAAAGACATGCGTTGGTGCTCTCAGCAATCTTCATTCTGGGAGTGGACAACTGGGAAGCAGACTTCCTCAGCAGACACAATCTCCATCCAGGGGAGTGGGGTCTCCATTCGGAGGTGTTCAAGGAAATAACAGACCTTTGGGGGTTACCCCAAATAGATATGATGGCCTCTCGTCTCAACAAGAAGCTTCGACGCTATTGTTCCAGGTCGAGGTACCCACAAGCAGTGGCAGTGGACGCCCTGGTGTCTCCGTGGGTGTTCCAGTCGGTGTACGTGTTTCCACCACTTCCACTCATTCCAAGAGTTCTAAAGCTCGTAAGGAGAACAAGAGTTCAAGCGATCCTCACTGCTCCAGACTAGCCAAAGCGGGCTTGGTACGCGGACCTTATGAATCTCTTGCAGGAAGAGCCAAGGCCTCTTCCTCTTCAGGAGTTCCTACTGCAGCAGGGGCCATTCGCCTATCAAGACTTACCGCGGCTACATTTGATGGCATGCAAGTTGAGCGCCTGATACTTGCTCGTAAGGGCATTCTGAAGAAGGTCATTCCTACCCTGATACAGGCTAGGAAAGGGGTAACGTCTAAGCATTACCATAGTATTTGAAAGAAATATGTCTTTTGGTGTGAGTCCAAGAAGTTTCCTACAGTGGAGTTTCAACTGGGACGTTTCCTCCTCTTCCTGCAAGCAGGTGTGTATATGGGCCTGAGGTTGGGATCTGTGAAGGTCCAGATTTCGGCCCTGTCCATGTTCTTCCAGAAACAATTGGCTGCCCTCCCTGAGGTTCAGACCTTTTTGAAGGGAGTTCTGCACATTCAACCTACCTTTGCACCACCTACGGCGCCTTGGGACCTTAACGTGGTGTTGCAGTTCCTCCAGTCAGACTGGTTTGAGCCTCTACAGGAGGTTGAGGTCAAATTTCTTACATGGAAGGCTGTCACGTTGTTGTCCTTAGCTTCTGCTAGACGTGTGTCAGAATTGGGGGCTTTGTCTTGTAAAAGCCCTTACTTGATCTTCCACGGAGATAGAGCTGAGCTCCGGACACGTCAGCAGTTTCTTCCAAAGGTTGTGTCAGCATTTCATATCAACCAACCTATTGTGGTGCCAGTGGCTACTGACTCCTCAATTTCGTCAAAGTCCTTGGATGTTGTAAGGGCTTTGAGAATCTATGTGAAGAGGACTGCTCGTCACAGGAAATCGGACACTTTGTTTGTCCTGTATGATCCCAAGGAAATTGGTCCTGCTTCGAAGCAGACTATATCTCGCTGGATTAGATTCACTATCCAGTATGCTTATTCTACGGCAGGACTGCCGTGTTCAAAATCTGTTAAGGCCCACTCTACTCGTAAGGTGGGGTCTTTCTGGGCGGCTGCCCGGGGTGTCTCAGTGTTACAACTTTGCCGAGCAGCAACTTGGTCTGGGTCGAACACGTTTGCTAAGTTCTACAAGTTCGATACTTTGGCCTCTGATGATCTGAAGTTAAGTCAATCAGTTCTGCAGGAGCCTCCGCGCTCTCCCTCCTGTTCTGGGAGCTTTGGTACATCCCCATGGTACTAATGTGGACCCCAGAATCCTCTAGGACATAAGAGAAAATAGGATTTTGGTACCTACCGGTAAATCCTTTTCTCGTAGTCCGTAGAGGATGCTGGGCGCCCGCCCAGCGCTTCATTTTCTTGCAACCGTTATCTGGTTCAGTACAACTTTGTTTAGTTATGTACTGCATTGTTACTTGGTAAGTACTGTTTCAGCAGTTGCTGAGTTTTTCAAGCTAGTTGACTTGACATGCCTTGTATGTGTGAGCTGGTATGAATCTCACCACTATCTGTGTATAATCCTTCTCTCGAAGATGTCCGTCTCCTTGGGCACAGTTTCTAAACTGAGTCTGCTAGGAGTGGCATAGAGGGGGGAGCCAGCCCACACTCTCAAACTCTTAAAGTGCCAATGACTCCTGGTGGACCCGTCTATACCCCATGGTACTAATGTGGACCCCAGCATCCTCTACGGACTACGAGAAAAGGATTTACCGGTAGATGACCAAAATCCTATTTTTAAATACTACTGCTCTATTACACTGTACTGTGTTGCTATATTCTACCATGTGCTACTGTTCCTTGAATAATCCCTGATGTGGTTATATGTATTTGATGGTAAGAAATAAAATGCGTGTTTTTTTTTATTGGGCAATAACGATGACATAATCAAGCTATTAGGCATCTGATACCCCTTTCACACATGCACCTATCGTCCGGGTTTTTGCATGTCAATGCGCATCAACCTGGGATTTTTGCATATGTGAAAGGAAACATCCCGGGAACTCAGTTCAAGGTACAGGCGCTGAGGCCCGGGAATCTTCCGGCTTGCTAGACACGGCAAATTCTTGGGTCACATCTGAAAGCATCATAACTCTGTCATTTATCCAATGCTCAGCTTAGAGAGAGCTGTGTACCTCTGTGCTGCCCTGTGATACCGTATGCCTCCCTATTCAGTACTTTTACAGTACATATTGCTAGAGATGAGCGGGTTCGGTTCCTCTGAATCCGAACCCGCCCGAACTTCAGGTTTTTTACACGGGTCCGAGCAGGCTCGGATCTTCCCGCCTTGCTCGGCTAACCCGAGCGCGCCCGAACGTCATCATCACGCTGTCGGATTCTCGCGAGGCTCGGATTCTATCGCGAGACTCGGATTCTATATAAGGAGCCGCGCGTCGCCGCCATTTTCACACGTGCATTGAGAGTCATAGGGAGAGGACGTGGCTGGCGTCCTCTCCGTTTAGAGAAGAGAGAGACACAGTATTTTGGGGAGCATTATTAGGAGGAGTACTACTATACTGTATACTACTATACTACTTGCTGAAGTGATATTTATAGATTAGATAATAGATAGTGTGACTGTAAGTGTATTATCTGACTTGTGGGGGAGACACTGACAGTGGGGAGCAGTTAGAGTCTGAGAGCAGGACTCAGGAGTACATATAACGTACAGTGCACACTTTTGCTGCCAGAGTCAGTGCCACACTGCCATTGTTGTGACCACACTGACCACCAGTATAATAATATATTTTGTGATTGTCTGCTTAGGCCTCGGAGTACTAGTTGCAAGTTGCAACGTGACCTGAAGTGACCACCAGTTTAAAAATCAATCACCACCAGTTTAATATATATATATATATATATATATATATATATATAATTGTATATAATATATATATATATATATAATATTGTATACCACCTACCCGTGGTTTTTTTTTTTTTTCATTCTTCTTTATACATACTACTATAGTAGCTTACTGTAGCAGTCTGCGGTGCTGTGCTGACCTGACAGTGTCCAGCAGGTCCGTCATCAGTCATTACATAATAAATATATATAGTACCTGTCCGGCTGCAGTACTAGTGATATTATATTGATTTCATCTCATTATCAATAATTTATCATCCAGTCTAGACTCTATATTAGCAGCAGACACAGTACGTTAGTCCACGGCTGTAGCTACCTCTGTGTCGGCACTCGGCAGTCCATCCATAATTGTATACCACCTACCCGTGGTTTTTTTTTTTCTTTCTTCTTTGTACATACTACTATAGAGTATAGTAGCTTACTGTAGCAGTCTGCGGTGCTGCTGAGCTGACAGTGTCCAGCAGGTCCGTCATCAGTCATCATTACCTAATAAATATATTATCTACCTGTCCGGCTGCAGTACTAGTGATATTATATATACATACATATATATATTGATTTCATCTCATTATCAATCATCCAGTCTATATTAGCAGCAGACACAGTACGTTAGTCCACGGCTGTAGCTACCTCTGTGTCGGCACTCGGCAGTCCATCAATAATTGTATACCACCTACCCGTGGGTTTTTTTTTCTTTCTTCTTTGTACATACTACTATAGTATAGTAGCTTACTGTAGCAGTCTGCGGTGCTGCTGAGCTGACAGTGTCCAGCAGGTCCGTCATCAGTCATCATTACCTAATAAATATATTATCTACCTGTCCGGCTGCAGTACTAGTGATATTATATATACATACATATATATATATTGATTTCATCTCATTATCATCCAGTCTATATTAGCAGCAGACACAGTACGGTAGTCCACGGCTGTAGCTACCTCTGTGTCGGCACTCGGCAGTCCATCCATAAGTATACTAGTATCCATCCATCTCCATTGTTTACCTGAGGTGCCTTTTAGTTGTGCCTATTAAAATATGGAGAACAAAAATGTTGAGGTTCCAAAATTAGGGAAAGATCAAGATCCACTTCCACCTCGTGCTGAAGCTGCTGCCACTAGTCATGGCCGAGACGATGAAATGCCAGCAACGTCGTCTGCCAAGGCCGATGCCCAATGTCATAGTACAGAGCATGTCAAATCCAAAACACCAAATATCAGTAAAAAAAGGACTCCAAAACCTAAAATAAAATTGTCGGAGGTGAAGCGTAAACTTGCCAATATGCCATTTACCACACGGAGTGGCAAGGAACGGCTGAGGCCCTGGCCTATGTTCATGGCTAGTGGTTCAGCTTCACATGAGGATGGAAGCACTCAGCCTCTCGCTAGAAAACTGAAAAGACTCAAGCTGGCAAAAGCACCGCAAAGAACTGTGCGTTCTTCGAAATACCAAATCCACAAGGAGAGTCCAATTGTGTCGGTTGCGATGCCTGACCTTCCCAACACTGGACGTGAAGAGCATGCGCCTTCCACCATTTGCACGCCCCCTGCAAGTGCTGGAAGGAGCACCCGCAGTCCAGTTCCTGATAGTCAGATTGAAGATGTCAGTGTTGAAGTACACCAGGATGAGGAGGATATGGGTGTTGCTGGCGCTGGGGAGGAAATTGACCAGGAGGATTCTGATGGTGAGGTGGTTTGTTTAAGTCAGGCACCCGGGGAGACACCTGTTGTCCGTGGGAGGAATATGGCCGTTGACATGCCTGGTGAAAATACCAAAAAAATCAGCTCTTCAGTGTGGAGGTATTTCAACAGAAAAGCGGACAACAGGTGTCAAGCCGTGTGTTGCCTTTGTCAAGCTGTAATAAGTAGGGGTAAGGACGTTAACCACCTCGGAACATCCTCCCTTATACGTCACCTGCAGCGCATTCATAATAAGTCAGTGACAAGTTCAAAAACTTTGGGTGACAGCGGAAGCAGTCCACTGACCAGTAAATCCCTTCCTCTTGTAACCAAGCTCACGCAAACCACCCCACCAACTCCCTCAGTGTCAATTTCCTCCTTCCCCAGGAATGCCAATAGTCCTGCAGGCCATGTCACTGGCAATTCTGACGATTCCTCTCCTGCCTGGTATTCCTCCGATGCATCCTTGCGTGTAACGCCTACTGCTGCTGGCGCTGCTGTTGTTGCTGCTGGGAGTCGATGGTCATCCCAGAGGGGAAGTCGGAAGACCACTTGTACTACTTCCAGTAAGCAATTGACTGTCCAACAGTCCTTTGCGAGGAAGATGAAATATCACAGCAGTCATCCTGCTGCAAAGCGGATAACTGAGGCCTTGACAACTATGTTGGTGTTAGACGTGCGTCCGGTATCCGCCGTTAGTTCACAGGGAACTACACAATTTCTTGAGGTAGTGTGCCCCCGTTACCAAATACCATCTAGGTTCCACTTCTCTAGGCAGGCGATACCGAAAATGTACACAGACCTCAGAAAAAGACTCACCAGTGTCCTAAAAAATGCAGCTGTACCCAATGTCCACTTAACCACGGACATGTGGACAAGTGGAGCAGGGCAGGGTCAGGACTATATGACTGTGACAGCCCACTGGGTAGATGTATGGACTCCCGCCGCAAGAACAGCAGCGGTGGCACCAGTAGCAGCATCTCGCAAACGCCAACTCTTTCCTAGGCAGGCTACGCTTTGTATCACCGCTTTCCAGAATACGCACACAGCTGAAAACCTCTTACGGCAACTGAGGAAGATCATCGCGGAATGGCTTACCCCAATTGGACTCTCCTGTGGATTTGTGGCATCGGACAACGCCAGCAATATTGTGTGTGCATTAAATATGGGCAAATTCCAGCACGTCCCATGTTTTGCACATACCTTGAATTTGGTGGTGCAGAATTTTTTTAAAAACGACAGGGGCGTGCAAGAGATGCTGTCGGTGGCCAGAAGAATTGCGGGACACTTTCGGCGTACAGGCACCACGTACAGAAGACTGGAGCACCACCAAAAACTACTGAACCTGCTCTGCCATCATCTGAAGCAAGAAGTGGTAACGAGGTGGAATTCAACCCTCTATATGCTTCAGAGGTTGGAGGAGCAGCAAAAGGCCATTCAAGCCTATACAATGGAGCACGATATAGGAGGTGGAATGCACCTGTCTCAAGCGCAGTGGAGAATGATTTCAACGTTGTGCAAGGTTCTGATGCCCTTTGAACTTGCCACAAGTGAAGTCAGTTCAGACACTGCCAGCCTGAGTCAGGTCATTCCCCTCATCAGGCTTTTGCAGAAGAAGCTGGAGACATTGAAGGAGGAGCTAACACGGAGCGATTCCGCTAGGCATGTGGGACTTGTGGATGGAGCCCTTAATTCGCTTAACAAGGATTCACGGGTGGTCAATCTGTTGAAATCAGAGCACTACATTTTGGCCACCGTGCTCGATCCTAGATTTAAAGCCTACCTTGGATCTCTCTTTCCGGCAGACACAAGTCTGCTGGGGTTGAAAGACCTGCTGGTGACAAAATTGTCAAGTCAAGCGGAACGCGACCTGTCAACATCTCCTCCTTTACATTCTCCCGCAACTGGGGGTGCGAGGAAAAGGCTCAGAATTCCGAGCCCACCCGCTGGCGGTGATGCAGGGCAGTCTGGAGCGACTGCTGATGCTGACATCTGGTCCGGACTGAAGGACCTGACAACGATTACGGACATGTCGTCTACTGTCACTGCATATGATTCTCTCACCATTGAAAGAATGGTGGAGGATTATATGAGTGACCGCATCCAAGTAGGCACGTCACACAGTCCGTACTTATACTGGCAGGAAAAAGAGGCAATTTGGAGGCCCTTGCACAAACTGGCTTTATTCTACCTAAGTTGCCCTCCCACAAGTGTGTACTCCGAAAGAGTGTTTAGTGCCGCCGCTCACCTTGTCAGCAATCGGCGTACGAGGTTACATCCAGAAAATGTGGAGAAGATGATGTTCATTAAAATGAATTATAATCAATTCCTCCGTGGAGACATTGACCAGCAGCAATTGCCTCCACAAAGTACACAGGGAGCTGAGATGGTGGATTCCAGTGGGGACGAATTGATAATCTGTGAGGAGGGGGATGTACACGGTGATATATCGGAGGATGATGATGAGGTGGACATCTTGCCTCTGTAGAGCCAGTTTGTGCAAGGAGAGATTAATTGCTTCTTTTTTGGTGGGGGTCCAAACCAACCCGTCATTTCAGTCACAGTCGTGCGGCAGACCCTGTCACTGAAATGATGGGTTGGTTAAAGTGTGCATGTCCTGTTTATACAACATAAGGGTGGGTGGGAGGGCCCAAGGACAATTCCATCTTGCACCTCTTTTTTCTTTAATTTTTCTTTGCGTCATGTGCTGTTTGGGGAGGGTTTTTTGGAAGGGACATCCTGCGTGACACTGCAGTGCCACTCCTAGATGGGCCCGGTGTTTGTGTCGGCCACTAGGGTCGCTTATCTTACTCACACAGCTACCTCATTGCGCCTCTTTTTTTCTTTGCGTCATGTGCTGTTTGGGGAGGGTTTTTTGGAAGGGACATCCTGCGTGACACTGCAGTGACACTCCTAGATGGGCCCGGTGTTTGTGTCGGCCACCAAGGTCGCTTATCTTACTCACACAGCTACCTCATTGCGCCTCTTTTTTTCTTTGCGTCATGTGCTGTTTGGGGAGGGTTTTTTGGAAGGGACATCCTGCGTGACACTGCAGTGACACTCCTAGATGGGCCCGGTGTTTGTGTCGGCCACTAGGGTCGCTTATCTTACTCACACAGCTACCTCATTGCGCCTCTTTTTTTCTTTGCGTCATGTGCTGTTTGGGGAGGGTTTTTTGGAAGGGACATCCTGCGTGACACTGCAGTGACACTCCTAGATGGGCCCGGTGTTTGTGTTGGCCACTAGGGTCGCTTATCTTACTCACACAGCTACCTCATTGCGCCTCTTTTTTTCTTTGCGTCATGTGCTGTTTGGGGAGGGTTTTTTGGAAGGGACATCCTGCGTGACACTGCAGTGACACTCCTAGATGGGCACGGTGTTTGTGTCGGCCACTAGGGTCGCTTATCTTACTCACACAGCTACCTCATTGCGCCTCTTTTTTTCTTTGCGTCATGTGCTGTTTGGGGAGGGTTTTTTGGAAGGGACATCCTGCGTGACACTGCAGTGACACTCCTAGATGGGCCCGGTGTTTGTGTCGGCCACTAGGGTCGCTTAGCTTAGTCGACCTAGGTGCAAATTTTAGGACTAAAAATAATATTGTGAGGTGTGAGGTATTCAGAATAGACTGAAAATGAGTGTAAATTATGGTTTTTGAGGTTAATAATACTTTGGGATCAAAATGACCCCCAAATTCTATGATTTAAGCTGTTTTTTAGGGTTTTTTGAAAAAAACACCCGAATCCAAAACACACCCGAATCCGACAAAAAAAATTCGGTGAGGTTTTGCCAAAACGCGGTCGAACCCAAAACACGGCCGCGGAACCGAACCCAAAACCAAAACACAAAACCCAAAAAATTTCCGGCGCTCATCTCTATATTGCTTGGTGATTACCTAGCTCACACTATACTGCTCTGTGTTACCATATGCCACCCAGTACTCTTCTATACTGGAGCATTGTGGTCTGTTTGGTAAGGCCCTGTGTCGCACTGTACTGCACTGCTTTACCATATGCCCTGCTGTTCTGTTCAGTAGTATATGCACGTCTGCAAATATGCCCAAGTGGTGTCCGTCTAATACTATACTGCTCTGTGTTACCATATGCTCTGTTGTGCTGCTCAGTAGTATTACAGACCACACATACGCCAAAGTGGTGTCCTGTCCAGTACTATACTGCTATGTGTTACCATATACCTTCCACTCCCACCCCACCCCTGTGCTCTTCTGTACCATTATATTCTGTACATAGGCCCTCATTCCGAGTTGTTCGCTCGCAAGCTGCTTTTAGCAGCATTGCACACGCTAAGCCGCCGCCCTCTGGGAGTGAATCTTAGCTTATCAAAATTGCGAACGAAAGATTAGCAGAATTGCGAATAGACACTTCTTAGCAGTTTCTGAGTAGCTCCACACTTACTCGGCAACTGCGATCGGTTCAGTCAGTTTCGTTCCTGGTTTGACGTCACAAACACACCCAGCGTTCGCCCAGACACTCCCCCGTTTCTCCAGCCACTCCCGCGTTTTTCCCAGAAACGGCAGCGTTTTTTCACACACACCCATAAAACGGCCTGTTTCCGCCCAGAAACACCCACTTCCTGTCAATCACACAACGATCACCAGAACGAAGAAAAAACCTGGTAATGCCGTGAGTAAAAAACCTAACTGCATAGCAAATTTACTTGGCGCAGTCGCACTGCGGACATTGCGCATGCGCATTAGCGACTAATCGCTCCGCTGCGAGAAAAAAATAACGAGCGAACAACTCGGAATGACCCCCATAGTCCATAGGGTTGTCCTGTATGGTCCTTTACTGCTCTGTGTTGCCGTATGCTATGCTCTTCCGTATCATTACATTATAGCCTACACCCATACGGTGCCCTGTATAGCACTATACTCCTCTGTGATGCCATGATGCTCTACTGTGCTGCAGGATTGGACTGGCCCACAGGGGTACAGGGCAACCCCCGGTAGGCCCACTGCCCCTGGGGCACTCTCCCATCTCCTCCTCTAAGGATCAGATTTTGCAGTAGAATTACACATTATTCATTTGTTACATTATGCCATACTTGCCGACTTTTAATATCTCCGGGAGAAGTCTGGAGAGGAGACACTGCAGGAGACTTCGGGAAACACTGCGGGTCCGCGGAAAGAGGGCGGGGCTAAAATGGTGCGATTTGCATCATTTTAACCCCTTCCCCACCCCATGAACTCGTGTATACGGGAGTTTATCTCTTCATCCTGCCCGCATCACTAGGGTGCGAGCAGGATGCGGGAAACCTGCCTACTCTTCCGGGGGTGCAGGGGGCTACCCCAAAAAACAGGAGCCTCCCGCAGCTTCCGGGAGAGTAACCAAGTATGCATTATACTGCACAGGACTATAGTGTACTTTATACAGTGTATTGCTGTTATTAATCTGGTACATTATCATGCATGCACTAGCAATATTTACTATATATATTTATCAAGGGGCCCAGACCATGCACCCACTTATGGTATGCCAGGCCTCTAAGCATGGGCCCCTGCCACTGCATTTCTCTGCTCTTGACCCTGCATGGGCCCCTGTCACTGCATTTCTCCGCTCCTGACCATGCATGGGCCCCTGCCACTGCATTTCTCCGCTCCTGATCCTGCATGGGCCCCTGCCACTGCATTTCTCCGCTCCTGACCCTGCATGGGCACCTGCCACTGCATTTCTCCGCTCCTGACCCTGCATGAGCCCCTGCCACTGCATTTCTCCGCTCCTGACCCTGCATGGGACCCTGCCACTGCATTTCTCCGCTCCTGACCCTGCATGGGCCCCTGCAGGGGCGGATTGGGAACAATAAGCGGCCCTGGAAAAATTTGTACTAGTGGCCCCACATGGGCAGCACCAGAGGTGTAAGGTCTAGCCATGGGCCATGGCAGCAGCACACTCCCCCCAAGACTTTACAGATAGTGGACATGTCCAGCACCAAGGGGGAAGTTAAAAAGAAATAAAATTAAATATTATGAGCACATTATATGATACACCTTCAGAATTTAGGATATTATATCATTCTTTAGAAATATATCTTTTCTTGCTTATTACACCAACCGTATCCCAATCACTATTCACTCAATCTTATATGTCAGCCAAGCAGGCAGACAGAGCATACACTAGATCATCTGCAATCACAGGCTAAGTGGCAAAGTCATTTTCATATATGCAAATTATTTAGCATCTTCATTATGTCTATAAAAAGGACCACATGTCCTCAAACAAAACAGGCCCCACGGGTGCGTCGGCCCACCGGGAATCTTCCCTGTAAACCCTATGGCAATCCGCCTCTGCAGGGCCGTCTTTTCGTATGGGCTCAATGGGCTCTTGCCCAAGGGCCCCAGGAGTATAAGGGCCCTAGGCTGATAGCTGAGGGTCTCCTCTTTCCAGGGGTACCAGATTTTTGAAAATCGGCCCTGGGGAACCGGAGATATCTGACTTGAAAGCAGTGGTCCCCATCCAAGCCTGTTAATTGCTCTTCCCAGCCAGATAGCTTTGATTCTGTCTAACTTAGAGTTTTTCTGAGGATATACTCCAAAAAGTGGGAGTCTCCCCTTTCGGTGGACACTGGCAGCTTGTCTCTACTATGCCCAGAACCAGAGATATCAGCCTTCCAGCAGCTGGTCCCTGCTCCAGCTCCACATGCCTAATATGCAGTTTTAGATTTTCATTGGTGGATTGATCTGGCTCCTGAACTCTGATCCCCAAGTCCCCAGAACCTTCTGAAAGGTGGGACTCTCTAGTTTTTTGTTTATCCCATTCAAATCTAAGAAATATATTTTCCGGAACTTGAGATATCTGCAGTCAAGCAAGCTGCCCTCCCATCGGAAAATGATGAATATTAAGCCCACTCCACTATCTACCCCTCCCCTATGTATTATGCACCCCCTACCACCCTGGAAGTCATGTACCAGGGCTTCTTCATTCAGTCCAATGTCCCCTTCTACAGTTTAGCCCCATCTGTGCAGTAAAGGAGTAATTATCAAAAATTACTGTTCCAGGTCCTACATGCTGAGCGGAAGATAGAACAACCCCTACCGCCCACGGGACATCAAAGCTGCCACTGATAGCGCCCCCTCTCCCCTACCGCTGGAAGATGGGTAGGGGGCCCAGTGCATTGCTGTGCCCAGGGGCCTACACTGCTGTTAAGACGGCCCTGCGCCTCTGGGCCCCTGGCACTGCATTTCTCCGCTCCTGACCCTGCGATTTAAGCTAAAACATTTTCAAAATCTGAACGACGACCTGATGTTTTCATTTTACTAGATACATCCCACAGAGATCTGCAGCAGTAAGAGGGCTGACAACTGTCTTCCTGTAATGAGTTCAGGGGGTGTTTCCCGGAGTGATGGAAGACAGGTTATTGGCGTGGAATGCTTGTATAAAGCAGCAGTACAGCAGCACATGCCAGAAGAGAACCACGGTATGTGCAGACCACTCACATGTATTCGCTTCAAATGAAATGACCCGCCATGCCTTTGGTATATCTATGATGTGCAGTTCTGTACCCATCCCTCTCCTTGTCACACTGAAGGAGCTATAAAGTGTGACACATTACACATTCTGGAGAAAGCCCTATTCCCCTCCGCTGCATGACAGACATAGCTCTCATCCCCTGCACGCTGTATTTATGGGAGATTGGAACTGTGCTCTTGGTGCTGTTTCCTGGGTGTACAAACCTCACAAGTTTTCAGAAAACTACGGACAAGTTTAATAAAAACATTCCAATTGTAAAGCGCAACGGAATTTGCTGCGCTATATAAGAAACTGTTAATAAATAAATAAATAATTGCAAGGAATTTTGGAACTAGCAAAAATCGCAGTAAAAGGCTGAATAATCCCACTGTCTCCAGCAGGTGCCATCATAGAGCTAATAATGTAGCACTAGCAGCCAGTTCCTGGCTCCTTCTACAGCGTGTGTGTGTGTGTGTGTTAGAGCCGCCACAGAAAGTGTCATAGATTACAGAATCACACTCGGGTTTATTTACTAAGCGGCGGCTTGTAAAGGCCGGAAATTTAAATGGGAAATGGTTTTATACCAAAACACCCCATGTTATGCTGTTAAAAAGCATTACCCTTTTAAATTTCAGGCTTAAACACGCCAGACAGCAAAAGCCGCCATTTAGTAAATAAGCCCTCAGTCTGCACCCAGGTGACCCGTAAGTTGTAACCTGACACCACGTTATCTTCACATAGTGGGCGACATTCCCTCTCAAGGGAGACTTGGAATCATGGGGCAGATGCATTAACCTGGAGACGGCATAAGGAAGTAATAAACAAGTGATAAGTGCAAGGTGATAAACGCACCAGCCAATCAGCTCCTAACTGTCAATTTGCATACTGGAGCTGATTGGCTTGTGCGTTTATCACCTTGCACTTATCACTGGTTTATCACTTCCTTCTGCCTTCTCCAGGTTAATACTTCTGCCCCACTGTACCTATATAATACACTGATCTGTACTCGGATCAGTCCCAGGAAGGTGCTGACTGAGATTGGGTGGACCGAAGAAGAGGTATGGGGCCACATTCACCAGCCACATTGCTGCTCCATGTATGGAAACCTTCTGCAGTTGAGAAGCACAAGGAATGACCACAGGAGAGTTCAGGTGTGCCCTTAGTACATCTGGGCTGTAGAGTAATACAAAGAGGGTTCTATGGCGTAATAACAGCTTGTTGTCTGGCATTACATATTTATGGGACCATATGCTCCCTACTGTAAATTATATGACTATTAGAAGTCACCGAGAAGTTCTGTGATCATATAATACAGTGATGGGGGCTGCATAGGTGACCCTGTGACCTTCATAACTCGCTTATCTTAGTATTATATTAATTACATTTAATTAGAGAAAGATGCCTATGTGTTATAACATAAAACAAGTGTTACAGACTGACAATAAAACAGGGGGCTGCGGAAGAAGGGCCACATGTGGCCCTATGACTGCTTGGCGTCTATATAATATGGGCAGTACGGGTGGTGCAATGTAGCATTACCACCTCGCAGCACTGAGGTCATGGGTTCGATTCCCACCATGGCCCTAACTGTGTGGAGTTTGTATATTCTCCCCGTGCTTGCGTGGGTTTCCTCCAGGGACTCCGCTTTCCCCCAACAACCCACAAATATACTAATAGCTTAACTGGCTCCTAACAAAATTAACCCTTGCGCGAATGTCTGTGTACATGTAGATTGGAAGCTGATGTGAATGGCCAAATATTCTCTGTAAAGCGCTGCGGAATATGTGTGCGCTATATAAATAACTGGTAGTAATAAATAATAATAATAATAGGGCTTTTGGGGGACTTGCAATAAGTGACATTACACAATGCATTGAACAAGTTCCCCTAAAGATCATTCATCAGAACTCTTGTGTTTAAAAATAACATTGAAGTGGTGTTTATAGATAGATCAGCAGTGTATTCCACGGGAGGTGAGCGATGTGACAGGGACCCTGTGCAGAATGCAGCAATGTGACTGTACAATAACCTGTGCTTGCTGTACCAGTACAGATAGAAGACAGATATATATAGAGTCAGCTCCTCCCCGGGGCGGGGACATGGAGGGGAGGGTCTGCCTGTGACTATTGCACTGGATAGAGGCTGACACACATCTAGCGAGCAGCAGCCGAGGTGTGCACACAGTGTCCGGCTCCCAGGCAGCAATCACTACTTAGCCGGCGGCAGCGGCAGCAGCAGCAGCAGAAGGGATCAATCGTTCTTCTCGGGCCCGCCCGCACTGGAATTATTACCAACATGGATTGAAAGTTATTTGGCTTCAACTTTTTTTTTGTGTGCTGGGATCTGTTACAGTTCTGGTTTTGTGGTTTCATGGAGTGACCCCCGGGCTCTGACACCGATCTACAAAGTCCAATCTGGGAGTGGAGGAGGGGGGGATCTCTCTCTCTCTCTCCTGGGATCTTACTATATACCATCGGGGCTGTGCAGTTTGCACCTCTGCGGATGTTACTGGGAACCATGAACTTTCTGGTTTCTTGGATCAACTGGGGCTTGCCTGTGCTGGTCTATATCTACACTGCCCAGGTAAGAAGAGCGGCTTCCCCAGTCACTCAAGGTTACCTTTAGGGGGGGGTGGCAAGGAGATCACCCCCTTCCCCCAGCCCTGGCTCCTGGAGAGGTGGAGGCATTAGGCTGGTATATGCCCACTTAGCAGGCTGGTGCTGGACCCAGGAGCAAAAGATCAAATGAGGGGAAATCCCTCCCCAGGGGACGTGCAGGGACAGAGATGGGGTGAGCTGGGTGTGTTACATTGTATCCATCAGGCGTGTGATCTGCTACAATGTTGCGCTTGGATAGAACTCGCTGACTGTGTATGAATGAAGTTTCCCTGTTCTGCATGTCTTGTGCATTCTGCTCTCTTGCCATCCTGGACCCCTCTCCATAGATCCTATGTATGCCCATCACATACAGTGTAGGTTAGGTGGACACGGTAATGCCGCTATCAGCAGTCACATCACATAATTCAGGACAAGGGCATCAGTGTTCTCCTCTCTGCTGCAGTAGTCGGTGACAGCCGGAGGAGCACGTGTGCTTGTCCCTGACTCGGGGGCGCTGGACGCACTGTCACATATGGCACCGTGCAGCGAGCCACCCTATTGCCTGCGCAGGTGGATACAGTGTGACTGTGTGACCGGACTGTTAATGGGTCACTCTGACGACAGAGATCAGTAGGCCGGCTTGGGAAGCTGCTCAGGCTGCACGTAGACTTTCCCCTAATGTAAACCAGCCTGGAGACAGACTAAAGGACTTTAAAGCTCTTTCATGTGACTGGGCCCAGCTCCCCCGCCCCCCCTTCATGTCTTCTTTGCACACTGGCAGCAGTCACTAGGCCCCAGTCCATGCTGTGACTTGGAAATGCCCTTGAAGAAGGTAGAGAGGGGGAACTTTAGAGAGCAGGGCTTGGATTTGGAAAAGACCTTGTGCTCTTTTTTTTTTTTTTTCTTCTACTTTTTTTTTTTTTAAACCAGTCAGCCTAATTGTTTTTCCAGCATTTACAGTTACAAAGCTCAACTAATGATTGTGGCAAGACAGGCGGAGTAAGAGGTTTTAACTGTTTCTCTCCCAGTCCCACTAGCCAGGTGTGCTGCTCACCTGTCTGCTTGATCCCAGCACAACAGTGCTCCAAAGAGTCCTTAATCCCATCATTGGTACAGGAGGGCATTTGGTGCAGCCAGTGCACCCTGCTTTCCATGACCTGGGTTCAGTCACACATGTATGACATGACCCAGGCTAGTCCATCTGTGGGTGATGTATGGGAAGCTTGGCATGAGCTGGCAGTCTGATTGATGAAGTTATTGCAGCACATGCCTGGTGCTGAATTCATAACCTCTTGCAGGGAGATCTCCTTGTTTCGGGATGGAAATCTCTGACTAGTTAACTTTCACTTTGTGAGTCAGAAATCTGCTGAATCCCAAGAATCCGCCGCTGGTTTTCCAAATCACTGCTCTATACAGTTGCTGTAAAGAATGATTGTTCATAATGGTAACTGGAAAACCTGGACAGGATTTTAACCGCAAATTCTATAGATGAGTTCAGTATAAAAAAACAAAAAAAAATGCACCTTTTTTTTATTTTAAGTACAATGATAGTAGAATTTAATATACTAATCAGAGGGAGAGTAACATACTTCTCTTACATTCTACAAATGTAGTTTCTGCTTTGTGGTCATCAGAGGGTTAATGCTTTTTTACCATCATTGTACTTCACTGTCATAGCAGTCTGATTGAAAAACTTGCATCGGTGACATTAAAAAATGCCTGGGATCACCACAGCCATGGCATTCACAACTAAACTATATATACAAGGAAGATGAGATAGAGATTATATATATATATAATTAATTAATTAATACTATTATATCTATCCTGATCGAGTGGTCCCTATTTAACCGGATTCAAATGCTGTTGGTAACTTAGTAGCTGATTATTTACTTTGCTTTAATTACTGTCCGCTATAAATGAAAAGTAAATAAATACAAAATAACAGAAAAGTGAATAGTTGTACAAAGTGACTTTAAATGAATATTAATAAGTCATTAGTTTTTTTGTAGCAATCTTAATATCCCCCCTACATAGTGCAGATTAGGAACCCTTGCTTCGTGGCATACACCCCTGTATCACTGACATGTACTAAGCATTTCACCAGATTTTATCAATGAAAATCTGCCACAGATCCCACCATTGGTGTAAAAGTGACTCTTCCGAGTTCACAAGTGGCTGGTTATCTTCCCAGACCACAGGACTTCCATTGGGGAGAGTGGATGGCGAGCGTCGTAACAGGAGCGCTGCGTGACAGATCCGTAATGTAGTCCATGGCTTTGCCCTAATTCAATCATTAATACTACTCTAAACAAAAACACTAAATTATAATAAGACTTTATTATTCCTTCTACTGCTGAACTGTACAGTCTCAGCGCTAAACGCCGTAATTGAAACATTTAATACATTATACAACAGCGCTTGTCTTTGTTGAAGGGGGGGGGGGGTGGAGAATTCTTGGAGTCATGTAACTGATTAGTGTATATGTGTACATGTCTACTGCACGGGAAGCTGCTCCCACTCAGCGTGTTACATATTTGCTCTTTATACCTAGTTAAACTTTATTCTGGCCAATGTTATCTGCTGGAACAGCCAGCGAAGGGTCAAGCGGTGAATGCATTGTTTGTGGGTGAGATGCCAGCTTTACTGCAAGGAAAAAAGGTCACATTACGGGTACTGCGGCTCCTCTGTAGGGTCTCTCTGTCCCTGCCATGGATGACTGATACAGGCTGGAAGTACATGCAGGACCCACATAGCTTTATCCTTGGATGGGTCTCATTCTGCCCATTCTAGGAGACTTGCTCAGTAATCTCCTACCGGATCACTGACCGCAGCAAACCATCAAGGTCTTATTGCTGATTGGCACAAGAACACCCCCTCCCCCCACCCACCATTATCATTTTTAAATGCATAGGAGCGATGCAAAGCTGATATTATTTCTGAAGTACTTGAGCATAGTCCCACCATGCCTGTTTATATCGATGCTCGTAACGTGGCGGCGAGAAGCCTTACCATGCTGTCAGCGTAGAGTTAATACCTTGTGATTAGCTGGATCCCAGCACTTTGATATGAATCAGTATCACTGCTCTGCTATGAGCCTAGCTCCCCTCTAATCCAGTGACTGCAGCTGCATGTGGGGCGTCTGCAATTACAGGCACGGGGTGTCCCTAGCCCCTCACTGTCTTCTGGCTTTGTTGCGGTTCGGGATTTCTCTGATTTTAGGTTGGGCGGTTGCCAGACAATATATTTTAGCTTCTTGTAAGCATAGATTTTATTGGCCGCACTGGAGCACTTGTGAGAAGTTGCCGGATTGGGCTGCAGCAGCTGATTCGTTTGAATATTCTGCCCTCCACATATGCTTGGTTTTATTCAGAACTGCAATTAGGGGAAGGATTTAGGATAAATGGGCGGATGAGTCTCTTGCTGCTCTTCCATGCCCAGCTGTTGTACTTTCTCATCCAGAAACCTGCCTACATTTCCAGGGAAGAACGAAAATCAGATTATATAGTGAGTGCATGTTCTGTAGGCCTGTTTCTCGCTCTGCTTTCCAGTGTATAGGTCACAGGGCTGCCCACATCAGCCAGCAACTTATTTTTGGCATTTTTATTGGGGCTTGGCCCTTTGCTGAGCTGTACTGAGGCCCTGGACCTCTTGGGACAGCCACTGGGGATAACCGGCAATGCCAGACAGCTTGGGTTGACCTCTCCTACTCCATACGGTTTATATTGCCCCCGCCAGACCTTCTTGCAGAATTTCCAGTTCCTGCAAAGTTTGCCAGTAGATGAATGTAAATGAATGGTGAAAATGCAGCACATAATGGTTTAATCCACGTGTCTTCAACCTGCGGCCCTCCGGCTGCTGTGGAACTGCACATTCCAGCATGCCCTGCCACAGTTTTGCTATTAAGGCATGCTAAAACTGAGCAGGGCATGCTGGGATGTGTAGTTCCACAACAGCTGGAGGGCCACAGGTTGAAAACCCATGGTTTAGTCAATAGCATTTGGATGGCAAATGAGAGGGAACTTTTTTTTTCCTTCTTCTTTTTTGTAACCGTTACTACGGCAACAACCACAGACTGTCTTTAGAAACAAGATGCGCGTCACAATGGCTCCTTGTCAGGGTAGTAGGACCACACTTCAATTCCTTATTGTTTGTGTTTGATTATATTATATGCTATATAAAGCCGCTCAGGTGGACAGCGGATCCGGCCCGTGAAGCTGGGTTCATTTGTTGGAATCCCGGTACGGGACAGCCTGTCTTGTATAAGCTCCCCGTGACTGCCTTCCTACAGCCCACAAAACATACTGGGAGGTTTATTGGCTGCTGACAGAGTGGCCTCTTGGTATGAGTTAGGGAATTTGGGCTGTAAGCTCCTATGTGGCAAGGACTGATGTGAATGATTCCCTGTACATTGCTGTGTAACATGGTTGGTGCTGTGTTAACAATAAAAGATATCGGGGAGAAGTTCTGCGTTAGTAATAGAGCGCCTCACAGCTTGTACATATGTAATGCTGGCTGTGTAGAATGTAGTCTGCATGTTACACAATGCACCGGGCTGTGTACACTGATCCTGCTATTGGATCCTAGACTTTGGACCCATTAGACCCAAGGGTGAAACAATTCTGAAGCTCGCACACAATTAACATTCAACACGCCGGGCCTACAGCTAATTATACAAAGCTTTGTCTGACTGTTACTGTCAGGCTATTCTTGTATAATATCCCTTCCATTGGGTCGTAGGACTTTATGATATGGTAATTATAAGTGGTGTATTACAGTGCTGTTATGTAAGCAGAATGGTCATTTGTAGTACACGCTATACATACATCTTACAGAACCTGTGTGTGTCTTTCTGTTACACATATGATAAATTCAGGGCTACAAACAGAGAAAGTTCAGATCTATGGACATGAAAGCCAGTACAGAAAATGCAGCGTTGCACTAATATGGTCCCTTCAGATGTGCGTTTATAGTGGAAGTAGTACTCTGCACTGGGAGCACTGCTTTCCCTCCTTATTGTGCATGTTAATGCAATTAGCAGGAAAACTGCTGAAGATGCTTCTATTTTGATTACCAAGTCCTATATGGTGACGGCACCGCTAGCGGTTGCCCTGTGTCTCCAGCACAGTGCTTTGGTGTTAGCCTGTAGATTGTTAAATATGGACGCCGTTGCCTGGAGATTACTTGTTCTACATCCTCTGCCGCAGGTTACGAATCCTGGTGCATGTCATCATGGGCTCAATTTAAGCCACAGAGATGAATATTTTGTACATATAGGCACTTCTTTTAGTACATATTGTGTGTGTGTTACAGAAACTATTTTGGCCAGAAAGCTACATTTATAAAAGTTGTATTTTTTTTAATATATATATATAATATATATATTTTTTTTTTTTTTTTTTTTAGTACATATATTAAGATAAATGACTTAAGTATGATGTTGTTACAATGGTAACCTACAGTATATATGGTTTTCAGAGCCGTAGTGAGTAAATGAAGCAGTGCTATCACCAGGTGAGACTGACTGCTCTGCCGGGTCCTTGTAGAAACACACTGGATCTGCAATCCATGATTCCAAGCCAATAAAACTACAACAATATTATGAGTTTTGGCATTGAACTGGTGATTTAAAATGACTAGACATAAGACCTAAATTAATGATGATGCCGCTTTAAATCCAAGACAGACAGGGATACTGCTAAGTGACCCTATATTTCCTTAAGGGCCTGGGGCAGGAAGTAATGTTTGAGTATTGACTCTTAAGGAAGTTGTTGAATATTCATTGTCCTGATAATAGTCCTGCTTCCTTTCAATTGAGCATTATGGTTTCCTGTTGTCGTCCCGTCTACTGGAATATTGAATTTTACCTATCTGACACTGCTGGCCGGGCTAGCACAGAGCTGGTGTGTCAGCCTGGCACCTACGTGGGGATCACAAGGTCACAGAAAAACCAACAGAAGCACAAAATCAAATAAAAGTTGTACACAAGCTGTGAAGGCCAGTCAGGGCGGCCATAGTACGGGGAGCCTGTGTCCTCGCAGCACTGAGGAGCGGCATGGGGGTTTTCACTCCTTTCCCTCTGTTTTGTTTGTCACTGGATAATCTACATATTTCTTACACTTTGGCCCAGATTTATCAAACCTTGGAGAGTGATAAATTGCAGGGTGATAAAGTACCAGCCAATCAGCTCCTAACTGGCGTGTTACAGGCTGTGTTTGAAAAACGACAGTTAGGAGCTGATTGGTTGGTACTTTATACGGTATCCAGTCTCTAGGTCGATAGTCACTAGGTCGACCACTATTGGACGACATGCATTAGGTGACAAGGTTTCTAGGTCGACATGACAAAAGGTGACATGAGTTTTTCACAATTATTTTTTTAAAATGTTTTGAACTTTTTCATACTTTACGATCCACGTTGACTACGAATGGGAACGGTAACCTGTGCCAAGCGCAGTGAGGCACCTTGCCCGAAGCATGGCGAGCGCACACGGTGCACTAATTGGGGTTCCCGATCGCTCTATGAAGGAAACGACACATTTAAAAAAAAAAAAAACTCATGTCGGCCCTTTGTCCTGTCGACCTTGCTCATGTTGACCTAATGCTTGTGTCGACCTATTTTGGGTTTTGACTTGGTTACTGTCGACCAATAGTGGTCGTCCTAGACACTGTCAACCTAAGTGTGGTCGATCCTATGAACCACGCCCACTTTATACTGCGCAATTAGCATTCTCCGAGACTTGATAAATCTGGGCCTCTGTGTTGGGGGTTGTGATGGAGCAGAGGGAGGGTACTGCTAATTCCTAGGTGTCTCCCATCTTCCTGTAGTTACACCTTTTTATGTATACCGTGCGCTACGATTTACTTACGTTTATCATAAAAATACAAAGGTACTAAAAAGTTTACCCAGCTCTGGTTACACCCTTCAATAACATTACCATATACGGGGAGGATCCTGTTCTCAATGTAAATAGAAAGGAAAGACTGGACATAACAATAGACTTTATAATGTATGACTGTGGCTCCAGACATTAGTCTATACCCTTGTTAATAAGGACGTGAATCATTCTCTGTATTCTGGGAAGATCTGATATTCTAGGATTGGATGACGGTGGAAATAATTGTATTGCCCGATAAACGTGCCGCTGTTCCAAGCTCCGTAGTCACTGACTATAGGCGAGGGGTGGATGGCTCCCTCCGGCTAGATCCAGGCTTCAGCTTAGGTGCGGCGGCCACTTGTATGGGTCATTAGTTCGACAAGACTTAGATCGACCACTATTGGTCGACATGCATTAGGTCGACGTGTACTAGGCCGACATGCGTTTTTTAAACTTTTTTGTTGTTGTTTTCTTCGTAAAGTGACTGGGAAACCCAATTAGTGCACCGGGTCGCCCTGGCTTCGGTCAAGGTTACTATTCCCAATCGTAGTCCACGTGGATCGCAAAGTATGAAAAAGTTCAAAAAATTGTGAAAAACTCATGTCGACCTAATGCATGTCGACCAATAGTGGTCCACCTAATGACTGCCAACCTAAGTCTTGTCGCCCTAATGACTGTAAGCCACTTGCACCACTAGTTCCTGAGCCACCAGTGCTCAAGCAGGGTTATGTGTAAAGCCTGGAGTGAGTTTGCGGCTGCTAGGAGACCTATTTCTCTCTCGGCTGCTGCAAATAGATGACTTCTGTGTTCTGATGCTTATTTCTTTTCTCCCCAGTTATCCCGGGCGGCCCCCCCACACGAAAGGGAGCAGAAACCCACAGAAGGTAAGGACGGTTCCTTGGGCGAAGGCAATTCTGTCTTCCTATATTCTGTGAACAGCTGCCCCTTTCTGACACTATCTGGGAACCTGTTATAGCCGTTGTATTCACTGATGTTATTGGTCACCTACACATGGAATACAGAGCACACACGTTCCTCTTTCCTCCGTGTGTCTGTAGAGCGTACTGTTCCCAGGTGCTGGTCAGAGGATGACCCTGGTGACTGATGATGTTCTGTATTTCGTGGCATAGGTGGGGGGGCAATCTGCTGAGTAGTGACGGGTAGTCACCACCTATACTGGGTGCCTGAGGTTAATTTGGCTTCCTAGCCTGGCTTATCTCCTCCGGCCTTTATGTCATGCAGTCTTACTTTGTGCAGTAAGACAGGAAAGCTATGACATTTTCATAGTACACGCATAAAAAGTCTCATTGTGATTTCCTATTATTACACAGCCTGCAGGTGGTTCAGGATTAGTCAGCCCATTTATTTTAAGCTCCTGATACGTGGGGAGCGTGCAGCAGGGAGGAGGGGGGGTGGTGGTTCTGCGTCCTTCTCCAGCCGCGTTACCGTATTGTCAGCTAGTCACGACTTCAGCCTCCACCTCCCTATATCATCACACGAGCCTGCTGGCGTTATCAGTTCGGTGGGAATGGCTCACGGCCTATTGGCAGTAGTATATATTTAAGTTATTTTGTAGTATATTAGGGAAGTAATGCAAAGCGCTTTCCAGGCAGCCTCGTCACCAGTGACAATAGACGGCGAAATACGTGGGGGTTCTCTCCCCCGTTCCGGCCAGTGTAAATTAGAGCAAGCAGCGGCGACCTGTGAGGAATGAGCAGGAGGACTGTACAGCCACTACTCCGAGTGTGCACTCTGCTTATAAAGCCAAGCGAGTGGTGACTACGAGGAGTTTAGCTGCTAGTAAGTGAGAGAAAATGTGGTTATGTATGTATATGTGTGTGTGTGTGTGTGTGTGTGTGTATATATATATATATATTTTACACTGAAAACGCTGTGGGGGTAGGGTCCTCTCTCCAGCTTCTTGGCTGTGTATAGCAGAGGGGGAAGGGCTGATTTCCAGCAGCTGCTCTGGTGGTCTCCTGAGTTGGACCACTACTGCCAGAAGGAGACAGGAACAGGGAGGGTGTCGGGGAGTTAACTGAGGACTTGTGACAGACTCGGTAGGGGGAGAGGCCTATAGCAGCAGCTATATGCTCTGTGCAGTAATTGGGACACATGTTGGAGGCTGTATGAAGAATTGCCATGGTCGTACTAGAGCACCATCCTGTAGGGAGAATAGAGTTCCATGCGCGGGTGATACAGTAGGTGGCATGGGAGCTAATCAATTTGTTCTGCAACAAGTGTTCACTCTGGGAGCCTGAAGAAGGGGGTAATGGGGTGTTGTCAGGGGGTGACAGGTCAGCAGTGGTGTTGAAGATCCTATAACAGCTACTAGTCACTGATAGGGATGCCAGAGCCATTTATTTTTTTGGTGAAAAGTGCTTTAGCTGCTAATCTTTGCGGCCAATGAAACGGTCTCGCTGGGATGCAGTAACTGCAAGGGAATTTTTCTGCTAATCCAGACACCATGTGGCTGAACAGTTCCTGACTGGGAGTCTTTGTCCGCTAGCTAAGAAATGCCAGTCTAATTAGTTCCCTCACATGTAACTGGGGACGCACTTACACCAGGAATTACTCTAATAAGCAAAGTGGCATTTCTCTGCCTAGCCTTTCTCTCTTGGTTCCTCTTACAGTGCACCTGCTGACTGGGCTCGCTGGGGGCTGCGGTGAAAGCAGCCGGTTCATGAGGTGAACCGACCTCCTTTACTAGGTATTGGGGACCTCTCTGAGGCATATGTGGAACAGTATTCTCACTAGATGCTGGACTCACACCCCCATGTACGCAGGCTGCACATATACTTTAGAGAGCTACAGTTAGGTGCTGAGGTAGAAATGCTCGAAATTCTCACCTCCTTAGAGGTGTAGATGTATCCAAACTTCGAGAGAGAGAAAAGGGTCTATATGAGGGATGGCTAACCTTGACACTCCAGCTGTTGTTGAACTACACATCCCAGCATGCCCTGCTACAGTTTTGCTATTTGGCCTTGCTAAAACTGATGCAGGGCATGCTGGGATGTGTAGTTCAACAACAGCTGGAGTGTCAAGGTTAGCCATCACTGGTCTATGCACTAAACCGTGTAGAGAGATAAAGTAGACAGAGATAAACTACCAGGTCCTGTAACATGGCAAGCTGATTGGCTCTCTCTCTCTCTCTCTCTCTCTCTCTCTCTCTCTCTCTCTCTCTCTCTCTCTCTCTCTCTCTCTCTCTCTCTCTCTCTCTCTCTCTCTCTCTCTCTCTCTCTCTCTCTCTCGTTTGATATCGCTCACTTGTCCGTACCCTATTGTGTGTCTGTCATGCGTTCTCTATGGAGCGACCTCCTCTGTGGAGTGTGGTGTCCTGACGTTTCCTGCTCTCTCCTTACAGTGGTGATGTTCAGTAAAGTGTACGAGCGCAGCGTCTGTCAGGTGCGGGAGGTCTTGGTGGACATATACCAGGAATATCCGGACGAGGTGGAGTACATCTATAAACCGTCCTGCGTGCCTTTGATGAGGTGTGCAGGTTGCTGCCTCGATGAGACCTTGGAGTGTGCACCCACAGACTTCCACAATGTCACAATGCAGGTATGTACCACACAGGCCCCCTGCCCTCCGTTCAGGAAGTCCAGCTTCTGCTAAACGTTTGCTGGGGCACACAGATTAACATTCCGCATTAAGTAGGACATGACTGTGACCAGCACCCGGCTGACACCTGACCTGTGACCAGCACCCGGCTGACACCTGACCTGTGACCAGCACCCGGCTGACACCTGACCTGTGACCAGCACCCGGCTGACACCTGACCTAAACTCAGTTTAGTTGACGCTTTCATCGGTATTTGAAACCAATAACCGTTGTTTTCTCTTTCAGATCGCGAGGTTTAAGCCTCACGTGAGTAACGTGTATGTGCACAAGAGCTTCCTGCAGCACAGTCATTGTGAGTGCAGGTAAGGGCCGCTGCACACTAATTATTCACTCTAAACGTTTGCTCCGTCTCATTCAATCGCTTTTATGTATTTATTTATTTATGTATTTTCTCTAGGCAAAAGAAAGAAATTAGAGGCAAACAGGAAAAGTAAGTGACCCTTTTCTCTTATCACTGTTCACTCACATCCACCTAGAGCTACACCCCTGTCATTAACCCTTCATGCACTGAAAGAGTCTGCAGCTCTTGGAGAGTCATTGTATGACATTGGCTGACCTGTGTGCCACCTGCGCGCTAATCCTGCAGAACCGGACTAGTTCTCGGATCATCGGACGCTAATGTGGCGATATGGCCAGAGAGGGCAGGACATTAATTGCCATCGGCTGCTGAGCACGTTTAGAGTCCAGAGTATTGTCACTGATGCTTTTTGGTGCACAATAAATGGTCAATATAATATCTCCTATTAGTCACTCCATATTATGCAGCCTTATGTCCGGATGTTCTCTGCTGCTCCAACTGTATTGTAGCGGTGAGGTGTATGCGGTGCTTGTAATCTGGGTAACATTTGGTGTTGGCTGTTGGTGCATCCAGCCTTTGCAGTGGTGACGGGTTGTGGATAATTCTAACCTTGGGGCTCGGATTACACGCATGTACAGTTCTGGAGGGGAAACGTGCTACAATTCTACACAGGATTGTAAATGTACTACTTTTCTTTTTTTCAGTCATCTGATTTGATTTTTATTTATGGTGCTTTTTGTGTGTGTTACTCGCCCTTCTACGTGGGCCTGAAAATTCTCTCCCCTTGATCACCGATGGCGCACAATGATATCGCAGGCTGGCTCCCTCTTCTTCCTCCTCCTCCTGGCTCAGCCATAGTCTACTGTACACTGAATAAAACTGTGGCCCCAGCAATCTTCACAGCAACCACCCTCCTCACTTCCCAGCTGAAGTTCAGAGGAGAGGAGGAGGGGGAGGGACAAGAGCCCAGGGGGATATGGTGAGGGCGTTTTCCTAGACCCTGTCGGGGCCTGTCAACTGGCACCGATGCAGCAAAAGCTTCCTCCAGAAGCCTGCTCTTGCTGCAGCACGCTTACTATTCTGCTAGGAAGCAGAGGGGGTCCAGGAAGATGCATTAACCTGTTCATAGTCTGCACTGACATTGTGCGCTCAGGTGTTCACTCTATGCAATTGTATACTTATATAGTCCCAGTAGTTGGTCAATAATCTCTGCAGGTACTAATCGCCTAATTTCTGGGTTTTGGTCATTTTATGTGTTATTGTCTCCTTTATCTTACTACTGTACCTCTATATCGGATATGGGCGGGAGCTACTTGTACCATAGTATAGAAGCAATGTCCGCCGCACATCATATGCTAATTGGCAGTCCTTTCTCTGGTCATGCCGTGGCATTTGTAGTGAGACTAAAAGCACCCAGTCACCTGCTGAAAGTGTCTGAGCAAGTCTTGGAAACACTACTCCAGTGCACGTCCCACAATGCTCGGCTCCAGAACTTGGAGAGAGATGTTTTTCCTATTAGGTTTTCTATTAATATCCAGCCACGTGTGTGGGAAAGGTCACCTCTGCTGTCCATGCAGCTTCATAATGAGGCAGGCGGAGGTAGCGCAGAGGTCTAACGTTACTAGGGACCGCTCTGTTCTGCAGCAGTCTCCTCATGCTCACGGCCCGTGACCACACCTGGGTTAGACGGCAGAGCAGATTTAGGAGCGGTCACGCTGCCGCTATCTTCAGCTTTCCTGTTTGTGTATGAGGGCCCAGTCATGAAGAAGTCACGAGGGCTCACACATGCATTCCAGCAGGGTTTGCAGATACAAAGGCCTGTATGTATCTGCCCAGTGGCGGCCAATCCATCCGAACAGTACCTGCAGCTGTCTTCTACAGCACATTGTGTCCCGTCTCCTCTCTTAGCAGGGCATTTACTAATAAACTTACGTTTTGGCCCGGATTATAGCGTACAAGGGGGGTCATTCCGAGTTGCTCGCTAGCTAGTTTTAGCAGCCGTGCAAACACTATGCCGCCGCCCACTGGGAGTGTATTTTAGCTTGGCAGAAGTGCGAACGGTAGTATCGCAGAGCGACTACAAAAAAAAATTGTGTAGTTTCAGAGTAGCTCAAAACCTACTCCGCGCTTGCGATCACTTCAGACTATTCAGTTCCGGATTTGACGTCACAAACCCGCCCAGCTACGCCTGCGTTTTCCCTGGCACGCCTGCGTTTTTCCAAACACTCCCTGAAAACGGTCAGTTGACACCCAGAAATGCCCACTTTATGTCAATCACTCTGCGGCAACCAGTGCGACTGAAATGCATCACTAGACCCTGTGCAAAACTACATCGGTCGTTGTGCCCGTACATCATGCGTGCACATTGCAGTGCATACGCATGCGCAGAACTGCCGTTTTTTATCCTGATCGCTGCGAACAAATGCAGCTAACGAACAACTCGGAATGACCCCCAAGGTGGCATTGTATTAAACATTGGTCTTCCAGGTTTCACTGTAGATTAGTGACATTAGAGGAGATGTATCAAGCCTCGGAGAGAGAAAGTGGGGAAGTTGCCCATAGCAACTGATCAGCTCCTAGATATTATTTATGTAGCACAATTTATAAAATGACAGATGCTGTTAAGTTGCTCTGGGCAACGTCACTCTATCTCTCTCTCTAGAAAGTCTGATACATCTCCCTCCATTGAGACAATTGCCGGACCGGTGACTGCCTCGTTGTGTGCGTGGATGTTGTTAGACTGCATGGAAACGAGGCATACTAACAGTGCAGGTTTTCGTAATATCCAGGCTTCAGCACAGATCAAAATAAGTTAGGTATGAATTAACTCACCTGTGCTCAAGCATGGATATCACCAACCGATGTTGGGAATGCCTGATGTAATGTCTTGCTTGCTCAGAGTGTAGGCCCCGACAATTACATTAAGCAGCACGTGGGCCATTATAACTTAGCAGTAGTAATTTGCCAGGCACTGTTGATATTGACCATGTGTTAAACAGGTCATTCAGAGTATTTCACCTGTTCATTGTCTACTGCCGCTCGGGTAGAGCGCCGCCCTGCTGGTCTAGAAACCCAATCAAACCTTCTGACACTCCATTAGTAGTAGATTCCTAGATAGTAATGCTGCTCTGTCACTACACAGCATTATCCGTCACATCTGTGTAGACCCCACCACCCATTTGTACTCTAGTTTCTCCCGTTTTCTGCCCTTTTCTTTCTCTCTCTCTCTCGCTCTTTGTTTATTTTTTTTCTTCCAGAAAAGCAAAACGAGGGAAGGGCCTTAAACGAAAGCGCAAGAAAATCCGGTACAAATCACAGCGCTTGTACGTTTGTATCGTGTGCTCACTAAACCCTTCTCCCCCAAATGAATCTGGCATTGCACCATATCACTTCATAAATTAATCTCATTAATCTACTTGTGTGGTTTGCGGATTGGTGTCAATGAGAAATCGCCCTCTTGGTCTTGTTGGTGGCGGTGGGAGCGGATAAGGACGGGGGGTGCCTGTATCCTCTTAATGTCATCATGAGACTTACTGTAATTACTCAGTGTCACGTTATAGCTAGAGAGAGACTAGGGGCCGGAGTCAATTATCCATGGTAATCCGGGTGGAAGCCTCTGGCTTTTACACCCAGGCTATTCTGTTTACAGCCCCTTTTCTTCGTGCGGTGACTTACCTGCTCACGCGCATTAACCCTTGAAATCTGGGATAAGTACCTGGAGCTATGGGTTAACTCGGTCTTGGCACCCACGCTAAGGATACTTAGGGGGGACATTCACTAAGCAGTGATAAGAGCGGAGAAGTGAGCCAGTGGAGAAGTTGCCCATGGCAACCAATCAGCACTGAAGTAACATCTATAATTTGCATACTGTAAAATTATACAGAGCTGCTGATTGGTTGATGGGGCAACTTCTCCACTGGCTCACTTCTCCGCTCTTATCACTGCTTAGTAAATGTCCCCCCATAATGCAGACTTCTGTTTGAAATCTGCGTTAATTTCAGCCTGGTGGCCGATCGCGAGTTAGTCCGCGGTAATTAATCACAGCAATTTGAATCTGGCCCTAAATAATCCGTTGACATTACTTCCCAATTTCGGAGGTATACGGGAAGCATTGGGTCCAGCTCTTGCAGTTGCCGCCTTTCATGTGCGTTCGTTATTGGACCATAAGCAAAAATCAGTGGTGATGTGAAAAAGGATATGGCCTCGTGCTGGCTCTGACCCGCTGTTTTCCGGATCACCAGCAAAACAATGCCAGACTATGTCCCTGTCTCGTCAGATCTCATGATTACATTACACGAGGATGAGGTGTGAGAGAGATTTGGTGGTGGGATGCTCCCTTCATTCACAGCACGTATGCCTGGACATTGGTGGCTGCTTTATGTGAGAGTGGTGTCCCTCTGTATGCTTCACCGATCAGTGCGTGTTTATGTATTTGTTGTGCTGCAATCACAAGAGATGGAGACGTTCACCTGGGTTGGCAGCAGTCGTTCTTTGCTGGTGTGCTCACTGGTTCAGTTGTTGCCTGGCGGTATACGCTGGACACCAGATCTGAAATGTTACTGGTTATCAGTGATGCAGTGACCTTTGCTCAAATGACTTCTAGCAGTATAGGGGTCTTCATAAGCAGCGGTCTCTCCCTAAACCAAAATGAAGTATTGTCCCAGTGCACAGAATTTCTGAAAATGTAGATGACCCTTATATAGTTAAGGAGATTAAGTACCAACCAATCGGCTCCTAACTGTCATATTACAGGCAGTGCCGTTGGAAGTGGTGGGGTTGGAGCAGCAGGTACAAATTATCCGGCGGAGGGGCCTGGGTCCACCACCACTCTGCCCTCCCCCCCCTTCACCACCACTTCCTTCTTACTTGGCTGCAGCTCTTCTCAGCCGTACTGTTGTGTGCAGGGCTGCAGTGTGGCCATGGAGCAGCAGCAGTCTCCTCTGCCTGTGTGTCCACCTCCTGGATTTGCTCCTGGCTGAGAGGCTCACTGCGCCCCCCTGTGCAGCGCTTAAAGTACTAGTAAAGTTTTTTTTCCTTTTCCTAAGGGGGCATGGCAGTGTCTCCCACAATTAGGCAATGTACCCCAGAAAGTACACTCTACAGCACTGGTTACAGGCTGTGTTTGAAAAATGACAACAGCTCCTTGGTTAGTACTTTATCTCTCTCCAAGGTTTAGTAAATAAACCCCCATAAATCAGAAGGTAAAACCAACCTGGCCATTACATATACCCCCTAAGAGTGACTGAAGGGGGCCACTCCTGCAGATGTATCAGCTTCACCTTGGATTCTACTTGAGACTGCAGTCCCAAAGTACAAAACCATCTTTCTGTGTTCAACTTTTTACACCGAGTTGTGGAGAGTTCACAAAAATTGTGGCCAATCTATAAAGTGGATGACTGCTGCCTCTGCCAAATCTGATGATGTATGCAATTGGGATCCCTGAACTCATTTTCAATTAGCATCAAAGTAGTTGAAGCAAAGTTTGATCCACGTGCCCTTATCTAACAGCTACACAAAACTAGGAGAGAGAGATTCAGAGTAAAAATGACCCAGAAGGAGGCAGCTAAATTGTAATCTGCTGGTTATTATGTTGGTACATTGCGGCGTTAATTGTAACCTCATTAACCGTACTATGGGGCATCGTGTAGCATGTTTAATGGTGACATATGTATGTTCGCTCTACTTTCATTTTTCTCTAATTCTAAACTACTGCATTTGGAAGGCTTGATTAAAGAAAAAAGTCTCTTGATCTCCCCAGATTATCCACTTGAACCTTCTCAAAACCTAACACTATGAATTATTATTATTATATGTATATATTCCAACATCTTCAACCCCAGCTGATCTTCCCAAAACATTTGGCTATGATAACGTTTTCTGCCTTCCAAATGCAAAGTCTAGCTTACTAACGCTATGCAATATCTGCTTCCTCTTGGTGGCTAGCAAGTGGTCCGCATAGAGGGAGTGAGAAGCCGCCAGCCACCACTTGTCCGTAGATTCCCTAGAAGCTAAGCCTGGTGGTCGCCCTTGGAGTTGCGTTACTGTAATTGATGGTAATGCCTCTCTGATGTGTTATGAGTCAGGGTGACTACTGAATGGGAGCTGTTCTGCTCTTATATCCACAGACACGCTAGGATGGGAGTTCTAGGAGCAGGCCAGGCCAGTGGTCACCCTGGCACGTTGCGGGGTTGGAGGGGATTGCTTGTAATGTGTTCAGGAGTAATGCATGTTGACCATTTCTCTTGCTGATGCGCTGTAGCTTAGAACTCTATTGTTTTTTCCTTTTGCTTTTTGCAGTCCTTGCGAGCCTTGCACAGACACAGAGAGGAGAAAACACTTGTTTGTCCAAGACCCCCAGACCTGTAAATGTTCCTGTAAAAACACAGACTCGCGTTGTAAAACGAGGCAGCTTGAGTTAAACGAAAGGACTTGCAGGTTGGTTTTTCACTTATGTGGGAAGTAAAATGCAATGCAACCATGACGCTGCTGCTTACTGGGGCTTGAGATTCTGTCTTCAAAGTTGGCACCTAAACCTCCGTTTCCAGTATTCTCTGCTCATTCTCCGTGTGCTTCATGTCCCTAGAATAACGCTCCTCACCCATTGCACTTCTGGAGGGGAGGGGGGGGGGTGCTAATTGGAGGCCAATGACTTCTAAGCTAGACTGTGAGAGCAGGAAGGGTTCTCATTTGTAGATGTTCAGTAGTCGCCCCCATTACACATGGCCTGCACTCTTACAGAGCTCACAGGCTGTAGAAGTCGGTCATACTTGGTATGTCTATTGTTGGCTTTTAGAGGACACGGATAAGCGTGTAAAGCAGCCCCCTGTGCCCACCAGCCTGCCTCAACCAAGATGGCAGAGTATATTGAGGATATGTTGGCTTTGATTTTGTAGAATGTGCTACATCCTTTTACTAGTATTTTTTTTTTGTTCTCCATCTTTCTGTATAAGGGGCAGATTTACTAAGCTGTGGAGAGAGATAAAGTATCAGCCAATCAGCTCCTAGCTGCCATGTTACAGGCTGCTAGGGGCTGGTTGACTGGTACTTTTATCTCTCTCCACTTTAAAGTTTGATAAACCAGGTCTTGTAATCCAGGAGGGCAGGTGTTTTATACAGCCCCAGATTGTTCTAAATGTATTTGTGTAGCGCCATTCAGAAGCTATCTTGTACCCAGTCAAGTCCCTCGTAGTGTTATTTTACAGTTTGTTCTTTCTGTGTTCTCTTGGTGACTGGGGATGTAGAAAGCCTCAGTTTCTCACATGCATAGTGTTGCAGCTGTATTGATGTAGCTTCCACAGGTCACCCAATTAGAGCAGTATGTTGTCTTTCACTAGGAGAGACAAGAAGCCTAGTCCAGCTATATGGGGCCCCCTTTTCTGCTGACCTCGCTCATTAACATGTGCCCTGCCACCTCTGTGCAGCAAAGTAAGTTACCCCAAATAACCCTTGTTTCTACCCTGGTTGCTTCTCCGTTTAATGTCCTTCTACGTTTCACCAGAGATGTTGCAGCATTTTTTGGGAGGGATGGAAGTTATTGACGTTCAACACAATAAGCGTAAATGCCTAAAATGTTTCACAGTGGTCTCCCAGGTCGCCTCTCAAGTGTCCAAAAAATAATAAACAATTGGACGGTGATGACGGCACGGGTTTTGCGTGTGTGACATTGATGTCCCTAATTCCTGACCGCCCAGCCGTAGAGCGCTGCCGTTCCAGCGACCTAGCTGATTTGTATACAGCTAGTGCCCGGATAGAATCGCAGACTAGATCATGTAATATCGATTCATGTGCATTCTCTATCATGTCTGTGTTCTTTGTGTGTTGCGATAAGTCACAAGCGTTCTCAGTGTTGTCTGCCAAGCGTTGACCCGTGTGTAACATGTCAACCAGCGATTACCTTCTAGTCATTGATTTTAGCATGAGCACATTCCTCTCGTCCAGTTTAAAAAGCGCTGCAGTCGTCCTCTTGCCAGAAATGACCCTGCACACATTATATAAAAGAAAAAAAAACGCCCAAAATTCTCCTGTAGTTGCTATCGTCTAGGGACCTTTGTTCAGATGGTTCATCATTATCTATACATAAGGGGCTAAGTTTACTCAAGCTTTGAAATTAAGTGATGTTGCCCGTAGCAACCAATCCGATTCTCTCTATCATTTCCTATGATGCAATAAAGAAACTGCAGAGAGAATCTGGTTGCTATTGGTAATGGCACTTCTTTTCACTTTTAGAAGCTTTAGTGAATTTACCCCTAGGAATTGTTTCAAGCTTCTTATTTCTTATTATTCCATCTCCTCATTGTGACATTTCCTGGCAAACGCTTCCGGGCTTTGTGGAAATGAGAGGGTGTAAAGAAAAATCGTCTGTGTACATTGTGGAAAGGACAATAAATGTAATGTGGGGAGATCTAGATCAGCTGTAGTTTTATATGTGTGCTTGGGTATAGCCTGGTGTATGGAGGCCATATGACATTCCGATAGAACGTATTGCTCCCTATTCCCTATTGTCACTCTAGAATAATCTATAGAAATACGTTATCTGTAACTAAACTTTTTTTTTCCCACCCCTTCTCTCAATTCCGTTTAGATGTGAAAAACCACGGCGGTGAAACAGGGGAGAGTCTCCCAAGAAGAGACCAGATGGAGTCAAAATGAAGGATCGAAACTCCGCACAGCACTTTGTCTTACATGCATTCCGTGTCCCTCAGGAGGGGAAGAATAGCGCCATCATTCAGTAAAATGCTATTTCTCCTTATCTTTAACAAATTTGATGCTGCTACACACCAAGAGCCAGAACAGCGGGGGTCATATCTTTTTTCCGGATTCTTATAAATATATTATTATTATTATAATAAGTAAATATAGATATAAATATATATATATTTGTGTATATATATTGGTTATTTTTTTTTTAAACTGACGTACGTGGGGTATAGCCGCTCAGTGGAGGCTAACCTCTAATAATATTAATTTTTATTTTTTTTCTGGATTGTAACCTGTTGTCGCTATATCTCTGCTAAGCCCATACTTACCTGGCAAAGTTCAGATCAAAGGTCAAAGAATCCCTGCTGAGATGTTCTGGAATCATGCAACTGCAAAATTCGATCCTTCATGAAACATGCCCCATGCCCCCTCCAGACATAAAGACTTTGAGGCAATGGAGACTGAGCAGTGTTGTATGTTGGCCTTTGGCCCATCATTCTCAAAATGGAGGAACTTTTTGTGACGTTTAGTCACCAGGTTGGTGTGTGTGTTCTGGATTCGGGCATGCTCTCCACGTTAAGAAAACCTCTAATGACTTTGTTTCCGATGGACACTTTCATCTTCTTGTCGGCCAAAAAAAAAAAAAAAGACAACTTCTTCTTAATGATGTGACCTGTTGGCTCCATTTTGTCAGGCATATGCTGAGCCAGTACCACTGGTTTTTCTGTGGTCTTAATGCAACACTAGAAGCCCAAGATCTCCTTCGAGCAAAGACAAAGTCTTGACCAAAATCCAGGTCACAAGAGGAAAGGTTCCAGATCAGACCTGGCCTGATGTTTAGAACCCATTGGGACAGGTGCTCTCCCAGTGAGCAATCGGCAAATAACATGAACTCTTATACATTTGAGTTAATTACTTACCCCAGTGAGGAGACTCACTCATAATGAGTGGAAACGTCTATAATAAGAGTAACGCTCACTCATAATGAGTGCAGCTTGCTCTTTAATGAATGAGACTTGTTTATGTTGAGTGAGACTGCCTTCCAGTGGGTGAATGGTTCCCCCACCCAAATCACAGAACCAGGACTGGCTTAGCATGTCTGAGAATCTGAAAGTGACCTGTTTCAGGCACCGGCCATCTAAATTTTACCATGAGTCCTGAGGCTGCGGCTTATGGAATCACTGGAGTATTTAGGACGTATTCACTGTAGCCTTGGTCATGTAAATCATGTATACAGACATACACACCTGTTATAAGGTTCCACGTGCCTTGCAGCCTAGTAACGAGTGAGGCTCTTGCTTCTGCACAAAGAGACCCTGACATATGTTTAAAGGACTATAGTGCCGATGAAAGATTAAGTGATAACAATGACACAAATAAAGGGTTGATCCCTGTTTGAGGGACTTGGTTCCTTTGCTGCTAGACTGTGTTAGAATGGACACCCCGTGCAAACGGCTTAGTTGTCTGGGAACTCTTTTCACTGGGGGTTACATTTGTATCTGTATGGATGTGTACGTGCGGTGATCAGTGTTACCTAATTCAAGGCAAGGAAGCTTACAAGTGGTGGTGTGATTGGTAAGTTCCCCCAGGAAGAGTGACGTGATTCCAACAGTACCCACATATACAAAGAGAATGAACTTTCTAGTGCCAAATACAGACACGGAGTTACTATACTATTAGTCATGTACAGTAAGTGCCTTTTTCTTGGATGTAGAGCACATTGCAATGCTACTGATAACACAAAATCTTCAACCCATGGCTAGGCAAGGTCCTTTCGTATTTGTCATGAGCCTCAACTGATGCACAGAACAGAGGGAATTCCATATTTTCAGCTCACACCCATAGTGTTATAATGTCCATCCATTGTATATAGTCCCATCATATTCCAGCTCTGTGCACGGACAGTAACCCGTCCACGGCAGAAGCTGTAGTGTGTGTATGTGTGTACATGGGTGCACAAAACGTTTAAATAAAACGTTCTTTTATTTAATGTCCCTTTTGTCAAACTGATACATGAATTGAGATGAGGATGGAAGTCTACAGTATTTCTTTTGTTATATTTAAAGTAATTTATGGAAAAAAGAAAAAAAATACATGAATTGTCCAATATTTTTATCTGTTTCCTGTGGTGGTCTTTTAATTTCCTTCTAACTGCGCCAGCCAGTTCTGCTGCTGCAAACTCAGAGGGTCGGTCACTTATAGTCTCTCTCAGATCAGAACACTCCCAATCTCCTTGTCGCAGCCATTAGTGTTCACATGTTACCGTCGCATCTGTGCTTAACCAGCCCGGTGACCCGGACGTTGGCCCTGCCCGATTTTACTACCGCATAATCTACTGCACCTGCTGACTCGCGTCCTGCACAGATGGGAGTACTGTATATTGTTTCTGAACGTTCCTCTGGCGCAGGTATAAGTAATCCGTGGCTCCCCGGTTGTCGTTAATCTACAGGCCCCAACATGCCCAGTCATTCTGTGCCTTGTAGTTCAACCACAACTAGCGAACCATGTATTTCCTAACTTTGCACTATAGAAAGGGTAACTACACAGCAGTGTGAAGTGTTTCAGTTTTTTCTTGCATACTTGCAGGTAGGATGATCAGTGTGTCTCTCGGAAGAATCTTGCCACTCTGTCTGGGCTGCCTGGCCCGTGGAACCCATCACCTAGAGCAATGTATAATCAGTACATTTGTATGTATGATTCCCTCACCAAAAGTCCGCTTGACTGCAAAACCAATTATTCAAAGGAGAAAAAGTCTGAATGGCAGTATTTATTTATTTATTTGATAAATAGCGTACTGTTGTGTAATAGTGTAAGCTGATTTTTTTTATTGCGAGATAGCACCAGATTTATTAAGAAAGGAGTCTACAGTTTTACAGGCAGGAGCAATCCACAAATCGCGTTTTATTTTTGTTTTATTCCAACCGCTGCGCACATGAAGCCTGGCGAGTTGAAGCATCCATATTTTAGGTTGAAGTTTATTTATTGTGTGAATTCTGTGATGGAGTAATGGTGGCCCGGATCATTTATTCTTCTTACGTGAATCCAACAAATCAATCCATTTTTTGTTGACTCACCTGTGCAAAAAGTAAAGCATCCCCACCCCCACCATGTTAATGATCCCAAAAGTACTGAATACAGTGTGGAATGTCTGATTGTTTTCTCTTGTTTCGTGTGAGCTTGTCTCGGCATACTTGCACTTGAGCACACAATACCTGTGGGAGGTTTGGGATGTGCCGAACATCTCACCATGTGGAACTCGTGGATGAAGTGTTGTTATCTTCAAAGGCAATCTTAACCTTTTGTAGATGAGGCAACATCAAAGTGAGCGTAAGGAAGGAAGTGCGGCTGATAACACCCCAGTATAATACAATGTGGACTTCTCTGGCAGTGATAGGGTTAAGACAACTTTCCAGATGTCATTTTTAATGAGGTTTTGGAGTGTAAAGATGATCAGCAGTATTTTTAAAGGGTGCGTCTTGTGTAGCTTTGTTCCGTCTTTTCCCACTTCAAACTTCTATTCTGGCTTTCTATGGACGAAAATGGTTGTGTGCAGCGTTAAGCATGACCGTTACTAGAGGCCAATAGTAGCGGAACGTTTGCACCTTTTTGTAAAAGTTGAGCTTTGAATCACTAGTGGGTGGGAGAGAGTCTGCACCTTTTGGTAAAAATTGAGCTTTGACTCACAAGGAGCCAGTGGGTGGGAGAGAGTCTGCAGCTTTTGGTAAAAGTTGAGCTTTGTTTGGATCACTAGGAGCGAGTGAGTGGTAGAGACTCTGCACCTTTAGTGGAAGTTGAGCTTTGAATCACTAGGAGCCAGTGGGTTGGAGAGAGTCTGCACCTTTGACGTTTGAGCTTTGAATCACTAGGACCCCGAGGATTGGAGAGAGTCTGCACCTTTTGGTGTAGGTAGAGCTTTGAATCACTAGGAGTGAGTGAGTGGTAGAGAGTCTGCACCTTTGGTGAAGTTTGAGCTTTGAATCATTAGGAGCCAGTGAGTCCCCACCCTTGGGTGGAATCTGATAACTTACACTGAGGCTGAGTGGATCCATTACCTGTAAACAGAGTTGCAAGAATTCCATCACGTCCTAGAGTCATAGCAGACTATGAGGCACAATAAAGCTCATGGTGTAGAATAATGGCTTTACCCTTAAATCTGCTGCCTCCACCGTGTATAGGGTTTAAGACTCCATTAATAACTTCGTTTCAGATGGTGTGACTTCAGTATCCTGTTGGGTCAACTATCGCTTTCTCCAAGTCCTGGACAGTGGCCTTCGCCCCTCCTCTGACTAAAGATTTGCCATACACTTAGACGTTATGAGTATTTTGTTTTATATGTCTTTGTTATAGTGCATTATAAAGACAAATCTATTGTTTTTACCCTAAGTAATTTGGTTGAACATGACTGGATGGCTGTATTCATGCTCTACCCTCAATTATATGAGGAGCCTTCTCCCCAGAAATCCATGACCCTCAAAAATGAAGAGCCTACTGTAAAGCACTGTGGCGTACGATCTCGCTATATAAATAATTGTTAATAATAATCAGCCCTGACGCTGAATAGACTTGCGCATTACAGCTGCATGTTGACCATTATAGTACGGTTAGTAATCAATATAAGCCATCAAACTTGCATAGTGATAATGGAATCTATTCCAGCCCAGGGTTTAATATATGTATATTAAGCATAAACACTACACATTTTCTCCTTTTGTAAATAGACGAAAAAATTAATTCTGCCTAACAATTTTTTTTTTTTTTTTATTGTAATATGTGTTTTATTTATTGGTGCTACCATTTGTTATTGTTTTGAGTCATTAACACATCTTTCTTTCCAGATTAATTATTATGTAGAAACATATTTATTTTTTAAAAGAAACTATAAATACAATATTCAAAATGTCTGTTTGCTTTGTTTTCATTAAAAAAAACTAAAAACTGCAAAGTGCGGCAGTATTTGGGAAGGAGGCGTTGCATAGAACCGCGCAGGCTGAAATCGCCCCTTCCCTGAATTGCTCGCATTCATACAGCAACGTTCATATTAGTTTTGTGTTGCTGACATTTTCAGTCTCGACCCTCTGCCGTACTTGCGTCCTAATACTTATTGCTGAATTTATGCACTGCGCACCCGATGGCAGGAAGCGAAGCACTTTACCCCTGGGTCACCGATCTAGTCTGCTTGGTTTGCTTGAAAAAGGATTATGTATGAGCCTGTCAGCAGGCTGTGCATATAAACATTCATATGGCGTAGTACTCCGCCGTGGAGAGAGATAATGGTGCACATGTATCAAAGCACAGCCTGTTACATGACAGGAGCTGCTTGGCTGGTACTTTATCTCTCCACACTTCACTGCATCTCCCCCTAACTCACCTTGCTCCGATAACATGAGGTCCATGGCCCAGGGATGTGCGGTAAGGGTAGGCAGAGGCAGATGCTCCCCTGTCATACTCCCTGTCAAACTCCTGAGATTTTATATAAAAGTGATTAGAATAATACAAAGATATTTATAACATAGACCTCTTTGTTTACTGTAATCCTTATAGTTAACATTCACCAACTTTGTGGAGATCCCTGGAGCTGCGGGAAAACGAGAGATGAGGCCTCCGTTCTAGAGTCAGGCACTGATTATTATTATTACATTTTATTTATAAGGCGCCACAAGTGTTTCGCAGCGCCGTACAAAGGACAGTACCGGGAGACAAAACTTAGCATTACAGTAAATAAATAACAGAAATAGAGTACAGGTAACAGAGAGCACCACACATTCTCAAGACATAATACAGCTAAGATGTAAGCAGTGAGGGAGTGATCATCGTATTACTAGGAGCCATAGATGGAGATGAGCCTTTACCAGCAGGAGAAAGAGCGGGTAAAGATGGTCACTGAGTAGGGGAGAGCTGCGAGTGAAATGTGTCGAGAAGAGGGCTTAGGTAACGAGGAAAGAGGGCCCTGCTCTGAAGAGCTAACAATCTAGTGGAAAGAGTCGACAGACAGATGACATGAGGTGCAAGCAAGCGGGAGGTAGCCTGATGGCAGTATGTATGAAAAGCTGAGATGTTCAAGGCATGAGGCAGGGGGATGGAAGAGCAGCCTAAGGACTAGATTATGCATCGGAAGGGTATGCTTTGATGAATAGGTGGGTTTTTAGTGCCCGTTTGAAGCTTTGCAAGGCCGGGGAGAGTCTAATGGAGCGGGGGGGGGAGTGCGTTCCACTGAAGGGGTGCAGCACGGGCATAGTCTTGAACTCGAGCATGGGAAGCAGTGACCAGGGCAGTGGAGAGGTGACAGTCATTGGCCGACCGTAGGGGGCGGGAGGGAGTATGACGGAAGAGGAGGTTGGAGATGTAGAGAGCAGTGGAATTAGAGATGGCTTTGTATGTGAGGGTGAGGAGTTTGAAGAGGATTCTGTAGGGGAATGGGAGCCAGTGTAGATTTTGTCGAAGGAGAGTGGCAGATGTGGAGTGGCAGGAGAGGAAGATAAGCCTAGCTGCGGAGTTCAGGACAGATTGGAGGGGAGCAAGATGGGAGCAAGCGAGGCCAGTGAGGAGAACATTGCAGTAGTCAAGTCGTGAGATGACCAGTGAGTGGATGATAAGTTTAGTTGCACTCTGGGAGAGAAATGGCCTGATACGAGCAATGTTGCGTAGCTGGAACTGACAGGATTGTGCTAGAGCTTGGATGTGGGGTGCAAAGGAGAGGGAGGAGTGAAGAGTGACGCTCAAGCAGCGGAGTTGGGAAACGGGGGAGATGATAGTGTTGTCAACAGTGATAGAGATATTGGTAGGGGGAGTTGCTCTGGATGGGGGAAAGATGATGAGTTCAGTTTTGTCCATGTTGAGCTTCAGAGAGCGCTCAGACATCCAGGAGGAGATTGCGGAGAGGCAGCTGGAAACCTGAGCGAGGACAGAGGGGGACCGATCAGGAGAGGAGAGGTAGAGTTGTGTGTCACCAGCATAGAGGTGGTATTGAAGGCCAAAGGAGTTAATGAGTGCACCCAGGGAAGAGGTGTACAGGGAGAACAGAAGGGGGCCAAGGACAGAACTGAGGGACACCAACAGGAAAAATCGAAAGGTGTGAGGTGGTGCTCGAGGCAGACACAGAAGGAGCGGTTAGTGAGGTAAGAAGAAAACCAGTCAAGGACAGTGCTAGAGAGAGGCCAGCGTTTTGGAGTGTGCGGAGGAGGAGAGGATGATCCACGGTGTCAAAGGCAGCAGGAAGGATGAGCAGAGAGAAGTGGCCCCTGGATTTGGCCGAAAGCAGGTAATTGGTGACTTTCACCAGGGCAGTCTCAGTGTAGTGGAGTTGGCGAAAGCCAGATTGTAGTGGATCGAGGATGGAGTTGTCAGAGAGGTAGCTTGTGAGATGGCTGTAGACAAGTAATTCAAGTAGTTTGGAGGCGAAAGGGAGAAGAGAGATGGGGCGGTAGTTAGTGGCTGATGAAAGGTCCAGGTTGGGTTTTTTCTGAGCATAGGTGAGACCAGAGCATGTTTGAATGGTGAGGGGAAGATGCCGGTAGAGAGCAACAGGTTAAAGAGGTGAGCAAGGTGGGAGCAGGCAGTGGGGGAAAAGGAGTGGAGAAGACGGGAGGGAAGGGGGGGGGGGGCAGGTGGAGGGGGGGAGGAAGGATAAGATGAGGGTGTAGACTTACTTGTCTGAAGTAGGACGGAAGGAGGAGAGGGTGGGAGAGATGGAGGGGAGGGATGATGGGGGCAGGGGGGGTAGAAGAGGGGTGATGGGGGGAAATGTTGTGTCGGATATCCTCAATTATGGAGATGAAGAAGGAGGCAAAGTCCGTGGCAGTGAGGGAGGATGGGAGGGGAGGAGGAGGGGGGCAAAGGAGAGTGTTGAAAGTTTCAAAGAGACGGCGTGGACAGGAGGACTGAGAAGAAATGAGTACTTGGAAAAAGGATTGCTTGGCGAGGGAAAGAGCAGAGCTGTAGGAGGAGATAATAAACTTGAAATGGAGGAAGTCTGGCAGAGAGTGAGATTTCCCAGGAGTGTTCAGTGGAGCGTGAGCATTTTTGTAAGAAACCTGTTAGTTTGGTGTGCCAGGGTTGGGGTTTGGAGTGGCGGAGGGGGACATAGGAGAGGCGGGCCACAAAGTCGAGAGCAGCGGTTAGGGAAGAGTTATAGAAGGAGGCTGCCTGGTTGGGACAGGTCATAGTGGAAAGAGGAGAGAGGAAAGTCTTGAGGGAGGACATGAAAGTGGGGTCAAGAGACCAGAGATTGCGTCTGGTGATGGTGGGTCTGGGCGTGGAGAGGAGAAAGGAGGATGAGAGGGTGAAAGAAAGCAGATGGTGGTCAGAGAGAGCGAAGGAAGAGTTTGAGATATCAGAGAGATCACATCGGTGGGTGAAGACAAGGTCGAGGGAGTGGCCGAGATTGTCAGTAGGGGTGGAGGTCCATTGAGAAAATCCAAAGGATGTGGAAAGGGCGAGAAGATTAGCGGAAGCAGCATTAGTGATGTCAATAGGGATGTTAAAATCACAGAGGATTACAGAGGGGAGGTTGGAAGAGAGAAAGTGGGGAAGCCAGGCAGCAAAGTTGTCAAGGAAAGGTGAACTGTGGCCAGGGGAGCGGTATATCACTGCCACAAGGAGGTGAATGAGGTAGAAGAAGCGGATAGTATGGACCTCTCTGATGTGCAGAGCTGGGGCAACACCACGGGCAGTAACGCTGCTAAGAAAGGGAGCCAATAGAGGCATGCCTCTGAGTGTGGAGGCGGGCCTTGTGCACTGATGGACACTTGGATGTGTCATGTGACCAGGAAGTGCACTGTAGCCGGAGCTCAGTCAGCAGCTGTAAGAGAAGACACAGGGATGCAGGTAGGAGACTTAATGGACACTGTATCACAGTGTAATGAGGGAAGTTACAGTGAGTAGGGGGCGAGAGAGGCTCCTATCATTCGTCCCCATCCCCATGTGTGCCTCCCCAGCCATTCACATCACCACACGTCACTGCTATGTCCCACAACCTCTATTCTTATCGCAAGAATAAATGGAGAAACATTTCATTCTAAAAACACAAATGATCACAGGTAGGGTTTAAATTTTAATAAGCGGCTCATTTAAAAGTTGCCATGCCATTGAGTGGTTCTGGCCGTTGGATTTGAAGGGGCAATAAAATTAGGTTAAAAAAAAAGAAAGACAGGTGTGTTTTGCATTTAATAATAATTTTTCCTTTTAAATTCAGCAACGGAAGCTGTGTGGCTTGGAAAGTGCTGCTTAACAAATGTACCCATAAGCATGCAAACTATCAATCCTGTTATCTGCAATAGACAGAAGCGCCTCTAATAGAAGTTGCAGTAGATCCTTTCTGCAAAGAGAGGACAGATACATTTTTCCCCTGGGAGACGGTTCTGGGAAGGACACTAGTAAAGGGTTATTGACAATATAAACAGGTCTAAGTTCCTGACTGATGCAGGACAAAGAGCATCTTGATCAGATGCTCTTAAGCTATTATCAACATGCTAATGGACTATGAAATTGCTTTTGTTACTCCTTCTGGCACAATATGATCAATCCTAGAGTGATCCGTTTGGATGGTCGACCATGTTATGGTCGACAATCATTAGGTCGACCACTATTGGTCGACATTAACATGGTCGACACATGTAAAGGTCGACATGAGTTTAAAAAAAAAATCTTTTGTGGAACTTTTCCATACTTTACGATCCACGTGGACTACGATTGGGAACGGTAACTTGTGCCGAGCGCAGCGGTAGTGGAGCGAGGCATCTTTCCCGAAGCATGGCGAGCGAACGCGGCGCACTAATTGGGGTTGCCCATCACTTTACACAGAAAACGACACCCAAAAAAGTAAAAACACTCATGTTGACCTTGTCATGTGTCGACCGTTCACGTGTTGACCATTTCCATGTGTCGACCATGTGTCCATGTCGACCACGCCAATGTCGACCAATGGTGGTCGACCTAATGACTGTTGACCATAACATGGTCGACCAGTCATACTGGAACCATACTAGATACTACCATCATATACTTGGATTTGATTACTTTGATGCTCATATTCTATACTTCACCTGTGATTAAACAGCTCTGCAATATGTACAGTGTATAGTATGCGGTACCAAGGCTGCCAGTGAATAATGCATCACCATCTGTATTGGTTCCTGTTATGCGGTAGCTGAAAGAAGATCCATTAACACTGTAACATCTGGGTGTATACATATTGATTAATTGGTGTCCCTGTGAATTCTGGGTGTATACAAGGCTGAGTATCTGTGACTCTGGGAAGGCCAGGTGTATAAGTGGGGAGGATTTGGTGGTCCTCTGAATGTCTGTTGTGCACTTGGGGAGGAATCAGTTTCCTCATACATTTTGATTATATAAATGAGGTGGAATCAGTGGCCTGAGAAAGCTGGGTGTTACATTGAGAGGAACATATGATCTGTGAAGGACGGCTGTATAAATCGAGTATTGGTAGCCTGAGGAGGGTGGGTGTACAGTTGAGGAATCATTGTCCCCAAGAAGGTCCGGTGTACACATGGTGAGGAATCGTTGGCCCTGAGAAGGACTGGTGTACACATGAGGAGAAAACGTTGGCCCTGAAAATGCCTGGTGTACACATGGTGAGGAATCGTTGGCCCTGAGAAGGCCTGATGTACACATGGTGAGGAATTGTTGGCCCTGAGTTGGCCTGGTGTACACATGGTGAGGAATTGTTGGCCCTGAGTTGGCCTTATGTACACATGGGGAGGAATCGTTGGCCCTGAGATGGCCTTATGTACACATAGGGAGGAATAGTTGGCCCTGAGAAGCTCAGATATACACATGGGGGTATATTTACTAAGATTCGTAATTTCCGAAAATAGGTCAAAGTTCAATCACGAATGACATCGACAGTGTAAAACTGCAACTTTTTGAATTGATTACGATGGATTTACTAAGCTGTCGTATTCGTATTTTTCTTGGCTTCCGATGTCGATGTCATTCGTTTTTTTTTACCTATTTTTACGGCAGTGATTAGCAAAACACTGCCGTTTTTTTTTACAATCAATCTCGGCCGGATCTGTGTGATCCGTGCTGGGGTTCTTATTTTTTTTTTTTTTAATTAAACAATGTAAAATCCCCCAAAAAAATGCGTGGGGTCCCCCCTCCTAAGCATAACCAGCCTCGGGCTCTTTGAGCCGATCCTGGTTGCAGAAATATGGGGAAAAAATTGACAGGGGTTCCCCCATATTTAAGCAACCAGCATCGGGCTCTGCGCCTGGTCCTGGTTCCAAAAATACGGGGGACAAAAAGAGTAGGGGTCCCCCGTATTTTTAAAACCAGCACCGGGCTCCACTAGCTGGACAGATAATGCCACAGCCGGGGGTCACTTTTATACAGTGCCCTGCGGCCGTGGCATCAAAAATCCAACTAGTCACCCCTGGCCGGGGTACCCTGGGGGAGTGGGGACCCCTTCAATCAAGGGGTCCCCCCCCCCCAGCCACCCAAGGGCCAGGGGTGAAGCCCGAGGCTGTCCCCCCCCATCCAATGGGCTGCGGATGGGGAGGCTGATAGCCATTTGTGATAATGAAAATATATTGTTTTTAGTAGCAGTACTACAAGTCCCAGCAAGCCTCCCCCGCATGCTGGTACTTGGAGAACCACAAGTACCAGCATGCGGCGGAAAAACGGGCCCGCTGGTACCTGTAGTACTACCACTAGAAAAATACCCAAAAAAACACAAGACACACACACCGTGAAAGTATAATTTTATTACATACATACACACATACATACATACTTACCTTATGTTCTCACGCAGGTCGGTCCTTTTCTCCAGTAGAATCCAAGGGCTACCTGTTGAAGAAATTCTACTCACCAGATCCATGGGTCCAGGCTCCTCGGCAAATCCAGGGTTAATCCACGTACTTGAATAAATAAAAAAAAACGGTGTCCCGACCACGAACTGAAAGGGGACCCATGTTTGCACATGGGTCACCTTCCCACGAATGCCAGAAACCCACTTTGACTTCTGTCTAAGTGGGTTTCTTCAGCCAATCAGGGAGTGCCACGTTGTAGCACTCTCCTGATCAGCTGTGTGCTGCTGTCCTCACTGACAGGCAGCACGCGGCAGTGTTACAATGTAGCGCCTATGCGCTACATTGTAACCAATGATGGGAACTTTCTGCCCTGCGGTTGACCTAAAGTGACGTCACCGCTGAGCAGAAAGTTCCCAGCATTGGTTACAATGGAGCGCATAGGCGCTACATTGTAACACTGCCGCGTGCTGCCTGTCAGTGAGGACAGCAGCACACAGCTGATCAGGAGAGTGCTACAACGTGGCACTCCCTGATTGGCTGAAGAAACCCACTTAGACAGAAGTCAAAGTGGGTTTCTGGCATTCGTGGGAAGGTGACCCATGTGCAAACATGGGTCCCCTTTCAGTTCGTGGTCGGGACACCGTTTTTTTTTATTTATTCAAGTACGTGGATTAACCCTGGATTTGCCGAGGAGCCTGGACCCATGGATCTGGTGAGTAGAATTTCTTCAACAGGTAGCCCTTGGATTCTACTGGAGAAGAGGACCGACCTGCGTGAGAACATAAGGTAAGTATGTATGTATGTGTGTATGTATGTAATAAAATTATACTTTCACGGTGTGTGTGTCTTGTGTTTTTTTGGGTATTTTTTTAGTGGTAGTACTACAGGTACCAGCGGGCCCGTTTTTCCGCCGCATGCTGGTACTTGTGGTTCTCCAAGTACCAGCATGCGGGGGAGGCTTGCTGGGACTTGTAGTACTGCTACTAAAAACAATATCTTTTATTTTACAACAAAGGCTATCAGCCCTCCCATCCGCAGCCCATTGGATGGGGGGGGACAGCCTCGGGCTTCACCCCTGGCCCTTGGGTGGCTGGGGGGGGGGGACCCCTTGATTGAAGGGGTTCCCACTCCCCCAGGGTACCCCGGCCAGGGGTGACTAGTTGGATTTTTGATGCCACGGCCGCAGGGCGCTGTATAAAAGTGACCCCCGGCTGTGGCATTATCTGTCCAGCTAGTGGAGCCCGGTGCTGGTTTTAAAAATACGGGGGACCCCTACTCTTTTTGTCCCCCGTATTTTTGGGACCAGGACCAGGCGCAGAGCCCGATGCTGGTTGCTTAAATATGGGGGAACCCCTGTCATTTTTTTCCCCATATTTCTGCAACCAGGATCGGCTCAAAGAGCCCGAGGCTGGTTATGCTTAGGAGGGGGGACCCCACGCAATTTTTTTGGCAAAAATAAGCACTTTCCCACCCCTTCCCACTGATATACATGCACGGATCTCATGGATCCCTGCATGCATCTCAAATCACGGAAAAAAAAAGCAGGTCTGTTTTTTTTTAGGACTTTTTTACGAGTTGTAATTTTTCACGGCAGTGTTTTGTGTTTTTTTGCTTTGCACTTCTTAGTAAATGACCGAGATTCATATCTAAACAGGCGTAATTTGACCGATGGTGTATTCATTCGTAATTTTTTACCTGAACTAGCAAAAAATTACGAATGCCCTCATCACTGCCGTGATTAGTGTTTAGTAAATGACCGAGATTAACCGAGATGACACTTTGAAGAAAAAACGGCATCTCGGTCAAAATCGGGAGCTTAGTAAATATACCCCATGGTGAGGAATTGTTGGCCCTGAGAAGCTCAGGTGTACACATGGTGAGCAATTGTTGGCCCTGAGAAGGCCTGGTATACATATGGTGAGGAATTGTTGGCCCTGAGATGGCCTTGTGTACACCTGAGAAAAAAAACATTGGCCTTGAAAATGCCTGGTGTACACATGGTGAGGAATCGTTGGCCCTGAGAAGGCCTGGTGTACACATGGTGAGGAATTGTTGGCCCTGAGAAGCTCAGCTGTACACATGGTGATGAATTGTTGGCCCTGAGAAGCTCAGTTGTACACATGGTGAGGAATTGTTGGCCCTGAGAAGGTCAGGTGTACACATGGAGAGGAATTGTTGGCCCTGAGAAGGTCAGTTGTACCACACATGGGGAGGAATTAGTGACCCATGAAGAAGGGATGTGAAATTGGGGAGAAATCAGTGGCTTGATGAGGTCAGGTGTACATAGTATCTTGTAACTCTGTTTTACCATAAATATTTTAACTAAAAGATGAACATTATTTGCATTCACTTTCCTCTTAATTGTACTTAGAGATATGATAAAAAAGGAGAATCTTTCAGTTTATTACTAAAAAGAAAAGCTTTGTTAATGACATTGCAGTGTTCCTGGTATAGGGGCAAGGGGGTAAGAGAACTAGTGAAGCATTAATGGATGGCAGTGTACCTGGTATGCTTCTTACTTGCTTGGCACATACAGTAGGATAGAAATAGCAATTTGGATAAATGCCCCACTTTTATATTCCGGTGTCGGATTTATGTGGACTTTAAATTGTCCATTCCAGCATATCGGACTCCAAATATTAGGGATTGTAGGTTCATCTAGGTCTAAAATCTTCAGCATTTAACAATGAATAATAAATAAATGAAACCTGGTGGAAAAACTAGATTGATAATGTCTGTTCCACTGGACTTCCCATACTTCATGAATCACGGCACCCCTAGGTCAGAAGTTTCAGAAATTCAACAAAAATTATTAAATGACGTACATCCTTATGTTGACTTGTGTGGTGGTGGATAGGGTTACACTTCTGTTTTACATATTTTATGATTGCCAGACACCCAGGCTCGGCGACAGGAGGAGGAACACAGGGGTCCTGAGGTTTCAAGGGGCCCAGAGCCAAAATACGTAGCGGCAGCTACAGAATTCTGCTCCCTTGCCGGACCCACTGTGAGACCCGAGGTATTTTTACTTAGAAGTCGATTTTGGTTTTCAGTCGATTTTGTATGACCAGTATTTACAAAAATTGACTGAAATAGAACTTTACACTTAAAAAAGAACCTTCAATAGAGCTTTCAATACTTTAACATAGAGTTCAATTCCCAACCCATATTTACTAACAGTCGATTTGAAAATCGACTCAAAATTGATCACAAATCACCATTTTCAATAGAACCATCAGAAACCGTTCTATTTGATTTTAAATCAGGTGGAATTGTCTGAAGCCTCAATATGTTAGAAAATACATGAGATCGTGGATGTGCAAATTAGCCCAGAAATGAAGGTATTTGTGGCCAATAGGAATGCTTTTGTATAATTTTGTCTATTATGGGTCGATTATTGATAGTTTTTTGGTCGATTTTTGGTGAATAGAACACATTTAGAACTTCAAATAGAATTTCCATCACCCAGTGATTTTAAAATGGAACTCAAAATCGACTTTAATCAATTAACTATTTGGAATAGAAACGCTGTAGTCAATTTTGTGGGGATGTTGGTTCTATTCTGGTCTATTTAAATAGACCCAAAATCGACTTTTAGTAAATATACCCCCCAGTCCTGAGAGTGTCCGCACTGCTTTCTGGCCCCTGAGATGACCCACCTGGTCAATTACACGGCTTTGGTTCGGGAGAGCTGCTTCTCTCCCCATACGTGCCGGATGCCTTCCCTCGATTCCTTCCAAAATGTGCATCCTAAGTGGGGCAACAGTGTACAATAGCCATAAACATTTACGTCAGGCTGCAAACATACTGCACCCCCAGATTACGGTGGGGTACTAGGGGGTATTACTAAGTACAAAAAAGAAATCCTAGGTCACCGCCCCTCCCCCAAGGGAACATCATCTAATGCGCTGCCACTGAGCATGTCCTGTATTCAATGACACAGTGAAAGCGTCAAAGATATGTGGCGCCATGCCGGAACTTCTCTGTCCCTGCCGCCATGGTGACCTAGGAGGAGCATGAGCCAGGTGGGAGCAAGTGCGTGGCATGACCAACCAGGTCAAGCAGCACTGCACTGCTGCAGTAACCCTCCACACCCCTGAGGAAGCACAGCAGCAGGTCCGTTACCAAGCCACTGAGTTGCCTACAACAGCGGTGGAGTGTCTATTCGGATATGTAACAGACAGTCCAGAAGAAGTGTTCCTTGTCATCAGTGACAGTGTGAGGTAAGTGTGTATGTTTGGTTTATTTGATTACCATTCTATCTGGAGGTTCAAGTATTGGCACATGCAGGGAGGGAGGTGTGGGTGCGTGGGTTGAGGGTGGTAGCTTCAAAGTGGTGGTGGTTGTGGGGGGGGGGGGGCAGGGTAGCGGAGACATCTGTTGTAGGCCCTGCAGCCACCAGCAGGGCAGCCATCGGGAGGGGGGGGGGGGGGGGACTGCGGGGACTGAAATCCCAGACCCTTACAGAGAGGGGGCCCCATCCCTGGCTCCTACCACCAATACCAGGAGAGCTGTACCAGGCTGCAGGCTGATGCCCAGGAAGGTTTTCTATAAACAAGCCTTCCGTGTGCATCAGCTCTCCGTGGATCATTCCTGCAGGTCCGCAACGCTTAACCTGTATGTAACAGTGGTGCGGTAGAATTTTTTTTTTTTGGGGGGGCTCTGTCTGTTTTGTCAGTCCCGGGCCCCACAATTTCTGATGACAGCCCTTGCCACCAGCACTGGTTTAGCTTATCACATTGAGCAGAAATAATTTGATTTGGTCCTGGATCACCAGCCCATGGCACCCCTGCAAGTGCTCCACAGCACCCTGTTTGGGAACCACTGTCCTGGTCTAATAAGCAGGGACTTGGACTCTACACTGGTGTCCCACCCTTGTTTACAGACGCACAGAGATCATAACTCATCATTGCATAACAGACAACAGAGACTGCACTGGAGAAATGTATGGCTACGTTGCGTCTATGCTCCAACATGTATTAGATCTGTTTCTTCATGTTTTGTACACAATTTGCTAGAAAACCAGTTTTTGCTCATATAACTGGCTTCCAGACTGCAGAATCTCCTCTTGTAAATCACAGTTTCACTTAACAGCAGTTGACAAGAAACTTTATGGGTTATTATACTGGCAAATGTAGTTATTTATTAGCAGTTATTTTGTTACGCACATACGCAGCAGAAAAACATACAGTACCACGCAAAAGTTTTAGGCAGGTGTGGAGAAAATGCTTTAAAAAACAGAAGTGTTAATAGTTATTTCTATCAATTAACAAAATGCAAAGTGAACGAACAGAAGAGAAATGTAAATCAAATCTATATTTGGTGTGACCACCCTTTGCCTGCAAAACAGCATCAATTCTTCTAGGTACACTTGCACACAGTTTTTGTGGGAACTCTGCAGAGAGGTTGTTCCTAACCACATATCTTCTCTGGATGTAAGCTTGCTCAAATCCTTCTGTCTCTTCATGTAATTCCAGACAGACGATGATGTTGAGATCAGGGCTCTGTGGAGGCCATATTATCACTTTCAGGACTCCTTGTATGTCTTTACGCTGAAGATAGTTCTTAATGACATTGGCTGTACTGTATGTTTGGAGTCATTGTCCTGCTGCAGAATAAATGTTAAGCCAATCAGACGCCTCCCTGATGGTACTGCATGATGGATAAGTCAAGAGGGACAATGAGTGATATGGGACAATTAAGAGAAAGCACTACTATTCAGATATATAAGAGGAGATATATTAAATCTTCTAAAAAGGACAGATGCAAAAGTTGCCCATAGCAACCGATCCACTTATGGCTATCCTTTTATAGAATATACTTGATAAATGATGGCGAGAAACTGGTTACTATGGGCAACTTCTCCATTTCAGACCCATCTCCCCCCATAAAGTGGATCTAAGTTTCCACCGCAGCTCAAGGTAAAATTAATTGAAACATCTCTTCACCACCAACAACAGAAGACATTCCATAGCTTTCATACAAAGAATTGTCCACTATGATTCCTCCAACATTACCAGCCATTGAACGTTACCTAGGAGACTACAAACCATTCACATGTCCGTCTCCCTTTCTTCACCAGAACAGGTGCTAGCCAGGGTCTGTTAATGAGCATGAATTTGGTGACCAAAATGTAAGACTTACCGCATAATTAAACACAAACATCCCACACACTGAAAAGGGTAAGTGTTCCATACAGCCACTGTGATGCTGGCAAGGGCTAGGGGAATTATTGGGAGTAAAGGTTCCATTCCAAGGTCCACACCAAACCCTAATATGAAGACACTTTTATTTCTTCTTGATCTCCTCTCCTTACCTTCTTCTCAACCACATCATCTATCAGTTTTCTTTCTTCTGAATGTTGACATGTCTCTTCCTCACCACTCGGCACAATGACTGCCCCTTCTGTGCTCCTGTGGTTGCCTGGTTTCTTTAGGAAACCTCTCAGCCATATGACAAATATCTACCACAGCGTGGTTAGGGTTGAGCCCTGGTAAGGGTTAACAAACCATGCACGTCTGTTGCCCAATACACAAAACAATGCAGCAGGAGGCAGAGATGACACCCAGCCACTGCCTCCCTCCAGCAACCAATAAGGCCCTGGATTCCTGAAGCGAACAGTTGACCAGCGTCCTGTGCTCAGGGTGCGCTGATGTGGACTGAGGTTACGATTGGTCAGCTGGGCTGGATGAATTGTTTTGGAATGTATATAACATTGTTCTAACTTCCCCTCCTTTCAGGGAATACTGCCAGGCTGGGGGATTCATTGAATGAGGAGTTTGTGTGGCTCTGCCAGTTTCTCAAGAGATGTTCAAATCCCATGGGGGAGTGGATCTCACAGCTCCTGAGTAGCTTCTCCACCAGATGTTCTCCTCAACCTTCCAGACATTTACTGGAAACCCCAACAGTGCAACACAAATCCCCGCAGTCAAGGTCTTCCCTGTTCGAACCCTTTGTGTGCTGTAGGCAGAGATATTACTAGCCGGCGACCCAGCCCCTCCTGGGCCGGAGAACCACAGTGTTTCTGAATAAATGTACTGTATATTCATGAACCTTTTGTGCAGTGACATGTTATTACACGGGATGAGAATTGTTTGCTTTATTTATATAGCACCGACATATGCTGCGGGGCAGAATTGGAATAGTTTATGTCCGTCATGACAGAGCTTACAATCTAATTTCTCTAGGAACAAACACACACTGTTACTCTGGTCACAAGCCAGTAAAATGACCAGTGTATCTTCAAAAGTAACTGGAACACTTAAGGGCAGATTTCGTTAAGCGCAAGTGCCGCGGAGTGGGATTGACACTTTCTGACAATGACAATTCTCTACCATATAAGAGTTAAATTGTTATGTACCCAAGTGTATAGTGAACATGAACTAGCACACTGACATACGGAGGGTCATTAAGATGTGGATGGAGGTGCCATCACTTCCTAGGAAGCAGCAGTGATAGCGCTGTACGGTGATGCAGCAGGCGGTGTCTGTTACAAGCACATGCCACCTGCTGCAGTAGTGATCCGACTTGTGTCCTAGGACGCAGGTATCTAATTACTGACTCATCATCACCCGTGTGGACGCGCAAGCCGCCCATTGCAGAGGCCAAGAAATCTCAGTTCAACGGTGGAGATCCCTGGCCTCTTCCCTCCTGTAAATGGGGGAGGGACTTTCGCAAACGGAGGCTGTCACCGCCCCCAAACAACATCAGACTGTCAATCACTGACAGTCTGATGCCCTCCCTGAGTCTTGTGTCGAAGGGCGCGTTTGTGCACACGCAGAACGGGTCCTGCGAATGTGCAAAGTACCGAACATTGGGGCTTTGCACATTAGGGCGAACTTCCAATCAGACCTGAATGAGGTTCCCTGTTCGGGGGAATGTAGCATTACTAAAAATGCAGTACAAGCTGCAACAACTGCTATTTTCTAAGGCTATTCGCAATGCATATTTACCCCATATATATTAAATGGTCTTCAGCAAATACCGAAAATGTATGGGGCTGCGATGTGCCTGCATGGATCCAGCCAGAAAGCATAACCTTCCGTAGAAAGTCTAAGTCACGTTTGTCTGCAGTGGGTGATTATCACGCAACAAAGCAATTATCTGCAGACTGCGCATGTGCTGCAGTCACAATGTGCATGCAATCTTGCTCGCAATGAGGATTTTATTGAAAAGTGATTGGCAGGGTGTTTGGAGGTGTTAACACAATTGTACACAAACATGCATTAGGCCCAGTGCCTGTGGGCTGCTTTTAGTTCAAAGTACTTGGACAGGGAAAGATACTTCCCCAGTCTGTCCCTGCATATATTAATAGAGGTTATTCTAGCGACCACTAAGCCCTAGAAGCATAGTTTGAATGTTGGGTGACCTGGCTCCACTCCTACCACTATGGTCCACCATCTTTGTTATTTATATGACTGCATTTTATATTGGTTACTAGAATATGCTCTGTATTGTATATCAGTTGCTAGAAAGCTCACTATATTGTATATTAGTCCTAGAATGCTCACTGTATTGTATATCGGTCACTAGGGTGTTCACTTTTATGGTATCTAGTTGTGCAGTGCTCACTAGGGTGCTCTCTGTATTGTATCTAGTGGTATAGTGCTCTCTAGGTTGCTCTCTGTATTGTATCTAGTGGTATAGTGCTCTCTAGGTTGCTCTCTGTATTGTATCTAGTGGTGTAGTGCTCACTAGGTTGCTCTCTATTGTATCTAGTGGTGTAGTGCTCACTAGGGTACATTCTGTATTGTATACAGCTTACTAGGAGGGGGCCTTCCTATTTTAAGCCCACTTCACCAGGGAATGGATGCTCTCCTGCAGCACGTTCTCTGAGTATAGGCTAATATGGATCAGAAGCAGCTAATCTCTCACGAGCAGGGCCCTCTTCCTCATGTGATTTTCCTTCTCGTACTCAAACTATCGTCTACTCCAGAGGTTCTCAAACACGGTCCTCAAGGCACCCCAACGGTCCAGGTTTTAAGGTTTTCCATGCTTGGCCACAGGTGACTTAATTAGCACCTCAGTAAATTTGATTTAACCATCTGTGCTGAGACATGGATATACCCAGTGCCGTTTCTAGGGGCGGGCGAGCCGTGCAACTGCACGGGGCGCCCGCCGCGGCACTATGTTACTCCTTCTCGCCTCTCCCGAGCGCTCCTGCTCGGGGGGCGGAGTTTCGCGGAATGACGCGTTGCGTCGTGACGTCACGACGCAAACGCGTCATTCCGCAAAGCCCCGCCCCCCGAGCAGGAGCGCTCGGGAGAGGCGAGAAGGAGAAGCAAGAAGAAGGAGGAGGCGGCCGGCGCGAGGGACGTGAGGCGGCGGGACCGAAGAGCGGGAAGACGTAAGTATTCTCTCTCTCCCCCCCCCCTCTCCCCCTTCCTTCTCCTCAGCTTGAAACCTGCCTGCCGCTGCCGCACTGTGTAAAATGGGGGCACCTGCTTATGGGGATACCTGCCTGCCACACTGTGTAATATGGGGGCACCTGCCTATGGGGATACCTGCCTGCCACACTGTGTAATATGGGGGCACCTGCCTATGGCATGGCCGGATTAACAATGGGGCGGATGGAGCTGCAGCTCCAAGCCCCCCATTGAAAATAGGCCCACAGACCTCCCTGCAGTGCAGGCAGTAGCCAGTGCTGTCAGGAAAAAAACATTTCCTGTCAGCACATACATCAGCTCACTCACCTCCGGCTGCCCATTCACCCCCATCCCAAACTGGTCAGCCTGTGTCCTGACCGCTTTGTATTGCAAGGGGTGGGGCTTCGGATGGGCAAGGGGGGCGGGACTTCGGACGGGCAAGGGGGTGGAGCCACGTAAATAGTTACGAGACAGCGGCCTCCTGTCAAGACCCTGCCCCTCTTTCATGAGACATGTTATTGTTGGAAAGCTGCAGCAGGAAAGGTATGCTGCAGCAAAAGCAATTATGTTTTGATGGGCGAGGGGGCGGGACTTCGGACGGGCAAGGGGGCGGAGCCACGTAAATAGTTACGAGACAGCAGCCTCCTGTCAAGACCCTGCCCCTCTTTCATGAGGCATGTTATTGTTGGAAAGCTGCAGCAGGAAAGGTATGCTGCAGCAAAAGCAATTATGTTTTGATGGGCGAGGGGGCGGGGCTTCGGATGGGCATGGGGGCGGAGCCTCGGAGATATCTTGACAGGAGGGTCTTGACAGGAGGCTGCTGTCTTTTAGGAGAGCTGGGTCCCTGGATGTCAGAGCTGAGGGGGCATGCAAACCATGTGAGTAGCAGCCCACACCAGGCCCCGAGGTCTGCTATGTAAGTGGTGTCTATGTCAGTAAGTTTTGAAGGGGAAGGGGGGGGGATGTGTGTGTGTCGCTAAGTAAGTAGTGTCAGTGTCAGTAGGTTTTGCGTGTGTGTGTGTGTGTGTGTGTGTGTGTCAGTAAGTAGTGTCAGTAAGTTTTGCATTGTGTCTGTGTCAGTAAATTTTGCATTTTGTGTGTGTCTGTGTAAGTTTTGTGTTGTGTCGTGTGTGTCAATATGTTTTGCGTTGTGTGTGTGTGTTAGTCAGTCCTGCAAGTATGGCAGTACGCTCCGATATGGCGTACCATTAAGAATGTGTCCGTCAGTACGCCATACCCCCGCCACACTGTAAAACACCACCACCAAGCTCATAGATCTTGCTCGGAGGCGCCGCCAGCACCTACTTCCTTTTCCAGGAAAAGGACTGCTGGGAGCATGAAGGTGATGTCATCACCATCCCGCACCTGGCAGACTGGCAGAGAAAAAGTGACGATGGGGTGCTGGGCCAGCAGTGTGTGGGTGGTATTCAGTATACCAGTTGTTGGGATCCCAGCGCACAGTATACCGGCGCCGGAATCCCGGCAACCGGCATACCGACACCTTTTCTCCCTTTTGGGGGTCCACGAACCCCCTGGAGGGAGGATAGCGTGGCGCTTAGGCGCGCCACTGAGCCCGCAAGGGGCTCATTTGCGCTCACTTTGCTGTCGGGAAGCCGGCAGTCTGGATCCCGGCGCCGGTATGCTGGCCGCCGGGAACTCATACTACACCCCGGTGAGTAACTCTAATGGTCGGGACCCCTCCCCACAAGTACAATGAGGCGGCACTACCAAGTTTTGCTGGTGCAGTAAGATTTATTGATCCAGAATCTTACTAAATAAATCTTACTGCACCAGCAAGACTCGGGAGTGCTGCCTCATTGTACTCTGTCCACAGCTTGAAAAACGGAAGGAGGGCACTGGAGCAAATATTCACATCATAACAGGATGAGTGCTGGGTACACAGCTTATATATCATATTTTTTATTCTATAACAAGTGTCACATCCTGCTGTCCTTGTCTCTGTAGTCCGCAGGGACAGGGGGTGTCTGTGCCATGGATTCACATAATATATAACCACTTCACCTAGTGTCACATGGTAACATCCCTTAATGACACGTGACCACGCCCACGGCATGCAGGCACATTACCACTGAGAAAAAAATGCTGTGTGCACCACAGGTGTCAGTAAGAAGTGTCTGTCAGTAAGTAGTGTTTGTGTCAGTACATTTTGCATGGTGTCTGTGTCAGTAAGTTTTGTGTGTGTCAGTAAGTAGCGTTTGTCAGTAGGTTTTGTACTGTGTGTGTGTGTCAGTAAGTAGTGTCTGTCAGTAAGTGGTGGGTGTCTGTGTCAGTAATACCCCTTTCACACCGCAAAAATAACCTGGTATAGACTGGGTATATTGCTGGGTCGACACGTCCCGATGTGTGTTGTGAAAGGGGTCATGGGCGAATTCTGGATTGCCTGACCCAGTAATTCAACCCGGGAATAAAGAAGGGTTGTTCTCGGGTTAAATACCAGGGGGGAGATGTACTAAGCCTGAAAAGTGATAAATATCACTGTGATAAAGCACCAGCCAATCGGCTCCTAACTGCCATGTTACAGGCTGTGTTTGAAAAATGACAGTTAGGAGCCGATTGGCTGGTACTTTATCACTGTGATATTTATCACTTTTCAGGCTTAGTACATCTGGCCCCAGGTCCGGTGCAGTGTGAACGGATCACCCAGGTCGATGCAACCCGGGACCCGTTCACTGCATAGGTATGATCTCATCTCCCAGCGCCGCCTCCGCACCTGATGCCGACTCCATCTCCGCCCACAGATGGCAACCCGAACCGGCAAATTGCCGGGTCGGGTTGGCGGTGTGTAGGGTCAAATGCCGGGTCCCACCCAGGAATGGACCCATTTCCAATTCCCAGGTGGGACCTGGCATTGTGATGGGAGAGCGGTATAAGTATTGTGTTGTGTGTGTGTCAGTAAGTAATGTCTGTGTCAGTAAGTTTATCTGTGTTGTGCGTGTGTGTCAGTCAGTAATATCTATCAGTAAGTGTCTGTGTCGGTAAGTTTTGTGTTGTGAGTGTGTGTGTTAGTAAATAGTGTCTGTCAGTAAATGGTGATTGTGTCAGTAAGCTTTGTGTTGTGTGTGTGTGTGTGTGTGTGTGTGTGTGTGTGTGTGTCAGTAAGTAGTGTCTGTCAGTAAGTGGTGACTGTGTCACTCACATGGCATAGGCCACACCCCCTATTTAGACCACACCCACACCACACTGATCACACACCCACATCACTAGTCACACCACCGCAGCGCTTGTCACACCTCCTGCCGAGGCACACAATAGGCCCTTCCTAAATTTCAGCTCCAGGCCCATATGGACCTTAATCTGGCACTGGCCTATGGGGATACCTGCCTGCCACACTGTGTAATATGGGGGCACCTGCCTATGGGGATACCTGCCTGCCACACTGTGTAATATGGGGGCACCTGCCTATGGGGATACCTGCCTGCCACACTGTGTAATATGGGGGCACCTGCCTATGGGGATACCTGCCTGCCACACTGTGTAATATGGGGGCACCTGCCTGCGTACTGTGTAATATGGGGGCACCTGCCTGCGTACTGTGTAATATGGGGGCATCTGCCTGCGTACTGTGTAATATGGGGGCACCTGCCTGCGTACTGTGTAATATGGGGGCACCTGCCTGCCACACTGTGTAATATGGGGGCACCTGCCTGCGTACTGTGTAATATGGGGCACCTGCCTGCCACACTGTGTAATATGGGGGCACCTGCCTGCGTACTGTGTAATATGGGGGCACCTGCCTGCCACACTGTGTAATATGGGGGCACCTGCCTGCCACACTGTGTAATATGGGGGCACCTGCCTGCGTACTGTGTAATATGGGGGCACCTGCCTGCGTACTGTGTAAAATGGGGATATCTGCCTGCCGTGCTGTGTAAAATGGGGATATCTGCCTGCCGTGCTGTGTAAAATGGGGATATCTGCCTGCCGTGCTGTGTAAAATGGGGATACCTGCCTGCTGTACTTTGTAAAATGGGGATACCTGCCTGCGTACTGTGTAAAATGGGGGCACCTGCCTGCGTACTGTGTAAAATGGGGATACCTGCCTGCGTACTGTGTAAAATGGGGATACCAGCCTTCCGCGCTGTGTAAAATGGGGACACCTGGCTGCCGCGCTGTGTAAAATGGGGACACCTGCCTGCCGCGCTGTGTAATATGGGGACACTTGCCTGCTGTAATGTGTAAAAAGGGGACTTTTTTATTTTTATTTTTTCCCCACTGTGGTGGGTGTGATGATATCAGATGAGGCCATGCCCACTTTAATGAGACCACGCCCATTTTAATCAGGCCACACACCCTTGTCGGGAGCGCGCGCGCCTACGGCGCGCGCATGCTTTTTCTTTTTTTGACTAATTTGGGGGTGGGGGGGGGGCACACTTTTTTTTTTTTTTTTTAGAGCAATAGGGGGGGGGGGGCGCATTTTGAAATCTCGCACTGGGAGCCAAATTGTCTAGAAACGGCCCTGGATATACCTAAAACCTGGTCAGTTGGGGTGGCTTGAGGACCGTGTTTGAGAGCCTCTGGTCTACTCCATACTTCCTTCGGCTGCACCAATTTCCTGAGTTTTCTGCCATCCTGATACTTACTGCAATTCAGTGTCGTCTGCTTATGCAGATATGTTTATATAACCTGTACTTGTCCTGTATTGTCTTGAACTGTAAGTCACTGTTTTCTTGGTTTGCCTACATGTACTCTGTAATTGGGCGCTGCGGATCCCTTGTGGAGCCATATAAATAAAGATTACTACTAATAAAAATGAAGTAGAAATGGAAGATCTCACTTTTGCTAGATAAACACCAGCAAAAATCTTCAATCCACCAGTAAGTCATCCCACACTACTCCAATGTTTAAAGTAACAGACCAAGGACTTCCAGCTAGAGATGTGCACTTGAAATTTTTCGGGTTTTGTGTTTTGGTCTTGGGTTCGGTTCCGCGGCCGTGTTTTGGGTTCGACCGCGTTTTGGCAAAACCTCACCAAATTTTTTTTGTCGGATTCGGGTGTGTTTTGGATTCGGGTGTTTTTTTTAAAAAACACTAAAAAACAGCTTAAATCATAGAATTTGGGGGTCATTTTGATCCCAAAGTATTATTAACCTCAAAAACCATAATTTCCACTCATTTTCAGTCTATTCTGAATACCTCACACCTCACAATATTATTTTTAGTCCTAAAATTTGCACCTAGGTCGCTGGATGACTAAGCTAAGCGACCCTAGTGGTCGACACAAACACCGTGCCCATCTAGGAGTGGCACTGCAGTGTCACGCAGGATGGCCCTTCCAAAAAACACTCCCCAAACAGCACATGACGCAAAGAAAAAAAGAGGCGCAATGAGGTAGCTGTGTGAGTAAGATAAGCGACCCTAGTGGCCGACACAAACACCGTGCCCATCTAGGAGTGGCACTGCAGTGTCACGCAGGATGGCCCTTCCAAAAAACCCTCCCCAAACAGCACATGACGCAAAGAAAAAAAGAGGCGCAATGAGGTAGCTGTGTGAGTAAGATAAGCGACCCTAGTGGCCGACACAAACACCGTGCCCATCTAGGAGTGGCACTGCAGTGTCACGCAGGATGGCCCTTCCAAAAAACCCTCCCCAAACAGCACATGACGCAAAGAAAAAAAGAGGCGCAATGAGGTAGCTGTGTGAGTAAGATAAGCGACCCTAGTGGCCGACACAAACACCGTGCCCATCTAGGAGTGGCACTGCAGTGTCACGCAGGATGGCCCTTCCAAAAAACCCTCCCCAAACAGCACATGACGCAAAGAAAAAAAGAGGCGCAATGAGGTAGCTGTGTGAGTAAGATAAGCGACCCTAGTGGCCGACACAAACACCGGGCCCATCTAGGAGTGGCACTGCAGTGTCACGCAGGATGGCCCTTCCAAAAAACCCTCCCCAAACAGCACATGACGCAAAGAAAAAAAGAGGCGCAATGAGGTAGCTGTGTGAGTAAGATAAGCGACCCTAGTGGCCGACACAAACACCGGGCCCATCTAGGAGTGGCACTGCAGTGTCACGCAGGATGGCCCTTCCAAAAAACACTCCCCAAACAGCACATGACGCAAAGAAAAAAAGAGGCGCAATGAGGTAGCTGTGTGAGTAAGATAAGCGACCCTAGTGGCCGACACAAACACCGGGCCCATCTAGGAGTGGCACTGCAGTGTCACGCAGGATGGCCCTTCCAAAAAACCCTCCCCAAACAGCACATGACGCAAAGAAAAAAAGAGGCGCAATGAGGTAGCTGTGTGAGTAAGATAAGCGACCCTAGTGGCCGACACAAACACCGGGCCCATCTAGGAGTGGCACTGCAGTGTCACGCAGGATGGCCCTTCCAAAAAACCCTCCCCAAACAGCACATGACGCAAAGAAAAAAAGAGGCGCAATGAGGTAGCTGTGTGAGTAAGATAAGCGACCCTAGTGGCCGACACAAACACCGTGCCCATCTAGGAGTGGCACTGCAGTGTCACGCAGGATGGCCCTTCCAAAAAACCCTCCCCAAACAGCACATGACGCAAAGAAAAAAAGAGGCGCAATGAGGTAGCTGTGTGAGTAAGATAAGCGACCCTAGTGGCCGACACAAACACCGGGCCCATCTAGGAGTGGCACTGCAGTGTCACGCAGGATGGCCCTTCCAAAAAACATTCCACAAACAGCACATGACGCAAAGAAAAATTAAAGAAAAAAGAGGTGCAAGATGGAATTGTCCTTGGGCCCTCCCACCCACCCTTATGTTGTATAAACAGGACATGCACACTTTAACCAACCCATCATTTCAGTGACAGGGTCTGCCACACGACTGTGACTGAAATGACGGGTTGGTTTGGAACCCCACCAAAAAAGAAGCAATTAATCTCTCCTTGCACAAACTGGCTCTACAGAGGCAAGATGTCCACCTCATCATCATCCTCCGATATATCACCGTGTACATCCCCCTCCTCACAGATTATCAATTCGTCCCCACTGGAATCCACCATCTCAGCTCCCTGTGTACTTTGTGGAGGCAATTGCTGCTGGTCAATGTCTCCACGGAGGAATTGATTATAATTCATTTTAATGAACATCATCTTCTCCACATTTTCTGGATGTAACCTCGTACGCCGATTGCTGACAAGGTGAGCGGCGGCACTAAACACTCTTTCGGAGTACACACTTGTGGGAGGGCAACTTAGGTAGAATAAAGCCAGTTTGTGCAAGGGCCTCCAAATTGCCTCTTTTTCCTGCCAGTATAAGTACGGACTGTGTGACGTGCCTACTTGGATGCGGTCACTCATATAATCCTCCACCATTCTTTCAATGGTGAGAGAATCATATGCAGTGACAGTAGACGACATGTCCGTAATCGTTGTCAGGTCCTTCAGTCCGGACCAGATGTCAGCATCAGCAGTCGCTCCAGACTGCCCCGCATCACCGCCAGCGGGTGGGCTCGGAATTCTGAGCCTTTTCCTCGCACCCCCAGTTGCGGGAGAATGTGAAGGAGGAGATGTTGACAGGTCGCGTTTCGCTTGACTTGACAATTTTGTCACCAGCAGGTCTTTGAACCCCAGCAGACTTGTATCTGCCGGAAAGAGAGATCCAAGGTAGTTTTTAAATCTAGGATCGAGCACGGTGGCCAAAATGTAGTGCTCTGATTTCAACAGATTGACCACCCGTGAATCCTTGTTAAGCGAATTAAGGGCTCCATCCACAAGTCCCACATGCCTAGCGGAATCGCTCCGTGTTAGCTCCTCCTTCAATGTCTCCAGCTTCTTCTGCAAAAGCCTGATGAGGGGAATGACCTGACTCAGGCTGGCAGTGTCTGAACTGACTTCACGTGTGGCAAGTTCAAAGGGCATCAGAACCTTGCACAACGTTGAAATCATTCTCCACTGCGCTTGAGACAGGTGCATTCCACCTCCTATATCGTGCTCAATTGTATAGGCTTGAATGGCCTTTTGCTGCTCCTCCAACCTCTGAAGCATATAGAGGGTTGAATTCCACCTCGTTACCACTTCTTGCTTCAGATGATGGCAGGGCAGGTTCAGTAGTTTTTGGTGGTGCTCCAGTCTTCTGTACGTGGTGCCTGTACGCCGAAAGTGTCCCGCAATTCTTCTGGCCACCGACAGCATCTCTTGCACGCCCCTGTCGTTTTTTTAAAAATTCTGCACCACCAAATTCAAGGTATGTGCAAAACATGGGACGTGCTGGAATTTGCCCATATTTAATGCACACACAATATTGCTGGCGTTGTCCGATGCCACAAATCCACAGGAGAGTCCAATTGGGGTAAGCCATTCCGCGATGATCTTCCTCAGTTGCCGTAAGAGGTTTTCAGCTGTGTGCGTATTCTGGAAAGCGGTGATACAAAGCGTAGCCTGCCTAGGAAAGAGTTGGCGTTTGCGAGATGCTGCTACTGGTGCCACCGCTGCTGTTCTTGCGGCGGGAGTCCATACATCTACCCAGTGGGCTGTCACAGTCATATAGTCCTGACCCTGCCCTGCTCCACTTGTCCACATGTCCGTGGTTAAGTGGACATTGGGTACAACTGCATTTTTTAGGACACTGGTGAGTCTTTTTCTGACGTCCGTGTACATTCTCGGTATCGCCTGCCTAGAGAAGTGGAACCTAGATGGTATTTGGTAACGGGGGCACACTGCCTCAATAAATTGTCTAGTTCCCTGTGAACTAACGGCGGATACCGGACGCACGTCTAACACCAACATAGTTGTCAAGGCCTCAGTTATCCGCTTTGCAGCAGGATGACTGCTGTGATATTTCATCTTCCTCGCAAAGGACTGTTGGACAGTCAATTGCTTACTGGAAGTAGTACAAGTGGGCTTACGACTTCCCCTCTGGGATGACGATCGACTCCCAGCAGCAACAACAGCAGCGCCAGCAGCAGAAGGCATTACACTCAAGGATGCATCGGAGGAATCCCAGGCAGGAGAGGACTCGTCAGAATTGCCAGTGACATGGCCTGCAGGACTATTGGCATTCCTGGGTAAGGAGGAAATTGACACTGAGGGAGTTGGTGGGGTGGTTTGCGTGAGCTTGGTTACAAGAGGAAGGGATTTACTGGTCAGTGGACTGCTTCCGCTGTCACCCAAAGTTTTTGAACTTGTCACTGACTTATTATGAATGCGCTGCAGGTGACGTATAAGGGAGGATGTTCCGAGGTGGTTAACGTCCTTACCCCTACTTATTACAGCTTGACAAAGGCAACACACGGCTTGACAAATGTTGTCCGCATTTCTGGTGAAATACTTCCACACCGAAGAGCTGATTTTTTTTTGTATTTTGACCAGGCATGTCAATGGCCCTATTCCTCCCGCGGACAACAGGTGTCTCCCCGGGTGCCTGACTTAAACAAACCACCTCACCGTCAGAATCCTCCTGGTCAATTTCCTCCCCAGCGCCAGCAACACCCATATCCTCCTCATCCTGGTGTACTTCAACACTGACATCTTCAATCTGACTATCAGGAACTGGACTGCGGGTGCTCCTTCCAGCACTTGCAGGGGGCGTGCAAATGGTGGAAGGCGCATGCTCTTCACGTCCAGTGTTGGGAAGGTCAGGCATCGCAACCGACACAATTGGACTCTCCTTGTGGATTTGGGATTTCGAAGAACGCACAGTTCTTTGCGGTGCTTTTGCCAGCTTGAGTCTTTTCAGTTTTCTAGCGAGAGAATGAGTGCTTCCATCCTCATGTGAAGCTGAACCACTAGCCATGAACATAGGCCAGGGCCTCAGCCGTTCCTTGCCACTCCGTGTGGTAAATGGCATATTGGCAAGTTTACGCTTCTCCTCCGACAATTTTATTTTAGGTTTTGGAGTCCTTTTTTTACTGATATTTGGTGTTTTGGATTTGACATGCTCTGTACTATGACATTGGGCATCGGCCTTGGCAGACGACGTTGCTGGCATTTCATCGTCTCGGCCATGACTAGTGGCAGCAGCTTCAGCACGAGGTGGAAGTGGATCTTGATCTTTCCCTAATTTTGGAACCTCAACATTTTTGTTCTCCATATTTTAATAGGCACAACTAAAAGGCACCTCAGGTAAACAATGGAGATGGATGGATACTAGTATACTTATGGATGGACTGCCGAGTGCCGACACAGAGGTAGCTACAGCCGTGGACTACCGTACTGTGTCTGCTGCTAATATAGACTGGATGATAATGAGATGAAATCAATATATATATATGTATGTATGTATATATAATATCACTAGTACTGCAGCCGGACAGGTAGATAATATATTTATTAGGTAATGATGACTGATGACGGACCTGCTGGACACTGTCAGCTCAGCAGCACCGCAGACTGCTACAGTAAGCTACTATACTATAGTAGTATGTACAAAGAAGAAAGAAAAAAAAAAACACGGGTAGGTGGTATACAATTATGGATGGACTGCCGAGTGCCGACACAGAGGTAGCTACAGCCGTGGACTACCGTACTGTGTCTGCTGCTAATATAGACTGGATGATAATGAGATGAAATCAATATATATATATGTATGTATATATAATATCACTAGTACTGCAGCCGGACAGGTAGATAATATATTTATTAGGTAATGATGACTGATGACGGACCTGCTGGACACTGTCAGCTCAGCAGCACCGCAGACTGCTACAGTAAGCTACTATACTATAGTAGTATGTACAAAGAAGAAAGAAAAAAAAAACCACGGGTAGGTGGTATACAATTATGGATGGACTGCCGAGTGCCGACACAGAGGTAGCTACAGCCGTGGACTAACGTACTGTGTCTGCTGCTAATATAGACTGGATGATTGATAATGAGATGAAATCAATATATATATGTATGTATATATAATATCACTAGTACTGCAGCCGGACAGGTAGATAATATATTTATTAGGTAATGATGACTGATGACGGACCTGCTGGACACTGTCAGCTCAGCAGCACCGCAGACTGCTACAGTAAGCTACTATACTATAGTAGTATGTACAAAGAAGAAAGAAAAAAAAAAACCACGGGTAGGTGGTATACAATTATGGATGGACTGCCGAGTGCCGACACAGAGGTAGCTACAGCCGTGGACTACCGTACTGTGTCTGCTGCTAATATAGACTGGATGATAATGAGATGAAATCAATATATATATATGTATGTATATATAATATCACTAGTACTGCAGCCGGACAGATAGATAATATATTTATTAGGTAATGATGACTGATGACGGACCTGCTGGACACTGTCAGCTCAGCAGCACCGCAGACTGCTACAGTAAGCTACTATACTATAGTAGTATGTACAAAGAAGAAAGAAAAAGAAAAAACCACGGGTAGGTGGTATACAATTATGGATGGACTGCCGAGTGCCGACACAGAGGTAGCTACAGCCGTGGACTAACGTACTGTGTCTGCTGCTAATATAGACTGGATGATTGATAATGAGATGAAATCAATATATATATATATGTATGTATATATAATATCACTAGTACTGCAGCCGGACAGGTAGATAATATATTTATTAGGTAATGATGACTGATGACGGACCTGCTGGACACTGTCAGCTCAGCAGCACCGCAGACTGCTACAGTAAGCTACTATACTATAGTAGTATGTACAAAGAAGAAAGGGAAAAAAAAAACCACGGGTAGGTGGTATACAATTATGGATGGACTGCCGAGTGCCGACACAGAGGTAGCTACAGCCGTGGACTAACGTACTGTGTCTGCTGCTAATATAGACTGGATGATTGATAATGAGATGAAATCAATATATATATGTATGTATATATAATATCACTAGTGCTGCAGCCGGACAGGTAGATAATATATTTATTAGGTAATGATGACTGATGACGGACCTGCTGGACACTGTCAGCTCAGCAGCACCGCAGACTGCTACAGTAAGCTACTATACTCTATAGTAGTATGTACAAAGAAGAAAGAAAAAAAAAAACCACGGGTAGGTGGTATACAATTATGGATGGACTGCCGAGTGCCGACACAGAGGTAGCTACAGCCGTGGACTAACGTACTGTGTCTGCTGCTAATATAGAGTCTAGACTGGATGATAAATTATTGATAATGAGATGAAATCAATATAATATCACTAGTACTGCAGCCGGACAGGTACTATATATATTTATTATGTAATGACTGATGACGGACCTGCTGGACACTGTCAGGTCAGCACAGCACCGCAGACTGCTACAGTAAGCTACTATAGTAGTATGTATAAAGAAGAATGAAAAAAAAAAAAAACCACGGGTAGGTGGTATACAATATTATATATATATATATATTATATACAATTATATATATATATATATATATATATATTAAACTGGTGGTGATTGATTATTAAACTGGTGGTCACTTCAGGTCACGTTGCAACTTGCAACTAGTACTCCGAGGCCTAAGCAGACAATCACAAAATATATTATTATACTGGTGGTCAGTGTGGTCACAACAATGGCAGTGTGGCACTGACTCTGGCAGCAAAAGTGTGCACTGTACGTTATATGTACTCCTGAGTCCTGCTCTCAGACTCTAACTGCTCCCCACTGTCAGTGTCTCCCCCACAAGTCAGATAATACACTTACAGTCACACTATCTATTATCTAATCTATAAATATCACTTCAGCAAGTAGTATAGTAGTATACAGTATAGTAGTACTCCTCCTAATAATGCTCCCCAAAATACTGTGTCTCTCTCTTCTCTAAACGGAGAGGACGCCAGCCACGTCCTCTCCCTATGACTCTCAATGCACGTGTGAAAATGGCGGCGACGCGCGGCTCCTTATATAGAATCCGAGTCTCGCGATAGAATCCGAGCCTCGCGAGAATCCGACAGCGTGATGATGACGTTCGGGCGCGCTCGGGTTAGCCGAGCAAGGCGGGAAGATCCGAGCCTGCTCGGACCCGTGTAAAAAACCTGAAGTTCGGGCGGGTTCGGATTCAGAGGAACCGAACCCGCTCATCTCTACTTCCAGCCCCGCCCCAACAGAGATAGCTGCAGCTAGATGCTGCTCCTGAAAAACCATAGCTGCTCCTCTGCCTACTGGCTCCCTAAAACCAGAATATGGCCACCACCAGTGAGGGGAACATCCCAGTAGTAGATAGAGAGGTTTTTAACTTCTCCCATGCCCAGCAAACAGCAGCACCAGCGTCAGGAGCGGGACACTCACAGTCCCAAGATGGCAGCTGCAACCCATAAGCAGTCTCATTGTTCAGCTCCCTCTTCTCTTTTGACATAATAAAACAGATTAAAAAAATTAAAAAAAGTAACAGACCAGGATCATTTACCCACTGCACCTTCTACAAACAATCTTTATTTTCTCAGGGCAGTCTCATGTAGCACAGGAGGCCACAAACATGGCCCGACCCAAACTGCCATGCATTGAGAAGATTAGGTTTTGGATTATGTGGATTTTCCAAATTTGCTATAATCCACTCTAAAATAGCTCACATTCTGATATTGTGTATCCAGAACACGGACATATTCATAAGAGAAACTTACTTACAGTAGCCCTTACTTCTGCCTAGGGTGAACACCCTTCTGCAGTAACCCTATAGATCTCCTGTTGCATGGAGATATGATGGCTGTTCACCAAGCTGATGGAGCAATGGGGTCAGGCGGTCTACATGGAAACATTTTCTCTTCCTAGCTCGTTTTCTGAGTCTAGGACGCAGCCAGCGCTGCACAATTACAGGTTACAGCTAGACCTTTATATAATTACCGGACGTTCTGGAAAATCACTGTCATTTCATGCATCTCCTAGGTGTCCTCAAAGTCAACTCACAATAAGACAAATCCTTAAACGTCACAACAGTAAGCAAACAACAAAGATGTATGTATAGACTAATAAAATTGATAGTGCACACAGAGCCTATTGCAAAGAATAGCACAAAGGTATAAACAGAGTAACACAACAGAATAAATATGAATGATGTACAGTAGGTTAAAACACAATGGACTAAGATACACAAATTCACAAACAAATGTCTGAATTGAGTCTTTCCTGCTGTCCTGGACCCAACAGGTTTTTACTTTTGGCCAGATGGCTAGGAAGTCCCATTCATAGCAGTTCTTAAAAGATAGTAATGGAGAATGGGTGAATGAATAAGGTTAGGGGTGTTTTGGGGAAATCTGCCTTTGTTGTCCCAATTCCCCGACTCCAAAAGTTGTACATTTTTTTACTGGCAAATAATACCTGGGAATCTTTTACTCTGACATACTTCCCTCTGCCTGGGAACTTTATATACTTGTAACACCCCAGGGTTGGCAGGTATGTCTAAGTGGTTGAGAGAGGTATCACAGGTGTTAGGTGGCTATGTGATGGACCTTTCCCATGAAATGTTGCTCACCGTATCTTGGGCCTAAATCAGACTGGAGCGCTGCAGTGGCAGTGATCACTGCGCGTGCGTACCAAGGGAACTAAATTTAGCACATCTACGATCAGATCTGAATCACCCCCCTTGTCCTTCAGTACTGTATTCAGAGAGGTAGGATAGATTGATATACGAAACAGGAGTGAGTCATCAATTCCAACAGGATGTCTTTTATTGAGCTGCAATGAACTCTGGATTGAATATGATGATTAAATGCCATTAAATTTGGATATTCACAAAAAAGAAAAATTACGAGTGCAAAAGATGAACAAAGAGAAGACAGTTGGCTATAGTTCACACTACAAAGGAGCATTCAATAAACAAAAGACACTTTATTGGAATTACAGACGAAAGGCAGAATATCATTAGAATCACAGATGAACATATTAATTAGAATCCTACTGGCATAAAATAATAGAATTCATAATGTGGTGATGAGGAGAGTGATGCAAAATACAATTAGCAATAATCAACACTAACTTTTTAGCTTTCCCTAGCCAAGTTATGTCAATCTTCAACGACAATTAACGTTGGAGCTCAGGTAGAGGTCTTCTGTGCCACAGTATGGCACTGGGGAATTGGCACACAAATGAAAGGGGTAATTCTGGATGAATTGTTCATAGTTCTATTCAAAGAGGATGTAACTAGCGAAGGAAAGGTAGTGTCTCTCCATAACAGATTCAATTTACTTAGCAATGGGGACTTTCCAATGCAGCAAACTCTGTCTCTTTGCATGCTTACAGGGCTGTACACAAACTTGTCACAACTCAGTCTCTTAAAATAAATGTCCATACTTGCGCTGATACCACAATGCAGTTTTACTGAATCACATAGTCTCACTGTGGTAGATGGAAGGGTTGCCTCAATAAACTCCATGCAGTGCGTAGCTGGCGGAATGATAGTGTTGCAGTGTCTAACTAAAGCAATGTGGCGTTATGCTGTCTGCACCCTTTACTTTTACAGTTATGGATAGGGGTCCCTTGGCCTGGAAATCGAGCTTGCCTGGGGCTTTTGTTGTTGGTATACTTTTGTACTCACTCAGACCCTCTTAAGCGGAGGTGTTCACTTGCTCAGCCAGTCCTTAATGGCTCCTTTCAGTTACAAGATAGCCGCGGTTCTCACCATGTCTGGCGGTGTCTAGTCTCCGGCTGTGGCATCTCAACATCCGCTCACCCGGCATTTGTCTTTCCAGCAGCACCCCGCTGTTCACACTCTGCAGCGATGCTCTCACTGCCCAGAGTACCGAGGCTATCACTTGGTTTCTCAGCTCCATGTTCACCCACCATTCCAAAACATCCACTCGCTCTGCACTGCTCAACCTTTTTTCCAAAAGGTTCCCTTCTCCAAGGCTAAACCTGTCCAATCAGCGCTCTGTATCTCTACCATGTGATTGGACCAGGGTCTCAACTTTAACTCCTGCTGTGGCGCGCTGTCCCCCTGTGTTGCAGCGGACCTGTGAGTCAGGTATTAAAGGGGCATATCAGGGTACAACATACTGTCCTCCACCTGGAAATCTATTACTCTGATATACTGCCCTCTGCCTGGAAATCTATTACTCTGATATACTGCCCTCCACCTGGAAATCTATTACTCTGATATACTGCCCTCTGCCTGGAAATCTATTACTATGAAATACTACCCTCTGCCTTGGAATCTATTACTCTAATATACTGCCGTCTGCCTTGGAATCTATTACTCTGATATACTGCCCTCTGCCTGGGAATCTATTACACTGATATACAGCCCTCCACCTGGGAATCTATTACTCTGGTATACTGCCCTCTGCCTAATAATCTATTACTCTGATATACTGCCCTCAGCCTGGGAATCTATTGCTCTGATATACCGCCCTCTGCCTAATAATCTATTACTCTGATATACTGCCCTCAGCCTGGGAATCTATTACTCTGATATACAGCCCTCTGCCAGGGAATCTATTACTCTGATATACTGCCCTCTGCCTGGGAACCTATTACTCTGATATACAGCCCTCTGCCTGGGAATCTATTACTCTGATATACAGCCCTCTGCCTGGGAATCTATTACTCTGATATACAGCCCTCTGCCTGGGAATCTATTACTCTGATATACAGCCCTCTGCCTGGGAATCTATTACTCTGATATACTGCTCTCTGTCTGGGAATCTATTACAGTGTTATGCCGCCCTCTGCCAGGGAATCTATTACTCTGATATACTACCCTTTGCCTGGGAATCTATTACTCTGATATACAGCGTTCTGCCTGGGAATCTATTACTCTGATATACTGTCCCCTGCCTGGAAATCTATTACAGTGCTATGCCGCAATCTGCCTGGTAATCTATTACACTGATATACTGCACTCCACCTGGGAATCTATTACTCTGATATGCTGCCCTCTGCCTGGGAATCTATTACAGTGATATACAGCCCTCTGCCTGGGAATCTATTACTCTGATATACTGCCGTCTGCTTGGGAATCTATTACAGTGATATACTGCCCTCTGCCTGGGAATCTATTACACTGATATACTGCCGTCTGCCGGGGAATCTATTACTCTGATATACAGCCCTCTGCCTGGGATCTATCACTCTGATATACTGCCCTCTGTCTGGGAATCTATTACTCTGATATACAGCCCTCTGCCTGGGAATCTATTACTCTACTATACTGCCCTCTGCCTATTAATCTATTACTCTGATATACTGCCCTCCGCCTGGGAATCTATTACTCTGATATACTGCCCTCCGCCTGGGAATCTATTACTTTGATATACTGCCCTCTGCCTGGGAATCTATTACAGTGATATGCTGCCCTCTGCCTGGGAATCTATAACTCTGATATACTGCCTTCTGCCTGGGAATCTATAACTCTGATATATACCCCCCTCTGCCTGGGAATCTATTACTCTGATATACAGCCCACTGCCTGGGAATCTATCACTCTGATATATTGCCCTCTGCCTGGGAATCTATTACACTGATATACTCACTGCCTTCTGTCTAGGAATCTATTACTCTGATATACTACCCTATGCCTTGGAATCTATTACAGTGATATACTGTCCTCTGTCTGGTAATCTATTACAGTGATATGTCGCCCTATGCCTGGGAATCTATTACTCTGATATACTGCCCTCTGCCTGGAAATCTATTACTATGAAATACTGCCCTCTGCCTTGGAATCTATTACTCTAATATACTGCCCTCTGCCTGGGAATCTATTACACTGATATACAGCCCTCCACCTGGGAATCTATTACTCTGATATACTGCCCTCTGCCTAATAAATCTATTACTCTGATATACTGCCCTCAGCCTGGGAATCTATTGCTCTGATATACTGCCCTCTGCCTAATAATCTATTACTCTGATATACTGCCCTCAGCCTGGGAATCTATTACTCTGATATACAGCCCTCTGCCAGGGAATCTATTACTCTGATATACAGCCCTCTGCCTGGGACTCTATTACTCTGATATACAGCCCTCTGCCTGGGAATCTATTACTCTGATATATACAGCCCTCTGCCTGGGAATCTATTACTCTGATATACAGCCCTCTGCCTGGGAATCTATTACTCTGATATACTGCCCTCTGCCTGGGAATCTATTACAGTGTTATGCCGCCCTCTGCCAGGGAATCTATTACTCTGATATACTACCCTCTGCCTGGGAATCTATTACTCTGATATACAGCGTTCTGCCTGGGAATCTATTACTCTGATATACTGTCCCCTGCCTGGAAATCTATTACAGTGTTATGCCGCAATCTGCCTGGTAATCTATTACACTGATATACTGCACTCCACCTGGGAATCTATTACTCTGATATGCTGCCCTCTGCCTGGGAATCTATTACAGTGATATACAGCCCTCTGCCTGGGAATCTATTGCTCTGATATACTACCGTCTGCCTGGGAATCTCTTACAGTGATATACTGCCCTCTGCCTGGGAATCTATTACACTGATATACTGCTGTCTGCCTGGGAATCTATTACTCTGATATACAGCCCTCTGCCTGGGATCTATCACTCTGAAATACTGCCCTCTACCTGGGAATCTATTACAGTGATACACTGCCCTCTGCCTGGGAATCTATTACAGTGATATACAGCCCTCTGCCTGGGAATCTATTACTCTGATATACTACCGTCTGCCTGGGAATCTATTACAGTGATATACTGCCCTCTGCCTGGGAATCTATTACTCTGATATGCTGTACAGCCCTGTGCTCTTGCATATACTGTATTACCCTGACATAGTGCCCTCTGCCTGGGAATCTATCACAGTGATATACAGCCCTCTGCCTGGGAATCTATCACAGTGATATACAGACCTCTGCCCGGGAATCTATTACATACTGTACAGTCCTTTGCTCTTGCATAAACTGTATTAGCTTGACATAGTGCCCTCTGCCCTGGAATATTTTACCCTTACATAGTGCCCTCTGCCCTGGAATATATTACCCTGGTATACTGCTAACTGAGGAAAATTTGTAATCTCCCTAAACCTTGGATTAAGACATTTTGGAGTCAGAGGTTGTTGTTCTTCTACAGTCTCTCATACTTTCTTACAAGGTTGTGTATAACTATCTTACATGCTGTATAAGCAGGGCTGGCCCAAGCCTACATTTTTTGATAGGCGGATATAGATTTTGGCACCCCTTGGTGTAAGAAACTGTCATATATTGACATAACTGTAATTTACTCGGGGTGTACAAATAATAATGTAACAATGACACAAAGGAATCTGTAGATCAAAGAAAAAAATAAAACACATGATTCACATGAAAAAAAACACAACCTTTTATTCATGTTACACCACAGTAGAGCCCCTTATACACATTACACCACAGTACAGCCGATTCTACATGTTACACCAGTGGTTTTCAAACTGTGTGCCGTTGCACCCTGGGGTGCCGCAAGGATTTTGCGGGGATGCCCCGGGTTGGTGGTCAAACAGCAAAACAAATTATTTATGGCCAAAGTGATTGTCAGCCACTAGCACTGGTTTTGCCTATCATAAAACATGTGGACAAACAGGAGCACATCTGTACACCACCACATAACTGAACCTAAGGATAACATATAAACACAATTTACTTAATTTTATTTATATTTTTTCAAATATATAAAAAATGAACTTTTATCCTACGGGTGCCGTGAAAAAAATGCTGATACTCTAGGGCACCGTGATTCAAGAAAGTTTGGGAACCACTGTATTACACTAAAGAAGAGCCACTTATACACATTATGCCATGGTAGAGCCCCTTAGCCACGTTACACCAAAGTAGAGCCACTATGGAAGTAGCACAAGAGAGGAGAAAAAGGATGAGAAAGAGAGAGACGGTAAGGATGAGAAAGAGAGATGAGGACGAGAGAGAGAGGACAACAGAGAGATAGGTGAGGGAGAGAGAGAGAGAGAGAGAGAGAGAGAGGTGAGGACGAGAGAGAGAGAGAACAAAAGAAAGAAAGCGGCAGAGAGGAAAGGGTAAGAGAGGTGGGAGAGAGAAATGAGGACAAGAGAGAGGACAGAGAGGTGAGAGTGAGAGAGAGAGAGAGAGAGGTGAGGATGAGGGAGAGAGAGGACAGGAGAGAGAGGGACACAGAGAGGTGAGGGTGAGAGAAAGGTGAGGATGAGAGAGGACAAAAGAAAGAAAGAGGCAGAGAGGCGAGTGTGAGAGGTGAGCACAAGAGACAGGTGAGAGAGAGATGAGGACAAGAGAGAGAGGACAGAGAGGTGAGAACGAGAGAGGCGAGGACGAGGGAGAGAGGCGAGAGAGAGAGAGTGGTGAGGACAAGAGAGAGAGGGGACAAGAGAAAGAGTGAGGCAGAGATGTGAGGATGAGAGAGAGGTGAGGACAAGAGGGAGAGAGGCCAAGAGAAAGAGAGAGGCAGAGATGTGAGGACGAGAGAGGTGACGAATAGGGAGAGAGAGGAGAGAGAGTGAGGTGAGGACGAGAGAGAGAGAGGATAAGAGAAAGAGAGAGGCAGAGATGTGAGGATGAGAGAGAGGTGAGGACAAGAGGGAGAGAGGCCAAGAGAAAGAGAAAGGCAGAGATGTAAGGACGAGAGAGGTGAGTATGAGAGAGAGAGAGAGAGGTGAGGGCGAGAGAGAGAGGTGAGGGCGGGAGAGAGAGGTGAGTGCGGGAGAGAGGGTGTGGGCGAGAGAGGGGTGTGGGCGAGAGAGAGGGGTGTGTGCGAGAGAGAGGAAGAGGTGAGTGAGAGACAGAAAGGTAAGAGAGAGACAGAAGTGAGGATGAGAGAGAGGTGAGGATGAGAGAGAGAGGGGCGAGACAGAGAGAGGTGAAGAGGAGAGAGAGAAAGAGGTGAGGGAGAGACAGAGAGAAAGAGGTGAGCGAGAGAGAGTCAGCCACTCACCCTGGCAGATCTCCTTTCCATGTTGATAGTGAGCTTTTCAAGGCTGCTCCTATCTCCCAGCAGTGCTGATGCTGCAGCTGGCCCTGCTACTAGGGGCTGGGATCCGGCACTGCCTGGGTGACGTGTCTCCTCATGACCAGGGGCTCAGGCAGGCTGCTGCAGATGGGGTTATTGTGGGCGGACGGCCATGTGTTGAGCGGCCACACGTCGTCACTCAACGCTACGGTGCTGCTCCTCCTCCTTCTCTCCCCTGCGGCTGTCCCTGCACTTCATGCACAAAGACAACTGACTTTGCCATGGCTGGGTGCGAGGAGCGGAGGACACAAAGACTCCCGGGAAGAGCGTGCACTAGACAAGGAGCAGATCAGGCCAAACCTGCCGCTCACTGAGCCCAGTGCCGCACTGTACACATTCACCGGCCGTTTGCAATCCATGCTTGCCTACCTGACCCTCTCCATGAGGGAGAAAATGCTCTGTTCCTGGACTTTCCTGGTAATGTATGATTGCCATCACCTGTGGTGAGCTAGTTAATTGATAAGAAAGGTGTTTCACCACAGGTGATGGCAATCATACATTACCAGGAAAGTCCAGGAACTAGTGATGTGCACCTGAAATTTTTCGGGTTTTGTGTTTTGGTTTTGGGTTCGGTTCCGTGGCCGTGTTTTGGGTTCTGACGCGTTTTGGCAAAACCTCACCGAATTTTTTTTGTCGGATTCGGGTGTGTTTTGGATTCGGGTGTTTTTTTCAAAAGACCCTAAAAAACAGCTTAAATCATAGAATTTGAGGGTCATTTTGATCCCATAGTATTATTAACCTCAATAACCATAATTTCCACTAATTTTCAGTCTATTCTGAACACCTCACACCTCACAATATTATTTTTAGTCCTAAAATTTGCACCAAGGTCGCTGGATGGCTAAGCTAAGCGACCCTAGTGGCCGACACAAACACCTGGCCCATCTAGGAGTGTCACTGCAGTGTCACGCAGGATGGCCCTTCAAAATAATACTCCCCAAACAGCACATGACGCAAAGAAAAAAAGAGGCTCAATGAGGTAGCTGTGTGACTAAGCTAAGCGACCCTAGTGGCCGACACAAGCACCTGGCCCATCTAGGAGTGGCACTGCAGTGTCACGCAGGATGGCCCTTCAAAAAAATACTCCCCAAACAGCACATGACGCAAAGAAAAAAAGAGGCGCAATGAGGTAGCTGTGTGACTAAGCTAAGCGACCCTAGTGGCCGACACAAACACCTGGCCCATCTAGGAGTGGCACTGCAGTGTCACGCAGGATGGCCCATCAAAAAAATACTCCACAAACAGCACATGACGCAAAGAAAAATGAAAGAAAAAAGAGGTGCAAGATGGAATTGTCCTTGGGCCCTCCCACCCACCCTTATGTTGTAAAAACAGGACATGCACACTTTAACGAACCCATCATTTCAGCGACAGGGTCTGCCACACGACTGTGACTGAAATGACTGGTTGGTTTGGGCCCCCACCAAAAAAGAAGCAATCAATCTCTCCTTGCACAAACTGGCTCTACGGAGGCAAGATGTCCACCTCATCATCATCGTCCGATTCATCACCCCTTTCACTGTGTACATCCCCCTCCTCACAGATTATTAATTCGTCCCCACTGGAATCCACCATCTCAGGTCCTCGTGTACTTTCTGGAGGCAATTGCTGCTGGTGAATGTCTCCATGGAGGAATTGATTATAATTCATTTTAATGAACATCATCTTCTCCACATTTTCTGGAAGTAACCTCGTACGCCGATTGCTGACAAGGTGAGCGGCGGCACTAAACACTCTTTCGGAGTACACACTGGAGGGAGGGCAACTTAGGTAGAATAAAGCCAGTTTGTGCAAGGGCCTCCAAATTGCCTCTTTTTCCTGCCAGTATACGTACGGACTGTCTGACGTGCCTACTTGGATGCGGTCACTCATATAATCCTCCACCATTCTTTCAATGGTGAGAGAATCATATGCAGTGACAGTAGATGACTTGTCAGTAATCGTTGGCAGGTCCTTCAGTCCGGACCAGATGTCAGCATCAGCAGTCGCTCCAGACTGCCCTGCATCACCGCCAGCGGGTGGGCTCGGAATTCGTAGCCTTTTCCTCGCACCCCCAGTTGCGGGAGAATGTGAAGGAGGAGATGTTGACGGGTCGCGTTCCGCTTGACTTGACAATTTTGTCACCAGCAGGTCTTTGAACCTCTGCAGACTTGTGTCTGCCGTAAAGAGAGATCCAAGGTAGGTTTTAAATCTAGGATCGAGCACGGTGGCCAAAATGTAGTGCTCTGATTTCAACAGATTGACCACACGTGAATCCTGGTTAAGCGAATGAAGGGCTCCATCAACAAGTCCCACATGCCTAGCGGAATCGCTCTGTTTTAGCTCCTCCTTCAATGCCTCCAGCTTCTTCTGCAAAAGCCTGATGAGGGGAATGACCTGACTCAGGCTGGCAGTGTCTGAACTGACTTCACGTGTGGCAAGTTCAAAAGGTTGCAGAACCTTGCACAACTTTGAAATCATTCTCCACTGCGCTTGAGACAGGTGCATTCCACCTCCTTTGCCTATATCATGGCCAGATGTATAGGCTTAAATGGCCTTTTGCTGCTCCTCCATCCTCTGAAGCATATAGAGGGTTGAATTCCACCTCGTTACCACCTCTTGCTTCAGATGATGGCAGGGCAGGTTCAGGTGTTTTTGGTGGTGCTCCAGTCTTCTGTACGCGGTGCCTGTATGCCGAAAGTAGCCCGCAATTCTTCTGGCCACCGACAGCATCTCTTGCACGCCCCTGTCGTTTTTTAAATAATTCTGCACCACCAAATTCAAGGTATGTGCAAAACTTGGGACGTGCTGGAATTTGCCCAGATGTAATGCACTCACAATATTGCTGGCATTGTCCGATGTCACAAATCCCCAGGAGAGTCCAATTGGGGTAAGCCATTCTGCGATGATCTTCCTCAGTTGCCGTAAGAGGTTTTCAGCTGTGTGCCTATTCTGGAAAGTGGTGATACAAAGCGTAGCCTGCCTAGGAACGAGTTGGCGTTTGCGAGATGCTGCTACTGGTGCCGCCGCTGCTGTTTTTGCAGCGGGAGGCAATACATCTACCCAGTGGGCTGTCACAGTCATGTAGTCCTGAGTCTACCCTGCTCCACTTGTCCACATGTCCGTGGTTAAGTGGACATTGGGTACAACTGCATTTTTTAGGACACTGGAGAGTCTTTTTCTGACGTCCGTGTACATTCTCGGTATCGCCTGCCTAGAGAAGTGGAACCTAGATGGTATTTGGTAACGGGGGCACACTACCTCAACAAATTGTCTAGTTCCCTGTGAACTAATGGCGGATACCGGACGCACGTCTAACACCAACATAGTTGTCAAGGCCTCAGTTATCCGCTTTGCAACAGGATGACTGCTGTGATATTTCATCTTCCTCGCAAAGGACTGTTGGACAGTCAATTGCTTACTGGAAGTAGTACAAGTGGTCTTCCGACTTCCCCTCTGGGATGACGATCGACTCCCAGCAGCAACAACAGCAGCGCCAGCAGCAGTAGGCGTTACACTCAAGGATGCATCGGAGGAATCCCAGGCAGGAGAGGACTCGTCAGACTTGCCAGTGACATGGCCTGCAGGACTATTGGCTTTCCTGGGTAAGGAGGAAATTGACACTGAGGGAGTTGGTGGTGTGGTTTGCGCGAGCTTGGTTACAAGAGGAAGGGATTTACTGGTCAGTGGACTGCTTCCGCTGTCGCCCAAAGTTTTTGAACTTGTCACTGACTTATTATGAATGCGCTGCAGGTGACGTATAAGGGAGGATGTTCCGAGGTGGTTAACGTCCTTACCCCTACTTATTACAGCTTGACAAAGGCAACACACGGCTTGACACCTGTTGTCCGCATTTCTGTTGAAATACTTCCACACCGAAGAGCTGATTTTTTTGGTATTTTCACCAGGCATGTCAATGGCCATATTCCTCCCACGGACAACAGGTGTCTCCCCGGGTTCCTGACTTAAACAAACCACCTCACCATCAGAATCCTCCTTGTCAATTTCCTCCCCAGCGCCAGCAACACCCATATCCTCATCCTGGTGTACTTCAACACTGACATCTTCAATTTCACTATCAGGAACTGGACTGCGGGTGCTCCTTTCAACACTTGCAGGGGGCGTGCAAATGGTGGAAGGCGCAAGCTCTTCCCGTCCAGTGTTGGGAAGGTCAGGCATCGCAACCGACACAATTGGACTCTCCTTTGGGATTTGTGATTTCGAAGAACGCACAGTTCTTTGCTGTGCTTTTGCCGCAAGTCTTTTCTTTTTTCTAGCGAGAGGATGAGTGCTTCCATCCTCATGTGAAGCTGAACCACTAGCCATGAACATAGGCCAGGGCCTCAGACGTTCCTTGCCACTCCGTGTCGTAAATGGCATATTGGCAAGTTTACGCTTCTCCTCAGACGCTTTTAATTTTGATTTTTGGGTCATTTTTTTACTGATCTTTTGTGTTTTGGATTTTACATGCTCTGTACTATGACATTGGGCATCGGCCTTGGCAGACGACGTTGATGGCATTTCATCGTCTCGGCCATGACTAGTGGCAGCAGCTTCAGCACGAGGTGGAAGTGGATCTTGATCTTTCCCTATTTTTTTAACCTCCACATTTTTGTTCTCCATATTTTGCGCACAACTAAAAGCCAGCACAGGTATACAATGTAGATGGATGGATAGTATAGTATTACTTATACTTATGGACGACGAGTGACGACACAGAGGTAGGTACAGCCGTGGCCTACCGTACTGCTACTTAGTGCTTATATATAAATATAATATACTGTATAACGGACCTGGTGGACAGTGTCAGCAGCAGACTGCTAAACTAGTATGAAGAAAGAAAAAAAAAAACACCACAGGTATACAATGTAGATGGATGGATAGTATAGTATTACTTATACTTATGGACGACGAGTGACGACACAGAGGTAGGTACAGCCGTGGCCTACCGTACTGCTGGTTAGTGCTTATATATAAATATAATATACTGTATAACGGACCTGGTGGACAGTGTCAGCAGCAGACTGCTAAACTAGTATGAAGAAAGAAAAAATAAACCCCACAGGTATACAATGTAGATGGATGGATAGTATAGTATTACTTATACTTATGGACGACGAGTGACGACACAGAGGTAGGTACAGTCGTTGCCTACCATACTGCTGCATAGTGCTTATATATAAATATAATATACTGTATAACGGACCTGGTGGACAGTGTCAGCAGCAGACTGCTAAACTAGTATGAAGAAAAAAAAAAAAAACACCACAGGTATACAATGTAGATGGATGGATAGTATTACTTATACTTATGGACGACGAGTGACGAGTCGACACAGAGGTAGGTACAGCCGTGGCCTACCATACTGCTGCTTAGTGCTTAATTATATATATAATATACTGTATAACGGACCTGGTGGACACTGTCTGCAGACTGCTAAACAAACTAGCATGAAGAAAGAAAAAAAAAACACCACAGTGTTTTTCAGGCAGACAAACGTATACTGGACTGGTGGTCACTGTCAGCAAAACTGTGCACTGTACTCCTGCTACAGTATAACTGCTCCCCAGTCCCCACAATTAGGCAGTGTGAGCAGTGCACTCAGCACAGATATATCATGCAGCAGTGCAGCACACTGAGTGAGCACAGATATGGTGGAGCGTTTTTTTTCAGGCAGAGAAACAACGGATTAAACTCAAAACCCTGCACTGTACTCCCTAACAGCTGCTCCCCGTCCCCAATCCTCCCCACAATTATAACTAACTAAGTTCTAATATAATACAACGGACTCGGAGAGGACGCCAGCCACGTCCTCTCCCTATCAATCTCAATGCACGTGTGAAAATGGCGGCGACGCGCGGCTCCTTATATAGAATCCGAGTCTCGCGAGAATCCGACAGCGGGATGATGACGTTCGGGCGCGCTCGGGTTAACCGAGCAAGGTGGGAGGATCCGAGTCGCTTGGACCCGTGTTAAAAAAAGGTGAAGTTCGGGCGGGTTCAGATTCCGAGGATCCGAACCCGCACATCACTACCAGGAACAGAGCATTTTCTCCCTCATGGAGAGGGTCAGGTAGGCAAGTATGTTGCAATCGATTGCGTCAGCCTAGAGCGAGGCGGGGGTGGTGGTGGGGGGGTGGAGCGAAGTAGATTCAACAGAGGCGACTGAGATACTGGGGAGAGGCATGCAGCAGACACAGTGCTGCCACTACCAGAAGATGTGTCAGTGGCGCCTGCCATGACCAGGAAGTGCAGACAGCAGATGCCACGGGTGAGACAGCGCATCGGCACTGTGAGACGGGTGGCCAGCCCTTTGTATAAGAACCCTTCCTGCCACTGTCACCTCTTGCAATCTCTATTACCCCACAGCCCATATTACTCTGTTCGCCAAGTCTGGGCCTGATTCTGATATGGGAATAAATTACAATGAGCAAATATTGAACCATACAGCACCGCAGGTGGGGCAGATGTAAAATGTGCAGAGAGAAATAGATTTGAGTAGGGTGTTTCCAAACTGTTATCTAAATTGCAGTGTAAACATAAAGCTGTCAAGCATGTGTGGGCTACATGCAAAAGCAGCCATTATTTACCCCACGTGCAATGAAAAGTTTGTCTTTGCACCTCTTTCACTGCAACATGGTTTGTCCAGGTACAAAGTTACTTGCCCTCTCTTACTGAATTCCCAAATCAGAACCAATCCCTCTATCAGCTATTTCCGTTTTATATTCCACTCACAAACACCCGTCAGCCATGATCAAAAGTCGCCACCGACATCTATGCCTTTTCCTGCTTCTTTATCACCTTTCTTCCTGTATCACCCACTCTCTATCACTCCCTGCTGTCCTCACCCCCCCCCCCCCTTCTTACCTTCTTTCTTCATTAACCTTTCTTTTATATTCCCTCTGACTTTCACCCTTACTGTCTCTCTCTTACTGGTATTCTAGTTATTATTTCCTCCCCCATTCACCCCCTCTACTTTCTTCATCCCTTTAATTATCTCTCTCCCTCTTTCTCTGTATCTCTCATTCACCACTCACTGTCACACTTTTTCTCCCTGTACCCATCCCTCTCCCCCCTTCCCTGTAACCATCCCTCTGTCTCTCCCCCTGTAACCATCTCTCCCTCCCTCTCTTCACTCTCTACCTGTAACCATCTATCTTCTTCCCGCCCTATAACCATCTCTCTCTATCCCTGTAACCATCTCGCTCTCCCTCGACTCTCTCTCTATATGTAATCATCTCTCTCCATCCCGCCCTTTAACCATCTCTTTCTCCCTTTAACCATCCCGCTCTCCTTTGTCTCTCTCTCTCTCTCCATGTAACCATCTCTCTCTCCATCCCACCCTGTAGCCATCTCTCTTTCTCCCTGTAGCCATCTCTCTTTCTCCCTGTAGCCATCTCTCTTTCTCCCGGTAACCATCTCTCTCTCCCTGTAACCATCTCTCTCTCCCTTATTTCTCTCCCTCCCTGTAACCATTTCACTCTCCTTTGTTTCTCTTTCTCTTCATATAACCATCTTTCTCCATCCGACACTGTAACCATCTCTCTCTCCTTGTAACCATCTTGCTCTCTCTTGTTTCTCTCTCTCCCTGTAACCATCCTGCTCTCCATTTAACCATCTTTCTCCATCCCACCCTGTAACCATCTCTCTCTCCCTGTAACCATCTTGCTCTCCCTCATTTCTCTCTCTCCGTGCAACCATCTCTCTTCATCCCACCCTGTAACCATCTCTCTCTCTCTCTCCCTGTAACCATCTTGCTCTCCCTCATTTCTCTCTCCATGTAACCATCTCTCTCCATCCCACCCTGTAACCATCTCTCTCTCTCTCTCTCTCTCTCTCTCTCTCTCTCCCTGTAACCATCTTGCTCTCCCTCATTTCTCTCTCCATGTAACCATCTCTCTCCATCCCGCCCTGTAACCATTTCTCTCTCCCTTATTTCTCTCCCTCCCTGTAACCATCTCGCTCTCCTTTATTTCTCTTTCTCTTCATATAACCATCTTTTTCCATCTCACCCAGTAACCATCTCTCTCTCTCTCCCTGTAACCATCTTGCTCTCCCTCATTTCTCTCTCTCCGTGTAACCATCTCTCTCATCCCACCCTGTAACCATCTCTTTCTCTCTCTCCCTGTAACCATCTTGCTCTCCCTCATTTCTCTCTCTCCGTGGAACCATCTCTCTCATCCCACCCTGTAACCATCTCTTTCTCTCTCTCCCTGTAACCATCTTGCTCTCCCTAATTTCTCTCTCTCCATGTAACCATCTCTCTCCATTCCACCCTGTAACCATGTCTTTCTCTCCCTGTAACCATCTTGCTCTACCTCGTTTCTCTCTTTCTCCATGTAACCATCTCTCTCCATCCCGCCCTGTTACCATCTCTCTCTCTCTCTCTCCCTGTAATCATCTTGCTCTCTCTTTTTTCTCTCCCTGTAACCATCCTGCTCTCCATTTAACCATCTCTCTCCATCCCACCCTGTAACCATTTCTCTCTCTCTCCCTGTAACCATCTTGCTTTCCCTCATTTCTCTCTCTCCATCCCACCCTGTAACCATTTATCTCTCCCTGTAACCATCTTGCTCTCCCTAGTTTCTCTCTCTCCATGTAACCATCTCTCTCCATTCCACCCTGTAATCATCTCTATCTCTCTCCCTGTAACCATTTTGCTCTCCATCATTTCTCTCTACCTGTAATCATCTTCCTCCATCCCACCCTGTGACCATCTCTCTCTCTCTCTCTCTCTCTCTGTAACTATACCTCTCTCCCTCTCTCTTCTCTATCTCTCCTTACCTGTAATGATTTATCTCTCACTGCCTGAGGGTCCCACTCCATCCTCTAAAGCCAGGTTCCAGACCTCTCACTCAGATTATAGATTGTAACACTATTAGAGGGTCAGTTACATGATCACTAATGGCTATTCAAGCCTTGTGTAGGCTGATCCCCCTCTCCCATTAAGAGCTGTCCTTTTTGCGATAGAAGTGCTTTGGACCTGGGAATCCTTCTGCGCATGCTGGGAGGGATCTGATTGGATCCATTTCAGTGGAAAACACTTCTATAGGGTAATGCCATCTAAATATTGTGTTGCTCACAGCATGCTAGCTCCGGAATGTATCGCAATTTGGAGTTTGGTGCATACCGTATGCGGTAAGCGTCCAAACATCCGAAAAGGTTTTCAGAGGTTTGACAGCAAAATAGGTTTTGCTGCATACTGCCCTGTATCCCCCAATCACCCCTCTCCATTACGCGCTCTCTCCCTGTATCCACCTCTCTCTTATGAAATAATCATACATACGGCGTTAGTAAATGCCGATGAGCATGTGATGAGAGACGGAATGATGCATCCCATGCTTTGTATTTATCACTCACTATAACAATCTCTCTCTCTCCCTCATTCATCCTTTGCCTATCTCCCTCTCCCTCCCACTCTCCTGTTCATCCTTTGTCTTTCTCTCTGACTATAACCATCTCTCTCCCTCCCATTCTCTCTGTCTCTCTCCCTCATTCATCCTTTGCCTATCTCCCTCTCCCTCCCACTCTCTTATTCACCCTTTGTCTTTCTCTCTGACTATAACCATCTCTCTTCCTCCCATTCTCTCTGTCTCTCTCCCTCATTCATCCTTTGCTTATCTCCCTCTCCCTCCCACTCTCTTATTCACCCTTTGTCTTTCTCTCTCTCTCTCTCCCTCATTCACCCTGCGCCTCTTTCTCGCCCTCTTTGTCTCCCTCCAGCTTAGGGACGTGCTAGTTTGCAGGTAGCACTCTGAGCTCTGATAAACGTGTTATGAGAGAGATTGCTTGTCATATGATCCCGTCCACGGACACAGTAATGAGACAGATCACACGCTCACCTCAATCCGTCCACTGTGTCGCCAATCACAGATAATCCCCTCCCTGCATAATTGCACTGACATTAACCCTTATGATAACAAAAAATAATGATTTATTGTGTGATTTAAGTAGATGGGATTACTCTTCCACGCTCTCACCTAATGAGCTGTCCTAATACTGAGAACAAAATATAAAAAAAATGAAAGTTTACTCTATCGATTATCTTTCTCTCTATCTATCTATCTATCTATCTATCTATCTATCTATCTATCTATAATACACAGACATCTATAGCGAGAAATAAGAGCACAGACATGTAAATACACAAACACACAAAATGTATATAAATATTATACATAGGGACTACAAGGGTCATTCCAAGTTGATCGTAGCTGTGCTCAGACATGCGGGGGGACGCCCAGCACAGGGCTAGTCCGCCCCGCGTGTCAGTGCCAGCCCCCCTCCCCCGCAGAAATGCAAGAGCATCGCTCAGCGGCAATGCTTTTGCATTTGAGGAGTAACTGCCGGCCAGCGCAGCTCCTCTGGCTGGCCGGGAGAACCTCTTCGCTGCCCGGGTCGCAGTGGCTGCGTGTGATGTCATGCAGCCGCCGCGGCCCGCCCCCCCAACGGTCCGGCCATGCCTACGTTGGCCAGATCGCGCCCCCTAAACGGCAGCTTGACGCCGCCGTCCAGCCCCCTCCCGCCCCGCGACCGCCTCTGCCTGTCAATCAGGCAGAGGCGATTGCTAGGCAACGACGGCCTTTGGCCGTCTGGAATGCGCAGTGTGCAGTTCCGACCCGATTGCTGTGCTGCGATGAACTGCAGCGAGCGATCGGGTCGGAATGACCCCCTATATACAGTAATGAAGTTATGTGGAGTTATAGGACTATAAGTCAGTTGGCGGGGGAGTTATACAGTACATTAAGTTTAATTATGATGTGATAGCAGTTACCAGCTTTGTGATTCTGAGTGATAAGAGTAGGACTTGCAGAGACATGGGGTCCCTTGATGTGGTCTGCAAGCTTAAATGCACTGATCAATTCATGAACTAAAACTATGGTGAGTGCTACTGCTGAGCTCTGTGTTTTTTATTTATACAATCTGGTCACATGCTACTTTGCACCCCAAACTTGCGAGTCAGTTTTGCACCCCAAGCCAGTGTTAGTGCGCATTCGTGAATTTGGGTTCATGCATGCACACAAAGGTCTCCACACCCTATGGAGGGATCCGAACAGGGGTGGAGGAATCTGATTGAATCCGCTCTTTGCAACCCGGCACCTCCTTACCATATTAAGGAGCGAGTCTACAGGAACCAGCCCCATTTGAAGATGGTGTTGGTTCCCGCAGGAGTTTGCAGATTAGTAGGCGACTGGATCGCGCCCAGAGTAACAATTAAGCTTGTTACTTATAAAACGCATTAACTAGAGTTTCCGCATGTGTAACGGGTCCATAAGGGGTGATGAATGGGCCCTAGAATATAGGGGCTGTAAAGGGTGAGTGATACAGAAAGACATTTTAGAGAGGAGATATGTGCAGTAAATGAGTTATGCATCAAGAAATTAAAGAGGAGGTATACTAAGTGGCAATATGGACTAATAGGAGAAGTCATAAAGAGTGGTTTATGGTGGCGGTAAGAGATGGTCAAGTATGGAAGGAATGGAGGGGTAATATGGTGGGTTATATGCATTAATAGGAGTCAAACCGAAGGCACAAAACCGATTTTACTCCTGGATTTAGTATCATGCTAATATCTTCATCTATATGAAGTAATAAAAAGTGTTATACTGAGTATCAATATAGAGTAATATGGAGGAGTTACAGGAAGTAATAAAAATATACTAGTTACAAGCAGGCGTAGTGAGAGTGAGTGGCATAAGTACGTATGTGCATAACCACGCCCCCAATATGTCACAGCCACGCCCCCATTGTCACATACTGCTGTGAAGCAACAGCCCATAATTTATGCCCAAGAAACCTGACTACTCGTGACCATACGCCGAATTGCTAAAGAGGCCACCCAGCAGTGCGGCCCACCAGATTTTGCCAGTGGCCCTGGTTATAAGGAGTAATGAAAGAAATTCTACAGATGGACTACAGAGAGTATTGTATGGAGTATGTTAAGTTCGTTTAACTTTCAGGAAAAAGCAGTACCTTATTACACCAGTGTTCGGGCCGCTGCGACCGCTAAGTGTGTGCGATAAACCTCTATGAATGCATACACGTTGCGTAAGCACGCCGACACGCTGTGAGCACAATGTAGCTACACGTGTGGCTGAATGCACCTTAAACCCCTAACAGGAATGGAATGCGACACCAATTTTATATGTTATGTTGTGGTCCAACGCAGCAACAAATATTTACTTAAAAGGGGGTACAACAGAAATACAACAATACAAGAGAAAAGCTACAACCAATGGATACATACGTTTGTTCGCCTGCGCCACCCGGCTCCGGTCCTCAGTCAGTCTAGCCAGATGACCTTCAGAGAATTAGACTGGGACCGGCCAGGAGGCTTGGCTTTTATATATTTGTCCAAAACATAGTACAAAGGAAATTGTAAGCTCTTCTTTCATAGGTCAGAGGGCTGGTCATTAACAGTACATGAGGGGCCATAGGTCAGTTTGAATAGGTGGGCGATGCTTGGTCCAGGTGTACTTGCAGATGTTCTCCACTGGGTTCCCGCCGAATATCAGCAGTACAGTAACTACAGTGAGATATTAATATTGTATTTGCGCAGGAGCATGCTACATTCTGCAACCTGCGATCAGAATATTGCTCTTGAAATACTGTACAGCTGGATACCAAACACCACCTCCTAACCTAATTCTGTCCCCTCACATCCTGTAAAGTTGAATCCATCTGTTGCTATACCTCTGAAGTAAATGTAACTTGCTGGTGTGGTGTGTGTAGACTATGTGTAAATTATGCGCTATGTGGATTAAATATCAGATATGTCTTTGTGGCTTTTCCATGCGAATGCGTATGCTACCGTATTTACTCATACCACACGCTAACACGCAGGGCTTCGTGAGCCAATGTACGCAGCGTGCGGGTATGCGCACGCACGGCAGAACAAGCACACACACGGAGGCCACTCTGTGTGGTGTTTGCACGTGATGCATGTGGGCGTAATATTTTCGACTTCGACAAGTAATATGAGGCATTATACAGAGTGTAAATATATAATGTTATATACAATAATAAAAGGATTGATATAGCGGATGATACAAAAGAGTAAGAGGTATTATATGAAGTAATACAAGGGGATATACATAATGATAGAGTTACACAAGGGATTATCTGGAGCCATGGGGAGGTGTAATATAAATAATAGGAGCAGATACACTGAGGGGGAATATAAAATAACAAGATGAATTTCATTGCAAGGTATAGGCTATGGTGTAATAAGAGGTGTTACATGAAGCACTAGAAGGAGTCATATGCGGGTTGATAGAGAGCAATGGGGCAGATGTATTAACCTGGAGAAGGCATAAGGAAGTGATAAACCAGTGATATGTGCAAGGTGATAAACAAACCAGCCAGTCAGCTCCAGTATGTAAATTAACAGTTAGGAGCTGATTGGCTGGTGGGTTTATCACCTTGCACACATCACTGGTTTATCACTTCCTTATGCCTTCTCCAGGTTAATACATCTGCAGTAGCGGATCTTGCCACGGGCAAGCAGGACTTTTGCCCGGGGCGCCGCCTTCCGGAGGGCACCGGCGCCATCCGGAGGGCGGCGCACCATGGCAAGATCCGCTGCTGCTGTGGTGCCCCCCGCTGCCGCTACGCGTCTAGTTTCCCTTCCTGGAGAGGACCTTAACTGTAATGATGTGCGGTGCGCGTTGACGTAATCGCGCACCGCACAGCAAAGTCCTCTCCACGAAGGGAACTAGACGCTTAGCGTCTAGTTTTCCTTAGTGGAGAGGACCTTTGCTGTGCGGTGCGAGATGACGTCATCGCGCACCACACATCCTAATACAGTACAGGGGGCGTAACTGACCACGCCCCCTGTATGAAACCACGCCCCCTAATGCCGCCCGGGGCGCAAGAAGCCCCAGAACCGGCCCTGTACATCTGCCCCAATATTAGGTGTGGCTGTTATATAACAAGACTGTACTTTGTGTAAAATAATCCATACTGTGTGAGTTATAAGGGAGTGGGGGTACATTGACCTTAGACTATCCTAAAACAGTTTAGTACACCACGTCCCTTCGCATGGCTCACTTCGCTCGCCAAGCTTCGGCCAAGGTGCCTCGCTCCGCTTCTGCTGCGCTCAGCACAGGTTACTATTCCCAATCGTAGTCCACGTGGATCGTAAAGTATGAAAAGGTAAAAAATAATGTGAAAAACTCATGTTGACTTTTTCATGTGTCGACCTTTGCAATGTCAACCTAATACTCATGTCGACCGTTTCCAGGTGTCGACCTTATGCATGTTGACCAATAGTGGTCGACCAATTGCGTGTCGACCTAAGGGCCATATCCCATTGAAACAGACGGCAGAAGATGAGCTATAGCGCGCCTTTGACCAATTTTTGACCAAGAAAGCAGCGGTGTGTGGACGCAAGAAAGAATATAAAAGGAGAACGGAGTTAAAGTGTACTTAATATAACTAAATGGTAATTATAGCATCCAAATTGTTATTTAATAGCCACACCTTGTATTGGGGTGACATGAAGCAATAGGAGGAGCCATATGAAGTGTTTATATAATGTAATAAGAGAAGTTATAAAGCATAATAGAGTAATAGGTGGAATTATATAGAGTTGTAGGAGGAGTTAAATGGCATAATAGGAGGAGTCACAGGGTGGGGTTATATAAGGTAATGCAGAGGATTATATTGAGGAGCATGTTGAGGTATTCAATACAGTAATAGGAAGATTTATACAGAGGTGCTATATCAGGTACAAGGCGTATTATATGGAGTAATAAAATGAGGTATATGGAGTAATACAAGGAGCACAATACAGATGTGTCCTCTGACATCGTTGCTGCAGTCACGCTAAACAGCCCTTGAAGTCACGTCATGCCCTGGTGGGACTCGGTAGTGCAGAGCTTCTTTTCTGAGGTTTTTTTCTGTGAAAATGCGTCATAGATGCACAGTAATGTAATAAGACGCGCAATCCGCTTCTGCTGATTAAAATGATATGCAGCATGACTATATTCTGTTTGTACAGGTTGAGTATCCCATATCCGGAATGCTCGGGACCAGGAGCATTCCGGATATGGGATTTTTCCGGATAACAGATTACCTGTTATCTGTATGGGTTTCGGGGATCCAGCAAGTCGGCAGGGGGGACCGCCGTGAGCCCAGCATGACGTTGAGGGTCCCGGGGAACTGGCGCATCAGTGGGGGAGTCCGAGGGGTCAGCGGCGGGTACTGGGAGTCAGCGGCGGTGAGGGAATGGCTGAAAAGCCACTCCCCCACCTGTCTGTGATTGGCCACAGACTCCAGTGACGTCATGACGCCGGCCGCGTCATGACGTCACTACAGGACTGAAATATTCCGGTTTTCGGAATATTTCGGTTAACGGGTGTCCGGATAACGGATACCCGACCTGTAATAGCAGCACTATCTGTATCCGAAATGCCACGTTACAGTGTTTTCCAGGATAACACTGTAGCACAGCATTTTGTATGCAAATACAGTCACAATTATACACAGAATATAGGCATGTTGTATGTCATTTTAATCAGCAGAAGCTGCTTGTGCGTCCTTTATTACTGTGCGTCTAAGACACATTTTCACAGAAAAAATAAAAGACGCTCGGCCCTACTGAGTCACACGGCACTCACGTGTTATGTGTAACGTGACTTGCAGCACACGGAGCAAAGATTTAAGAGTACTGTAATGAAAAATCCACAATGTCCACAAAACTTGCCTCTATCACTCTAATAGGCCCTACACACATGCCGATTTGTTTGAAAGATATGAACGATCTCGTTCATAAATGATCGAGAACTCGTTCATATCTTTCAGTGTGGAGGCTCCAGCGATGAACGATGCGCGGCCCCGCGCTCGTTCATCGCTGGTCCCACATCGGCTGTGCATGCAGGCCAATATGGACGATCTCGTCCATATTTGCCTGCACTTCAATGGAGCCGCGTGACGGGGGGAGTGAAGAAACTTCACTCCCCCCGTCACTGCCCCCCCGCCGCCGGGTCGCTCGTCGGCCGTATCCGCCGTCAGGCAGCTCGGCAGCGGATCGGCCAGTGTGTAATGCCCTTTAGTAATAGTTTTCAGTGCAGAATTATCAATCCCAATGCTTGCCAAAGTACTATACAGTATAAAACATGTAAGGTTCAATAGCTGCTAGGAATAAATACTTTCCCTTAAACATACCCTATTCATCAATTCTTAACTACTAATTACGCAATCCCGGCGGTCGGAAGGGTTAGTTCAGGAACCCACGGGAAAGTGCCGAGTGCAAGGTCTCTCTGCACCCTAGGCAAAGTTTCAGCCTAGCGCCCCCTAATATGCAAAACAAAAAAACCCTCACCACCTCTCGGAGGTATCATTTTACATAGACAGAGAAAAGGGATGACACTCAACGACTTTTAAAATGAAAAGATATATTGTAATATGTATAAATTAGAGATGTGCACCGGAAACTTTTCGGGTTTTGTGTTTTAGTTTTGGATTCGGTTCCACGGCCGTGTTTTGGATTCGGACGCGTTTTGGCAAAACCTCCCTGAAAAATTTTTGTCGGGTTCGGATGTGTTTTGGATTCGGGATGTTTTTTTTCAAAAACCCCTCAAAAACAGCTTAAATCATAGAATTTGGGGGTAATTTTGATCCTATAGTATTATTAACCTCAATAACCATAATTTCCACTCATTTCCAGTCTATTCTGAACACCTCACACCTCACAATATTATTCCTAAAATTTGCACCGAGGTCGCTGGATGACTAGGCTAAGCGACCCAAGAGGGCGGCACAATCACCTGGCCCATCTAGGAGTGGCACTGCAGTGTCAGACAGGATGGCACAATTGGCCCCAAACAGCACATGATGCAAAGAAAAGAGAAAAAGAGGTGCACTGTGGTCGCTGGACGGCTAAGCTAAGCAACACAAACACCTCAATATCACAGGAATTATTCGTTCTTCTAATCAATGGTATTATTGGTCCAAATCACTGGAAGAAAATGACAAAATCACAGGAATTATTCGTTCTAATCAATGGTATTATTGGTCCAAATCACTGGAAGAAAATTACAAAATCACTGGAATCATTTGGCAGGATCACTGTAATTAATAATGAATTATAAACCACTGATATTAATTGGTAAAATCTCGCTATCGCCTGCCTAGTGAAGTGGAATCTAGATGGGATTTTGTACTGGGACACAATAACTTCATCAATTGTCTAAATCCCAATGCACTAATGGCGGAAAACGGGCGCACTTCTAACAGCGCACTGATTATACTGAGAACTGATTATACTGACCAATCACTGATTACTGAGCACTGATTTTACTGAGCACTGATGATACTACGGAGAACTGACACTGAGCAGCGAGAACAGCACTGGACTATTGTTCTGTAGTATACTGGTCACCACAATGCTGCACTGTACTACTATATACTGCTCACAAAAATGCAGCACAGATATGGAATGGATACTTGCAGTGCACAGAGCTGCAAGATACAGCAATGGCCTACTGTACTGTACAACTATATACGGTTGGTCACCAAAATGCAGCACACTGAGCACAGATATTTGCAGCACACTGAGCACAGATATTTGCAGCACACTGAGCACAGATATGGAGCTTTTCAGGCAGAGAACGTAGCCACGTCCTCCCCGTTCAATCTCCAATGCACGAGTGAAAATGGCGGCAACGCGCGGCTCTTTATATAGAATACGAATCTCGCGAGAATCCGACAGCGGGATGATGACGTTCGGCCGCGTTCGGGTTAACCGAGCAAGGGGGGAAGATCCGAGGCTGCCTCGGACCCGTGCAAAATAGGTGAAGTTCCGGGGGGTTCGGATCTCGGAGAACCGAACCCGCTCATCTCTAGTATAAATGTTAGATGGCATGTTAGGAATCGAATAGGACACTGAGGCCAGTTTCACTTTTATGCTGAGTGATATACATCTGGTGGGGATATTTAATTGTATGTGTATATACATCATACTTACCTACTCTCCCGGGTTCCTAGTGAAGTGGGCAGAATGTGGAGATAAACACAGCAAAATTGCGGACTGGCGAAGGGGGCGGAGCCTAATGATGCGATTATATGATAATTGCGCCATTTTAGCTCCACCCCTATGCAAATATCAACCAATCATGGACTTTTCCTGGTGAGTAGGCGGGGCTTTATGATGCAATTATCTCAACCCCGCCATCGTCACCGCCCACCTGCCTCTACTCTCGGGGCATCTCCTGGAGAGGAGATTTAAAATGTCGGTAAGTATGGTATACATACATATATACGCACCTACATATATTTTTATGTTCCTGTGTTTTCTCTAATGTGCTATGCAAATCCCCCCCACACCCCCACCATTTGTGGTCCCGCAGAAATGGCCATGGGTTACTTACCTTATGTTGTTTTCCCTCATCATTGGCAGGGTTCCTCTTACAGTCGGCCGCAGCATTACAATGATGCTGCTGGGTACAGACGTGTAGTCAGGTTCAGCTTGTTGCTGGAGAGCCAGGATCCAGGTGCCTGCAGGAGGTCCATCAGGGCTATGAGGAGTGACAGTGGGGGTCCCTCGGGAGCCATAGTTACATCTGCCTCGTACTGTATGTGCCGTCACATGACTTGATGATGCACGTGTCGGCACGGAGGAAGTGCTGAGGCATTATGCAGCGCAGCCTGATAGCGGCATCTGTACCTGATTAGACCTGCAGCCACTGCCAGTGCAGTATAAAAGGAGGATGTCTCGTGCACTAAATTCATTTATTGCTTGATGAATTTAGTGGCATCCTCCAAGGGCCGGTGCCCCTAGGCAGCCGCCTAAAGCTGCCTAATGGAAGATCCAGCCCTGCCACGGGGTGGGTTAGGGTTAGGCTGCAAGGGGAGAGGGTTATGTTAAGGCTGCGGGGAGGTGGGGTTCGGTTTAAGCAACACCAAGGAGGGTTAGGGTTAGGCTGCGGTTGGGGAAGGGGATGTTAGGTTTAAGCTGCTGGAAGGGAGGGTTAGGGGGCCATTGGGGGAAGGTAAGCATACTTACCTTCCCCTGTCGGGATTATAAACATCAGGATGCTACGGTCGATATCCTGACCGCCGGCATTTCAATCCCAACCTGATCAGCCTTAGGGGGATATTTACTAAGCAGTGATATGAGCAGAGAAGTGAACCAGTGGAGAAGTTGCACATGGCAACCAATGAGCACTGAAGTTACATCTATAATTTGCATACTATAAATTGATACAGAGCTGCTGATTGGTTGCCATGGGCAGCTTCTCCACTGGCTCACTTCTCCGTTCTTATCAGTAAATGTTCCCCTTTCTAACACAGTGAGATTCCCTGTTATCATATATAGGCAAGGCTCAAACTTAATTGGTACTCTCGTGCTTGTAAGCAGGTGTTTCACAATAGTTATAATCGGATCCACTGTTTCAGTAACTAAACCTTTTATTGTCATTGGCACTTTGTACATGATATCTGAGCATTTCACAAACTGTAACCTCCCGGTCTTAAGTCTGTCTGCTGTTTACTTCTGAGATTTCCTCATTCACCAACACTCAGCTAGAAAATGTCACATAACCTTTTCCTTGTTACAGCCCTGAGGACAAATGAAAATGAGTTGTTCACCAGACCAAACCCCCTGCTCCCCCCAAAGATTAAATACAATGAAAATTCCTTCTTCAACCACAGCATTAGAGAACCAAAGCTGATTCAGATGGGGGAACGCCCCATCTATAATGGAAACTAGTCTAAAGCAGGTCCGGAGACTGAGACTGTCCTCCTTAGGGATGGACATCCATGTGTTAGCCATCAATAATGACCACTGATGCTGCCAATAGTGCTTACAATAGCATGCAGCTATCAACAGGGAACTATGGGGAGCTTGCACCCATCATTGGACAGCCCTGTGGGGACCAGCAGACAGCAGGCAAATCAGGTGAGAGGACGGGGGCTTAGCTGCACACGGATGGGCAGGGCTACACTACTGGGGTCCTGTCAGGGGTGTAGCGAGGGTGGCCCCAGTGGAGCATGAGCTCCAGGCGCCAGAAAAGTTAGAGGGTGCGCCGCAGAGCAGGAGGAGAAGGAGCAGAGGAGGCGCACACTGACTCGGACTCTGAGACTATATATGCTGGAGCTCTCTCTGCCCCTCAAGCTGCTGCGGAGCAGCTATTTCTGCCCCTCAGACAATTCTGGGACATTATTTTCATTGAGAAATTTGGAGATTATCAAATCTGGGGAGGGGGTCAGTTTTGAGGCATTATTTTCACTAAGAGATTGGGGGGATTATCAGGTCTGTTTGAGGTCACATTTGGAGCATTATTTTCATTAAGGGATTGGAGGGTTGTGAGGTCAGATCAGTCATGGCATACATAGTGTTTTTAATTTATTTGAATTAAAAAAGTAAATAATTGAATACAGCTACTTCCATAGTGGCTCTACTGTTGTGTAACGTGTATGAGGGGCTTTACCAGGGCATAACATGTATAAGGGGCTTTACCATGGTATAACATGTATAAGGGGCTCTACTGTGACATAATATGTATAAGGAGCTCAACTGTGGCATAATGTGTTTAAGCGGCTCTACTGTGTGGCGTAACGTGTATAAGCAGCTCTACTGTGTGGTGTAATGTGAATAATCGACACTACTGTACAGTGTAATGTGAATTGGTACTATTATGTGGCCACGCCCAATATTTTAGTTGCTCACCTTTCGGCGCGCACTGTCCATATTTTATAGATGGGGGCACCCAAAGGAAACTTTTGCTATGAGCTCTACAAGGTCTAGAACTGACCATCACCAATTTAAATATTGTTTTATTTCAAATGTAGTCCCAAATCAGTATAGGGGAGAGGGGCACCAAAAAATACCCTTGCTCCGGGCACCATGGCATCTAGCTACACCACTGGGTCCTGTCACAAAATAAAAACATACACAAAACCATTGATTCTGAAGAAACCTTCGGATCTCCACCATCGATGACAAAATCATCCCTAGTTCCTTACCATATCTTGCCCCCCAACCCTCCCCTGGGACAATTGGGTTATTGTTGAGGGAGTTTGTGACACCTGGACTGCTCTAAATACCCTTGTCCAGCACTTTATTAATCATGAAATAAAATTTGTGTTGATTAATGGAATTTTAGGGGCTAATTTAGAGTTGTATGTACATCTGTGACTTCATGTATGTATGCATGCATGTAGACATTCGCCATCTTTTGCTCGCCTTTTATTATGCCTGCAGTGATGGAACGTGGGTAGGACAGTATAGGCAAGCAAAGGCCAATTACAGAAAGGTATGTTCACTTAACTGCCACACAATGAGGGGCCTATTATTTACTAAAACTTGCGATCTGTCACTGAAAATGTATGTTTTTTTTTATCACCAAATATTTTTTCGGGGCTATGTATCAATGATGAGTCTGAATTAAAGTGACAGCTGTCACTAAATCAGAAAGTGGCTCCTCTCTCATGCAAAGTATTCCTGCCTGCTCAATGATCAGGTGGAAGACCCAAAATAAAAGGTGGAAAAAGGGAGAATTTGGCTTTTATAAGCGATCCCAGTGATTTTCGCTACTTCCTCCTGGTGGGAAGCCAACACTAACCTCTTCATGTTGCTATTGGCCGCCTAGCACAAACCATGATTACAGCCTTTGTGTTTGAAAAGATTTACCAACGCTCAGAGCAGACATTTTGGGTGGCCGTGAGACGGACAAATTGGTGTCGTCAAAGGCCTCTGGCGTCGTAGGCCTTTGCGGATGGCGACATGAAGTGGTCTCTTCTCAGAAAGGGAAGTGTCTATTTATGGAGACAAATGAGACAGACAGAACAATGGATCTCTATTTAGCTGTATTATTCACTCACACCATGGACAATTTACTGTATCTCCAGAAATATATCAGTATTCCGCAGATCGATCTATCTATCTATCTATCTATCTATCTATCTATCTATCTATCTATCTATCTATCTATCTATCTATCTACCTAATCAGTGGTGGCACAAACCTATAGTTTTGAGGGGGGCTGCCGGCTGCATACCTCTATTCCACAGGTTCTCAAACTCTGTCCTCAGGACCCCACACGGTGCATGTTTTGCAGGTCTCCTCACAGAATCACAAGTGAAATAATTAGCTCCACCTGTGGACCTTTTAAAATGTGTCTGTGAGTAATTAATACACCTGTGCACTTGCTGGGTTACCTGCAAAACATGCACTGTGTGGGGTCCTGAGGACCGAGTTTGAGAACCCCTGCTCTATTCAGTGCTAGCGAGCGGTCATGCGCACAAACACGGCTTCTAAGAGACTGTGGGGGAGATGTATTAACGCTTCTAGGGGGAGATGTACTAAACACACTGGAGAGAGATAAAGTACCAACCAACCAACCAGATCCCAACTGTCATTTTTCAAACACAGCCTGTAACACGACAGAAACTAAGTTGTTGGTACTTTGGGGTCTATGTATTAAGCCTTGGAGAGAGATGAAGTGGACTGATATAAATTTAGTACCAGTCAATAAGCTCCTAACTGCCATGTTACAGGCTGTGTTTGAAAAATGACAGTTGGGAGCTGATTGGCTGGCACTTTATCTCTGTCCTCTTTATCTCTCTCCAAGGCTTAGTGCATAGGCCAAAATGTATTAAGCCTTAAAAAGTGATAAAGTGGGGACAAATAAAGAGTGATAAATGACCAGCCAATCAGCTTCCTACTTGCCATGTAACAAGCTGTGTTTGAAATATGACAGTTAGGAGCTGATTGGCTGGTCCTTTATCACTCTTTATTCATCTCCACTTTATCAATTTTGTAAGGCTTAATACAGTACATTTGGGCCATAGACCCAAAGGTCTCTCTCCCAGGTTTGATACATTTACCTATTAGCTGAAGCCCCTAGACCAGGGGCGGCCAGACTTTTGGAGTTGGCGATCTACTTTGAAAGCTAAAAAGCTGTTGTGATCTACCTAGGAGGAATAATAGCGCGCGCCTGCGGCGCGCGCACAACAAAAAGGGTGTGGCATAACAAAAAGTGGGCGTGGTATAACAAAAAGTGGGCGTGGTATAACAAAAAAAGGGACGTAGCCTTGCTGCACAGAGTGTAATGACTGCCTCACACGAAATAACACATTGGACCCCACAGGTAAAAACCTCAAACACATATGCCCCCACAGTGCCAGATACACATGCCCCCACAGTGCCATGTGCCCACAGTGCCAGATATGCCCCCACAGTGCCAGATACAGATATGCCCCCACAGTGCCATGTGCCCACAGTGCCAGATATGCCCCCACAGTGCCAGATTACAGATATGCCCCCACAGTGCCAGATATGCCCCCACAGTGCCATGTACCCACAGTGCCAGATATGCCCTCACAGTGCCATGTGCCCACAGTGCCAGATATGCCCCCACAGTGCCAGATACAGATATGCCCTCACAGTGCCATGTGCCAACAGTGCCAGATATGCCCTCACAGTGCCATGTGCCCACAGTGCCAGATATGCCCCCACAGTGCCAGATACAGATATGCCCCCACACTGCCATGTGCCCACAGTGCCAGATATGCCCCCACAGCGCCAGATTACAGATATTACAGATATGCCCCACAGTACCATGTACCCACAGTGCCAGATATGCCCCCACAGTGCCAGATATGCCCCCACAGTGCCATGTGCCCGCAGAGCCAGATATGCCCCCAGTGCCACATATGACCCCACAGTGCCAGATATGCCCCACATTGCCAGATATGCCCCCACTGAGCCATGTGCCCACAATGCCAGATATGCCCCCATAGTAGAGCTCACCGGAGTGGAGAGCGCAGCGCAGCGCGCGCTTCTCCTGTCTTCTGCCCTGCTTCTCAGTCTAATCTCCGGCGGTGACGGCAGCGTGTATAGCTCAAATCAGGCGCCGGTCCGCGAGCTCTCTTTGGCTAACGAACCGGCACCTGATTGAGCTATACACTCTGCCGTCACTGAGAAGGCAGAGCGGCAGGCAGGAGAGGCGCGGCTTCAGGTGGCTGGGCGGCGGATCGCGATCGACTGGTCGCATGTCCGCGATCGACCAGTCGATCGCGATTGACTGTTTGGCCACCCCTGCCCTAGACTGAACAATCTATGGGCCTAATTCAGACCTGATCGTAGATGTGCTACATTTAGCATATCTACGATCAGCTTCCCTTCCCTGACATGCGGGGGGGGGACGCCCAGCACAGAACTAGTCCGCCCCGCATGTCAGGCCCTACCCCACCGCACAAGTACAAAAGCATCGCACGGCGGCGATGCTTTTGTACTTGAAGAGTAGCTCCCTGCCAGCGCAGCTCCTGCGCGCTGGCAGGGAGCTACTCGTCGCTGTCCTGGTCGCAGCGGCTGCGTGTGACGTCATGAAGCAGCTGCGGCCCGCCCCCCGCACGGCCCGGGCATGCCTGCGTTGCCCGGAACGCGCCCCTAAAATGGCAGCCAAACGCCGACGGCCCGCCCCCTCCCGCCCAGCGACCGCCTCTGCCTGTCAATCAAGCAGAGGAAATTGCAGGGCTGAGACGGCCGTTGGCTGTCTGGCATGCATCGGTGCACTGCGGCACCGGCGCATGCTCAGTTCAGACCAGATCGGCTGCTGTGCGAAAACGCACAGCAGCGATCAGGCCTGAATTAGGCCCAGTGTGCTAATCCCAGGCTAGATTTATCTATCTATCTATCTATCTATCTATCTATCTATCTATCTATCTATCTATCTATCTATCTATCTATCTATCTATCTATCCAAGAGCTACAGTACAGTAAGGTATCGCTGGACAGACAAAGTGATTTGACAAAAGCCCTATCACTGTAGGCTTTCACACATAAATATAGCCCTATATTGACTAAGACAGCATTAAACCTCCTAATGATAGTGTGTGGACCCTTATTCAAAAGTAAAGCATTCTATACCTTTAATACCAAGAAATAATGACACGGAGACTTGAATTTGGCAGAAAATTGTTAGCTATTTATTGTACCCTAACCATTAGAAAAAACCTGTAAAGTAAAATTTAAGTTAATATGCCGATTCAGCCGTCATATGGTGGCAGAAAAAAGAACGGCTATATTCCACTGACGGTAACCTCAAAAAACATTAAAACCCAAACGATCCTAATTTACCACAAACCATACATAGGTAATAGGTGCCCGACTCAGACCTCCACGCTGACTGCCCACCCTGATGGGTGATGACGCTGCCCCCTGATGGGTGATCTAGCGGCCTTAAAAGTCAATGGAGGTGAGTGCACCTAAACCACACCAAAACTGTAAACAACTGTAACTAACAAGTCAAACTACAACCTGCCGTTCTTTTCCGCCAACAAATAGCCAACGATAAACCACAACTAACAATTTAGAGCCAAGGCACTCCGTGCCAAAACCTCTACCAAATGGGGTGGGAGGGCGGGAAGGCAAACCAGCAGCAAGAGAGACTCAGCTAGCCTATACATCCCTATATATACTGAACCCTCCCCTCTCTACCATTGGCTGTACTTTTCATAACAGTTAGGTCCACCCCTCACAGGAGGTTTAACTCTCTCCATTCCTATGCCTGTCATTTCGCTTTCCTAAACCTCCTAATGATGTATGGACCCTTATTCAAAAAGTAAAGCATTCAATACCTTTAATACCAAGAAATAATGACACGGAGACTTGAATTTGGCAGAAAATTGTTAGCTATTTATTGTACCCTAACCATTAGAAAAAACCTGTAAAGTAAAATTTAAGTTAATATGCCGATTCAGCCGTCATATGGTGGCAGAAAAAAGAACGGCTATATTCCACTGACGGTAACCTCAAAAAACATTAAAACCCAAACGATCCTAATTTACCACAAACCATACATAGGTAATAGGTGCCCGACTCAGACCTCCACGCTGACTGCCCACCCTGATGGGTGATGACGCTGCCCCCTGATGGGTGATCTAGCGGCCTTAAAAGTCAATGGAGGTGAGTGCACCTAAACCACACCAAAACTGTAAACAACTGTAACTAACAAGTCAAACTACAACCTGCCGTTCTTTTCCGCCAACAAATAGCCAACGATAAACCACAACTAACAATTTAGAGCCAAGGCACTCCGTGCCAAAACCTCTACCAAATGGGGTGGGAGGGCGGGAAGGCAAACCAGCAGCAAGAGAGACTCAGCTAGCCTATACATCCCTATATATACTGAACCCTCCCCTCTCTACCATTGGCTGTACTTTTCATAACAGTTAGGTCCACCCCTCACAGGAGGTTTAACTCTCTCCATTCCTATGCCTGTCATTTCGCTTTCCTAAACCTCCTAATGATGTATGGACCCTTATTCAAAAAGTAAAGCATTCAATACCTTTAATACCAAGAAATAATGACACAGAGACTTGAATTTGGCAGAAAATTGTTAGCTATTTATTGTACCCTAACCATTAGAAAAAACCTGTAAAGTAAAATTTAAGTTAACATGTCGATTCAGCCGGCATATGGTGGCAGAAAAAAGAACGGCTATACTCCACTGACGATAACCTCAAAAAACATTAAAACCCAAACGATCCTAATTTACCACAAACCATACATAGGTAATAGGTGCCCGACTCAGACCTCCACGCTGACTGCCCACCCTGATGGGTGATGACGCTGCCCCCTGATGGGTGATCTAGCGGCCTTAAAAGTCAATGGAGGTGAGTGCACCTAAACCACACCAATACTGTAAACAACTGTAACTAACAAGTCAAACTACAACCTGCCGTTCTTTTCCGCCAACAGCGAAAGACTCTTCCCCAGAGTCTTCGCACCGCCACCATACCCTCAACCTAACTCCTGCAACACCAGAAACAGATCCTCTAGGAAAAACAACATCCCTTCCTTGGACAGATGCACACCATCAGGCCGAAAAAGGTGACTGGCACGAAACCGAATCCTAGGGTGGCGAACCACTTTCCCTCTGTGAGCCAACACCCACTTCGCCACCGCCGCATTCACCTTTTGCCTGGCCTCATCAATCGGGCGACCGTCCGCCACTCCTTGCCAACGCAACCTTGGCACCATCATAGAGAACACCAAAACACAATTGGGCCACGCTGCGGCCACACTGGCCAGATCTTCCATCATGGCCCATCGCAGCTCCAAAGATATCCTCTTCCCCAGATCGTTGCCACCCAAATGGACAACCAGCACCCTAGGGACTCCATGTTCGCTGACCTGACTGACCAATCTACTCTTCAAATCTTGCCACATCATCCCCCGCCAACCAAGCCAACGAACGCCATGAGCCCAAGGAACAAACTGCGCCCCCTCCGAGGCCAAAAACCTGGCTGCCCAGTAAATAAATAAGAGTGGCCAACTACCCAGATTGCCAAATCGTCTTCTACCCAACCTGAAGAGAAGGAAAGGAGTAAAAATCGGTTAATAAGTATCCTAACAGGAGCTTATCGAATGCATTAACCTGAAGGATCTGCCAAAAGAAAAAAGGGGTTTTCGTGTCTTGCATAAGTCACGGCCTAGCCGATCTAAACAAGCTTCCAGCCAATCGAAGCATAACATAAAAACACAACGGGAAAGATCAAAGTAAGATAAGAAAAATAAAAGGGGGGGGGTTTAAAATGGAAAAAACATGTAAGAACTCAGCTGGAGGTGAAAGCGTAAAAACCTGCTGAGGGACTTTGTGTTAACTTGTAACTAATCAGCCGAATTGTAGATTGGAATTCAGTCCGTCAAGTCAGGCAAAAAATCGCAAAAGAACTCCAGACCCCCGCTGCCAGCAGCGGTGAGTAGCTAATCCCTGAGTAGGATGAACAAGGGAGACGAACAAACACAAACTGCACAAGGACGTACTTAACCTTACAACATGAACTTATACAACGTCTAATAAAACTGAACTGTTACTCAAACTAAAAACTCATGAAACTGGGCGAATATATAGTTTGTAACTTGACGACTTCCATCGCCCCACTGCCTGAATCTCCGCAACGGAAAAACCTGCCGATGTCGCCGCCCCGATTCGGAAAGAATGCGTACCGAAAGCAGCAGGTGAAAGGCCCAAGCTCGCCAAACAGCGGCTCAGCATCCAACGAAACTGATATTTCGTCAAAGGTAAACCGTCATAATGCAGCAGCCACGACCCCTGCACACCGGGCCGAACTGCTGCATATCTCGATGCCAATCTCACCGGGCAAATGCTCCCCTCCAAAGACGGTACCAGAGTGACCCATCGCCCTCTACCTACTTGGTCTGTCTTAGAGCGACGCAATCTGCACAGCAAGGCCCTCTCACCCACCACCACGTCATCCAGAAGCATGCGAGAGTCTGCCCGCTTAGATGGCGCTACCAGCTCCGAAACCCTAAAGGCTCCGTGGTAAGCCATGGAGAACGCCAACTGGAACAAAAGCGATTAAAAAATTGACGACGCGATACTGCCTACCGCATCGATGACGGCCGGTAGCAAGGCCGCATCGATGGGGCGTCGCCTATCAGGCGGCATTTGCACCACGCGCGCCCACCCTTTCATCGTCTTTACAAGAAGCCCGCTCTTTGTCACGTCAGGGACACCCTTGATTCTATTAAAAAACGAAATCCCTGCTAAGTACCGGGACACCACAGCTCTGGACCTACCCATGACAAAAAGCTGCCAAATAAAAGAAAGCATCATCCGATGCCCGCTCTTACCTTCTTGACTATGTCCTCGGACAAACTCTTCCCACTCGCTCCAAGCTTGACCGTAAGCCTTGAGCGTGTTCGGAGCCACTGACCGCATCGCTAGACCCTCCAGTCCGGTCCGATCACCTGCCAGACATAACCGGGACATTGAAACCCCCGCTCATCGGCCTTGGGTGCCAACAAACGAAATCTCTCCCACTGACCGCGGGACAACGCGTCAGCAATTCCGTTCTCAAGTCCTGGCACATGCTGCGCGCGGAACCATACATTCTTATGCAAGCATGTCAGCAGCAATCGCCCAAGCACCCTCAGAACCACCAGCGACTTCGCCCTCTGGTTATTGATTGCATGCACCACGCCCAGATTGTCACATCTAAACCAAATGCTGCGATGAGCCAGACGATCGCCCCAAACCTCCAGCGCTACCATAATGGGGAAAAGCTCCAGCAGCAAAAGGTCCTTAGTGAAACCTTTGCGATGCCATTCCTCAGGCCACGAGGCCACGCACCAAGATCCCTCTAGGTAGCAACCGAACCCAGAGGAACCCGCCGCTTCGGTAAACAGCTGTAACCTAGCATTGTCGATCGTTGGGGCCAGCCAGATACGCACCCCATTGAAGTACTGCAGGAACGAGGCCCAGACGGCCAAATCCCTCTTAATCTCGGAGGACAAGCGAATGAAATGATGCGGCCTGGCACACCCCGCCGTCGCCCTCTCCAGCTTTCGGCAGAAAACCCTGCCCATCGGGATCACCCGGCAAGCAAAGTTCAAGAGGCCCAGCAAGGACTGCGCCTGCCTAAGCGTGACTTTGTGCGACATCACGAACTGGCAAATAACCTCGCGGAGCTTCGCGACCTTGGCCTGAGGAAGGCGACACGATCCCGCCACCGTGTCGATTTCAATCCCCAAGAATGACAAACAGGAAACCGGCCCCTCCGTTTTATCCTCGGCCACAGGAACGCCAAAGTGATAAAACAACGCTCGGATGCTGAACAGCAAGTCGCTGCAGCGCGGCGAATTCGCCGGTCCCACACACAGGAAATCATCGAGGTAATGCGCAACTCCATGACCCCCTGAAGAAGACTCCACGCACCAATGCAAGAACGTGCTAAACCTTTCAAAAAACGAGCATGAAACGGAACATCCCATCGGCAAACATTTGTCAATGGAATATTCCGCTCCGATTCGAAAACCCATAAAACGGAATGAGTCCGGATGCAACGGGAGCAACCGAAACGCGGATTCAACATCGATCTTAGCCATCAGAGCTCCCGGGCCGTAACTACGAACCAACTCCAGCGCCTCGTCAAACGACTGGTACACCACTGAGCAGTGTGCCGGTGGTATCGCGTCGTTGACCGACAACCCTGACGGGTAAGAAAGATGTTGAATGAGCCGAAAGGCACCCGGAGTCTTCTTGGGAAGATGACCAGGTCATCCACTGGGGGCGAGCTAAACGGGCCCTCCATCCTACCCATTCGCACCTCTTTATCAACCTTCTCGCGCAAAACAGACGGCAAGGCGCGAGCGGACTGAAGATTCCGGAGAGCCTTGACCGATACTTCGCAAGCGGAAACCAAACTTAAAACCCTGAAACAAAAACTGAGCGTCCGTACTATTCGGATACCAATCCAACCATTTGGACATGGCGTCCAAATCAATTGGCGTTGGGGCCCTGCGGAGCGATCCCGCTCGCGCCGGGTCTTGCGTAGCTTTGCTTTCCCCTCGCGCCTTGCCGATTTCCTTTAAAACAGTTTGAGGCTGGGTGGAAGCCGCCACATTGCAAGCACGAATGTCGAAACCGACACTGCTTGCCGAAGGAACAGGTCGCATTATTAAATGCGAAGCACTTCCCCCTCGCGGCGGCCTGCCCTCCCCCGCGGATAGCCAACCTACCTCTCCTACCCGGTCCCTCTTCCGCGCTACTCCCCTGGGCGGACGACCCTGCGCGTTGCCCGTCCGCCCCCGGATTCCGGGGCTCCTTTGCGGGTTGAGAAGCCCGGGTGACCTGGAGCCAGACCTCCACGTCCTTGCAACCAAAGTCAATAATCTGTAAGCAGTCCTGCTTCTCTCGGAACTTCTCATCATACATCCGGCATTGGATTCCTGACGATGTGCGCTGCATATCGTGTATCAAGTGCAGGTATCGTATGACGTTCATATGTTCCTCAGGCCTATCTTCCAGATAACACGCCGCAAAGACGCAAAAACCGGCCAGCCAGTTGTCGAAAGTACGGAAAGCTTCAGCTCCGATGCCTTTCTTAGCTGTCGCTGCCTTAAACTCCTTCTTCGCGTCCTTAGTCAGCACGAACATATCAACGTAATCGCCTCTGCAGATCTTCCTACGGCAGCTATCCCGCATCCCACTCAACACTGCCGTATAATCACAGTGGACTACTCCCGGCAAATCGCGGCGCTTCTTGGCCCTGCGAGCATCCTCGCTAAGCCGCTTGCGTCTCTTCCGCCTCTCCTGCTGCCCTGCGGCCCTCTTAGCGTACTTCGTTGCACGCTTTTTTGCCCTAGTCGTGCTACTGACGTCGGACGCTTGCGACGACAGGGATGAAGAAGAGGAGGAACTGAGAGAACTGGAGCACGCGCTGGAGCCCGACGCCGACTGCTCAACCTCACCTGACGCTGTCGACTGTTCGGACTGGGAGTCCTCCGGTGTGGAAACTTCGAAATCCTCCTCATCGCTCACGTCCACCTCAACTTCTCCGCGATCACCTGAAGAAGAAGACAAAGCACGGGACCCGAAAACCACTCCCGGGCATGCCTAGCACTCCGGGGCAAAGACGTCCCCACCTCGCGTCCGCGCTCCGTCCGTATTGGACGGTGTCCCAACTGCGCCGCGGCCACCCCCAGGTCACGGCAAGCGTGCGCTATTCGCTGAGCCGCTGACCCCAGCTGCGTACCAGACGCCCTTGCTTCTGCGCGCGCGCCGGAATGCCTTGCTGCCCCCAAGAATGCGGCTGCGGTCAATGGGCCCAATGCCGCCACCACCGTCGACAGAGCCGACGCCAACTCTCCGGAAGCCTCCTGACTTCCCCAAAAGTCGCGGCCGGCACCGGCGGGAGCCCCCGCAGATGCCGGCGCACCTCTCCTGGCCCGTCGGCCGGCAGGCGCCGATAAGGGACCCGACGGCCAATGCTCCGCCTGGCCTGTTGGTGATCTGCTGGCCCCCCTGACCACAATTGGCGTGGCCCCCCACCAATCATCTATCCTATCCTGCACCTGCTGGCCCTCACTATCGCTGCTGTGCCTACCCCCCCCCCCCCGCGCGCGTGCCCTCCCCCCGCAGGCCGGAGCTCTCTCCGTCTGCAGGGAAGGCACCTCTTCGGGGCTCAATGCTGCCGCGCTCTATCCTGGGACACCCCCCCCCCCCGCCGCTCCCCGCCAGACTCCGGCTGTAAGGGAGGCAGCAGGGGAGACGTTGAAACTGGCGGCACCGCTACACGTGCGCGAATGGCGCCACTGGCTGAGAGCGCGGGTGTGCGTGCACCCCGCCGCTTCCCGCCACCATCCTTCCAGCGTCTGGGCCACCGGAAAGGACCGCCGGACGAGACCCCGCGACAGGCCTCGTCCGACCCGCCGCCGCTCTCCGCCCACCCCGACCCCCTTGTCCGGCATCACCCCGCGGCCGTGACAAGGGGGACGGGTGGGGAGATGGGATGGGAGCCCCCATCGGCCGCCCGCTCTGGCGCGCACGCGGGCGCCTGCTCCCGGCAACGGCGTCTCACCCTCAAGAGGTGGAGGTGAAGGCCGATGCCCGGCCACCTCCGGTCGTCTCCCCCGTGCCCCCAGCCCCCCCTGCCGCTCGCGGCCGGAGGTTATTACCGGACCCGAAACCAGGGGCAGGGAAGACCGGGTCCGTCCAGCCACCGCCGCGCGAGCACCCGCGTCGGCGCCGGTGGACGGCGAACAGGCAGATGAGCCAGCAGGCCCATCCGCGGACCCAGCTTCACCACCTGGTAAGCGGTAACGAGCTGGGGTCCCGGCAGAACGGAGGGGGCGAGAGGCGGCCATTATCCCAAGCAGTGTGTGGTGAGATGAGAGAGGAGGGTGAAGCTATAACAGTACAACAGTATAACAGTATAACAGCTATAATAGTATAACAGTATACTATATAACAGTATAACAGTTTTCAGTGTAAACCTGAATACTCTAACTAGCCTAGCTAAAACACTAGTGAATATGCAATTCAGCAACACTCACCAGAAGGCAAACCAGCAGCAAGAGAGACTCAGCTAGCCTATACATCCCTATATATACTGAACCCTCCCCTCTACCATTGGCTGTACTTTTCATAACATTTAGGTCCACCCCTCAGAGGAGGTTTAACTCTCTCCATTCCTATGCTGTCATTTCGCTCTCCGTATGCCTGCCCCATATCTGAGACGCAGAGCATTGGGTATGACAGTCCTTGTGGCTCGTTATTATGCTGGAATCTCTGGAAACTGAGCGATGTGAGGTGATTAGTAGCGCCCGTCCTTTTGTTCTCTGGCGCTGAGAAGCAGTAGCAGGTGCTAACACTTGTGAGCCACAATTTTTCCCTAATGTGGCTGTCATGAATGATCCAAATCTCTCCAGAAATGAAATATTCCTGTCAGCCGGCTGGAAACAACAGACGTATTGTACTGGAATATGGAAAAGTTTCCTGGGTATAATGAATCACAGGGAAATTTCACACTACACAAAGGCAAAAATGAACTACAGTGTTTCCTGAACTCCCACAATGGTAATAAACCCAATTATCTGATGGGAAATATTATACAGGAGTCGCTGAGAGAATTCGGACTTCTTTCAGATATCACATCGCTGGTAACCACATCTAACCATGTAATCAGCTTTGTGCACACATGGACACGAGGGGTAAATTGCTGAACAGGACTGGCGTTAATGCAGTTTCTACTAACCATTGTATCTGAGTGTCTATTTAAAATTTCTGCAACAACCATTGTTTGTTTTCTGTTTACAACCCTGTCAGATAAACCCTTTACAATAGACTCTGCAGTCAAATAGACGCGTGAATGCGATGAAAACTTATTTGGACTGTAAGTTGTCTTGTCTATTTGTGTGTTGTGTACAAGGCCATCTTAATATACGGACGCACTGGGCAGCTGCCCATGGCTCCATGATTCTATGGGCCGGGCTGGGCCAGGGGGCATCTGCTTCCCTGTGGTGGTGCCAGAACTTCTTGGGAGGCAGATAGAGAATGAGGCCTGGCTCCTCTGATTGTGTGTATAATTCACAATCCACCAATCACAGTTCAGAATTCTCTATCTGCCTCCCAGCCTGCAGCCAGACAGTGAACGGCTGTCAGCATGCTGATTGGTAGATGGCTGGAACTATCCACCAATCAGATGTTTGATTGTGTAGTGTCTTTTAAACGTTTGTATATATTTTGGTCACTTGTGGTTTTTAAAAATTTTTTGGTCTTGTCTGTATTTGTGTGTGCCTGGGCTGTGTCCGTGGTTAGTGTTAGAGTAGGTTTAATTTTTTTATGTTTTTTTTTCTTTCTTTTGTCTGTGTTATATGTTCAGTGTTGATATGGAGGGAGAGAGGCGCAGGAACAGAGAGGAGGAAATGCAGGCAGAGGCAGAGATAGAGGAGGAGGGGTTTTAGACTCCGAGGAGCAGGATGATTCAAATCAACCTACTAAGACAAAAGCTGGCTGCAATATATGTTTTAATTATGCCAAAAATGTGCAATAATGAAGCACTATGATGTGCTATATGTTAGGCTGGCTGCCTAAATTACAGGACGCCACAAGGAGGAGACTGCAATGGGGTAGGTAGATCTTCAGTTGGCGGGCTAACAGAACGAAGATTTTTTTTTTTAAGTATCATGTGAGCACTCTGTATAATACATTGGTACAATTATATTACCTGCCGCCTCATCATCCGCAATTGTAGGTGGGCGGGATTTGTCAGAATTTTTTTGTGGTGCTGTGAAAAAGCAAAAAAAAAAAAAAAACAATATCAATGACATTGGACATATTAAGAGGGATATTAAGTTCTGTAAAAAAGTTTCTGCAATATCAAAAGAAAGAGTGAAGATGAAGAGAGGAAGACTGCAAGACAGATGGGTGAGGGTTCGCCTCTCCGGTTGGTTTATGTGGAGCGGGTGTATGCCACCATACCACCAGAATTAGTCCTGGTCCTCCATATGCATGACACTGGTGAGTGTATATTTTTTGTACAGAACGTATTGTACAAAATATTGTTTGCAGACCTGGCGTACTTTGGGGGTAATTCCAAGTTGATCACAGCAGGAATTCTGTTAGCAATTGGGCAAAACCATGTGCACTACAGGGGGGGCAGATATAACATGTGCAGAGAGAGTTAGATTTGGGTGTGGTGTGTTCAATCTGCAATATAATTTGCAGTGTAAAAATAAAGCAGCCAGTATTTACCCTGCACAGAAATAAAATAACCCACCCAAATCTAACTCTCTCTGCACATGTTATATCTGCCCCCCCCTGCAGTGCACATGGTTTTGCCCAACTGCTAAAAAATTTCCTGCTGCGATCAACTTGGAATTACCCCCATTGTTCCTACTTACTTTAAATTTGGCTTTTGCTGTCTGTTGCATTATTAATGGCCCCTCAGTTATACATACAGTAATGCTGATTAATTCCTTCTACAAACAAGAATACATATATGACCGTTGGCCCACAGCAGCTGTACCACCTATGTGACTCCAGCTGTTGTGACGCCATGCAGATGTTGTATTGAAAGAAGAACCATTTTTGTATTGAAGAACATTTTAAACTTGTTTGATGAATGTTCCATTTTATTTTATGAAATGTTTTTTTTTGTTTATTCACAGCACCAAAAAAGAAGTCTGCCAAATCCCGCCCAGCTATAACTGAGGATGATGAGGCAGCAGGTAATATAATTGTACCAATGTATTATACAGAATGCTCACATGATACATAAAAAAAATAAAAAAAATCTTTATTATGTTAGCCCGCCAGGTGAAGATCTACCTACCCCATTGCAGTCCCCTTCTTGTGAACGGTATCCAGATGGTAGATAGATAGTAAATAGACAGTCAATTGGTGGACACCAGATGCTTGACAGAAAATAGGTCATCAGTGTCAAAAGGTCGACAGGTTCAAAGGTCAACATGCAAATGATCGACACAGAAATGGTCGACACATGATTTTTCATGATTGTTAGGGTTAGAGGTTATGGTTAGGGGGAGAGTTAGGGTTAGGCTGCCAGAGGGGATAGTTAGAGTTACACACTTGGCGGAGGATTAGGGTAAGGCTGCAGCAGGGGACGATTAGGGGTAGGCACTAGGGGGAGGGTTAGGCACCATGGGGAGAGTTAGGCACTAGGGGGAGGGGAAGGCACAAGGGGAAGGGTTAGGCACCATGAGGAGGGTTAATGTTAGGCACCATGGGAAGGGTTAGGCACTAAGGGGAGGGTTAGGGTTAGGATGCTGGAGGGAAGGGTTATGGTTAGGCACTTGGCGGAGGGCTAGGGTGAGGCTGCAGCAGGGGACAATTAGGGTTAGAAACTAGGAAGAGGGTTAGGCACTATGGGAAGGGTTAGAGGTAGGCACCATGATGAGAGATATAGGCATTAGGCGGAGGGATAGGGTGACGCTGCGGCAGGGGACAATTAGGGTTAGGCACTAGGAGGTGGGTTAGGGTTAGTCACCATGGGGAGAGCTAAGCATTAGGTGGAGGGTGAGCGTTAGGATTTGGGTTAAAATAACAAAAAAAAAGTGTCAACATTTTTCTGTGTTGACCATTTGCATGTCGACCATTTGACCATGTCGACATAAGTCCATCTCAACCATTTAACTGTCGACCTTTTGAACCTGTTGGCCTTTTGCCTGTTGACCATCTGATGTCAACCTAGTGACTATGGGGTCTATTTATTAAGCCTTGGATGGAGATAAAGTTGCTGGAGATAAAGTACCAGCCAATCGACTCCTAACTGCCATGCCCCAGGCTGTTTTTGAAAAATAACAGTTAGGAGCGGATTGGCTGGTACTTTATCTCCAGCAACTTTATCTCCATCCAAGGCTTAGTAAATAGACCCCTATGTTCTGTCGATCTGTTTAATCCACACCCGTTGTGAACCTGAACCAAGGCTGCTGTTCGCTGAGTCGTTGAGGAACACATCTACTCCACCTTGTGCGCAGACAGTTGGTATTTTTTCAAAATGTAAACACAAAAATGTCTTTTAAATGTGAGGATTATAGTGTTGTAAAATAGCTTTGTTTTAATAGAGTATGGTTATGTAGGTTTCTGGTTTTTGACCTAGTAAATGATGTGAAACTGTATGTATATTGTATGTGTTCACAGAGAGCACACTATTTTTTTTTCCTCAAAATTTCTGTTGTGTCCTTAAATACATTACCCAAAATCCATTGCATTAACCTCTTTTGCCGAAACAATGGGGGTAATTCCAAGTTGATCGCAGCAGGAAATTTTTTAGCAGTTGGGCAAAACCATGTGCACTGCAGGGGGGCAGATATAACATGTGCAGAGAGAGAGAGAGATTTGGGTGGGTTATTTTATTTCTGTGCAGGGTAAATACTGGCTGCTTTATTTTTACACTGCAAATTAGATTGCAGATTGAACACACCACACCCAAACCTAACTCTCTCTGCACATGTTATATCTGCCTCCCCTGCAGTGCAAATGGTTTTGCCCAATTGCTAACAGAATACCTGCTGCGATCAACATGGAATTACCCCCAATATACAGTAACATACAGCAGTATTCTTTAAAAAGTTTAAAAAGTATTATTTTGGAGTATGGTGGCCAATCCCGGTATCGGCGGGATCCCGGGATTTAGGGCCAAAAACAGCCGGGATTCAATCCTGGGATTTGAAGCTCCACAGGACGCTCAGACGCTGCCCGGCTTCCTTCTTCCGGCTCCCAGCGCAGCGTGAGTTAAAAGCCAATCCCGGGTATCCCGGGAATCCTAGGATTGAAAAAATGGCCCGGGATTGGCCTCCCTATTTTGGAGATATAACTTGCATTGCACAGATCCAGTGACTCCCGTTCGTTACACCTGCAACTGCAGCCGATGCCGATGGCAAACGCAGGATTTCTAGAGGGGGTTTCCATATGCAGTACACAATCTCTCACTCTGCCGAACATTGCAGCAAGGGCGGGAGTCTGGGGGAGCGGCAGAAGAACCTAGTGCTGACTGTAGACATTATTGTAAACAATGGTGTAATTATATACTGGATATTGTATGGAATATAGTATTAATATTTAACACTATAGATGGTCTATAGTATAAGCTGTATCAAACAGATTGAAATAAAAAAAAATAAGTAGTCAGGAAAAGGTTAAACATACCATACCGTAATAAATGCACAAACATAATAGAATCAGTACTGCACTTTCTAACCACACATTCTCCCACCTCATGGTAAGGCTCCTGTCTCTTCTTCCTGGTAGCCACTGTCTGGTATAGTGCACTGATTGAGGAGTCAGTACCACACATACAACTAACTTGGAAGAAGAAGCTCCTACCACTGGGCATGTGCAGCAGTTCTGCTCTGTCCCTTAAACTGCATGATGTGGCGGCAGCTCTAGCAATCGTATTATATACCATTGCTATTATTGTCATAATTTGAGTCATTTGCCAAGAGAAGGGGGCTTTCCAGGCAACCAGAACTCCCCCCGTCTGCATTTGCCTATGGCCGATGCAGCAGAAGGGCCTGCTCAAGAAGAGGCAGAAGACCTCATTGCTCTTCAGTTATCCCAACACCACTAAGACCTGAAGCCCAAACACCACTGCCAACACCTGCTGCAGATCTGGGACCCAATTTCTGTAAGCAACTGCTTCATTTGAGGAGAGAGTCTACACAAATACAACAATTATCACAAATGAACACACAATTGAGGAGGAGAAATCTGACTTTGTCTGCAGTTGACATAACAATCACGTGTACAAGTGTAGATAATGTAACTATAGATTGTAAGCTTGCGAGCAGGGCCTTCCTACCTCTATGATTGTCTGTTTTTACCCAGTTTTGTTCTATTACTGTTGTTCTAATTGTAAAGCGCAATGCTGCGCTATATAAGAAACTGTTAATATATAAATAAATTAATAGAATCCATCATTCACACATTAGAACTAGAGATGAGCGGGTTCAGTTCTCAGAGATCCGAACCCTACCGGACTTCACGCACAGAGCCCGGTTCCGAGTCAGGCTCGGGTTTTCCTGCCTGACTCGGAAACCTAAACGAGGCAAAATGTCATCATCTCGCTGTCGGATTCTTGCGGGATTTGGATTCCATATAAGGAGCCGCGCGTCGCGGCCATTTTCACTCCAGTCTCGGAGAGTGTAGTGAGAGGAAGTGTCTCCGTCCTCAGTGTCTGTGTGGGGGAAACTGGGGTGGCGAGTCTAGTGCTGTGCTGTGCTGCTCAGTCCAGTCCAGTGTAGTCAGTGTATTGTGCTGCATCAGTCCAGCCAGTCACAGTGTTGGTGTCCTCTGCTGCTATATGTCCCAAGTGCTGCTGGCTGCTGTATAAGTCCCTTGCATTGTTGCTGTGTTGTCCTGCATTAGACCAGGGGAAGTGTCTTGTGCAGCATCAATCCAGTGACCAGTCACAGTGGTGGTGTCCTCTGCTGCCATATATCCAGTGATACTGCCATATAATTCCTGTGATACTGGTGTATAATTCCTGTGATACTGCCATATAATTCCCATGATACTGGCGTATAATCCCTGTGATACTGCCATATAATTCCCGTGATACTGGCGTATAATTCCTGTGATACTGCCATATAATTCTCGGAATACTGGCGTATAATTCCCGTGATACTGGCGTATAATTCCTGTGATATTGCCGTATAATTCTCAGAATACTGTCTTATAATTCCTGTGATACTGCCATATAATTCCCACGATAGTGCCGTATAGTTCCAGTTATCCTGCCGTATAATTCCATATAAATCCATATAATTCCGTATAAATCCAGTCCAGTGGTGCTGCCATATAAGTTCAGTGGTGCTGTCCTGTGCTGTATATTATTTACTCCAAATAAAGGCGTTATTAATATTTAATCCAAATAATTTTTAGTGTTTGCCCTGTGAGGTGTAGGGGTACTCTTTCTTGTACCGCATATTGTGTTATATAACTCCAGAAAAATAATGGGAGAACAAAAATTTGGAGGATAAAATAGGGAAAGATCAAGAACCACTTCCTCCTAGTGCTGAAGCTGCTGCCACTAGCCATAACATAGACGATGAAATACCATCAACGTCGTCTGCCAAGGCCGATGCCCATTGTGATAGTAGAGGGCATGTAAAATCCAAAAAGCCAAAGTTCAGTAAAAAGACCCAAAAAAGAAATGTAAATGGTCTGAGGAGAAACGTAAACTTGCCAATATGCCATTTACGACACGGAGTGGCAAGGAGCGGCTGAGGCCCTGCCCTATGTTCATGACTAATGGTTCAGCTTCACATGACCATGGAAGCCCTCATAACTGAGGCCTTGACACTTATGTTGGTGTTAGACGTGCATCCGGTATTCGCCATTAGTGCAGTGGGATTTAGACAATTGATGAAGGTATTGTGTCCCCGGTACCAAATCCCATCTAGATTCCACTTCACTAGGCAGGCGATACCGAGATTTTGCCATTTAATTCCAGTGATTTGGACGTATAATTCCAGTGATTTTGCCAATTAATTCCAGTGATTTGTACGTATAATTACAGTGATTTTGCCAATTAATTCCAGTGATTTGGACGTATAATTATTAATTACAGTGATTTTGCCAATTAATTCCAGTGATTTGGACATATAATTACAGTGATTTCGCCAATTAGTTCCAGTGATTAAGATGTATAATTATTAATTACAGTGATTTTGCCAATTAATTCCAGTGATTTGGACATATAATTACAGTGATTTTGCCAATTAATTCCAGTGATTTGGACATATAATTATTAATTACAGTGATCTTGCCAATTAATTACAGTGATTTGGACGTATAATTCCAGTGATTTTGCCAATTAATTCCAGTGATTTGGACGTATAATTATTAATTACAGTGATTTTGCTAATTAATTCCAGTGATTTGGACATATAATTCCAGTGATTTGGACGTATAATTCCAGTGATTTTGCCAATTAATTCCAGTGATTTGGACGTATAATTATTAATTACAGTGATCTTGCCAATTAATTATAGTCATTTGGACGTATAATTCCAGTGATTTTGCCAATTAATTCCAGTGATTTGGACGTATAATTATTAATTACAGTGATTTTGCTAATTAATTCCAGTGATTTGGACATATAATTATTAATTACAGTGATATTGCCAATTAATTCCAGTGATTTGGACGTATAATTATTAATTACAGTGATTTTGCCAATTATTTCCAGTGATTAGGACCTATAATTAATTTTGCCAATTAATTCCAGTGATTTGGACGTATAATTCCAGTGATTTTGCCAATTAATTCCAGTGATTTGGACGTAAAATTATTAATTACAATGATTTTGCCAATTAATTCCAGTGATTTGGACGTATAATTATAATTCCAGTGATCTTGCCAATTAATTACAGTGATTTGGACGTATAATTCCAGTGATTTTGCCAATTATTTCCAGTGATTTGGACGTATAATTCCAGTTGGAATTGTTTGTGTCGCTTGGCTTAGTCATACAGCAACCTCATTGCACCTCTTCGACATCTTTGCATGAGGTGCTGTTTGGGGCCTAGTTTTTGAAAAGTGCCATCCTGTCTGATACTGCCATATGAGTCGAGGGGTACTGCTGTATTAGTCCTGGGGTACTGCCGTATAAGTCCACCAATTGCAGAATTTTTTTTAAATGACTGGAGCTTGCTGGAGATGCTGTCAGTGGACCGAACAATTGCGGCCCACTCTCGAAATTCAGCCACTGCGTGACACTACTAGATGGGCCAAGTGGTTGTGTCGCTTAGCTTAGTCATACAGCAACCTCTGTGCACCTTTTTTTCTTCTTTGTATCATGTGCTGTTTGGGGCCTTTTTTTTTATATCTGCCCTCCTGTCTGCCACTGCAGTGCCACTCCTAGATGGGCCAATTGTTTGTGTCGCTTGGCTTAGTCATCCAGCAACCTCATTGCACCTCTTCTACATCTTTGCATGATGTGCTGTTTGGGGCCTTTTTTTATATCATCCCTCCTGTCTGCCACTGCAGTGCCACGCCTAGATGGGCCAATTGTTTGTGTCGCTTGGTTTAGTCATACAACTACCTCATTGCAATTCTTTTTCTTCTTTGCATGATGTGCTGTTTGGGGCCTTTTTTTTAAATATCTGCCCTCCTGTCTGCCACTGCAGTGCCATGCCTAGATGGGCCAATTGTTTGTGTCGCTTGGCTTAGTCATACAACTACCTCATTGCACCTCTTTTTCTTCTTTGCATGATGTGCTGTTTGGGGCCTTTTTTTTTATATCTGCCCTCCTGTCTGACACTGCAGTGCCACTCCTAGATGGGCCAGGTGTTTGTGTTGTCCACTTGTGTCGCTTAGCTTAGTCATCCAGCAACCTCGGTGCAACCTTTTGGCCTAAAAACAATATTGTGAGGTGTGAGGTGTTCAGAATAGACTGGAAATGAGTGGAAATTATTGTTATTGAGGTTAATAATACCGTAGGAGTAAAAACTACCCCAAAATTCTGTGATTTTAGCTGTTTTTATGGTTTTTTCAAAAATCATCCAGATCCAAAACCAAAACACGAAAGTGGAATTAGAACCAAAACCAAAACATAAAACACGAAAAAGTGCCCGCCGCACATCTCTAATTAGAACTCAAGGACCCTTCCTTAGGATGTTTGAACACCCACTAACGCCATGCCAGATTTAACTAACTTTTAGTAAATTTCCCCCCAGTAGACATGGAGGGAATAAATGGTAGCAGTAACAGAGGTGCCAGGAACCTTCCTCGTAAACACTGACCCCAAAATCCATCATTGGGTGCATGCTCTTCAGCAGACTAGAAAAGTATCAGTAAATTACCCTCTGCTGGGAACGGCAATTGCTGTGAAAGTCATTTTGTTTCCTGTATAATTTTGATCTTATCTGTACCTCATTATCCTTTGGCTTAGTCTTCCTGAGTAACGATGTAATTAGTATACACAATAAAAAATAAAAAAAAAACAAAGAAAGAAAGAAACAAACAAAGCAAAGCAAAAGTCTATATTTTCTTTAGACGCTAATCTGTATCTTTCATAAACAACAAACATGTATTATATTTATTTAGCTTAATGTAATGTTGGCTGCAATTACTTCAGCTGGTAAAACTGTTATGTGAGTTATAACAGTATTAACAGTTATTAAATTATTAAATTATTATATGTCCATTAATATATCGAAATCCTCCCAACGGAGCTCAATCTATTATCAAGTGAGAATATTAAGATTATGACCAAAGGCGATTGCAGCCAAGACTACCTATATGTGTAGAGTTGAGTATGCGTGACCGCCGGTCACCATACCAACGCCGGGATCCTGGCATTGAGATGGCCGGTGAGGGGCGAGCGCAACAAGCCCTTTGCGGAGTCGCTACGTTCGCCACAGTGGGAATAGTCCCTGCTAGTTGGCATGACGACTGTCGGGATTCTAAGGCGGCCGGGTCATATGTGTAGATGTATGTAATATAATGGGCTGGCAGTGTATCAGGATTGGCAGTGCCACAGCCGCCATGCAGAACCCAGGAATGGGCAGTAGGCTTCCCGCTCCGAAGCCCGCCCCCAGACACCTGTTAAACTAGCCAATGAGAGTCTGGGGGTGGGCTTAGGACAGAGAAGCCTAATGCCGAGTCTCGGGTTCACCGTGGCGGCTGTGCTGCACAGCGCCGCTGCCGATCCGGATACACTGCCGGCACATATATTACATATATATGTCTGTTTATACTGTATGTACTTAGTGCCCCCTGCACTAGGTTGTCAGTACTGCAGGCCAGAGGCAGCAGTCACCAGCTGATTACGACTCAAACTTTGCCCAGCGTATAGTGGTATAGTGGTTCAGATGGTGGAAAATGAATATTAGAGATTAGCAAAATGGCAGCAGAAATTCGCGTGAATCGTGTTTGATGGCAGAAACAGAAGGTGCCAAGTATCAGGGTTTTGGACATTTACATTTTACTGAATTCTAAGAATAGAGCAGAGACAACGATGTCAGATCCAGGGTGGGTAGAACTGAGAACACAAGACTAGGAGGCATATTTATCAAAACTTGGAGAGAGATAAAGTGGAGAGAGATTACGTGGAGAAAGATAAAGTACCAACCAATCAGCTCCTGACTGCCATTTTTCAAACACAGCCTGTAACATGGCAGTTAGGTGCTGATTGAATGTCACTTTCTCTCTCTCCAAGGCTTAGTAAATTGATCCCTACGCTAGATAAATGACAGAAGCTGATTTTGTTACTTTGGGCAGTTTCTAATGTCACTCCAAGGCTTGACACATCTCCTCCTTTAAGAATAGGTGGATTTTGGGACACAAATATTATTAAGCTATGACACATAAAAGGACATCAAGTGCAGCGGGAAACACTCGACTTTCTAACAGCCACAGGGGGCTTATTATTTTAATGCCGGTAATTACATTGCATTTACTGTTAATGAAGGCTAATTTAAGCTCAGAAAGTAACATACGGATTATTAAAAAGCAGTTTAGATTGATCTCTTGAGATCAGGTGGGGACAGTTTGTTTAGACAGCTAACGGTTGACATATGTCACAATAACATCTGCTTTATATTGGAGCAGAATAAAGGATCCCACATAGTATATATACTGCAAGAATATTAAAACCCCTTAGATGACGCTATACCAGTCATGTTAGCGCAACACAAGATTGATGACTTTGTGTTCCTGCATCTGAACGCTGTGTGAACACGGTCACTCTGCTCCCTTTCCTCCAGTACTTTGGGGTAATTGGACATAAGGGGATTTTTAAAAGTGCATAAAATTAAGATCCTAGGTCCACATTCTGCACAAATACACACGTGTACATGACGTCAACCACAGAAGAGTGGGTTCTGGGCCTGATTCAGCTTTAGTCGTACTTGCGAAATAATCACGCAATTGGCGATTTTTAGCAAACTACGCATGCACAAACATCACACTGTGCATGTGCCAGATCACGAACTGAGACAATTTAGCAGATTTGCGAACCAAAAAGGGGTTGCAAATAGATACCGGGGAAAAGGCGTGGCGGAGGCTTGTCAGTGGGCCAGCTTCGTAATTCTGCAAAATGTGATGTGTTACGGGGCGTGTAGTGGGTGTATCCTGCCTGTGTGCTGGGAGCTGCAAGCGCTAATCTGCTAAGAGGCAACCTTAAATACTCATAAAGTGATCGCAGCTTATGAGTAGCTATGAAGCTGCGCAGACTGTGAAAGTCACCATGACAGGTGCACTACCATCAATGTTTCAGCTAATAATTGAACAAATAGTGCAAAATCACTTACATTGATGTGTAAATGCATGGCTGAGCTTAAGGACTTCAAAAATGCTATTTTGATATGTTTGGTGTCTAAGGGCCTAATTCAGACCTGATCGCTAGCAGGTGATTTTTGCACTGCTGCGATCAGATAGTCGTCGCCTACAGGGGAGGGTATTTTAGCTGTGTAAGTGTGTGATCGCATGTGTAGCAGAGCTGTACAAACTGATCTTGTACAGTCTCTGCGCAGCCCAGGACTTACTCAGCCGCTGCGATCACTTCAGCCTGTCCGGGACCGGAATTGACGTCAGACACCCACCCTGAAAAAGCTTGGTCACGCCTGCGTTTTTCCAAACACTCCCAGAAAACGTTCAGTTGCCAGCTACAAACGCCTCCTTCCTGCCAATCTCCTTGCGAACGCCCCTGCGAATGGATCCTTCACCATACCCATCGCTGAGTGGCGATCCGCTATGTACCTGTGCGACGCGCCTGCACTCTGCGGTGCATACACATTCGCAGTAGTGACCTGATCGCCCGCTGTACGAAAACACCGCCTAGCGATCCGGTCTGAATTACCACCTAATTCAGATCTTATTGCAACAGCAACTTTGTTAGCTAATGTACAAAGGGGGTCATTCCGAGTTGATCGCTCGCTAGCAGTTTTTAACAGCCATGCAAACGCTATGCCGCCGCCCACTGGGGAGTGTATTTTAGCTTAGCAGAAGTGCGAACGCATGTGCAGCCGAGCTCTGCAAAAACAGTTTGTGCAGTTTCTGAGTAGCTCTGAACCTACTCAGCGCTTGCGATCACTTCAGCCTATTCCTGTCCGGATTTGACGTCATACACCTGCCCAGCGAACGCCCAGCCACGCCTGCATTTTTTCAGACACGCCTGCGTTTTTGCAAACACTCCCTGAAAACAGTCAGTTGACACCCAGTAACGCCTCATTCCTGTCAATCTTCCTGCGGCCGCCAGTGCGAAGGAAAACTTTGCTAGAACCTGAGCACAACCACAAAGAGCTTTGTACCCATACGTCGTGCGTGCGCATTGCAGGGCATACGCATGCGCATAAATGCCGTTTTTTCACCTTATCACTGCCTTGCGAAAATCGGCAGCAAGCGATCAACTCGGAATGACCCCCAAAACCATGTGCACTGCAGGAGAGGCAGATATAACATGTGCAGAGAGAGTTAGATTTGGGTGGGGTGTGTTCAAACTGAAATCTAAATTGCAGTGTAAAAATAAAGCAGCCAGTATTTACCCTGCACAGAAACAATATAACCCACCCAAATCTAACTCTCTCTGCACATGTTATATCTACCCGCCCTGCAGTGCACATGGAGGGGTCATTCCGACCCATTCACACGCTGCGGTTCATTGCAGTGGTGCGAACGAGTCGGAACTGCGCATGCGCGGCAGCCGCATTGTGCAGGCGCGTCATTGCCCGACGATGGGCGTCACCGGACAGCGACGCCGCATATGAAGAAAGCAGTCGCAGCAGCGACCGCAAGAAGATTGACAGAAGGAAGGCGTTCCGGGGGGCGTCAACTCACCGTTTTCCGGGCGTGGAGATCCGAACGCAGTCGTGTCCAGGCGTTTGGAGGGCGGATGTCTGACATCAATTCCGGGACCTTCATCGCTGGATCCATCACACAGAGTAACTGCAGGGCTAGTCTTGTTTTACACAAAACTTTTATCGTTCATATCTTTCAGCGTGTATGCACCAACGATGAACAATGCGTGGCCCCGTTCATCGTTGGTGCCGGCTCGTTTATGCCTGCAAGCCAATATGGACAATATCGTCCATATTAGCATGCAGGGCTATGGGGTCGGGTGACGTCAGGGAGTGAAGAAACTTCACTCCCCCCGTCTCAGCCTCCCCCCTGCCCGCGCCGCCGGGTTGTCCGTTGGCCGTATCGGCCGACGGGAACCTCGGTGGTCAGTGTGTAAGGGCCTATTAGATATTTCTTCGGTTAGGCAGACAGAAACCCCCAAAACATCCAATGGTCTGTTTGCGAATGTCCGCTAAATTGCGAACAAAGTTGCTGATGGATACACACGCATCGATGAATAACTAGGTACTCCAGGTGTCTGCTCTTTTATGTACTGAAGTTTTTTTATTGCAGGTTTGTGTTGTGGGTGTGTATTGTGTCTATTAGCACATTGATGATTGATCGCAAATAAACGCAAATTAACTCGCGTCTGCATTATTTAGCGATCCTTGCTGAATCAGGCCCTTTGTAGTAAAAATCACCATTGTCCATTTTATGGATAGTTCCAGATTTAGCAGCTGGTCAGAAGCTCCTCCCTCTCCTTAACTGATCATAATTTATGCACTTGGGCACCCAGTGCCGTAACTAGACATTTTAGCGCTGTGTGCAAGAAATAGCATTGGTGCCCCCCAGAATATTTTAAAATAGGGCCAGTAGGCGTGCACAGGGGCATGGCTTCATGGTGAAGGGGCGTGGCCACAAAATAATACCAGTTCATATTACGCTGCACAGTAGTCTCCATTATTCAAATTATGCAGCACAGTAGTGCCGCTTACACATATTACACCAGGTAGAACCCCTTTTACACATTACGCCAGGTACAGTCCGTCATACATTATGCAAGGTAGAGCCCCATTTTACACATTACTCCGGATAGAGTCCCTATCACACATTATGGCAGGTAGAGTCCCCTTTCACACATTACGCCAGGTAGAGTCCCCTTTCACACATTACAGCAGGTAGAGTCCTCTTTTACACATTACGCCAGGTAGAGTCCCTTTCACACATTACAGCAGGTAGAGTCCTCTTTTACACATTACGCCCGGTAGAGTCCCCTTTTACACATTACAGCAGGTAGAGTCCTCTTTTACACATTATGGCAGCTAGAATCCTCTTTTACACATTGGGCAGGTAGAGTCCCCTTTTACACATTACGACAGGTACAGTCCATCTTACACATTACACCAGGTAGAGTCCCCTTTTACACATTACACCAGGTAGAGTCCCCTTTTACACATTACAGTAGGTAGAGTCCTCTTTTACACAGTATGGCAGGTAGAATCCCCTTTTACACATTACGCCAGGTAGAGTCACGAGAGAGAGAGGGAGGGAGGGAGGGAAAGAGAAAGAAGGGTGGTAGGTAGAGAGACAGAGAGAGAGAGTAGTGGTGGTTAGGAGACAGAAAGAGGGGTGGGAGGGCGGAGAGAGAGAGAAAGAGAGAGAGAGGAAGGAAACACACACACACACACACAGCGGTACCTATGTGAAGATGACTGGTGACGTGGCGCAGTGGCATGGCCTAGGGAGGCTTCTGCATTTGGCGGCTGAGGGGGGATGTCCCTGTGCTGGTGATGGCTGTAGCTGTGGTACAGAGTTGCTTCTGCTGCTGGAGCTGCCGCCACTTCATCCTCCCTGCATCCCCTGCACAGCTCCCAGCATCCCCTGCCAGGAGGAGGCGTGGCTGAGCACACGGGGAGACCGAGCAGCACTGCCGGCTATAATGTACATCAGCAGCTGTGCATCTGTCAGAGGAGCTGACCACAACACTGCTATTATAGCAGGCAGCGCTGCAACTGGTGGTGGCCAATTGGGGTAGATGTGGATAGTGTGCCCACAGCGCAAATGCACTTTGTGCGATGCATCCTCCGCCCACCCACACCTGGTTATAGGGCCCCGGGAATTTCAGTACAAGCAGCTCAATATGTCCAGAGAGTAAGTAAAAAAAACAACAACACTGTGGGAGTCAATAGCTCCAGGAAGGAGAAAAAACAATTTGGAACTGCGCTTAGCATTTAATTATAGCTATTTTATTTGTTATAAATTAAATAAAAAAAATGATAAAGATAAAATTAAACAGATTATACAATTATACAATTACCGGCCGGATTTCTTGTATTATACAGTCAATACATAAAACATTTGGTGTGTATAAAATACATGATTATTGCGCACAGCGAGAATTCCTCTCCTGTAAATGTATATTCATGCACAACGGGGTATACTCCACTAATTAAGAGAAACCGCTTTGATAACAGTTATAACTTCGCAGGCGTCCCTGCACTGTAAATTGCCTCATATAATGTCCGTTTAGTTTAAAGAAGAAAAATTAGTGAATTATTACTTAGATTAATAAATCATTCCGGGCTGTCCTGAAAATGCAGATAACAGCACAATATTTAGACGTATCTTATATACTCTGTCCCTCCTTTAAGCAGCGGAATATAACAACAGTCTCTGTGTAAAATATAAGGGAGTTCAGGTATCAAGATGTCCAAATGTCAGCACAACGGTATTCTCAAAGCTGTTATGTTAAGCTGATATTGTGATCATCCCTTTATCCCCAGGTGCCGCACCAGCCTCTATATTGTGATGTAATTTCGCTCAGATAAAGGAGAGCCCTCCTTATTCCCCCTTAGCACTGGGGTCCGGACAACCGGGTACTGAGACAAATGATGTAATGGAGGCAGCAAGCGTTTCCTGGAATGATTGAATATGCCGGCCGGCTATAAACTCACTTGTTTTCACATACGCGTTTCTCCGCCTTCATGTGTCCTCGGCGGCTTACACACTGAGGAAGCCGCAGAGGACACATGAAGGCGGAGAAACGCGTATGTGAAAACAAGTGAGTTTATAGCCGGCCGGCATATTCAATCATTCCAGGAAACGCTTGCTGCCTCCATTACATCATTTGTCTCAGTACCCGGTTGTCCGGACCCCAGTGCTAAGGGGGAATAAGGAGGGCTCTCCTTTATCTGAGCGAAATTACATCACAATATAGAGGCTGGTGCGGCACCTGGGGATAAAGGGATGATCACAATATCAGCTTAACATAACAGCTTTGAGAATACCGTTGTGCTGACATTTGGACATCTTGATACCTGAACTCCCTTATATTTTACACAGAGACTGTTGTTATATTCCGCTGCTTAAAGGAAGGACAGAGTATATAAGATACGTCTAAATATTGTGCTGTTATCTGCATTTTCAGGACAGCCCGGAATGATTTATTAATCTAAGTAATAATTCACTAATTTTTCTTCTTTAAACTAAACGGACATTATATGAGGCAATTTACAGTGCAGGGACGCCTGCGAAGTTATAACTGTTATCAAAGCGGTTTCTCTTAATTAGTGGAGTATACCCCGTTGTGCATGAATATACATTTACAGGAGAGGAATTCTCGCTGTGCGCAATAATCATGTATTTTATACATACCAAATGTTTTATGTATTGACTGTATAATACAAGAAATAATAATAATAATAATAATAATAATAATTTTATTTATATAGCGCTCTTTCTCCAATAGGACTCAAGGCGCTTAACAGATACATATCATAATATAGTACAGAAAATAATGAAGTACATTTTCATAAAATACAGAAGCATGAAGATACTAAAAGGGACACTATGGAAATGCTTTAGTAAACAGAAAAGTCTTGAGTCTACTTTTGAAGGATTCTATAGTTGGGGCCTCTCGCACTGTGCGGGGAAGTGAGTTCCATAGAGTCGGAGCCGCATTACTAAAAGCTCGACCCCCAGATGAATTACGGTAGATTCTAGGTACTGCTAAAAGTCCTTCATCTACAGATCGCAGTAATCGAGTGGGGCAGTATGGGGTCAGAAGCTGTTTCAGGTACCTTGGGCCTTGGTCATGTAATGCTTTGAAACTCAGTAAGCCAATATTGAAGATGATTCGCCATCTTACAGGCAGCCAGTGAAGGGAGTAGAGGATGGGTGTTATGTGGCTAGAACGGGGCTGGTTGGTTAATAGCCTGGCAGCTGTGTTTTGCACCAGCTGTAAGCGTTGCAATTCTTTTGCTGGTAGACCAAGGTAGAGGGCATTACAGTAGTCTAAACGAGATGATACAAATGCATGTATGACTTTTGGCATGTCATCTGAGGGAATTAAGTGCTTGATTCTGGCTATGTTCCTCAGGTGAAAGAATGAGGATTTGATTGTGGCTGATATCTGATGTTTAAGTGTCAAGCCACCATCCAGGACAACGCCAAGATTCCGCACACGATCACTGGTCTGTAATTCTGAATCCCCCAGTGTAAGTCCAGTTGGTTGGCTATGCTGCAGTCTTGTCCTTTGATGTTGCGGTCGTATCAAAAGGACCTCTGTTTTATCCGGGTTCAGTCGCAGCCAACTGGCGCTCATCCACTCCTGTAGTTCAGCTAGACAGCCATTTAGGGTTGCTATTGGGTTATCAGTGCCCGGAGCAAAGGACAAGTACAGTTGTGTATCATCTGCATAGCAGTGGTAGACCAGGCCATGGCGCCTGATTATTTCGCCCACTGGGAGCATGTATACTGCAAAAAGCATGGGGGATAGTATAGAACCTTGTGGGACACCACATGGCAATGGCACTGGTGGTGATGAGTATAATCCAGATGATACTCTCTGTGACCTGCCTGTGAGAAATGATTTGAACCAGCTTAGGACTGTGCCATCCAGACCACAGAAATGTATCAGTCGCTCAATCAGAAGCCCATGGTCCACGGTAACAAATGCTGCCGAGAGATCCAGAAGGATTAATATTGAACAGTCACCTCTGTCTTTTGCCATCAGAAGATCATTTAACACACACACCAGGGCTGTTTCAGTGCTATGTCTTCTCCTGAATCCTGATTGAAATGGATCATAAACATCATGGGTTGTCAGGCGGGTTTCCAGTTGATTTGCAACAACTTTCTCAATAACCTTTCCTAGGAAAGGAAGGTTTGATACCGGTCTGTAGTTGGTCATGCAGTCGGGATCTAAATTAGGTTTTTTAAGAAGCGGTCTAACAATTGCTTCCTTTAGGGGTCCAGAAAAAATGCCTGTCTGCAAAGAGCATTGAACAATTTTTGTAAAGACAGGACCAATTATATCCATACAACCTATTAGAAGCTTGGTTGAGGCTGGGTCCAGATCACAGGTGGTGGGACGCAAAATTCGAGCAATTTCAGCAGTGTCCTTTACATCCACTGGGTCAAAGCTGGTCCATGAAGGCAGGTAGCTTATATTGGCAGGCTTTGTTGTTTGGCACTCCTTTGATGGCACTGTGGAGATTCCAGCCCGGATGGTGGATATTTTATCTGCAAAGAAGTTTGCAAACTCGTTGCATCTTGCCTGGGAGAGGGTCTCATCAGTCTGCAGGCATGCTGGCTTGCAAAGCATCTCTACTGTGCGGAAAAGCTGAGCTGGCCTATTGTTTGCTGCTGTGATCTCATTTGACAGGAACTGTGCCTTCTTACGAGTGATTGTCGATTGATATTCTTCGTAATGCTTTATTAGTTTTATTTTGTCATCCACTAGGTTAGTCTAAGGTTAGGTAAATCCGGCCGGTAATTGTATAATTGTATAATCTGTTTAATTTTATCTTTATCATTTTTTTTATTTAATTTTATAACAAATAAAATAGCTATAATTAAATGCTAAGCGCAGTTCCAAATTGTTTTTTCTTGTTCTAATTAATTGGAGGCTTACAAACCAGGCCCCAGGAACGTGCGGCTAGCGTTTGATTTAAACACTAGCGCCCAATTTTGTTTTTGTTTTTTGCTCCAGGAAGGAGGTTTTAGTCACAAAGATGCAGCAGAGGGACAGAGTCACGACATATAAACTCACACCTGAGGATCCAGAGGGTGCCAGGGACCCTATGCAGGAGCTACAGCTGTTATACAGTCATGGTTCAGTCAGTGACTGTGGGGCTGCAGGAGGGTTGGTGAGGTGTGGAGTAATTGTAGGAGTCTATGGCTGAGCATGCTGGGAGAAAGGGCACCGGACTTCCGCAGTGCACCGATTCAGATGTTGCTCAGTATGCAGGTTATGGAAACAAAGATAGCCGCCGCAAGCAGAGCAGACAGGCAGGACACGCTTCAGGCCGGCAGCACTGCTCCTCCAATCTCCAGAAGTCCCTTGTCACGTTGCAGAGCAGGAGGGTGGGGGTGGAGCACACGGGGGATAGACTTACTGCTGTAATGTACACAGCAGCCAGAGCAGCAGGTGTCTGAACTCTAAAAATGCAAAGACAGCTGGCTAATCAGGGTGGATGTAGATGGTGCTCCCACAGGGCAAATGCGCTGTGGGCAAAGCACCATCTGCCCACACCTAGTTATGGCCCTGTGGGCACCAATTCAGTAAAGATCGCTTATATGATCCTTACTGCAGTTTCCCCATGGTCAGGGAACCGTGCATGTGCAGAAGGGGTCCTGCGACCGCATCACAGGGATGCGAACGCCTCTGTATGATTGACAGGCACATCCATTCACAGGAAGGGACGACGGTGGGGGCAGCCAGCATTGCCGGTAACAGGGGCGTGTCTTGTGGGACTGGCGAGGCCAAGGACTGCGTTGTGTGCCGCCCTGCGACAGCAAGTCTGAGTAAGCTCAGCCTGCTTTCACAGATGAACATCGCAACAGATGTTCATCACAGCTGCGATCGCATTGCAGATGCACAAATCCAGCATTTGCACTGCCAAGGATTGCATTGGCAAAACTGCTGCAATCCTTACTGAATTAGGCCCTTGGTTGGAGGTGACCTCAGAATGAGTGTCAGCCTTTATGTTCAGATGGACTTAATTTGGACTAGCCAGAGGCACTTTATATAGATAAGCACATTTATGCTGATGTAATAAAAACCTTCAAATGCACAATCAGTACGTATAGATAAAATTGTAACTGTACTTTTTAGGTGATTTTAACTTAGACGCATGGGGGGAATTCAACTGAGGGTGAATGGATTTGTCCGGCCGAATATGTGTGGTGGCAGCCGCCACGTTTTGTGGCAGCGGGATCTCATTCCAAAGTGTTTGCTAACCCATAGGGTAGGGAGCACTTTGAGCAAATCATGGTGAAGGGTAAAGTCGGGCTGCCATTGCTGGCGTTTAAATGCAGCCGCAACAACAATTTGCACCCTTTGCCCTTTATTGAATCCCCCCATAGTTTGCAGGGTAAGTAGAAAAAATTTGCCATTTTTAGAATGTCTGTATGTCTGTCTGTTCAAGGCTAACGCTGAAACTGCTGTACCAATTCTGATAAAAACCTTCATTATTCAATTTGGTATATATCAGGGAACAGGATAGGCTATATATCATCACATCGGTACTAAAGGTGGGTAAGTAGTAAACTACAGGTCCCATTTATTAACAAGTGATAAATCTTGTTGCATATGAAAAATGGTGCTCCAGCCAATCAGCTCCCAACTGAAATTTTTCAAACGCATGACAGTTAGGAGCTGATTGGCTGAAGTACCATTTATCAGACGCAACAAGTTTTATCATTCACAACGAGTTTTATCACTCATTGATAAATGACCTACAGGGTCACATGGCCATGGGGTGAGTGGTGGGGGTCAGGCGCAACCAGGCTCCTAAGTGATACGTATACCACTGGCTGTGAAACTTAATGACTATCTCCTGGTTTTAACAAGATAATTTAATTGTTTACTTTATTTGCATGTAAAAAATGGCAAATGCAATAAATATGCTTTTTAGATTCCTCAATGCAATTAAAACACCTGAAGAAAAAAAGGCAGAAGTGACTTTGTCTCAGAGGAAGCCACGGGCAACACCCAGTACAGCAATGTACCTGTAAGGTACAAATGAATGATGTGAGGAAACTTAAAGATCGACTAGACAGGACTGTTCAAACCAGACACATGCAGGGGGTAATGAAATAGTTTTTTCCCTGCGGCTGCCACTAGATGGCACCCGACAGAGTAATTCAATTGTTGCTCTTAAGGGCCTGAATTGATACACGTCAGGGGGGGTGCGGACATTTTAGCTCGCAGTCTCCTGAGGTGGCGAGCTGAAATGTATGATGTCAGCACTTTGGGGGTAATTCAGAGTTGATCGCAGCAGCAAATTTGTTAGCATTTGGGTAAAACCATGTGCACTGCAGGGGGGGGGGGGGGCAGATGTAACATGTGCAATGAGAGTTAGATTTGGGTGGGTTATTTTGTTTCTGTGCAGGGTAAATACTGGCTGCTTTATTTTTACACTGCAATTTAGATTTCAGTTTGAACACATCCCACCCAAATCTAACTCTGTCTGCACATTATATCTGTCCCCCCTGCAGTGCACATGGGCCCTCATTCCGAGTTGTTCGCAGCGGATCATCGCATCGCAAACGGCAGGAAAATCTCATACTGCGCAAGCGCAAAAGCGGAAATACGCATGCGCAAAGATAGCGATACGACACTTGTGCAGAATTACTATAAGAAAAACTGCTCGTAATACACAAACGAAAACGGGGAGTGACGGAGGCGTGGCAGAGGCACGGCTTCGCAATCCTACGAAATGGGCGTGAAAGTGGGCGGCTAGTGTGGGAGTATGCATCCAGCAGTAGGCGTGTTTTTGGCAAAAATGCGTATCCTATGTTAAAAGTACATAACAAATGTTCGCTATCTTGACGCAGCCGAAGAGTGAGTCTGCAGCTACTCAGCACTTGCGAAGTAATGTTACAAGTGTGTGTCTGCTCTAATTAGCAATTAATTAGCAACTGAATTCACCTGTTGAGCATTTACTCGCAAAACACTGCTCTTACAAAATAATACAAACAGCAATTATATGGCCACTTCATATTTGTATTGTTAGCACAAACAAATCTGACACACTCACAAATAATGCACTGTATTTTTTGTACCAATAAAAATTAACTGATGTTAAATGCATGTTTTAATTATTTGTTTAATAATCTCAAATGTGACTAAACAATACTTATAAACTACATCAGCTAAATCTTCTCAACATAGACATATTCCTTTGTACATACCAAATAACATGAGCACCATAAGGCAGCCTACATTTCATGTGACTTAATATGTTTTTATTTTTTATTTTTTTGTGAATATGTGTCCATATCTAATACTATGGCATGTTGGCCCTAGTAATCCAAGTTTTTTTTTTTTTTATATGGTCAATTAAGTGTTGTGCAAGGCATACAGATTTAAAATTACACTATGCAATGTTTGTCTTAATATTCTGATTGTTCCCTTGTTCCACAAATGTCAATATACCATGTTCAGGGCTCAGTTTTAATGAGTGCATAACCTTTAATAAAACACACAAACAATTGTAAAGTAATTTTTTTTTACTTCAAAAAAAGTTCAAAATCAACTACACAACATGGCTACAAATGAGCATCACATACAGAGATGGACATAGCAGCAAGCAGATGGCATTGGGCATATGCACATAGCAGAACCCAGTACTATGGTAACCCCCTTCTTCTAACAAAATATGATGTTTTCAATTAAGTAAGTGAACCCCCAGCCAGACTAAACATTTAGGGGAACTGAGGTAGATTCCGGAACAAACACACAAACACAAACATACACAGCACGCTAGGAAGAGGAAGATGGCTCAGGTGTAGGCACAAATAACTCACAGGCTACAATTTTAAGAAAACCTTTCACTTTGAGGGAGTTCTACATTCTGGCCACACAAGCCAAAATAAAAAAATACATTGAGGCAACATGTAAAACATGGGTGCTGCCCATCTGGAGAGACATCACTTTCTCTTTTTCCCCCCCGCCTGATGATGTTCTTCTTGGCTTGGTCTGCGGAGCGACCTTCGAGTGCCCTGCCCAGTGGGATGTTCTTCCTGGGCAGGGTGAGGGGAGGGAGCCGATGTGGCTGGCTCTCTGCCACTGTGGGCAAGGGAGACAGCAATGTCCTGGAGCCCTTGCCGAAAGGAATTGGCAAGTTCATGGAAGGAGGAGGCGAGTTGATCTTGTCCCTGCCTGATCTCTGCCAGACCTTGGCAGAGTTGAGCTACACCTTGCTCCACACTGGTTCTGTGCTCAGTGAGCCGGACAGGTATCTGGCTTACCTCCCGGAGCATCCTGTCCTGAAAAGCATTCAGGCTCTCACCATACCTGGCTATTTCAGTCAGGATTTCCGGGATAGCAGAGGGTTGGGTGGGGGGGCCAGTTGGAATCTGGATGGGTGGGATTTGTGGTCCCACACTGCCAGACACACTAGGTCCCTCCACCTCAGCCTCAGCCACATAACCCTCCTGTGACTCTACCTGCTCACCCCCCTGTGATGTGTTATGTGCAAAGCAAATAGAAGAATGAGTGGAAAAAGAGTAGATAAAAACAATATGAGACTTTTGTATTCAAAAAAATGTAAACAAAAAAAAATATGTGTGTAAACTTACCTGGCAAGTCATGTGCATGGAGTATTTCAGGCAGGTCCGTGTCCATATAAGACACCCCAACATCCTCCTCGTAGCTCACACAGTCCATCGCTATCTCCTCCAGATCTGTGTATTCCACAGTGGCAGCTGGTCCTCCCCCTGTTGCCCTCGAGGCATTCCACTCCGCAGACCTCTTGCCCTTCAGGCGGGATTTGAAGTCGGCCCAACTACATATGTGGTGAAAAATAGGGGCAAGGTAGTGTTAAATTTTGGAAACCTGCTTTAATATATAGTACACATGCTATGCATTTGGTTGCTATAGGCAACAACACATCTAAGATACTTTTTACTAATACTTGGCACAGAAAATGGACTGGCAATATACACTTACCGTCTTCGAACTTCCTGCGAGGTGCGGACTATTGAGCCGACTTCATTAATAGAATTAGTGATGTCCCTCCAAATTCTGTCTTTGGTTGCAGCACCCATGTTTTTGGGTCCTCGATGTATTTTTTGCATGGCCTGTGTGACCAAAATCCGTAACTCCCTCTTAGTGAAGGCGGGCTGTCTTTTCTTTCTTTTTGAAGTAGCCTGTGAACTATCATCCTGACCTTCATCACCATCTTCCCCTTCACTAGCTGCTTGTGTAGTTTGTGTTTGAGCTGCTAGTCCAGAATCACCCTCAGTTTCCCCACTAGCTATGTCTGGCAGGGGATTCACTCCTAACTCCTGGGTAGCAGAAGAAGGAGTTTGTATAGTACTGGGTCCTGCTATTTCAGAGTCAGCATTTGCAAACTCAAGCATCTGCATCCGCAGTGATAAGCTTCTGTGTGCTAAAGCTGCCATCTGCTCCTGCACCTCGTCCATCTCTGCTGCCGTCTGCTCACGAGTAGCCATGTTGCTGGTAGCATGTGTGTATGCACGAGTGTTCAGCTATTTATAGCTGATTGCGTTTTCCGGTGCGGAATTCCGCGCAGGTGTATATTATGCTAATTGGTCCAGTAATTGCTGCACTGGCTATATGAACGCCCTGCATGCAGCCTGTGTGTGGGTGTATGCGTAAAATTACTGAAGCACGGTGGACATTTCTGAGTGAGCACATTTCTGAGTGAGTTTTGAGAGTATTTTATATTTTTTCAGTACATTTTTTAATGCAATATTCTCCTTCTCATGTATGTTGTGTAAGATTGTTGTATCCAATGGTTTTTATTATTTTAAAATGTTTTTATTTTATATATATGTGAAGACTAATATGTTTATGATTTGAAGCCATATTTGAATGATATGTGTGTGTTTGTGTGTGTGTGTCCGCGTGTGCGAATCACCGCCCATGAGAACTATACAAACTGTCCTGCACATCAATGTACACATATCAATAAAGTTTATTACAGATGACACCATACATTTCCAACCAATCACATGCAACCACAAACTATAAATATAAGCCCATATATGGAAAACGCCATTGCCATGATGCGCGCAGCAGCATTCACACGTTGCGAGCTGCGCGTCCTGGTGGCAGTGATGGACCGCCGCGTAGGCCGCGCAGGGCCCTTTGTCCCAAATAGGGTAAAGCGCAAGGCCTACGCGGAGGTCCGCCGCTTATTGAGGACCCGCGTCCGCAGCAGGCGGACCATCATACAGTTAGAGAGGCGGTGGAGCGACCTCCGCAGGCGGACGCCGGACCTGTTGGCGGAACTCCGCCAACAAATCCGGGAATTACGGAGACGCAGTAAGTTTAATACATTACATAACACTGAGATTATTAGCAAAAACTTTGCATATTTTCACTAAGTGATAGTGTGAAAATTTGCACACTGACAATGAACTATTGTAGAATAAACATGACACAGTGTGTGTGGTGTGACTGTGTAGCAAAGTGCTTCTGAAAAAGTGCATGTTGTTGTACAGAGTTGCTACACAGGCTGTCACCTGAACCCAATAACTTGCTCAGTGGTGTAATTTTAATAAGGTGGGAGGTTTTTAGAACTGGTGATGTTGCCTAGAGCAATCAATCAGATTCAATCTATTACATTCTATAAACAGCTTAATAAATGTTAGGTATAATCTGATTGGTTGCTATGGCCAACATCACCAGTTTAAAAATTAGAAAAACCTATTAATGTTACCCCTGTGTCTTTAACATGGGACAGAACAGTGTAATTGAAAAATGGTGTTGTTAAAATTTGTCATGCTACAACCAAAATATTACATATGTCATTCTAGGACCACCACAACGGCAAGCTGCTGCTGGGAGCCCTGACCAGTCACCTTCTGAGCCCCCCTCCCCTTCTGATGCCCAATCCCCCTCTCCTTCCCAGTCCCCTTCTCAGCCCCCCTCCCCTTCTGTTGCCCAATCCCCTTCTCCTTCCTAGTCCCCTTCTTAGCCCCCCACCCCCTCTCTGGCCCCCTCCCCCTTTGTTGCCCAATCCCCTTCTTCCCAGTCCCCTTCTCAGCCCCCCTCCCCCTCTCTTTCCCAGACCCCCTCTCTGGCCCCCTCCCCCTCTGTTGCCCAATCCCCTTCTCCTTCCCAGTCCCCTTCTCAGCCCCCCTCCCCCTCTTTCCCAGACCCCCTCTCTGGCCCCCTCCCCCTCTGTTGCCCAATCCCCTTCTCCTTCCCAGTCCCCTTCTCAGCCCCCCTCCCCCTCTCTTTCCCAGACCCCATCACTGGCCCCCTCCCCCTCTGTTGCCCAAACACCCTCTCCGCCCTCCTCCCCTTCTCAATCAGACCCACCCTCTGAAAGCAGGTACCCAATCCCTCCTCCTTCCCCAATCCCTCCTTCTTCCCCAATCCCTCCTCCTTCCCCAATCCCTCCTCCTTCCCCCATCCAGCCTCCTTCCCCCATCCAGCCGCCTTCCCCACCCAGTGAATGGGCCGAAGAAGCCCCTGCGGATATTCCGGGGAGTCCGCATGTGGCAGATGCGAGTAAGTGTTTTAAAATTTAAAATGTATTGGTTACCTACTTACACTTACAATTACAAAACATGCAGTGTTGTACTGTGGGCAATCTTGGCCCAAGGAAAAATGTTTGTGTTCTTCTTCATGGTCTAGATGTTGCGTTTACATTTATGTGAGTATCATTAGATGTACAGTGTCTATGTGTGCAATGTTTTGTCTGTCCACTCTAGGTCGACACTCATTAGGTCGACAGTGTTGCCAGGACAACAGGGTTTATATGTGCTAGGTTGTCAGTGAAACAGTTAGACCTGAGTGGAGTTTAGTATGTTGTTGGTCTTTTACACTTGTGCCTGGGTATTCATAATATTTGCACTTTCAACTCACATGCTTCACTTTGTTAGCCAGCCTAACGACACAATGATTTGTGCTGTGAAAGTTACACTCACAAAATGATTATTTGATTTTTCAAAACCTGTTTGACCTTATGTAGTAAGGCAGGCTTTCAGGGAGTGTGGCCATGCTAGGATATGTTGTCCTTCTGAAGATGTTGATATGCAGTGTGATGATGCAGGGCCAACCCAAAAAAAGATAAGTTGCCTTCACTCCAGATGTGAATGAATGCCAACATGGTGTTACATTTACTAAGATGGTAGTTCTCTTTAAGATGGGATGTTGCCCATAGCAACCAATAAGATTATACTTGTAATTTTTTTGACCCCTTATACAAGATAATATGTAGAATTTGATTGGTTGCTATGGTCAACGTCCCATCTTAAATAGAACTCCCATAGTAGTAAATGTACCCCATGGTGTGGTACACTTTATAAAAAAAGAATAATTAAAAAAAAAACATTGCTGAGCAGGCTTGTGTGTTGTTCTGCTACTGATTTATCCTTAAAACAGCCATGATGTAGTCACTTTGCCATTAAAGCAGGCCTGTCCAAACTGCGGCCCTCCAGCTGTTGAGAAACTACACATCCCAGCATGCCCTGACACAGCTTTTGTATTCTCTGACCCCAAAACTGTGTCAAGGCATGCTGGTATATGTAGTTTCACAACAGCTGGAGGGCCGCAGTTTGGACATGCCTGCATTAAAGTGTGCTTTGTGCCTTGCTTGTATAATAGGTAATGTGAGTAAGTTAGTAATGTTTTCTTTGACTCTTCTTTTCAGATGCTGCAGTTGGAGATCCCACCAGTTTGCCTGCACTTTTACAACGCCTAAAGGCAATTTAAGGGCAGTAATTGCTGATATTGAGGCAATTGAGAATTTTTTTTAAGTTTATAATTCTTATTTTGTTCACATTTTAATTTCAGAAAAACAAAACAAAAAACAAAACAAAAATTGTTGAAGTTAAGCGGGTGTTATGTTTATTTATGCTATAAAGGAACAGCACATTGGCATGCAGAAATTGGTGACCTAAAACAGTTCACACATCTTACTTAAGAATAATTTCATAAAAATACACCAAAAAAAAACAACAAACAAACCGTTAGGAGGTTATGGATTATAAATACATGTAAACACATTTATTCACACACTACACATCTACACGATACTTCAAACATTTGCATTAGACCAGGCACATTTCCCATATCTATATTTGTAATTTTTCCAGATCAATGTTTATGGCCAATTATGCCTACAAAGTGTTCTTCTGGTATTCTTTGAAGACTTAATTGGTCAGGACCATTGTCATTCATTACACTAATTGGATTCGTAATTGAGGAGGGCTTGTGGACTTTAAACTGAAAGGTGTAATTTCACTTAATAGAAAAAAAAACCCATTGTTGTGCGTTTTTCCGCAAAAGTGTGCACTTTTAAGAAGAATGTGTAAATCTACGAAAATTTTGTATTTTTACGTTGCGGTTTGTGTTAATGCGATGGTTTCGCATTGCTGCGATGTCATTTGGCGTACGCCCACTTTGTGTTATACTGCGGACGAATTAGCAAAAATACGTTGGAGGCGGATATTCGCTATTTTGCAACATGTTCGCAATTTTCCGCATACCTTGTGCGAACGAAAAAAATAGCGAACAACTCGGAATGAGGGCCATGGTTTTGCCCAACTGCTAACAAATTTGCTGCTGCGATCAACTCTGAATTAGGCCCTTTGGGCACCCAAAACGGAGTTTGTGCACCCAGAACAGTCCTTTGCAGGGCTAAACCCGATACACAGTGCAGACATGGCCATAATGTCGACATAGTGTTTTCCTAGTGTTAGAGCCCTAAGGTAGGGGCAATGTGAGTGGGGAGCGTGATCAGTGTGATCACTTTCCCCCCACCTGCCCATACAGGAACAGGCAGCGGCTCAGCAGCAGCCTCTCTGCGTCTGGCACTGCAGCACAGCACACGCTGCCAAGATGAGAGCTTATGCTGTTACTGCTTCCCAGTAAGGAGGAAGGGAAGGAGTGCAGCGGACCAGGGCCCCCACCGGGACCATTCATCAGTCCCGGGTAATTTGTACCTAACCCCCCCTCTCAGCGTCACTGCCAACATCCTACAGAGCCGCTGCTGCTGGAATAACAGAGCCTCCAAGAGGGAAGAGGAGGAGAAGGCAGAGGAGGTGCAGCGCCCAAGCTGGGACCTCCTGCAGGTACCGGGGCCGCGCTGTGCAGACATATGTGTAAGGGGCACACATAATACTTTTGGCATTATGTGTGACACCACTGTGACCATTATATCTTAGGGGCACTATTACTGTGGGCATTATGGGGGGGAATTCAAAAGTTGGTTGGGTGTTTTTTTTTAAAGTTTGTTGGGTGTTTGTTTTTTCCTGTCTATTAGATAGGAAAAAACAGACATCCAACTGACTTTTAAAACAAATGAATACCCCCCAATGTGTGACACTACTGTGGCCATTATATGTAAGGGGCACTATTACTGTGGTCATTATGTGTGGCACTACGACTGTGGGCGTTATTTGTAAGGGGCACTACTGCAGTGGGTAGTATGTGTAAGGGGCACTACTACTGTGGACATTTTGTGAATAAGGGGCAATACTACAGTGAAAATTATGTGTGGCAATACTTCTGTGGGCATTATGTGTAAGGGGCACTTCTAATGCGGACATTATGTGTATAAGGGGAAGGAGTGTATGGAGGGCGACTCTGGTGGAGCACAAGCTCAGGGCAGCAAAAAGGTTAGAGGGCACTCCGCAGTTGCCCCGCTTGCTTTTGCCCGCTGTCATATTTTATTTACTGGTAACAGTGCTGCTGATCCCGTCTTCCCGACCCTCCCACTTTCTCAGAATGCCAATGGAGCCGTGCTGGGGGCATTCTGGGAGCAGCCACGGGGGGAAGAGATGACAAACAGAGGAGCACCAGCACATCCACATGAGCCCACCCGTTTGCCTGCCACCCTGGCTGGTGCTTGCAGCTAGAGCATCCATTAAGCAAAGCCACTCAGCCGGAGTGTGTAGAGTCCAAGACAGAGCATCAATTAGAGTTATGCCTACAAAGTGTGGATGCAGAAGGTACAGTACTACATTTACAGTAGCGGGGTGGGTGTGGGGTGGTAGGTATGAGGTGGTTGGGCTGTACCTGGCATAATGTTTATAATGGGCTTTACCTTGCATAATCTAATAAAAAAGCTAGAAACCTACAGAGCTATCTTACCCCCAGCCATTATGTGAGCTCTTCTCTACCTAAAACAATGGACAACAGGTGGCTTAATGCCCTCCCCTTGAAAAAGGGTTGCTTCAGGTGTGGCCGTTCAAAATGTATGACATGTAAATACATGGCACATAACAGCATGCATTTTCGTTCCACTACCTATAATACTGAGTTTGAGATTAAAGGACATATTGATTGTAACACGACATATGTGATCTATGTAATTACCTGTAGATGTGGAGTTCAATACGTAGGGCGGACCATTAGAAAACTTAACACTAGGTTTTTTTCTGAACATAGACGAAATATAATGAAAGGGATTAGAACACATAGTTTGTCAGCACATATTAAAAACAAACATGAGGGTAACCTGGATGGCCTGGTGCTACAGGGGATTGAGCATATACCCAGTACAGCTAGAGGTGGCGACAGATATAATAGACTAAGCAAAAGAGAGGCCTTTTGGATTTTTTCATTGGGCTCCCTATCTCCTCTGGGTCTCAATGATAATATAGAAATGAACAACATATGAGACTACAAAGGAAATAAGAAAAAAAAATATTTTAGTAGATGGGTAAAACATCTGAATTAATAATAGTTGGTGGGTTTTTGCTCAACATTATTCAGATCGGGTTTTCGGGTCTATTGTAAATATATGGAGGGGGGCCAGTAGACAGGGCTGTTTCTAGCCAATTTGGCTCCCAGTGCGAGATTTAAAAATGCGCCCCCCCCCATGACATAAAAAAATGTGCCCCCCCCCCACACACACCTAGATAAAAAAAAACTTGCGCGCGCACCTGGCAAGGGGGCGTGGCTTCATCGAAATGGGTGTGGCCTCATTTAAATGGGCATGGCCTCGTCTGAAAAGACTACCTCACAATCCAGTTTTTGACCCTGCTCCAACAGGTCACGACCACCACAGGAATAAAAAATTCTACCATATTAAGCCCCACACAGTAATGCCCCCTGCACCATATTATACCACAAACTGCAATGCCCTTGATACATTAAATCCCAACACTATGGCAGGCAAGAGTCCCCATTTCACGCATTACGGCAGGTGTCCCCATTTTACACATTGAGAGAGAGAGAATACTTACAGAGGCAATTACAGCTCTTCGGCCCGCCTCACCAGTCGCTCCTCGCGCCGGCCTTTCCCTCTTCTTAACTTGGATCCCCCTCTGTACTCCGCTCGGAGGGGGGGGGGAGTTTCGCGGAGTGACGGGGCTGCGTCGTGACGTAACGACGCAACTGCGTTATTCCGCGAAACTCTGCCCCTCGAGCGGGTTACTTCGGGAGAAATAGGAGGGGGAAGCAGGGAGCCACAGTTAGTGCCGCGGTGGGCGCCCAGTGCGGTTGCACTGCTCGCCTGCCCCAAGAAACGGTCCTGCCAGTAGAAGAAGAAGATGATGGTATAATGAATTTTTTGGAATGATTTTGTGTATATTTGCCACTAGAGATACATATGTAGTGGTATACATATACAGAAATAAGAGGGATGAAGTAAGTTAGAACTGAGTTTTATATCTGGGGGATTTGACTGTCTTCAAGGATCCTTTTAGTTCGTATGTCATTATTAGCCTCCTAAAGTTCAATTGGGCTGTTAAAGGGTTAAATCTTTATTTATAATAAAATATGTACCTACTTGGGTTTTGTAGATAGGACCTTAATGTAGCGTGGATGACACATAGGGGTAAATTTACTAAGATTCGTATTTTCCCGTTTCAGGTCAAAGTTCAATCACGAATGACATCGACAGTGTAAAATTGCAACTTTTTGAATTGATTACGTCTAATTTACTAAGCTGCCGTATTTAGCCTTTTCGGGTTTTCCGATGTCGATGTCATTCGTTTTTTTTTTCTGTTTTTTACGGCAGTGATTAGCAAAACACTGCCGACTTTTTTTACAATGAATCTCGGCCGGATCTGTGTGATCCGTGCTGGGGTTCATTTTTTTTTTTTTTTTTTAAATTAAACACTGTAAAATCCCAAAAAAAAATTGCGTGGGGTCCCCCCTCCTAAGCATAACCAGCCTCGGGCTCTTTGAGCCGATCCTGGTTGCAGAAATATGGGGAAAAAATTGACAGGGGTTCCCCCATATTTAAGCAACCAGCATCGGGCTCTGCGCCTGGTCCTGGTTCCAAAAATACGGGGGACAAAAAGAGTAGGGGTCCCCCGTATTTTTAAAACCAGCACCGGGCTCCACTAGCTGGACAGATAATGCCACAGCCGCGGGTCACTTTTATATAGTGCCCTGCGGCCGTGGCATCAAATATCCAACTAGTCACCCCTGGCCGGGGTACCCTGGGGGAGTGGGGACCCCTTCAATCAAGGGGTCCCTCCCCCAGCCACCCAAGGGCCAGGGGTGAAGCCCGAGGCTGTCCCCCCCCATCCAATGGGCTGCGGATGGGGGGGCTGATAGCCTTTGTTGTAAATGAAAAGATATTGTTTTTAGTAGCAGTACTACAAGGCCCAGCAAGCCTCCCCCGCATGCTGGTACTTGGAGAACCACAAGTACCAGCATGCGGCGGAAAAACGGGCCCGCTGGTACCTGTAGTACTACTACTAAAAAAATACCCAAAAAAAGACAAGACACACACACCGTGAAAGTAAAGATTTATTACATACATGCACACAAACATACATACATACTTACCTTATGTTCACACGAGGGTCTGTCCTCTTCTCCAGTAGAATCCAAGGGGTACCTGTTGAATAAATTCTACTCACCAGATCCCGGGTCCCAGGGTCCTCGGGGCAACCATTTGTAATCCAGGTACTTGAATAAAATAACAAAACGGAAAGCCGAGCCACGAACTGAAAGGGGCCCCATGTTTTCACATGGGACTCCTTTCCCCGAATGCCAGAAACCCACTCTGACTGATTGTCTAAGTGGGTTTCTTCAGCCAATCAGGGAGCGCTACGTTGTAGCACCCTCCTGATCGGCTGTGTGCTCCTGTACTGTCTGACAGGCGGCACACGGCAGTGTTACAATGTAGCGCCTATGCGCTCCATTGTAACCAATGGTGGGAACTTTCTGCCCTGCGGTTGACCTAAAGTGACGTCACCGCTGAGCAGAAAGTTCCCACCATAATCACTTTCCCACCCCTTCCCACTGATATACATGCACGGATCTCATGGATCAGTGCATGCCTATACAATCACGGATTAAAAAAGCAGGTCTGTTTTTTTTAGCACTTTTTTACGAGTTGTAATTTTTCACGGCAGTGTTTGTTTTTTTTTTGCTTTGCACTTCTTAGTAAATTACCGAGATTCATAGTTAAACAGCCGCGTTTTGACCGATGGTGTATTCATTCGTAATTTTTTTGTTGGACTTCCAAAAAATTACGAATGCCCTCATCACTGCCGTGATTATTGCTTAGTAAATTACCGAGATGACACTTTGATGAAAAAACGGCATCTCGGTCAAAATCGGGACCTTAGTAAATTTACCCCATAGAGAGAGTAATGGAAATGAGAAGAACCAGCTGAGATATAAATTTATATATATAAAAAATAAAGAATATAATAATACTCATTAAAATAAAGTTTTAATATAATAGAAAGTGGTGGTGAGTAGGTCTTGATCCCGGGGTTGGAGACTGCTAGGCAGAAGCTCTACCCATTTGGCTATATTAACCATAAATAACAAGTGGTGCCTCACATCCATTTATCTCTTATATTGGTCTCCACAATATTCCTTTTGTCTCTCTCACAGACCTACGTGTTGCTATAGTTATGAAATGGTTTTTTTAATAGATTTCTTTTATAGTTAATTTTTTAATGAGTAAATGTATATTAATAAAATTATAATATGTGTATTACACTGTATTGTAATGTTAATAAGGGGCATGTTCCCTATAATGCACTTTTATAAAGAGAATCGCTTTTGTCATAAGATTACCTATGCATAGAAGACTTTATCACACCTGAATGTCATAATGAGTGTTAGCACACGATTGGAGGACAGTATGTTTAAATATCAGAGTGTGAACAACTGATGTATACCTTCTGAGGAAACCGTTCTAAATGCTATAACGGAGAAACGCGTTAAGGATCAGACACCGTGCTAGGAACCATCTGCTGACTCCTAAGTTCTGCTACCCTGGCCGCATTTATCCCATTTGGCTACGAGCAATCAATACACCTGGCAGACTAACACAGCTGACTTTGACGTCCACCATCAGGTCCATTTGGCCGGAGAGAAGGGAGGCCACCTGTCCGGGGGCCCCTCCGGTGGAGAGACGTCCCGCTCTGTGCCGCTGCAGCTGCCGGCCGCTCCATCCTGTAAGAGGCTTCACGATGCGGTCAGCGGGGAAGTGAGGTGAGAAACCCTGCATTGACCTATCCGGTCATTGGGGGTAATTCCAAGTTGATCGCAGCAGGAAATTTTTTAGCAGTTGGGCAAAACCATGTGCACTGCAGGGGAGGCAGATATAACATTTGCAGAGAGAATTAGATTTGGGTGGGTTATTTTGTGTCTGTGCAGGGTAAATACTGGCTGCCTTATTTTTACACTGCAATTTAGATTGCAGATTGAACTCACCACACCCAAATCTAACTCTCTCTGCACATGTTATATCTGCCCCCCTGCAGTGCACAAGGTTTTGCCCAACTGCTAAAAAATTTCCTGCTGCGATCAACTTGGAATTACCCCCATTGTACCTGTTCGGACCACACTACACGCTGGCAATAGAAAAGTGATTTAGAGCGGCGGCTTGGCGCAGCGGGCTCCTGGTGATTTTATACACCAGGTCTTATTGATCTAGAAACTGCACCATAAATTACAATTCAATACGCTCGGATCAAAAATCACACATTTTTCTGGTCATCAAATATATTCCTTATAGCCATAGGAAGAAATTAGGCCATTTAAATAACAACGGGACATAAAACATCTTTGGCCACAGGAGCATAAAAAGAGACTTTTTAATACTTGACTCTGGACTGCCATGTTATATAGGAATCTTGAGATCATGTTGGAGCTGTGAAATTGATTATTAGACACTGCAGTGTCTCCTAGCATAATAAGTGTTGTTATGTATGTGTATGCATTATTTATGTTGATTTTTAAGAAGTAAAAAATAAAATAATTTTTTTTTATACAATAAATGTTATTGGAATATATGCGCTCTCTTTAGATATCTAATTGTTCCATAATTATAGTTCACTTCAGGCTATTAAGTGGGAGCAGTTTGTTCTAATGGTTGGCGATCAGTACACTGTATTGAGATTGAATAATTAGGATATCTGTTGATATAATCTTTTTATTGTTGCGCCTGGAAATTGTATAAGCACAGATGCACGTAGAGGTTTTTATTTCATTGGCCCCTTCGAGCACCTGTGTGTGTACAAAAAGTGATTTTATTGTCATAATCTGTATAATGGGCTCTGCTTTTCATAATCTGTATAATGGGCTCTACCTGGCATAACGTGTATTATGGGCTCTACCTGGCATAACGTGTATAATATACTCTACCTGGCATAATGTGTATAATGGGCTCTCCCTGGCATCACATGTGTAATTGGCTCTACCTGGCATAACGTGTATAAGCTGCTCTACCTGGCATAACATGTATAAGGGGCTCTAAGTGGCATAATGTGTATATGCAGTTTTTCCTGGCATAACATGTATACGGTGCTCTACTGTGGCGTAATGTGTACAAGCGACTCTTCTGTGTGGCATAACATGTATGGAGGGCTCTCCTGTATAGTGTAATGTGTATAAAGGGCTCTACTGTGTGGGGTAACATGTATAAGGGTACTTCTTTGCAGTGAAATGTGACTAATGGACAATACTGTGCGGTGTAATGTGACTAATAGACACAACTGTGCAGTGTAATGTGACTGAAGAACACTACTATGCGGTATAGTGTGGCTAATGGACACTACTGTGAGGTGTAATGTGAATTGGTACTACTATTCTGTGGCCATGTCCCTCTTTTGAGCATGGCAAGTGCCGAAGGAAACTTTCGCCCTGAGCTCCTCAAAGTCTAGAACTGGCCCTGTCGCAGATTTTAAAGTATATTTTTATTTTCAAATGTAACATGCCCCCAAATCAATACAGGGAAGGGGTGCTGAAACATACCCTGGCTCTAGGCATCATGGCACCTAGCTACACCTCTGATAAGGGGCACTACTGTGGGCATTGTGTATGGGTAGTACTGTCTGGTGTAACATGTATAAGGGGCACTACTGTGTGATGTAACGTGAATAAGGGGCACTACTATGTGGTATAATATGAATCATGAGCACTATGTTTGGGGAAAAGTAAATAAGATTATAATACTGTGTGGCGTAATTTGAATTGTGGGTACCATTGTGGCCACGCCCCTTCCTTGTGTGACCACACCTCTTTTTGCGTCACGTGCTGTCCCTTTTTTACGGATGGGAGGGCGCAAATTTATAATTTGCAGGTGAGCGCCAAACACTCTAGCATCGGCCCTGGCTGGAACCGTAGCCTCCCCATCGCCCTTGATTCTAGCTAGCAAGGTGTCTGCAGTCTGTGCAGCCAAATGGAGCTTCCTCAGGATGCCCCATTCAGCTCTTTACTTACCAGTGCTGCAGACCACGCCCCCTATGTGTGACATCATTAGATTGCAAGTTTAGGGGGCGGAGCCAGACACAGGCATTTAAGTCCTTTTATCGCTCTGTTATAAGGCACTTGTCTTTTTTCTTTTCCACCTAATACGTCATCCGATTTATTGATGGACAACTGTCATCTAAATCATATATGGAAAGTAAATATTTATTTATGGATACGAATCATTACTTGTACAAGTTACCGCCCACTTTGTATCTATGTATTTTATATTTTGAAGTTGATACTATTTGTTGAACAATACTAAAGCAAATAGAGTGAAGTGTCACAGCAGCCATTCCAACACAGCAGAGAAATAAGTATATTAAAGTGTTCTTTAATTAGAGTACTAAACATACCACAATGCTTCATCTCTTTATCAAAAGCGACTCTTTCATGTATTGAGGAATAATGGCCTCATTAGTGTGACATACAAGGATGACTGAAGTCACCGTTCCGCCATTGCCTTCTGCTTTATGTGTCCTGTAATATCCTTGTATTACACAGTAGGGGATGCTTTCTCCCATAAATTACTCTGGCATTAAATGGGTAAGAAGAGTAATTAAAGGGTTTTATTAGCAGTAATTCTCCTTTATGTGTCAATCTTCAATAGGCCTATGGTGTAAAAACATAATTACTGCTGAAATAAGTCAGCCGTATTTATCTTACTGTCAGGAGATTGTGAGGGAGTGTCTGCGTCATTATTACTAGGCCAATGTAACGGGGAAAAGAAAATACATTTCACATATGTGCGCCAGGAACACTGGGGGTCATTCCGAGTTGTTCGCTCGTTATTTTTTTATCGCAACGGAGCGAATAGTCGCTAATGCGCATGCGCAATGTCCGCAGTGCGACTGCGCCAAGTAAATTTGCTATGCAGTTAGGTATTTTACTCACGGCATTACGAGGTTTTTTCTTTGTTCTGGTGATCGTAATGTGATTGACAGGAAGTGGGTGTTTCTGGGCGGAAACTGGACGTTTTATGGGCGTGTGCGAAAAAACGCTACAGTTTCTGGGAAAAACGCGGGAGTGGCTGGAGAAACGGGGGAGTGTCTGGGCGAACGCTGGGTGTGTTTGTGACGTCAAACCAGGAACGAAACTGACTGAACTGATCGCAGATGCCGAGTAAGTCTGGAGCTACTCAGAAACTGCTAAGAAGTGTCAATTCGCAATTCTGCTAATCTTTCGTTCACAATTTTGATAAGCTAAGATTCACTCCCAGTAGGCGGCGGCTTAGCGTGTGCAAAGCTGCTAAAAGCAGCTTGCGAGCGAACAACTCGGAATGACCCCCACTGAGAGGGGAACACACAATATACAAGGACTAGATCAGACACAGCTATTACTGGAAGCAAATAGGATACTCCTTCACTGATACTACAGACTACAGTCACTATCTGGTGCTGCCAGAGCAGAAAGTGACAAGAGGGGAGATGTATTAAGACCTGTGGCCAGATGTACTAAACCGTAAAAAGTGATAAAGTGGAGCGTGATATACTACCAGCCAACCAGCTCCTGTCTTTTTTCAAACACAGCCTGGAACATGGCAGTTAGGAGCTGATTGGCTGGTACTTTCTCACTCTCCAATTTCTCACTTTTCAAGTCTTAGTACATCTCCCTCCTGAAGAGAGATCAAGTGGAGTAGTTGTCCACAGCAACCAATCAGATTCTGACAGTCATTTATCTAGCACAGTCTATGACATGACAGTTAGAAGCTGATTGCTTTGGAAAACGTCTCCACTTTATCGCTCTTCGGGGCTTGATACATCTCCCCCCAAGGCTTGATACATTTCCCCCCATGGGAATCAAGCTGGATGCTACAACTCCAGTTCATAGATCTATGGCCCTCATACCGAGTTGTTCGCTCGGTATTTTTCATCGCATCGCAATGAAAATCCGCTTAGTACGCATGCGCAATGTTCGCACTGCGACTGCGCCAAGTAACTTTGCTATGTAGAAAGTAATTTTACTCACGGCTTTTTCATCGCTCCGGCGATCGTAATGTGATTGACAGGAAATGGGTGTTACTGGGCGGAAACACGGCGTTTCAGGGGCGTGTGGCTGAAAACGCTACCGTTTCCGGAAAAAACGCAGGAGTGGCCGGAGAAACGGTGGGAGTGCCTGGGCGAACGCTGGGTGTGTTTGTGACGTCAACCAGGAACGACAAGCACTGAACTGATCGCACAGGCAGAGTAAGTCTGAAGCTACTCTGAAACTGCTAAGTAGTTAGTAATCGCAATATTGCGAATACATCGGTCGCAATTTTAAGAAGCTAAGATTCACTCCCAGTAGGCGGCGGCTTAGCGTGTGTAACTCTGCTAAATTCGCCTTGCGACCGATCAACTCGGAATGAGGGCCTATATACAGGAGCTGCTGCAAATGTGGTAGTAAAATGTGCATAATTGAAACGATTTGGCTGTTTTTACACTGAACTGGCTAATATTTTGTCTGAAATCGCTCAGAAATTGGCAATCTGAACAATTATAATAAACTCTGCAATTTAACATGGAGTCAAATTGAGGTTCTTAGCATAAGTTTTGGCCAAAAAATATGGACACACGTGCCATGGCCAGGTGACCTCATCAGGTGGGTGCCTAACATTACAAAGATTCAAGTCCAGAGCACGGGACCTTTAACCTTAGGAATGTTAGGGACCCATCTGATGAGGTCACCTGGCCGTGGTAGGTGGGCACACATTGTTTTGGCCAAAAATTATGCTAAGAACCTCAGCTTTATTCCATGTTAAATTGCAGAGTTTATTGTAATTGTTCTGATTGCCAGTGGTCTTAGTGTTTACAGTGTGCACCTGCATTTCCAGTCTTTTTCTGTGTGGCACTTCAAGTCTCAGCGTTATAGCACCTCTTATGATGTTTAGAATTAGGTAATGCAGTCCAGCCCCCCCCCCCCCCCCATCCCCATATAATCTAGTTATAACATATCCAATAAGATTTTATCGCCCATAAAAAACCATTGCAAACTTTCTTTTTTCCAGTGGCTGTAGAGAGGAGCACAGGAAAGAGGTGCACAGGGAAGGTAATGCTCTAGTACATATACCCTGAAGGCTGCTACTGTCTGCAGCTGCAAACTGGGTATTGCTGTCAGTAGTGAATGGCAACACGGCAGGCACTGGTGGAGGGAAACAGGAAGTAGAAGGGCCGGGAGGTCCCTCTGATAGCAGCAACTGCAGGAAGATTGTCTTCCAGCAGCTGCACAGTGGGCTTTCTAACTGGTAGCATCAGAAGTGACCATGTCAGGGAAAGCCCAGCCTTGTGTGGTCACATCTGATGCAACCACACCAGGCAAGTGATTATGAATCAGTTTAAGAACTGTCAGATAGTAAGTTTAGCTTCTTGGAGGTCGAAACAGACACTAGTGCAGTACTTTCAAAGTTCCACCAATCCGGATATTTAATACATCCACAACTTCTTATACGCACGGGATAAGTTTGTAAATGATGTAGAGTGAAAATGTCACATCAGACTCCATCCTGATACCAATTTAGGATCACTGTGTTCAGCCTTCAGAAATGTGCATTTATTTTTCAGTATGCAGCTTGGCTTAGTCGTACTGGATAAAATAGGAGAGTGAAGTGACATCGGGACTATCTGCATTACATGTGGCACTCTAGTGTGTCGGAATGTTTGTGTTACATTACCTAGAATGACCAATTCCTGTACAAAGTGTCCCTGAAACACGCAGAAGACCCACTGATAGTACGAGCCAAACCTTTGTATATAGTTATTCATTATCTCATATAGCGCACACATATTCCAAAGTGGAGAGAGATAAAGTACCAGCTAACCAGCTCCTAACTAGCTGTGTTTGAAAAATGACACGTGCTGAGTGGCTGGTACTTTATCTCTCTCCACTTTATCTCTCTCCAAGGCTTAATACATAGATCCCTTTGTGCCCTATCCACCCGTGCGAGCAGTCTGAAAGAAGGGGACGGCCTCCGACTCTGTGACACGCCACTAGTACAATGGCAGAAGTGAAAAAGAGGTTTTGATCTTCTGAAGGGGTGGTGCTCCAGCTCCTGCAAGTAGGTGACCCTTCCTACTGGAAAGCAGTTCATTATCTCAGACCCAAACCTGGCACTGTATATCACACATACCACATAGTCATGCTACCCACTATGCCAACCATGCTGCACAGCTAATATGATAGCCCTGCTTGTCTACACCTCAACAGGCGTGCACTGTCCATAGAGAGAGCACTATGAGAGGACCTGGCATAACTGAATGCTGGCTTCCAGTTAAGGTTCCATGTCCACTAAGATATTGTAAGAATCCAGAAAACTTGTGTTATAAGGGAGCTCTGTTGTATCTTGCAGAGGAATCTCCCATCTTGTTAAACCAAGTCTTTGCAGAATTAAAGAAGGATCTCATAAACCTTCTGCTTTAGGTACAAAAACTACTACAGCAAGTGCTGCCCGTTCCTAGTATGAAGCCATCGTTTAGGCCTGGCAATTCAAGGACCATATGTTCAGCTTTCGGTGGTGGCTAATTCAGAGGTTAGGCGGCTGGAACCACTGGGCATTAATCGTCCTGCTCCTTAGAGGGGTGGTACACAGACCCAGTGGGGGGGATTAGCACCTATTTGGAGGTGAATTGCTGTGCGATGTCCCTCACATACCATAATATGATTGCTTCTATAGGACTCTAACTCTACACACAAGTTTTACCTCAATTGTTTTCTAGGAAATTGAATATGGGAAAAATGGCTAAAAATAACAAAAATTATCAGCATAGCTGTCAAGAGGAGGCTGGTGAGCGGCACATGGGATCTTCTCACAGTCTACTGGAGTACGGCCAGAATATCGTCAGTGCAGATAACAGTGAAATGTTGGTATTTATAGCTTCTCTTTCAACCTCAGCGTTCATGGTGGTCAATAACTATGAAACAGAACTATGCTGATCTCAGCTACTAATATTAGTTTTATGGTCAATCATTTACTAACTGCAAGTGTTGTATGCCCAGGAGGCCCAGCGAGAGGATGCACTAGTGCTCCAGGATCACTGGTTCCCATTAGAACACCAGCACCTTGCAGTTACTCTGATCTATCATTCCCACATTGACTGTTGTGATTGAATGTAAGATGTCAGAAGATCTACAGAACATTTGCTCCATCCATAGTCTTGTCATCCATTATGGGTGGTCCATAGCGTGGCTACTGTCATTGAAGTTTAACTTTGCATTGAGAGTCATTGTACCAAGACTCAACACTTGTTAGTTCCTTTGCCCAAAGTGTTCAGATCTTACATATAAACACATTGCTATGTGGTCGGCCGAGCTTGGTCTGAAGCACAGTACTGCAATGATTTGAGTAGAATACAATCTCTCTTATTCAGTGTAGAGAGCAAAGGCATGTTGTATCACCATGCCTGATTTTGCACATTTTCTCTGCATATGTAAAATGTGTGCAAAGTCAGCACAGTCATACTCACAATCACTCTACTCAGGTGGGGTTCAGGGAAATGTTGAGGGATGTATTTGGAGGGGATGGGGTAGAGACCAAACTTCAGCAGGAAATTCTGGTTAGGTGTAAGTTGGACGGATGTCTCCAATTACCCAGTTTTATTAATCATTACCATTCTGCCCATCTAGTGCAAACAGTAGAGATGTCCAGTGAGGATCAAACAATGGATCCTCATTGAAGAACATTTCATACAAGTTAAATCCCATGTCCTCCATGGGTGGACAAATTCCTAAGGTCTATTGTCCCACACTTGATGGATGAGTAGCTTAAGCTGTACTCTGCAAGGGAAGGGTAGCCAGTGAAGGAATTCAAGAAGAGAGGTTGAACCAAAGCAATGTGATAGGAAGATAAGATGAGCCGTAACACTGAGGATAGATGTAAGGTGGGAGAGGAAAGAGGAAGGCCAAAGAATAGGAGACTGCAATAGCCAAAGTGGGAGATGACAAGGACATAATTATAATATTTAATATATCCATGGATGTGGAAGAGATGTATTCTAGAGATGTTGCAGAGGTGGAAGCAGCAGAATTGGGAGATAGCATGAATTTGGGGGGCAAAGGAGAGGAAGGAGTGAAGGATGACCCCCATGCAGCAGAGAGAAGAGTGGGAGGATGGAAATAAGTTCCGTCTTAGAGATAGATTTGAGTACCATCAGCACCAGGTGGTATTGTAGACCAAATAAGTTGAGTTCAATAGGGAGGGAGGAGGTGTAGAGAGTGAAGATAAGGGGACAAAGTACAGAGCTTTGGGGATCACTGAGAGGAAGAGGGAGTATGGGGGGGGGGGTTAGAGTTGAAAGTACAGACAGAGAAGGTGCAGTTTAAAAAAGTTGGGGAGACAGCCAATAAAGGCTGTGTCATGGAGCCAATGAGAACAGAGGGTTTGGAGAAGGAGAGGGTGTAACTGTGTCAGAAGCAGCTGATTGGTGATGAGTATAAGGATGTTGCCGATAGCAACCAACCAGATTCCAGATATTATGTTCTAGAAGGTGCTAGATAAATGAGAAGTAGAATCTGATTGGTTGCTATGGGCAACATCCAATCTTAAATAGAACTCCCATCTTAGTAAATTTACACCTAAGAGTGAAAAGTGACCCCTAGATTTAGCTGTGAGTAGCTCATTAGTGAATGGAGCAAAAGCCAGACGGAAACGGTGGGAAAAGGACTGAGTGGGAGGGAAGGAAAAGGGACAGGTGTAGAAAGACAAGTTGTCAGAAATGTTTTGAGGCAATAACAGAAACTCCCTTTTATTTAATGGACATACAGAAATCTTAGTTTCAAAAAGAACTTCTCAAACACTTAGATTAGGCACAAAACTATTTAAGTCTTATATTTTTGTGATGGGTTAAGTTTAGGTCAGTAGGTTGCTAGGCAGATCAAGTTTTGTTTATTTTTGTGGTTAGCTAGGTTTAGCCTATCAAGGAGTATAGGGGTGGTTTTCTCTGTAAGGGTATATAAAGGGAATTTGAATATTAATATTCCTTTTGTTCGGTTTGGACTCACCCAAACAATGTTTAACTTTATACCATTCGACTTGCTTAATTCTTCAGAAGGCGCTACTGACCAGTGGTTGTTGTGGGGCACTTACCCTTTTGAAGGACGGCAGGTGTGTCCTGCCCTTGCGGGGGGACAGTGGGCACTTCTCTGCGGGAGCGTCCGCACTGTGCAATAGTAAAGGGTGGTGAGCCCCTCTCAGCGCATATTATGCTTATATATAGATGGGGCGTATAAGTCGCCGCCATTTTCCAGCTGGAGCGTTTCAGTTCCCTCCATTTTATAAGATCTAATTGACTGGAGCTGGTTAATGTAGCGCCTTTCTTGCCATCCCTTTACGAATAGGGTCATTCCAATTAATAAATATCAATGACCTTTTAATCCAATGCAGTTGTGTCTATGTCGTTATTCTTAGTTGAAAAGATAGCTTAAAGTGTTGTTAAGGTACAATTGCAATAAATTAATAAACGCCTTAATGAATGCAGCTGGAGCTGTTATCCTTTTGCCTTCCATGTTCTATGGGGTGTGGATCATTAGACTGACAGTGTCTAGGTCGACAATGTTTAGGTCGACCACTATAGGTCGACATGGTTTGAAGGTCGACAGGGTTTCTAGGTCGACAGGTCAAAAGGTCGACATGAGTTTTTCATTTTTTTTGGGGGTGTCGTTTTCTCTGTACAGTGACTGGGAAGCCCAATTAGTGCACCGTGTCCCCTCGCATGGCTCGCTTCGCTCGCTATGCTTCGGGCAAGGTGCCTCGCTCCACTACCGCTGCTCTCGGCACAGGTTACCGTTCCAATCGTAGTCCACGTGGATCGTTAAGTATGAAAAAGTTCAAAAAAATAAAAAAATGTGAAAAACTCATGTCGACCTTTTGACCTGTCGACCTATAACATGTCGACCTAGAAACCCGGTCGACCTTGAAAACGTGTCGACCTAGTGACTGTCGACCTATAGTGGTCGACCTAAACATTGTCGACCTAGACACTGTCGATCTTCAGACCGGATCCCGTTCTATGAGTGGTTCAAGGGGATCGGTCAATGCTGGACTTCAAATCCTCATTCCTAGAAATTTAGAAAACACGGCTACATGGTATGACTGGCTGAGACATACAGAATTTGATGTGTATCGCTATCATTTTGGCTGTTAGATTAAAAGGGGCAATAGTATTAAACACGTGTTTTATATTTAATATTATTACCCCTTTAAATACAACGGTCAAAACCGACAAAGACTCAGTAGCTTTGAATAGCGCCACATAGTAAATGTAGCCCTTTATTAGTAGAGATCACAATAAAAACATCACTTTCATAGGTTGTGACCTTTTGTCCATTACTTATTTACAGTATATTGAAATAACACCATATTTATGTCCAGCTAAGACAACGGAGCTATGACCAGGTGTGCAGGACGGTCCAGCCAGCTGCAAATAATGCAGCAATAAACAAATATTGCTCAAACTGAAAGTAAACCTTATAAACATTCTACTGCATAATAACAATAATAATGAAAAAATATACTTAGTAAAACTGGAGTCCAGAACTCCCGATATAACAGTGTATGTAGCTGTTGCTGCCTAGTGAACGAGGCCAATTACCGTAACGATGAATACAATTAAAAATAAAGGGCAAACAGGTTAATTAAGGGCTAAGGCTGTAAACTGTTAGTGATACCGTTACAGAAATTTTGTCATTAAATTTTACGTCCCCACTTGAGAACCACATTCGGCATTGATGGAACGACCGACCCCTGAGACAGTTTGATCTTTAGAATAAATAATGAGTACTTCAATATGGAGGGGACTGATGTGAATAATTAACTATACTCTGTACAGCACACTGCATTATATCGTGGTGCTACCTAAATAAATATTACCGCTGAGGTATATACTGTAGCTGCATCATCGCCTAGGTCCCAGAGGGTTGAGGGGCCCATATTCACAGCGGTAGCCCATTGGCCGATAATTGACCTTCTGAGTAGAGATGCGCGTGGTTCTGCAAAACAACCCTCAAGTGTTTTGGTTCAGATTCGGTTTTGGTCTGGTTAAAAAGTTTATAATAAAATTGATATTCAGTGATACAAATCAATAAAAACAGCTAAAATCATGTAATTTTTGCACTCAAAAACCCGAAATTTGAATTTCAAATTGGAATACCGAATCACGGGGAAGATCTGAACAGGATCTCGGTTCTGATTGGATCTTCTCAGGAGATCTGTACCGGGTTTTGGTAAATTTGGGTGGATTCGGATTTCTGGAGAACCGAACCCGGTTTGACAAGCTGCGTGTTCGCCATGGTCGCCAAACTAAGACGCCAGAGCCATTTAACTGCATATGGGACTGCATTCGCAAACTGCGGCGTGCCCTCGAAACGATGATGATACGTCTGCATTTAAGATGCCACGCCGCCAATACTTTCTACAAACGCTCCCTGCCTGTCCCTCACTTTGCGAGTAAATCCTCACAGCCTGTAACATGGCAGTTAGGAGCTGATTGGCTGGTACTTTATCTCCGTAAACTTTATCTCTATCCAAGTCTTAAGGGCCCTACTCACTGGCCGACCCGCCGCCGAGCTGCCCGATGGCGGATACGGCCGACGAGCGACCCGTCGGCGGGGGGGCAGTGACGGGGGGAGTGAAGTTTCTTCACTCCCCCCGTCACGCGGCTGCATTGAAGTGCAGGCAAATATGGACGAGATCGTCCATATTGGCCTGCATGCACAGCCGACGGGAGACCAGCGATGAACGAGCGCATCGTTCATCGCTGGAGTCTCCACACTGAAAGATATGAACGAGTTCTCGTTCATTTATGAACAAAATCGTTCATATCTTTCTGAAAATCGGCCAGTGTGTAGGGCCTATTAGTACATAGACCCCTTAGAGTCAATGAACACACCTGTGCTCCTGCTAATTGATCTGGAAAACATGCACTGTTTGGGTTCCCTAAGGACTGGGTCTGAAACACTGGCATAAAGGATAAGCTTGGTGGTAGGTAAGCTTGGTGGTGTAAAGGGGGCAGTATACAGACATATTACTGTCTCATTGCAGAACATAAGCTGTTTAACACAGTGTTTGCCTTGATCAGGTACTGTACTATTATATCAATTATCAACCATATTTGGCTCCAGCTAACTGCCAGCAGATTGCTTCAGTAGGGTTACTGACCAGAAGTGTAATGTGTATAGGAAAAATCACGCCCCACCCACAGTCACTGCCTTATCTGAAGTATTTTCATTTCTGATAAGTGTGTGGAACTTTAGTGTTTCATTACCTCTGTAATAGAAGTCACTGCAGCTCAGTGCAGTCTTCAGTCATAAGCAAACGATTTCTGATCTGTATTTGGTAACGCTTTACCACCTCTATTTATATTGACACTTCCTTCAGGTGAACTCTCTTTGGGACATATTTACTATTATTTGGCAATTGTTCCCAAATTTTCTAACTTTTTATCTCCACATATCGCTGCAATAAGTTTGGCTGGAATTTATCAACAGGCACATCCAGAGACGGAGACTTTGATAGGGGCCTGTCTGTGCGTCGGATCGTATTACTGCCGTGTTCATATACCGGCTGCACTACTGTGCATACGCTATTTTAACAGCTTAGCAGCCCCCATAGAAAAGTACGGGGGCTGTTTTTCAGAATAAAATAAAAATGGATGCTATCTTCTACAGTCACCCCTTCTTACATCCTGGAGATACTGGATTGAGGGGATATGTACAAAGCTTTTCTCTAAAGTGGAGAGAGATAAAGTACCAGTGTAATTTTTCAAACACAGCTTGTAACATGACAGTTAGAAGCTGATTGGTGGGTGCTTTATCTTTCTCCACTTTGTCACTCTCTTTAGTACATATGCCCCACAGCCTGTAGCATGGCAGTTAGGAGCTGACTGGCTAGTACTTTATCTCTCTCCACTTTATCTATCTTCAAGCTCTGATACATATATATGCCCCTTTGTCACCTCCGGCTAAGGGCATAACTCCCAATCAGTTAAGGAGAGGCAGGAGCTTTGTGACCAACTGCTAAATCTGGAACTGCCCCATAAATGGGCAATGGCGATTTTTACTATTTCAGTCTAGAATTGATTACCTCATCGCGTAGAAAGCAGGTACAGTACTGATCTATCTGCTCAGGCATCTAGGATGCATTTAGCCACCAAAACCCTAACCCGACCGTATCTCTCCACTTTATCTCTCTCCAAGGCCTGGTACATCTGCCCCTTGGACAGTAAGACATGATGATGCGTGTAAAAGAAGCGATTGTGTGCCCCTCCGCTTGTGTTTGTGTGAAGCATTTTTGTGGTCACTGTGAAGACCTAGAAATGTTCTCTGTTTCATTTGCAGACTTAGAACATGTAACTTTGGTCATTTTGGTCTCCAGACTTTTGCGTAACTTCCCATGTGCTGCTACTATGGCAGACAACAGCAGGGGCCCCTGAGGAGAGAGTGGCGGTCCTGTCCCCCTGCCCCCATTTGTGTAGCTGGAGGTCTCAGCCTGACGTGAACTGTGGAGCGGCCCCAGTGAGATCTCTGGTTGCTGAGATGCGATCTCTCTCCGGGAGGAGCTGTAACGCTGAACACACGATGCTGGGAACAAAGACACAGCAGTAATTACTGCCAGCAATTTGTCTGCTGACATTTCACTCATTTTCCTATGTTGTTTTTGGCTGAGAACTCCATATGTTACACAGAGAGGCAGAGAATCCAGTGCAATTAGTGTGACATATAGGAAGTTATGTATGAAAGACGAGAGCACTTTGCAGATTCATCTTTTATACTCCGATTTCCTCTGTGTGCTTCTAGTAATGATCGCGGCTGCTTCCCGCACTCTTTTCCCCGCTCTCCAACCGGAATGCCTCCTCAAGAGCGCAGAGCTTGTATATCACCTCAATCTGGAATTTAAATGCAGTTAGCTTGTGCTGGAACAGTGGGGCAGATGTATTAAGCCTGGAGAAGTGATAAAGAAGTGATAAATGCAAGGTGATAACGCACCAGCCAATCATTATGGGTTTGAAAAATGACAGGAGTCCTGATTGGCTGATGCGTTATCACCTTCCACTTATCACTTCTTTATCACTGCTTTATCACTTCTACAGGTTAATACATGTGTCCCTCTGATTTTCATTTTGGGGTCTATTCATGAAGCAGTGAAAGTGTGGAGAAGTGAAGTGTGGAGAAGTTGCCCATGGCAACCAATCAGCTGCTCTGTACAATTTTATAGTATGCAAATTATAAATGTTACTTCAACTGTCATTTTTCAAACACAGCCTGTAACATGGCAGTTAGGGGGTGTGGTATGGTATGCCAGCGGTCGGGCTCCCGGCGACCAGCATACCGGCGTCGGGAGCCCGACCGCCGGCTTACCGACAGTGTGGCGAGTGCAAATGAGCCCCTTGCGGGCAAGGTGGCACGCTACGCGCGCCTCGCTATTTTATTCTCCCTCCAGGGGGGTCGTGGACCCCCACGAGGGAGAATAAGTGTCGGTATGCCGGCTGTCGGGAATCCGGCGCCGGTATACTGTGCGCCGGGATCCCGACAGCCGGCATACTGAAGACCACCCGCAGTTAGGAGGTGATTATCTGGTACTTTATCACCGTGCTATTTATCTCTCTTCAAGGCTTGATAAATCTAGGCCTTAGATTGCTGGAATGTAATTAGTCTGACTTGCCAGGACAGGGGGGTCTATTCATGAAGCAGTGAAAAGTGTGGAGACGTGAGCCAGTGGAGAAGTTGCCGATGGCAACCAATCAGCATTGAAGTAAGTAACCTTTATAATTTGCATATTATACAATTGTACGGAGCAGCTGATTGGTTGCCATGAGCAACTTCTCCACTGGCTCACTTCTCCACACTTTTCACTGTTTCATGAATAGATCCCAGGGTCTCCTACTAGGAGCCCATCCTGGCGATCAGTAAGGAGTAAAGGGATTTCATATGCGATCACTTTACTTCTTCTTTCTGCCTCCCTATGCCAGTAGTGTACATACACCCACGTCACCAGGGAGGCTGCATGCGCAGTAGTGCAGAAGTGAAGTAATATTAGCGATCAGGAGCGGCTCTTGCCCCGGGCAAGCAGTACTTTTGCCCGGGGCGCCGCATCTACGAGGGCGCTGCCGCATCCTAACGTGCGCCATGTTATTTTCTGAGCAGTGAGCACAGCGCAATCAGCGCTGACCGACCCTCCCTCCCTCCCTCCCTTCCGCCCACTTTCCCTCCCTCCCTTCCGCCCACTTTCCCATGATGCATTGCGCACGGTGCGCGATGACGTCAGCGCGCACCGCCTGACGTCAGCGCGCACCGCATCGAGGAAGGAAGAAGCACTGATAAGAGCACGCTGGCTTGAGGCGGGAGGCGGGCGGCACGGCACGATCAGTGAGGCGGGCGGCTGCGGTGGGCTTTACAGTGTCAGACTCAGCACGAATCAGCGGCAGGCGGCACAGCACTGGCACACAGCATGATCAGGGCGGCTTGTTCCTGCACTGCCCCCCGGCCCCTGTCTTTTAATAAGTTCCAGATTATTTATGATGATCATTCATTGCAAAACTGTAAGCCAGGTGAGGAAACAGTGATAATATGAAGTACTTTTCTTCTATTAAATCTCAGCTTTCTGTGAGCTATTTACTTATTTACCTCTGCCACCACCACTGGGACTCTGTTCCATGTAACAACTACTACTTTGAGCTTCTAATTTCTACTGTACAACATACCCATATTATCTTTACATTTCTCATTGTCTCTGCTCAGTTAATATGGGGGGACCTGGTGGTTATAGCAACAGGAACAACTGAGAGGGGCTGTTGAGGGGGTAATGCAATGCCAGCCGCCCTCTGACACTGTCTGGCTAGTGTGACATAAGGCACAGGTGTAATAGGAAACTGCAGCGAGAGTAACTGCAAGCATGATGCTGCAGGGCGGCGATGCCAGCATTCACAATGATAGGGCACCCTTACTATGGGGAAGTCATTCTGCACTAGGGAGGCCAATCCCGGGATCGGGAGGATCCCAGGATTTGGGCCCAAAAATGCAGCGATTTGACTTTGATTCTCACTGGATTACATTGCTCATGTGCGGGATGGTAGGTGATACTACTTACTAATATTAGGCGGGCGGCAGCCATGGATACATCGAACGTGGCGGCACTTCAAATGTAGCTCCGGCCGCCAGCCAATCAGGGAAGCTGCCGTAGCAGCGGCAGGCAATAAGGAGCGACTGCTGCTGCCGCTTCCCTGAGTGGCTGCCGTCCGCCAGCTCTGGTTGGCTGGCGGCCGGCGCTTCATTTGAAATGCCGCCGCGTTCAGTGCGTCCATGGTTGCCGCCCGCCTAATAGTAAGTAGTATTACTTACACCCTCCCTCCGTGCAGTCAGTGCTCCCTACAGCCTTTCTCCCGCACCGCGACCTACACCCACCCTCCCTCCGTGCAGTCAGTGCTCCCTACAGCCTTTCTCCCGCACCGCGACCTACACCCACCCTCCCTCCGTGCAGTCAGTGCTCCCTACAGCCTTTCTCCCGCACCGCGACCTACACCCAGCCTCCCTCCGTGCAGTTCAGTGCTCCCTACAGCCTTCCTACCAATTCTTCCGCGCCGCTACCTACACCCTCCCTCCCGAGGCCCGTACTGCTACCTACACCCTCCCTCCCGAGGCCCGCACTGCTACCTACACCCTCCCTACCTCCCGCACTGCTACCTACACCCTCCCTCCAGCGCTGCTCCCTACAACCTTCACTGATCCCTACTGCAATCCCGAATCCCGGGATTGAAAAAAACGGCCTGGGATTGGCCTCCCTACTTGGCACCAGGGGCAGATGAAGCAGCTGGGACTGGGTGGCACCAGTGGTGTACACTACAGGCATCCTCGTCATGGGATGCGCTGCTCTCACCCCCGCAGCATGAGCACAGAACTGGTCCATAGTGTCACTGAGGGAGTGGCCCCGGGGCTCCTGTGCTGCCGGTATCAGGGTTACCTTCGGTTGTCCCTCCTTGTACGAGCCTGCCCTGCTCTAGAGTCCTCCTTATCGTAGGAGCCCCCACTGAGGGGCCTGGGTGGCAGCCGTGTCCTCCAATAAAACTGATATAAAGTGTTATGTACATGATGTGTAGTATCAATCTCTCTGATTTTCTCTACCTGGTGCAATATGTATAAGGTGCTCTGCTGCACTGTGGAGTAATGTGTGCAAAGGGATCTAACATGGCATAATGTGTGTAAGGGGTACTACTCTGTGGTAATGGGACTGTTGGACACCACTGTGCGGTTTAATGTGAATTGGTGCAATTCTGTGGCCACGCCCCTTCATCATTAAGTTACGCCCCTATTTGGCATGCACTGTCCCTGTTTTGAATGGGGGGGGGGGCGCCAGAGGAAAAGTTCGCACTGGGAGCCACAAGGTCTAGAACCGGCCCTGTTAGCGATGACACGGATAGGCTCTTATCGGAGCCCATGTCCCTAGATGTGATTATTCATACATCCTGGTGATACTTCATTACTTATTGCAGTGATAAGCGATGGTAAGAAATTATAATTATCAGGTCTAAAACTGGATAATTGATAAACATGCCCCATGGCGAGATAAAGCTAGAATTTGTGTTGGTCACAATTACATTACTATACATAACATTTGCATAACAGTGCTGCAACCTAAAGACTCAGGGCTAGATACATCATTGCTTGGAGAGTGATAAAATGGAGAGAGTACCAATCAATCAGCTGCTAACTGCCATGTCACAGGCCCTGTTTGAAAAATGACAGTTAGGAGCTGATCGGCTGGACGTTTATCACTCTCCATTTTATCACTCTCAAAGTGACGATGCATCTTGCTTACATTTTGTTTCACTACAAAGGATCCCAGCAGTGCACTCATTTAAATATCCCAATAGTGACGCAGGCTGCCAATAGTCAAGTGAATCCATTACAGGCTGTGATATGTTTGTGCGCAGGACTGTTAGGTTAGTGATTACCAACTCTTTTGGTGAAAAGTGCGATAAGGCTGTAATTCACTGTGTGCTGTTATTAATCACTCGATTATGTGGACATTTGCTGATCACAATAGATCACTGTGTAATTAGGACTGTGGGATAAAAGGGCACATCACTGCTATGAAGTTATATATAGTAAGTAACTGTACATGATTTCAGTAATTAAGGTTCATATAACATATAAGCCGCTCATAACTTTATTGTGATTACATAAACCTTTTACTTAAGCTAGCTTATCACTAAATAAAACCACACCACACACTGAAATAAAGACACGGACACAGTAGCTGGAGTTAAAGGTCAGACGATGTTTATTAATCGCTGACCAACTCTTTAAACTAATAATTGAGGCCGAATTAGAATTGAATTGAATATATATTAACTTTAGTTTGGAGGATGGCAAACAGAAAACCGCTGCCAAACACCAGCACCCGTCACCTAGATGAAAACCACCAAACCAAGGAGGGGAGTACACATACCCCGCCTCCTTCCCGCATAACCCGCATTGTGCTGGCCTTACCCCTCTTTCTCTGGCAAACGTTCGGTTCCCGCAGGGGAACGTCTAAATGTCCAACCGCAAGAAAAGGACACACCTGCCGTCCATTTAAAGAGGGAGCCCCACAATGACCACTTATGCCTGTGTGACAGCTGGTTGGCAGCGATTTCCCGCCAATCTGGCTTTCAATAGCCCACAGCAAGAACAAAAAACGTAGACGCATTCTGGGAGGGCGGGCGGGCATAAACTGAAAGGCAAGAGGGAGTCTAGCAAGATGGCCACCCCCTATATACTAACCTAAGACCCTCCTCTTCATCCTGATGCACAACCCCTTAAACCAATAGGAAAAAACCAACCGGGAAAACTGATCTGCCTAGCAACTGCTTAGTCATTTAACAACCAATCACAAAAAGTTGATCGCTTATATGGCCTCAGGCTTATGCAGCCTTCAGCTTATCTAAGCCGCTCATAACTTTATTGTGATTACATAAACCTTTTACTTAAGCTAGCTTATCACTAAATAAAACCACACCACACACTGAAATAAAGACACGGACACAGTAGCTGGAGTTAAAGGTCAGACGATGTTTATTAATCGCTGACCAACTCTTTAAACTAATAATTGAGGCCGAATTAGAATTGAATTGAATATATATTAACTTTAGTTTGGAGGATGGCAAACAGAAAACCGCTGCCAAACACCAGCACCCGTCACCTAGATGAAAACCACCAAACCAAGGAGGGGAGTACACATACCCCGCCTCCTTCCCGCATAACCCGCATTGTGCTGGCCTTACCCCTCTTTCTCTGGCAAACGTTCGGTTCCCGCAGGGGAACGTCTAAATGTCCAACCGCAAGAAAAGGACACACCTGCCGTCCATTTAAAGAGGGAGCCCCACAATGACCACTTATGCCTGTGTGACAGCTGGTTGGCAGCGATTTCCCGCCACCAAGGTTTTCCAAACCGCCACCGCCATCCGCAAACAGAACCTTAACCAACCAGAAACTAACTAGCTCTAACGAAAAAGACCGAAAATATCTTCCAGAAAAAACTGCACTCCTTCCGGCGAAAAGGTGAACCCCATCGTCTCTATAGAACTGCCTGTTCCGCAGCACCAGCAGAGGATGCTTAATTGCCACTCCGCCTATGGCCTTGACAAACAGAGACACCGTCGAGTTCACCTTTTTGCATGCTTTCTCCAGCGCCGAGAAACGCACCGCACCACGCCAATGGAAACGGGGCACCATTTCCGACCAGACAATGCATACCCCAGGCCAGTGACAACGTATCGCCACCACATCCGCCTTTATAGACAAAATCAAGTCTATGCCTTTAACTCGGCCCAGATCATTACCACCCAGATGAATGATAATACAACTGGGGCGACCCCAGCGGCGCTCCCTAGAAAAAAGGACGCGCAACAAATCACCCCATAACATGCCCCTAACACCTAACCATCTAAATTGCCGGGACCCAAAAATCTCAGTCGCCCTAGATGCCATGGGATGTTTCTCCGCCCAAAAAACATATGAATGACCAACCATCCATATGTGGTCTCCAAAATTGCTGACAGCTGTAAAAGAAAATATCCTAATGTCAGATTATGCACATAATCTGTAACTTAAACACAACGTAACCAATAAAACCCAAGTGAAGGAGAAAACTCAAAAAACCTCCCGTGGACCTTGGTAGAACAGCCAATTGAAATTAGGCCCCCTCGGAGGAAAAATTTTAAAAATTCGCTTCACACCCTCGATTCCTGAACGGTAAGCGTTCAAAAACCGACGAGTAAACACGTTTTTGGGTTAGCGCAACAGGCGCACTTATAACTTATCTATACGGACATAGGACTTATAGGAGGCCGACTTCCAGCGACCCAACTCCAGAATAGCCGCTGGTGATGAACCAGCGGCCGCCGCATGGGTAGCCGCCCCAATCCGAAAGGAATGAGTACCGAAGTCCGCCTCCTGCAAGCCCAACGCCGTCAAACATTTCTTGAACACCGATGAGAACTGAAACTTTGTCAGAGGGTCCAACTGCGCGTGCACCAGCAACTGGTTGCCCCCCGGAGGTCTTAACCGCACATACTCTTGCGTCAACCGCAGCGGGCAAACGCCCATACCTCCCTGAGCCTCCAAGGACAACCAGCGACCCCGACCTGTTTGATCTGTCTTGGACCGCACAATCCTACAGAGCAACAGGCCCTCCTGCAAGCGCACATTCTCGTAGAGCAGACCCGATTCCCGGGACGCCTTGCTGCTCGCCACTAGCTCGCTCACCCGAAAAGCCCCGAAAAAGGCCAGGGCATACGCGCTACTAAACAATGCCACCTCAAATTCCGAGGACGCAATCCGAGGTAGCACACGCAGCAATTCCGCTAGCAGCTGCAACGTTATAGGCCTACGTGAATCCGCAGGCGCCGGGTGCAACCTAGCCCAACCTTTCAGCGCTCTGGAAAGGACAAACGACCCCGTGGGGTCCGTTGTCCCGTGGAGTCGCGAGTGAAAGGCGATGCCCGCAAGGGCAGTAGCCATGGCCGCTTTTGACCTACCGTTTTGGTAATGCTCCCAAACAAAGGTCAACAGGGCGTCGGCCGAGGACTCACCTGCTACCCCGTACCTACTCTGAAAGGCTGACCAATCCCGCCATGCAGCATCATACGCTCGTAGCGTAGAGGGAGCCAGTGCACACCTGGCCAACGCCGTTAGACCGCTTCGACCATCTGCCAGACAGAAGGTGGGCACTGTAACCCCTCTGCCTCCGCTCCCGGAACCAACGTCCTGAATTTGTCAAACTGGAACCGGGACAATGCATCCGCAATTCCATTGTCAACTCCAGGTACGTGGCGAGCCCTAAAATTAATATTGCGCTGCAAACAAACCAACACTAAATGCCTTAGCAATCGCAGCGCCTGCGGAGATGAGGAACGCTGGTTATTAATCGCATGCACTACCCCTAAGTTGTCGCAAAGAAACAAAATGTCCCTATTTGCGAACCGTCCGGCCCATAACTCAAGCGCCACTAAGATCGGGAACAATTCCAGCAGAAGCAGGTTCTTGGTAAACCCACGCGTTACCCAAGATGCCGGCCAGGCCGCAGCGCACCATGAGCCAGCGAAGAACGCGCCGAAACCTCGACTGCCTGAAGCATCCGTGAACAACTGCAGCTGCTTACTGGAACAACAAGGAGCGGGCCACAACACTTCCCTGTTGAAGGACACCAGGAACGAGACCCAAATCCGCAAATCATCCTTGATCTCGCGGGAAAGGTACACGGAGTGATTCTGTCGAAACCGTCCCCGCGGTGGCCCGCTCAAGTTTGCGACAGAAAATCCTACCCATGGGGATAATCCGACACGCAAATTTGAGAGAACCAAGCAAGGACTGCACCTGTTTAAGCCGAACCCTGCGTTTTCCTAAACAGTCTGTAATCAAACCCAATAGTTTCCGCACCTTATCCTCGGGCAAGCGACAGCACCCCCCTACCGTGTCAATCTCGATACCTAAATAGCTAAGACAAGTGCAAGAACCCTCGCACTTATCCTGCGCAACCGGCACCCCTAAAGCGCAGAATAACGACCTGGCCACCGAGAGAATGTCCCCACAGACCGAACTGTCTCCGGGGCCTACAAAAAGAAAGTCATCCAGGTAGTGAGCCACCCCCATCTGCCCGGAGGCGGTCTGGACGCACCAGTGCAAAAACGTGCTAAAGCACTCAAAGTAGGCGCAGGAGACAGAGCAACCCATGGGGAGACACCGATCGACGTAGAATTCGCCCCCTATTTTGAAACCCAGAAACCGCAGGGAATCTGGGTGTAGCGGGAGTAGCCGAAAGGCCGACTCCACGTCCAATTTTGCCAACAGACTCCCCGGACCACAATCCCGCACTAATCGCAGCGCGTCGTCAAACGACTGATATCGAACTCTGCATTGGGCTTCCGGGATAGCGTCGTTGACCGACAGCCCCGGCGGGTGCGACAAGTGCTGTATCAAACGAAACTTACCTATGGCCTTCTTGGGCACTACCCCTACTGGGGAAATGCACAAGGAGGGCAACGGGGAAAGGGCTTAGGGCCCAGCCATGCGCCCCAGCCCAATCTCCCCGTCAACCTTCCGCCGGACTTCCTGCGGGAATTCCCGAGCCGATCTCAAATTCTGGCGTGCAACCACATACACCGAATCCGGGATTGGCAAACGAAAACCGTGCTGAAAGCCCTGCAAGAGAAACAATGCCGCCGACTCATCGGGGTACAAGGTAAGCCAGCGCTGCAACTCGGGAACTATAATCGGGGAGAAGGCCTTACTTGCCAATTCCACCGGCCTCGGTGGAAGCGGCAGGCTTACCGCCTGTCGCCGCGGTGCATTCCTTGGCCGGGTGACTGGCTCCGCACAACCTGCATGAGTGGCGAAAACGACAGCCCGTTCCTTTGCCGCATTTGCCGTCGTTGTAGGCAAAGCACTTGCCTTTTCCCGTCAATCGAGAAGCCACCGCCCCGGCCGCCCCGGGCTTCTTGGCCGTGACGTCCGGGGTGGGTTTGACCTGCTGCGTGACCTCCAACCACACCTCAACATCCTTAAAACCCGCGGGCAGGATGGGGTTGCCATCCTGATTGCGACGAAACTTCTCGTCGTAATCCCGCCACGCGGAACCCTTGGATTTTAAGTACATATCGTGTACTAAAAACAAATATTTCACCAAGTTGGCATACTCCGCGGGACGCGATTCCGTGTAGCAAGCCATGAACACCAAAAACCCACGCAGCCACTGGTGAAAATTGCGAAACGCATTTTCCCCAATACCACCCGGTTTCTTGGCCGCGTCAAAACCCTGCCGCATTTCCTCTGTAAGGGTGAATATGTCTACATACTTCCCCTTACGTATTTTTTCCCGCATGCGCTTACGAACCCCTCTTGTCACTGCCGTGTTGGCGCAATGTACCATCTCGCCGTAACGGGGAGGGTCGGAGGGGACCACCTGCGCAGGAGCGGCCACCTTGTGCGCCTCCTTGGCCATTCGCCGCGCGATGAGCCTAGCTAATTTACGCGGGCGCCGCGGAGAGCCGGATGATACGCTGCTAGAAGACGAGGAACTACAAGTTGAAACGTGTAAAGGAATATTTAGCTCACCGGAGTTTGAAGGACCCGGACCGCGTCGTCCGCTGCACCCGCCTCCGCTGATGGCCGTACCTCCACGTTCGCAGTCGCGCTTGTCCGTGACCTTCGCCTCGTGACGGGCGTAGCCCCTGAATTAGACGGAACCTGCAAGGGAGAAAAAGAGGGGACAACCGGCACCGGGGGAACCAGAACATCATTAACACTTGTCCGCAAATGCGGAGGCGGAGAGCCCGTCCCCCCGTTCCGTGGCGGATGGCCGCCCGGCAGCTGCAGGGAGGGGGCCCCCGCCGAGGTGTACCCGATCGACTGCGTAAAGGCTGACCCGCTCACTGCACCGAAACTCGCGGGGTAAGACGGCCGCCACGCCGTATGCGGCGGGCAGCCGCCCGCCCCCGCCCATCCGTATGACGCCGGAAGGAACTGAGGGGGCGCCGCGAGAGGGGGCCAACTCTGTGCCACCTGATACCCACCGCCCGATGCCTGCCCTGACTGCAGGCCCGCAAAGGCCGGCAAGGGCACCGCGACTCGGGGGCCACCGACCGACCACGTGGACTGCACGCCGGCGCCCGCGCTGGCCCCGTGCGGGGAAAACTGTGTGCCGGACACCGTCATGAAGCCCATGGAAGGCATGCTGGCGGCTAAGGGGAATGCTGGAGCCGGAGGCCACGCAAAACCCCCGGGGAAGGACTGGCTCCCCGCGAAGCCTTGCTGCGCTGCTACCGAAAGCGCCCCGCCGGGCGTCATATAAGCCGCCGAGACGGATGTCTGTGTGGACCCAAACTGAAAAGGACCGGGAAGGGCGTGGAGAGGGGTTTGAAAACCGACGAGCGGGGGCGCCGTTAATGGCGTCGGGGCGTCTGACACCCAGGAGGAGCCCGAGCAGGCCACCGAGGCCGGGGGAAAACCCTGCCATGTGACTGCCGCCGGGGCGGGTGTGGCGGCCGCCGCTGCCACGTCCCCCGCCCCGGCGACACTAGGCCCAAACGGCCCAATATTATTTAAATTGAGGTGCGGTGTGCTAAACCCCCCGCTGGAGGGGGGTAGTATGGGGCCCTGTATTGTCCCGGGGACAGCGGGAGCCGCTACCCGCTGCCCTGGGCTCATATCCCCCAGCTGCATATTGACCCCCCCCTCGCCCCCCGCAGCTCTGCTGCGGCCGTCCGGCACAGCTTGTGCCCCCAGGACGCCGCCGAGAGCCGACCGCGGGGATGGAGGAGGAGGGCCGGAGGCACTTATGGAAGGAGGGAGGGAAGTCGTTTCGCCCGCGGGAGGCGCCGGGGAGCGCGGCCCAGCCGGACCGCGCGCACCCGCGCCACGTGCAGAGCGGCCGCCGGCCGCCGGAGGGGAAGTGCTGCAGACGCCCGAGGCAGGAGGGAGAGGAGAGGCCCGTCCCGCTGCGAGCGCCGGGACGCGCGGCCCGGCCGAGCCGCGCGCATCGGCACCACGTGACGAGCGGCCGCTGGCCGCCCGTCTCCGTGCGGCAGGGGAGCGGGCTGTAACTGCCCGTCCCCGCTGCCTGTCTGAAACAGGGGGAAGTCCTCTCTGTGGCGCAACGCTCGGGGAGCGGGAGCGGAAGGCGCTCCCCGCATCCACGAGGCGCCGGGGGGGGGGAGCTGCACGTTTTGGACGAGGCATGGCAGAGGGGGGAGAATCTGCAAAAGTAGACAATGACACGCAGAGAGGGGGCACAGCACTGTATAATGCCCTAGAGAAGGCAAATGAAATTCAAAAAAAAAAAAAAAAACAATTTACAGGCAGTGAAAATAAGCAATAGTACTTATCCTTCCTGGGGCATAAACTGAAAGGCAAGAGGGAGTCTAGCAAGATGGCCACCCCCTATATACTAACCTAAGACCCTCCTCTTCATCCTGATGCACAACCCCTTAAACCAATAGGAAAAAACCAACCGGGAAAACTGATCTGCCTAGCAACTGCTTAGTCATTTAACAACCAATCACAAAAAGTTGATCGCTTATATGGCCTCAGGCTTATGCAGCCTTCAGCTTATCTTTGCCTCATACTTGCCTACCCTCTCGGAAAGGCCGGGAGGCTCACGAAAATCGGGTGGCCCTCCCGGCCCCCCGGAAAAGTGGGCAAGAGTCCTGCTTTTGCTGGCAGCCCCCGCATTCCCCCTCGGCCGCCCACAACAGAGAACAAGTGGGCGGTCCGAGGGGGATACAATGACACGATTCACGTCATAGTAGATCCGCCCACACTGTACAGTGCCTGTTTTCTCGGCACTGTCTAGCGGGGATGGGACCACAATGACACAACTATGGTGCCACGCCCCCGGACTAGAGATGTGCACTTGAAATTTTTCGGGTTTTGTGTTTTGGTTTTGGGTCCGGTTCCGCGGCCGTGTTTTGGGTTCGACCGCGTTTTGGCAAAACCTCACCGAATTTTTTTTGTCGGATTCGGGTGTGTTTTGGATTCGGGTGTTTTTTTTAAAAAACACTAAAAAACAGCTTAAATCATAGAATTTGGGGGTCATTTTGATCCCAAAGTATTATTAAGCTCAAAAACCATAATTTCCACTCATTTTCAGTCTATTCTGAATACCTCACACCTCACAATATTATTTTTAGTCCTAAAATTTGCACCTAGGTCGCTGGATGACTAAGCTAAGCGACCCTAGTGGCCGACACAAACACCGTGCCCATCTAGGAGTGGCACTGCAGTGTCACGCAGGATGGCCCTTCCAAAAAACACTCCCCAAACAGCACATGACGCAAAGAAAAAAAGAGGCGCAATGAGGTAGCTGTGTGAGTAAGATAAGCGACCCTAGTGGCCGACAAAAACACCGGGCCCATCTAGGAGTGGCACTGCAGTGTCACGCAGGATGGCCCTTCCAAAAAACCCTCCCCAAACAGCACATGACGCAAAGAAAAAAAGAGGCGCAATGAGGTAGCTGTGTGAGTAAGATAAGCGACCCTAGTGGCCGACACAAACACCGGGCCCATCTAGGAGTGGCACTGCAGTGTCACGCAGGATGGCCCTTCCTAAAAACACTCCCCAAACAGCACATGACGCAAAGAAAAAAAGAGGCGCAATGAGGTAGCTGTGTGAGTAAGATAAGCGACCCTAGTGGCCGACACAAACACCGTGCCCATCTAGGAGTGGCACTGCAGTGTCACGCAGGATGGCCCTTCCAAAAAACCCTCCCCAAACAGCACATGACGCAAAGAAAAAAAGAGGCGCAATGAGGTAGCTGTGTGAGTAAGATAAGCGACCCTAGTGGCCGACACAAACACCGGGCCCATCTAGGAGTGGCACTGCAGTGTCACGCAGGATGGCCCTTCCAAAAAACCCTCCCCAAACAGCACATGACGCAAAGAAAAAAAGAGGCGCAATGAGGTAGCTGTGTGAGTAAGATAAGCGACCCTAGTGGCCGACACAAACACCGTGCCCATCTAGGAGTGGCACTGCAGTGTCACGCAGGATGGCCCTTCCAAAAAACCCTCCCCAAACAGCACATGACGCAAAGAAAAAAAGAGGCGCAATGAGGTAGCTGTGTGAGTAAGATAAGCGACCCTAGTGGCCGACACAAACACCGTGCCCATCTAGGAGTGGCACTGCAGTGTCACGCAGTATGGCCCTTCCAAAAAACCCTCCCCAAACAGCACATGACGCAAAGAAAAAAAGAGGCGCAATGAGGTAGCTGTGTGAGTAAGATAAGCGACCCTAGTGGCCGACACAAACACCGTGCCCATCTAGGAGTGGCACTGCAGTGTCACGCAGGATGGCCCTTCCAAAAAACCCTCCCCAAACAGCACATGACGCAAAGAAAAAAAGAGGCGCAATGAGGTAGCTGTGTGAGTAAGATAAGCGACCCTAGTGGCCGACACAAACACCGTGCCCATCTAGGAGTGGCACTGCAGTGTCACGCAGGATGGCCCTTCCAAAAAACACTCCCCAAACAGCACATGACGCAAAGAAAAAAAGAGGCGCAATGAGGTAGCTGTGTGAGTAAGATAAGCGACCCTAGTGGCCGACACAAACACCGGGCCCATCTAGGAGTGGCACTGCAGTGTCACGCAGGATGGCCCTTCCAAAAAACCCTCCCCAAACAGCACATGACGCAAAGAAAAAAAGAGGCGCAATGAGGTAGCTGTGTGAGTAAGATAAGCGACCCTAGTGGCCGACACAAACACCGTGCCCATCTAGGAGTGGCACTGCAGTGTCACGCAGGATGGCCCTTCCAAAAAACCCTCCCCAAACAGCACATGACGCAAAGAAAAAAAGAGGCGCAATGAGGTAGCTGTGTGAGTAAGATAAGCGACCCTAGTGGCCGACACAAACACCGGGCCCATCTAGGAGTGTCACTGCAGTGTCACGCAGGATGGCCCTTCCAAAAAACATTCCACAAACAGCACATGACGCAAAGAAAAATTAAAGAAAAAAGAGGTGCAAGATGGAATTGTCCTTGGGCCCTCCCACCCACCCTTATGTTGTATAAACAGGACATGCACACTTTAACCAACCCATCATTTCAGTGACAGGGTCTGCCACACGACTGTGACTGAAATGACGGGTTGGTTTGGACCCCCACCAAAAAAGAAGCAATTAATCTCTCCTTGCACAAACTGGCTCTACAGAGGCAAGATGTCCACCTCATCATCATCCTCCGATATATCACCGTGTACATCCCCCTCCTCACAGATTATCAATTCGTCCCCACTGGAATCCACCATCTCAGCTCCCTGTGTACTTTGTGGAGGCAATTGCTGCTGGTCAATGTCTCCACGGAGGAATTGATTATAATTCATTTTAATGAACATCATCTTCTCCACATTTTCTGGATGTAACCTCGTACGCCGATTGCTGACAAGGTGAGCGGCGGCACTAAACACTCTTTCGGAGTACACACTTGTGGGAGGGCAACTTAGGTAGAATAAAGCCAGTTTGTGCAAGGGCCTCCAAATTGCCTCTTTTTCCTGCCAGTATAAGTACGGACTGTGTGACGTGCCTACTTGGATGCGGTCACTCATATAATCCTCCACCATTCTTTCAATGGTGACAGAATCATATGCAGTGACAGTAGACGACATGTCCGTAATCGTTGTCAGGTCCTTCAGTCCGGACCAGATGTCAGCATCAGCAGTCGCTCCAGACTGCCCTGCATCACCGCCAGCGGGTGGGCTCGGAATTCTGAGCCTTTTCCTCGCACCCCCAGTTGCAGGAGAATGTGAAGGAGGAGATGTTGACAGGTCGCGTTCCGCTTGACTTGACAATTTTGTCACCAGCAGGTCTTTGAACCCCAGCAGACTTGTGTCTGCCGGAAAGAGAGATCCAAGGTAGGCTTTAAATCTAGGATCGAGCACGGTGGCCAAAATGTAGTGCTCTGATTTCAACAGATTGACCACCCGTGAATCCTTGTTAAGCGAATTAAGGGCTCCATCCACAAGTCCCACATGCCTAGCGGAATCGCTCCGTGTTAGCTCCTCCTTCAATGTCTCCAGCTTCTTCTGCAAAAGTCTGATGAGGGGAATGACCTGACTCAGGCTGGCAGTGTCTGAACTGACTTCACGTGTGGCAAGTTCAAAGGGCATCAGAACCTTGCACAACGTTGAAATCATTCTCCACTGCGCTTGAGACAGGTGCATTCCACCTCCTATATCGTGCTCAATTGTATAGGCTTGAATGGCCTTTTGCTGCTCCTCCAACCTCTGAAGCATATAGAGGGTTGAATTCCACCTCGTTACCACTTCTTGCTTCAGATGATGGCAGGGCAGGTTCAGTAGTTTTTGGTGGTGCTCCAGTCTTCTGTACGTGGTGCCTGTACGCCGAAAGTGTCCCGCAATTCTTCTGGCCACCGACAGCATCTCTTGCACGCCCTTGTCGTTTTTAAAAAAATTCTGCACCACCAAATTCAAGGTATGTGCAAAACATGGGACGTGCTGGAATTTGCCCATATTTAATGCACACACAATATTGCTGGCGTTGTCCGATGCCACAAATCCACAGGAGAGTCCAATTGGGGTAAGCCATTCCGCGATGATCTTCCTCAGTTGCCGTAAGAGGTTTTCAGCTGTGTGCGTATTCTGTAAAGCGGTGATACAAAGCGTAGCCTGCCTAGGAAAGAGTTGGCGTTTGCGAGATGCTGCTACTGGTGCCGCCGCTGCTGTTCTTGCGGCGGGAGTCCATACATCTACCCAGTGGGCTGTCACAGTCATATAGTCCTGACCCTGCCCTGCTCCACTTGTCCACATGTCCGTGGTTAAGTGGACATTGGGTACAACTGCATTTTTTAGGACACTGGTGAGTCTTTTTCTGACGTCCGTGTACATTCTCGGTATCGCCTGCCTAGAGAAGTGGAACCTAGATGGTATTTGGTAACGGGGGCACACTGCCTCAATAAATTGTCTAGTTCCCTGTGAACTAACGGCGGATACCGGACGCACGTCTAACACCAACATAGTTGTCAAGGCCTCAGTTATCCGCTTTGCAGCAGGATGACTGCTGTGATATTTCATCTTCCTCGCAAAGGACTGTTGGACAGTCAATTGCTTACTGGAAGTAGTACAAGTGGGCTTACGACTTCCCCTCTGGGATGACGATCGACTCCCAGCAGCAACAACAGCAGCACCAGCAGCAGTAGGCATTACACTCAAGGATGCATCGGAGGAATCCCAGGCAGGAGAGGACTCGTCAGAATTGCCAGTGACATGGCCTGCAGGACTATTGGCATTCCTGGGTAAGGAGGAAATTGACACTGAGGGAGTTGGTGGGGTGGTTTGCGTGAGCTTGGTTACAAGAGGAAGGGATTTACTGGTCAGTGGACTGCTTCCGCTGTCACCCAAAGTTTTTGAACTTGTCACTGACTTATTATGAATGCGCTGCAGGTGACGTATAAGGGAGGATGTTCCGAGGTGGTTAACGTCCTTACCCCTACTTATTACAGCTTGACAAAGGCAACACACGGCTTGACAAATGTTGTCCGCATTTCTGGTGAAATACTTCCACACCGAAGAGCTGATTTTTTTTGTATTTTGACCAGGCATGTCAATGGCCCTATTCCTCCCACGGACAACAGGTGTCTCCCCGGGTGCCTGACTTAAACAAACCACCTCACCATCAGAATCCTCCTGGTCAATTTCCTCCCCAGCGCCAGCAACACCCATATCCTCCTCATCCTGGTGTACTTCAACACTGACATCTTCAATCTGACTATCAGGAACTGGACTGCGGGTGCTCCTTCCAGCACTTGCAGGGGGCGTGCAAATGGTGGAAGGCGCATGCTCTTCACGTCCAGTGTTGGGAAGGTCAGGCATCGCAACCGACACAATTGGACTCTCCTTGTGGATTTGGGATTTCGAAGAACGCATAGTTCTTTGCGGTGCATTTGCCAGCTTGAGTCTTTTCAGTTTTCTAGCGAGAGGCTGAGTGCTTCCATCCTCATGTGAAGCTGAACCACTAGCCATGAACATAGGCCAGGGCCTCAGCCGTTCCTTGCCACTCCGTGTGGTAAATGGCATATTGGCAAGTTTACGCTTCTCCTCCGACAATTTTATTTTAGGTTTTGGAGTCCTTTTTTTACTGATATTTGGTGTTTTGGATTTGACATGCTCTGTACTAGGACATTGGGCATCGGCCTTGGCAGACGACGTTGCTGGCATTTCATCGTCTCGGCCATGACTAGTGGCAGCAGCTTCAGCACGAGGTGGAAGTGGATCTTGATCTTTCCCTAATTTTGGAACCTCAACATTTTTGTTCTCCATATTTTAATAGGCACAACTAAAAGGCACCTCAGGTAAACAATGGAGATGGATGGATACTAGTATACTTATGGATGGACTGCCGAGTGCCGACACAGAGGTAGCTACAGCCGTGGACTACCGTACTGTGTCTGCTGCTAATATAGACTGGATGATAATGAGATGAAATCAATATATATATATATGTATGTATATATAATAACACTAGTACTGCAGCCGGACAGGTAGATAATATATTTATTAGGTAATGATGACTGATGACGGACCTGCTGGACACTGTCAGCTCAGCAGCACCGCAGACTGCTACAGTAAGCTACTATACTATAGTAGTATGTACAAAGAAGAAAGAAAAAAAAAAAACCACGGGTAGGTGGTATACAATTATGGATGGACTGCCGAGTGCCGACACAGAGGTAGCTACAGCCGTGGACTACCGTACTGTGTCTGCTGCTAATATAGACTGGATGATAATGAGATGAAATCAATATATATATATGTATGTATATATAATATCACTAGTACTGCAGCCGGACAGGTAGATAATATATTTATTAGGTAATGATGACTGATGACGGACCTGCTGGACACTGTCAGATCAGCAGCACCGCAGACTGCTACAGTAAGCTACTATACTATAGTAGTATGTACAAAGAAGAAAGAAAAAAAAAAACCACGGGTAGGTGGTATACAATTATGGATGGACTGCCGAGTGCCGACACAGAGGTAGCTACAGCCGTGGACTAACGTACTGTGTCTGCTGCTAATATAGACTGGATGATTGATAATGAGATGAAATCAATATATATATGTATGTATATATAATATCACTAGTACTGCAGCCGGACAGGTAGATAATATATTTATTAGGTAATGATGACTGATGACGGACCTGCTGGACACTGTCAGCTCAGCAGCACCGCAGACTGCTACAGTAAGCTACTATACTATAGTAGTATGTACAAAGAAGAAAGAAAAAAAAAAAACCACGGGTAGGTGGTATACAATTATGGATGGACTGCCGAGTGCCGACACAGAGGTAGCTACAGCCGTGGACTAACGTACTGTGTCTGCTGCTAATATAGACTGGATGATTGAAAATGAGATTAAATCAATATATATATATGTATGTATATATAATATCACTAGTACTGCAGCCGGACAGGTAGATAATATATTTATTAGGTAATGATGACTGATGACGGACCTGCTGGACACTGTCAGATCAGCAGCACCGCAGACTGCTACAGTAAGCTACTATACTATAGTAGTATGTACAAAGAAGAAAGAAAAAAAAAACCACGGGTAGGTGGTATACAATTATGGATGGACTGCCGAGTGCCGACACAGAGGTAGCTACAGCCGTGGACTAACGTACTGTGTCTGCTGCTAATATAGACTGGATGATTGATAATGAGATGAAATCAATATATATATGTATGTATATATAATATCACTAGTACTGCAGCCGGACAGGTAGATAATATATTTATTAGGTAATGATGACTGATGACGGACCTGCTGGACACTGTCAGCTCAGCAGCACCGCAGACTGCTACAGTAAGCTACTATACTCTATAGTAGTATGTACAAAGAAGAAAGAAAAAAAAAAACACGGGTAGGTGGTATACAATTATGGATGAACTGCCGAGTGCCGACACAGAGGTAGCTACAGCCGTGGACTAACGTACTGTGTCTGCTGCTAATATAGAGTCTAGACTGGATGATAAATTATTGATAATGAGATGAAATCAATATAATATCACTAGTACTGCAGCCGGACAGGTACTATATATATTTATTATGTAATGACTGATGACGGACCAGCTGGACACTGTCAGGTCAGCACAGCACCGCAGACTGCTACAGTAAGCTACTATAGTAGTATGTATAAAGAAGAATGAAAAAAAAAAAAAAAACACGGGTAGGTGGTATACAATATTATATATATATATATATATATTATATACAATTATATATATATATATATATATATATATTAAACTGGTGGTGATTGATTATTAAACTGGTGGTCACTTCAGGTCACGTTGCAACTTGCAACTAGTACTCCGAGGCCTAAGCAGACAATCACAAAATATATTATTATACTGTTGGTCAGTGTGGTCACAACAATGGCAGTGTGGCACTGACTCTGGCAGCAAAAGTGTGCACTGTACGTTATATGTACTCCTGAGTCCTGCTCTCAGACTCTAACTGCTCCCCACTGTCAGTGTCTCCCCCACAAGTCAGATAATACACTTACAGTCACACTATCTATTATCTAATCTATAAATATCACTTCAGCAAGTAGTATAGTAGTATACAGTATAGTAGTACTCCTCCTAATAATGCTCCCCAAAATACTGTGTCTCTCTCTTCTCTAAACGGAGAGGACGCCAGCCACGTCCTCTCCCTATGACTCTCAATGCACGTGTGAAAATGGCGGCGACGCGCGGCTCCTTATATAGAATCCGAGTCTCGCGATAGAATCCGAGCCTCACGAGAATCCGACAGCGTGATGATGACGTTCGGGCGCGCTCGGGTTAGCCGAGCAAGGCGGGAAGATCCGAGCCTGCTCGGACCCGTGTAAAAAAACCTGAAGTTCGGGCGGGTTCGGATTCAGAGGAACCGAACCCGCTCATCTCTACCCCGGACCACTCACTTTCCCCATCAGCCACGCCCCTTGACCGCCCACATTGCCGCCGGACACGCCCCATTAGCCTACCACGCTGCAGCCTCCCGGAGGATGATGCAGAAAGGTAGGCAACTATGATTTGCCTGATCTCCCGGAACCTGTAGGAGACACCTGATTTTTGGGTAGTCCCACACATTCTTAGAGTGAGCACCCCTCCCACATCCCACCCACTTCCTAGTGAAGTGGGCAGGATAGGGAGTATAATAACAGGATTCCGTGGACACTGAGGAAGAAGCAGGGCTTAGAGACGCATTTTTATGGTCATTGCGTTTTTTAGCCACACCCCCTATTCAAATATATGTATAGTGACATGTGGGGTGGTGCTTAATGACACGATTGTCCCTCCCCCCATCTCCACCTACCTTCCTCTCCTCTCTGGAGAGGAAACTTCAAATGTAAGTAACTCTGGGGGTAATTTAGACCTGATCATAGCAGCCAATTTGTTAGCAGTTGTGCAAAACCATGGGGGTCATTCCGAGTTGATCGCTCGCTGCCATTTTTCGCAGCGCAGCGAACAGGTTACTACTGCGCATGCATATGCACCGCAATACGCAGGCGCGTCGTATGGGTAGAAAGCGGATCGTTGCTGGGCGATGGATTTAATGAAGAATCCATTCGCACAGCCGATCGCAAGGAGATTGACAGGAAGAGGGCGTTTATGAGTGGCAACTGACCGTTTTCAGGGAGTGTTTGGGAAAACGCAGGCGTGTCCAAGCGTTTGCAGGGCGAGTGTCTGACGTCAATTCCGGGACCAAAAAGACTGAAGTGATCGCAGCGACTGAGTACGTCCAGATCTACTCAGAAACTGCAAAAAACTTTTTCGTCCCGCTCGGCTGCACATGCGATCGCACACTTGCAAAGCGAAAACACACTCCCACGTGTGCGGCGACTATGCGTTTGCACGTCTGCTAAAAGTAGCGAGCGATCAACTTGGAATGACCCCCCCCTCATGTGCACTGCAGGTGGGGCAGATATAACATTTGCAGAGAGAGTGAAGGTGCATACACACTGTGCGCTTTTCCCCCCTGCCCAGCGATTTCAGCGGGGGTGAGCGGATTTCCATAGCAGGATGCTATGGAAAGCCGTTCACCCCGCTGTTCATCTACTGGTAATACCAGTAGATGAACGGCGGCCACCAGCGATGAAGCGGGAGCGCGCATCAGCGCTCACCGCTCATCGTTTGGGCATACACACTGGGCGGCTTTGAGCTGAAAGCAGCTCAACACACCAAAAGTGAGCTGCTTTCAGCTCAAAATTGCCCAGTGTGTATTAGTGATGAGCGGGTTCGGTTCCTCGGAATCCGAACCCCCCCGAACTTCACCCATTTTACACGGTTCTGAGGCAGACTCGGATCCTCCCGCCTTGCTCGGTTAGCCCGAGCGCGCCCGAACGTCATCATCCCGCTGTCGTATTCTCGCGAGATTCGTATTCTATATAAGGAGCCGCGCGTCGCCGCCATTTTCACTCGTGCATTGGAGATGATAGGGAGAGGTCGTGCAGCGTTCTCTCAGTTGTGTTCAGTGTGCTGCAAATATCTGTGCTCAATGTGCTGCAAATATCTGTGCTCAGTGTGCTTGCAAATATCTGTGCTCAGTGTGCTTGCAAATATCTGTGCTCAGTGTGCTGAAAATATCTACGTTCTCTGCCTGAAAAATGCTCCATATCTGTGATGCATTGTAGTATATAGTAGGAGGACAGTGCAGAATTTTGCTGACCAGTGACCACCAGTATTATATCAGCACGGTACAGTAGTCCACTGCTCTACCAACCTCTGTGTCGTCAAGTATACTATCCATCCATACCTGTGGTGCATTTTAGTTGTGCGCAGTATAAATAGTAGGAGGACAGTGCATAATTTTGCTGACCACCAGTATATAATATATAGCAGTACGGTACAGTAGTCCACTGCTCTACCTACCTCTGTGTCGTCAAGTATACTATCCATCCATTCCTGTGGTGCATTTTAGTTGTGCGCAGTATATATAGTAGGAGGACAGTGCATAATTTTGATGACCACCAGTATATAATATATAGCAGTACGGTACAGTAGTCCACTGCTCTACCTACCTCTGTGTCGTCAAGTATACTATCCATCCATACCTGTGGTGCATTTAAGTTGTGCGCAGTATATATAGTAGGAGGACAGTGCATAATTGTGCTGACCACCAGCATATAATATATAGCAGTACGGTACAGTAGTCCACTGCTCTACCTACCTCTGTGTCGTCAAGTATACTATCCGTCCATACCTGTGGTGCATTTAAGTTGTGCGCAGTATATACAGTAGGAGGACAGTGCATAATTTTGCTGACCACCAGTATATAATATATAGCAGTATGTTACAGTAGGCCATTGCTATTGATATATTACTGGCATATAATTCCACACATTAAAAAATGGAGAACAAAAATGTGGAGGGTAAAATAGGGAAAGATCAAGATCCACTTCCACCTCGTGCTGAAGCTGCTGCCACTAGTCATGACCGAGACGATGAAATGCCATCAACGTCGTCTGCCAAGGTCGATGCCCAATGTCATAGTAGAGAGCATGTAAAATCCAAAAAACAAAAGTTCAGTAAAATGACCCAAAAATCAAAATTAAAAGCGTCTGATGAGAAGCGTAAACTTGCCAATATGCCATTTACGGCACGGCATGGCAAGGAACGGCTGAGGCCCTGGCCTATGTTCACGGCTAGTGGTTCAGATTCACATGAGGATGGAAGCACTCATCCTCTCGCTAGAAAAATGAAAGGACTTAAGCTGGCAAAAGCACAGCAAAGAACTGTGCATTCTTCTAAATCACAAATCCCCAAGGAGAGTCCAATTGTGTCAGTTGCGATGCCTGACCTTCCCAACACAGGACGGGAAGAGGTGGCACCTTCCACCATTTGCACGCCCCCTGCAAGTGCTGGAAGGAGCACCTGCAGTCCAGTTAATGATAGTCAAATTGAAGATGTCACTGTTGAAGTACACCAGGATGAGGATATGGGTGTTGCTGGTGCTGAGGAAGGAAATTGACAATGAGGATTCTGATGGTGAGGTGGTTTGTTTAAGTCAGGCACCCGGGAGACACCTGTTGTCCGTGGGACGAATATGGCCATTGACATGCCTGGTCAAATTACAAAAAAAATCACCTCTTCGGTGTGGAATTATTTTAACAGAAATGCGGACAACAGGTGTCAAGCCGTGTGTCGCCTTTGTCAAGCTGTAATAAGTAGGGGTAAGGACGTTAACCACCTCGGAACATCCTCCCTTATACGTCATATGGAGCGCATTCATCAGAAGTCATTGACAAGTTCAAAAACTTTGGGTGACAGCGGAAGCAGTCCACTGCCAACTAAATCCCTTCCTCTTGTAACCAAGCTCCTGCAAACCACACCACCAACTCCCTCAGTGTCAATTTCCTCCTTAGACAGGAAAGCCAATAGTCCTGCAGGCCATGTCACTGGCAAGTCTGATGAGTCCTCTCCTGCCTGGGATTCCTCCGATGCATCCTTGAGTGTAACGCCTACTGCTGCTGGCGCTGCTGTTGTTGCTGCTGGGAGTCGATCGTCATCCCAGAGGGGAAGTCGGAAGACCACTTGTACTACTTCCAGTAAGCAATGACTGTCCAACAGTTCTTTGCGAGGAAGATGAAATATCACAGCAGTCATCCTGCTGCAAAGCGGATAACTCAGGCCTTGGCAGCCTGGGCGGTGTTAAATGTGTTTCCGGTATCCACCGTTAATACACTGGAAACTAGAGAATTGCTTGAGGTACTGTGTCCCCGGTACCAAATACCATCTAGGTTCCATTCCTCTAGGCAGGCGATACCGAGAATGTACACAGACCTCAGAAAAAGAGTCACCAGTGTCCTAAAAAATGCAGTTGTACCCAATGTCCACTTAACCACAGACATGTGGACAAGTGGAGCAGGGCAGACTCAGGACTATATGACTGTGACAGCCCACTGGGTAGATGTATTGCCTCCCGCAGCAAGAACAGCAGCGGCGGCACCAGTAGCAGCATCTCGCAAACGCCAACTCGTTCCTAGACAGGCTATGCTTTGTATCACCGCTTTCCATAAGAGGCACACAGCTGACAACCTCTTACGGAAACTGAGGAACATCATCGCAGAATGTACAAAATGCAGATATGCGCACCCTGGGGTGTTGTAGGATAATTATGTGTTCTGTGGAGAACGTTCAATGTTCAGATGTTCAAATCCTTCCCATTTGAATTAGAACAGAATTCCTCCCGAGAGTACGCGTGGATGTCAGGGTGTACGGCTCCGGCTGCACTGCACTGAGCCTCAGACAGCTGTTTCGCTTTCCGGCTTCCTCAACAGCTGTCTGAGGCTCAGTGCAGTGCAGCCGGAGCCGTACACCCTGACATCCACGCGTACTCTCAGGAGGAATTCTGTTCTAATTCAAATGGGAAGGATTTGAACATCTGAACATTGAACGTTCTCCACAGAACACATAATTATCCTACAACACCCCAGGGTGCGCATATCTGCATTTTGTACATTGTCTAAAAATTCTCTTGGAAGTGGGGGTGACCACTTCAGCAGAGTTTGCAGCACTGCTGTGTTGGAGCGCTGGTTCAAAAACGTTTTTCTAACATCATCGCAGAATGGCTTACCCCAATTGGACTCTCCTGGGGATTTCTGACATCGGACAACGCCACCAATATTGTGCGTGCATTACATGTGGGCAAATTCCAGCACATCCCATGTTTTGCACATACATTGAATTTGGTGGTGCAGAATTATTTAAAAAACGACAGAGGCGTGCAAGAGATGCTGACGGTGGCCCGAAGAATTGCGGGCCACTTTCGGCATTCAGCCACCGCGTGCCGAAGACTGGAGCACCAGCAAACACTCCTGAACCTGCCCTGCCATCATCTGAAGCAAGAGGTGGTAACGAGGTGGAATTCAACCCTCTATATGCTTCAGAGGATGGAGGAGCAGCAAAAGGTCATTCAAGCCTATACAGCTACCTATGATATAGGCAAAGGAGGGGGAATGCACCTGACTCAAGTGCAGTGGAGAATGATTTCAACGTTGTGCAAGGTTCTGCAACCCTTTGAACTTGCCACACGTGAAGTCAGTTCAGACACTGCCAGCCTGAGTCAGGTCATTCCCCTCATCAGGCTTTTGCAGAAGAAGCTGGAGCGATTGAAGGAGGAGCTAAAACAGAGCAATTCCGCTAGGCATGTGGGACTTGTGGATGGAGCCCTTAATTCGCTTAACCAGGATTCACGGATGGTCAATCTGTTGAAATCAGAGCACTACATTTTGGCCACCGTGCTCGATCCTAGGTTTAAAACCTACGTTGTATCTCTCTTTCCGGCAGACACAAGTCTGCAGAGGTTCAAAGACCTGCTGGTGAGAAAATTGTCAAGTGAAGCGGAACGTGACCTGTCAATAGCTCCTCCTTCACATTCTCCCGCAACTGGGGCTGCGAGGAAAAGGCTAAGAATTCCGAGCCCACCCGCTGGCGGTGATGCAGGGCAGTCTTGAGCGAGTGCTGACATCTGGTCCGGACTGAAGGACCTGCCAACGATTACTGACATGTCGTCTACTGTCACTGCATATGATTCTGTCACCATTGAAAGAATGGTGGAGGATTATATGAGTGACCGCATCCAAGTAGGCACGTCAGACAGTCCGTACGTATACTGGCAGGAAAAAGAGGCAATTTGCAGGCCCTTGCACAAACTGGCTTTATTTTACCTAAGTTGTTCCCCCTCCAGTGTGTACTCTGAAAGAGTGTTTAGTGCAGCCGCTCACCTTGTCAGCAATCAGCGTACGAAGTTACTTCCAGAAAATGTGGAGAAGATGATGTTCATCAAAATGAATTATAATCAATTCCTCCGTAGAGACATTCACCAGCAATTGCCTCCAGAAAGTACACAGGGGCCTGAGATTGTGGATTCCAGTGGGGACAAATTAATAATCTGTGAGGAGGGGGATGTACACAGTGAAAGGGGTGAGGAATTGGAGAATGAGGAGGAGGTGGACATCTTGCCTATGTAGAGCCAGTTTGTGCAAGGAGAGATCGATTGCTTCCTTTTTGGTGGGGGCCCAAACCAACCAGTCATTTCAGTCAGTCGTGTTGCAGACCCTGTCGCTGAAATGATGGGTTTGTTAAAGTGTGCATGTCCTGTTTATACAAAATAAGGGTGGGTGGGAGGGTCCAAGGACAATTCCATCTTCCACCTCTTTTTTCTTTCATTTTTCTTTGCATCATGTGCTGTTTGGGGACTATTTTTTGAAGTGCCTGACACTGCAGTGCCACTCCTAGATGGGCCAGGTGTCTGTGTCGGCCACTTGGGTCGCTTAGCTTAGCCATCCAGCGACCTCGGTGCAAATTTTAGGACTAAAAATAATATTGTGAGGTGTTCAGAATAGACTGGAAATTAGTGGAAATTGTGGTTATTGAGGTTAATAATACTGTGGGATCAAAATGACCCCCAAATTCTATGATTTAAGCTGTTTTTGAGGGGTTTTTGTAAAAAAACACCCGAATCCAAAACACACCCGAATCCGACAAAAAAATTTCAGGGAGGTTTTGCCAAAACGCGTCCGAATCCAAAACACGGCCGCGGAACCGAATCCAAAACCAAAACACAAAACCCGAAAAATGTCCTGTGCACATCACTAGTGTGTATGGGCCTTTAGATTTGGGTGGGTTATTTTGTTTCTGTGCAGAGTAAATACTGGCTGCTTTATTTTTACACTGCAATTTAGATTTCACTTTGAACACACCCCACCCAAATCTAACTCTCTCGCCCATGTCTCCTGCAGAGCCCGTCTATCCCCATGGTCCTTACGGAGTCCCCAGCATCCTCTACGGACTACGAGAAATAGATTTACCGGTAAGTAAAATCTTATTTTTTGGGCCTAAATCCCGGGACCCCGCCGATCCCGATCCCGGGATTGGCCACCATAGAGGGCACTCACCAATTTTGTTAAAAAGGTCAAAGGTAGTTTAATTACCAAATCATCAAGTCGACGTTTCGATCATATCCAAATGATCTTTGTCAAGACACCAAACGGTATTGCAAACAGCAGGACACCAAAAGCAGCATGATTGGTAATTAAACTACCTTTGACCTTTTTAACAAAATTGGTGAGTAGTATAATGTAGCAACAGGAAAAGTACGGCATTCCAATATCCTCAATTGCATAAACACTCAGGTCTATTTGCAGGGTCCTTAGTTTTGCATACAGTATGCAGAGTCCCCTCAGTCTGCCCCAGATATGGTGACTTTGTAGTTATTACGGAACAAACTGTCTAAAGTCTTAGGGCCTTATTCAGATACGGACGTAGCCGCTGCGTTCGCTTGCAACGGCTGCATCCATAGAGTCTGCGCACACGCACCTGCCATAGGGCCTCATTCAGCATGGATTGCAAAAGCATAATCTTTCTCTAATGGGCAAAACCATGTGCACTGCAGGGGGGGGGGGGGAGCAGATATAACATGTGCAGAGAGAATTAGATTTGGGTGGGTTATTTTGTTTCTGTGCAGAGTAAATACTGGCTGCTTTATTTTTACACTGCAATTTAGATTTCACTTTGAACACACCCCACCCAAATCTAACTCTCTCCGAACATTCCGAGTTGTTCGCTCGTTGCCGTTTTTCGCAACGGAGCGATTAGGTGGAAAATGCGCATGCGCACGGTACGCAGCACGCATGCGTTCAGTAATTTAACACAAATCTTTGGAGATTTGCACAAGCTCGAGCGACGTTTTTTCTTTTTTTCCAATATATATTTTATTGAGGTTTACATGATACAATAAAGAATGGCAGGAAAAAGCAAAGGATCCAACCAATATACAAATCCCTGTTGAATCACAGATTAACTAGTCATAGGAGTGGTGGGACCTACAGCAAAACCTCACGGTTTCCATTTTCTAATATAACATACCAAAATTACAGACAATAGAGTTACATAAGTCATGTAAGAGCTTTTCTGCAAAAATAACAGTCGCAAATCTGGTATGAAAACAAAACAAAAGTACAAACAGTATAACATTCTAATGCATCCTCCCTGTCGGGGAACGCAGAAACCACAAACAATAAACCAACACAGAAAATAAAATAGTACCTGCCCAGGCTAGGGGACCGCCGACCCATCCATGGAGACATCATCAGAGCTAGAGAAAATATATAGTTGACGGAGAACCAAAGAGAAGGAGTAGAAAAGGAAGATATAGATAGCTACAGTAGGATACAGAAATTAGTGCATTAGGGAGAAGAGGAAAGGAGGAGAGGCGGGAATGTGAAAGGAGTTAGGCGGTTACGGGAGAAAGACCGGAGGGTTATCAGCTTGGAGTTGATGTCCATACCATGTGGTGCAACAAAAACTCTGCTGAATGGCTAATTTTGTTAAAGTGGGCAGCTTGTGTATAAATCGACCCCAACATTGAAATAGCGCAGGAGTTAGTATTTCTTTATTGAGAGATGTTTCTAACCAGTCCATTGTGAATAGGAAAAGGAGCCTAGAGGTCACCAGTGGTAATGTCGGAGGGGTGTCGAATATCCACTGCTGAAGTATAGCTTTTCTGCCTACCGCTGAGAGAATCACTACCAGTTTCGCATCCTGAGAGGGAAGATCAGTTTGGTCACGAATATGTCCAAAGAGAGCCCAAGAGGCAGTACATTGAAAGTGTAAACCCAATTTGGAGGTACCATAGGCCCTCAGCTCAGCCAGAAAGCCTGTATGTAAGGGCAATACCAAAAGCAGTGCATTAGATCAGCTATCGGTGCAGAGCATTTTATGCATTTTGCCGAGTCAGATAGACCCATCAAGTGACTCCTCTTTGGAGAGATATAGGCTCTATGTAAGATCTATTAGGACATTTCCTGGTATTAGCTGGCCAGGATAATTTTTAGAGAGGCTGTAAAGTTATCCATTATGTCGTCGGGAGACATTGCAGGTATTTGAGAGGACCTTTTCTGAATCTGAGCGAGGTCAGAAGTGGGTACATGTTCTGTGCGTATCCGGGTGTAAATAGTCGAAATGGAATATGTCCCAGAGCGCAGGAGCGTGTCTAGGGAATTAATAAAGTCCGACGGATGGAGATGTGAGAGGACCGATTGTACATAGTGCGAGGCCTGAAAAAAGTAAAATATATGGTGAGGATTGATGTTGAATTTAGTCAATACTTCAGCAAAAGAGAGTATCCTCTTCCTGGAGTCAAGAAGGTCACCAATTTGTGCAATTCCAGCCGTGCGCCAAGCAGTGAAGGGGAGAGAGGCCTTAGCCTTCTGAAATTGCAGGTTACCAACCAAAGGAAGAAATAATGAGTAGGTATATTGCAACTTTAGAGATTTTCTAGACAACTGCCATGCCATAATGGTCCAGGTTAAGAGTGGGTTGTCAATGTGAAGGGATGACAGTTCAGATCTATTCGCGTGGAGGAGAAAACTTAGAGACAGGGGGGCACAAAGTTGGGAGTCAATCATCAAGTCGGTAAAGACTGGTGTACCTCTAAGCCAGTCCATAGCGAAACGTAGAAGGCATGCTCTACTGTATTGCGCGATGTCCGGCAGATTCATTCCTCCTTTCTGTACTGTCTGGGACAATTTGAAGAAGCTTATTCTGGGACGTGTATTGGCCCAAATAAATTTAGAGATAGATGAATTAAGGAAGGATAGATCAGAGTTTGAGAGCATGACTGGAACCATCTTGAGGACATAGAGCAATTTGGGAAAAGTAGCCATCTTAACAAGGTTGCAGCATCCCATTAAGTTGAGGGGCAGTTTTTGCCAGAGCGCTAGTTCAGTCTGGATTTTGGTGAGGACAGGGCGTATATTGTCAGAGTAAAGACGAGTAGGGTCAGAAGGGAGAAGAATCCCAAGGTATATAATATGCGTGGGGGCCCAACAAAACGGAAAAGGAATGTCCCAACCCATGGTGATTTGAGGAAACATGGCTAGAGCCTCTGATTTGTCATAATTGATGGAGAAACCAGCAAAGGAGGAGAAACGTTCAATAGCGTCCTGCAATGCCGGAATAGATTGTCTCGGATTAGAGGTATAAAAAAGGAGGACATCATCTGCAAATGCCATCAGTTTAACCTCTCTATTGCCTATCCTAATACCCCGAAAGGTAGATAAGTTCAGGATATATCATCAAAAAGGTTCTAGAGCCAAATTGAAAAGAAGGGGGGAAAGAGGGCATCCCTGTCTAGTTCCTCTTTCGAGAATGAAGGGAAGTGAGGGGATATTGTTTACTACCACCTGCGCAGTAGGGCTGTTATAAAGGGAATCGACAAGGCCGCGGAAATTCTCACCAAATCGCTGATGAATCAGGACTCTAGCCAAGTGGGGCCAAGCAATCTTGTCAAAAGCCTTTTCCGCATCAAGGTTTATCAGTATGTTATCTGTGATATTGTGAGTGTGCGAGTAAGTGATGGCTGCCAGGGCAGTTCTGATACCCTGTACAGATTGTCTATTTTTAATGAAGCCCATCTGCGCAGGCGACACAATACGAGAAAGGCAAGGTTGTAGTCTGTTGGCCATGAGTTTTGTGAGAATTTTGAAATCCTGGTTGAGAAGGGAGATCGGTCTGTAGGAGCTGGTTAGGGAAGGATCTTTGCCAGGTTTTGCCAGGACTATTATAGTGGCCTCATTGAATCTAATTGGAGTATGCTTGGAGGTAAGAATGTGATTGTAAAGGGACGTTAGAGCGGGAGCTAGCTCATCACGGAGCATTTTATAAAACTCTGTGCCAAAACCATCAGGGCCAGGGCTTTTGTTGTTTGGTAAAGTTTTAATAACATCAATCACCTCCTCAACCGTGACCGGGCATTCTAGAGAATCCCTCTCCTGTTGGGTGACACTAGTGATGAGCGGATTCGGTTTTACTCGGTTTTACTCGGTTTTACTCGGTTCTCAAAACGGCATCTTATTGGCTCACGGATGTCACGTGTTTTGGATAGCCAATAAGATGCCGTTTTGAGAACCGAGTAAAACCGAGTAAAACCGAGTAAAACCGAACCTCGCTCATCACTTGGGTCAAGACCGGGAGGGAAGCTTACTCTAGGAAGGAGCGGTTCGCCTCTAAGTCATCAGGGCCTTTGGCGTACAGAGATTGGTAAAAGCTTCTAAATTCGGTGCATATAATTTCTGGGTCAATAGTCAGTGTGCCAGAGCTATTGAGTGCGTTTACACATGTGCGGGATTTAGGGCCCTTGATTAGATTGGCTAGCAATTTGGCCGATTTATTGCCCTACCTGTGAAATCTGTTCCGTTGGTAATCGTAGGATAATTGGGCTCGCTCCGTGAGGAACGTATCATAGATGATTTTGGCAGAGAGATAAGCTTCCTTGTGTGTGGGGGTGTCGTGTTGGGTATACCTCCTGTACGCAGAGGTTAGAGTGGCACTTAAGGTCTGAAATTGAGAGGTAAACTTCTTCCGTTTGGAGTGAGTGTTGGACATCATGTGTCCTCGAAGGACGGCCTTGGCTGCGCCCCAGAATAATGACGAATCCGAGCTCTGATCACTATTATCTAAGTTGTAGTTGAGCCAGGACTGCTTAAGATGGAGAAGGAAATCAGTGGAGTGACGCAAATATGCAGGGAAATGCCACCTAGGAATACTACGAAGAGGCAGAGTTAATTGGATGTGGAGAGATATCGGGGCATGATCGGATATAATAATATTCTCAATGGAGGTGTGGGTAACCTTGGGGAGAAGGCCAGTGACAGTAAAGATATAATCAATTCGAGAATGAGAGGAATGAGGGTGGGAGTAGAAAGTGAAGTCTTTCTGAGTGGGATGGAGTATACGCCAGGGGTCCAATAGGTCCAGTTGTGTGCAGAAGGAGGAAAGTAGCAGAGCAGAGGGTGTGCTAGAGGTGGTACTTACCCCGGATCTATCCATGGATGGGTCGACTACCAAATTGAAGTCCCCGCCGATAACCAAATTGTTACTACCCCAGTTAAGGAGAGTCGTTAAGAGATCTGCAAAAAAGGAGTCAGGTGAGACTTTAGGTGCATAGAGGTTGAGAAGGGTATAAATAGTGTTATTGACAGTTATGTCCAATAGTAGAAATCTACCCCCAGGGTCACAAAGCTTTCTAAGTACAGAATATTGTAGATTAGCATGGAGTAATATCGCTACCTCGCCAAGGGGCACGTAAGGCATGTCTAGGGTCGTCTAACCAGTGTGTCTCTTGGAGAAAGATAATATGGGGAGACATGCATATCAGGTTAGATATCACCTTTTTCCTTTTGACTGGGTTATTAAGACCCTCTACGTTCCAGGAGACGACTCGGAGTGATGTAGCACTTGGGTCTCCGTCTATGTGAGATAGTGGGTGGGCGTCAGAGGACATATCAACCCACCCCTACCGGGTAAAACACTAGCGATAACATGTAGAAGATAAAGTAGGGTCCCACCCCGTCCCAGCGCGCGCGGGGGGGTTCCCCAATGGAAGGAAGGGGTCCAGGCCTAGGCAGACAAACCTAACAAAACATATAAGCATGAACGGAAACATAAAAAAATAACAGGAAAGGAAAAAGACAAATCTTGAGTGTGTGATGGTCACACTCTGGGCAATCTGTAAGTGAGACCCGAGCACAGGCTCGGATGGTAGAAAGTCACCGGCAGGCAGGATCAGGCATCAATCAGGTGTTAGCTAGAGAGAAATGTCGCCTGGTCTCCTCAGGATCATTGAAGAACCGTGGCTTGCCATCCTCAAAGACCCTGAGGCGAGCCGGGTAAAGTAAGGAGAATCTGATCTTTGCTTCAAAAAGGTGTTTGCAGGTGGGAGCAAACTCTCTGCGCCTCGCGGCCACCAATGCAGAGAAGTCCTGAAAAATGAGGAGACGATCACCATTGACTGAAAGACTAGTAGCCTTGCGGTAGTGGTCAAGAAGTCTCGTTTTATCTGCATAGTTCAGGACTCTCATTATAACCGGGCGAGGGCGCCCAGAAGGATTCCTGCGTTCAGGCCCAAATCTATGGGCTCTTTCGATGACGAGAGGGACTCCCTTTAGATCCATGGAAAGTTGTTCTGGAATGCCTGACGAAAGGAGATCTAGGAGCTTATGGCCTTTTATCGACTTTGGGATGACTATGACCCTTAGATTGTTACGTCTGCTGCGATTTTCGAGGTTACCTAGCTTCTCTGAGAGGTCAGAGATCTCCAGTTGCCTGGCTTGTAAGGAACGTTGCGCTTCCTCCAAGTTGTCTTCCAGGGTCGATATCCTTTGCTCCGCTTCGTCGAGGCGGGTGAAGTGTTGACTGAGCAGGGTCGAGGAGGACTCTATGGCTTCCTTGATGCCCGCCAACTTTTCATCGAGGAGTGGCCCCAAGACCGCTAGCAAGTCCTTATGTTTCATTTTAGGTTGTTTCACAAGCGGTCGCGATTTGCATGAATGCTGAGATAGGTAGCGTGTGGTCAAATGGTCAGATTCGGATGAATCGCCACAGGGAGTGTCCTCTCGAGATTGCTGAGTAGTGCCTGTGGACATTATGGGCAAAGGTATCAGGAACTTTTCCATGCAGGGGTTCTCCAAGAGGGCGAACACAAGGCGCAGAGAGCTCGAGTAGTAAAGGGTATAGCGGGTCTCACCTACTAGGTATATGCATTCAAAGTAACCACATCGTGGCTACGTCCCGCAGAGAGTGAGAGAGGCGTGGGGCTCCCCCAGCCGGGAACATAGATGATACTAGAGGTATATGCGTGCTCCGAGGCAGAAGCAGCCTAGCATACATGGAATCACAGCGTTTCCACCCCTGAGTCTCCGAGGTAGGCAGGTATATGGGAAGGGGGCCCAGCAGGGCCGTCCAGCAGCGCTGCGAGAGGTGAAGGTGAAGATGTTTTTTCATCGCTCGAGTGATCGTAGTGTGATTGACAAGAAGTGGGTGTTTCTGGGCGGCAACTTGGCGTTTTCAGGGAGTGTGCTAAAAAACGCAGGCGTGCCAGGTAAAAACGCAGGAGTGGCTGGCCGAATGCAGGGCGTGTTTGTGACGTCAAACCAGGAACTAAACGGACTGAGGTGATCGCAATCTAGGAGTAGGTCTGGAGCTACTCAGAAACTGCTTGAAAATTTTTAGTAGCAATTCTGCTAATCTTTCGTTTGCAATTCTGCTAAGCTAAGATACACTCTCAGAGGGCGGCGGCCTAGCGTTTGCAATGCTGCTAAAAGCAGCTAGTGAGCGAACAACTCGGAATGACCACCATGGTTTTGCCCAACTGCTAACAAATTTGCTGCTACGATAAGGTCTGAATTACCACTATGTCATTTAGTAAACTAGTAACTGCATAGTGGGGGTAATTCTGAGTTGATCGCAGCAGGACATTTTTTAGCAGTTGGGCAATACCATGTGCACTGCAGGGGAGGCAGATATAACATGTGCAGAGAGAGTTAGATTTGGGTGGGGTGAGTTCAATCTGCAATCTAAATTGCAGTGTAAAAATAAAGCAGCCAGTATTTACCCTGCACAGAAACAAAATAACCCACCCAAATCTAACTCTCTCTGCACATGTTATATCTGCCTCCCTGCAGTGCACATGGTTTTGCCCAACTGCTAAAAAATTTCCTGCTGCGATCAACTTGGAATTACCCCCTGTATCTTGGCAACCATAATTATATTACTGCATCATTGCTTCAAGCCAGAGCATTACTACATTAAGTTGCAATAGTAAACCCATACCTCCCAACTTTTGATTTGTTGAAAGAGGGACACACGCGCGGCGCTCCCAAAAAGGGGTGTGGCCTAAGAAAAGGGCTTCGCGTAGGGCAGCGAGTGCCCAAGCCTCCCAACTGCCCCTCCCCCACCACGGGACACTGCGGCCCGCGGGTGGGACAGCCCCCAAAAAACGGGACTGTCCCGCGAAAATTGGGACAGTTGGGAGGTATGGTAAACCTGACTTCAATATTTACTGCATTTGTCTACCTAGTGTATGTGGCAGACTATTTAATTAAAAACATGCTTATGCCAGAAGTCAGTTTAGTTTAAGTGTCTATTTTCAATTCTGACCAATAGTAAAACTTTGCTCAATCTCAATAGATATAATTTATCCTGTTTTGGATTTGCATGCAAGTCCATTTGTAAAAATGTGACTTTAGTAAATATGTGCATGTGTATATTTTGCACTGGCATTTTGAATTGAGTAAATATCTTACTTGTGCTTCGACAGGTGAGTCAGGGGTTATTCATGCGTAATGTTATCACAGTATGGAATGGAGATGCAACTCAACCACACCCCTTAGACATAAGACAGCTTTTGGGACTTCCACGTACCTTTGTAAGGGGATGTAGTTACGTGACCAGTGGTCACAATACCGACGCCTGCATCCCACTACCGACTAACAGGAACTATTCCTATTCGTGGGTGTCCACGATACCCATAGAGTGGAAATAGAACCTGCGGCGAGTGCAGACTGTATAAGGGGAGGAGCTCTGAACTAGAATGGTACCTACTTGTATATGTCACATTTCTGAGCAGCACATCTTCTGGATAAGGAGCATGCTATGGTGAAATACATATAGGGAGCATTAAGGAAGGAAGCATGGACACAGAATTAGCCTCTCCCAGGCCACAAACCGCAGATGAGCAACATTTTCAAAACTGTTGTACAAAATATTCAGTTTTGGCTGCAATGGGCAGTGGGGAAAGTGTTCCCAGCCCTACTCCGACAACACTACACAGCAGAATGAATTGTCCATCCTCCTCTCAGCTTTGTTCTTACATCATAAAGGGGCAGATACATTAAGCCAGGAAAAGTGATAAAATGGAAGGTGATGATAACGCACCAGCCAATCAGCACCTAACTGCCATGTCACAGGCTGGGTTTGAAAAATGACAGGTAGGAGCTGGTTGGCTGATATTTTATCTCCGCCCACTTTATCTCCATCTAAGCAGGGGCACTTTAAGAGAGGAGGAGGCCCGTGTGCTGCCTCCTCTGTTAGGGCCCCCTCCTCTTTGCTGGCAGCGCTGGAAAGTCTGAGCACTAGAGGGCTCAGACTCTACTGCACATGTGCAGAACACCGGGAAAATGGCTCGGTGGCCATTTTCCCAGTGATTTCTGTACTGTGCATGCGCAGAACACCGCAAAAATGGCCGCTGCAGCATTTTCACAGTGATTCCACAGCGCTGCTGACGTCAGCTCGGGACTCCAGAGGTGTAGGTATTCAAAAAATGGGTGCAGCATGTGTGGTGGGGGCCCCCTCTGGACTCAGGAGAGCACTGCACGCACTGCACCCATTATAGATAGGCCAGTTCATCTTATCGTAGCCATACATCAGGAAGATATCGTTCCAACCAGCCAACTAGCTGGCTGGTTGGAATGATAATCTGGCAGTGTGTGGGAGCAAACGATTATCAGCCGTTTGCTCCCACACGCTAAAAAACGGCCAGAAACGGTTGGTCCAACTAGTTGGGAAAATCAAACCTGTTTGATTTTCCCAACTAATCGTTCAGGTGTAGGGGGAACTTTCCCCCCAACTGAACGATAAGTAGGTGGACACTGGCAGCACTGTGGAGCAGGAGCCAGGAGGAGGTTCAGGGGCAGCCAGGGCCGTCTTTTCGTATGGGCTCAATGGGCTCTTGCCCAAGGGCCCCAGGAGTATAAGGGCCTTAGGCTGATAGCTGAGGGTCCCCTCTTTCCAGGGGTACCAGATTTTTGAAAATCGGCCCTAGGGAACCAGAGATATCCGAGTTCAAAGCAGTGGTCCCCATCCAAGCCTGTTAATTGCTATTACCATCAAGATTTCTCAGGCTCTGTATGACTTAGAGTTTTTCTGATGGTACATTTCAAAAGCTGTGACTCTTCCCTTTCGGTGTACACTGGCAGCTTGTCTCTACTATGTCCAGAACCAGAGATATCAGCCTTCAAGCAGCTGGTCCCTGCTCCAGCTCCACACGCCTAATATGCAGTTTTGTATATTTGTTGGTGGATTGTTCTGGCTTCTGAACTCTGATCCCCAATTCCCCAGAACCTCCTGACAGGTGAGACACTCTAATTTTTTTATCCCATGCAAAGCTAAGAAATATTTTTCCATGAACTTGACATATCTGCAGTCAAGCAAGCTGCCCTCCCACCAGAAAATGATGAAAATGAAGCCTACTCCACTATCGACCCCTCCCTTACATATTAAACACCCCATACCACCCTGGAAGTCATGTACCGGGGCCCCTTCATTCAGCCCAATGCCACATTCTACAGTTTAGTGTTCTCCCTCCCGCCCCATCTGTGCAGTAAAGGAGTAATTAGCAGAAATTACTGCTCCAGGTCCTACATGCTGAGCAGAAGCTAGAACACCCCCTACCGCCCGTGGGATATCAAAGCTGCCGTTGATAGCACCCCCACCCATGGAGGATGGGTAGGGGCCCCAGTGTATTGCTGTGCCCAGGGGCCCACACTGCTGTTAAGACGGCCCTGGGGGCAGCTGCAGCAGTTTATCACTGCTACCGAGCTGCCCCTGTCACAACAGACCCCAGGCAGTGGCAGCAGAGCTGGAGGAGGACCAGGGGCAGCTACGGCAGCACACCACTGCTACCGGGCTGCCGCTGTCACAGGACACCCAGCAGTGGCACAACTCCCGCCATTCCTGCACCACCTCCGCACACCCGCGATCACTGGCACCCCTGCGCCTCACCTGTGGTCGCGGCACCCCCGCACCCCACCCACGATCACGGCACCCCCCGCAGCTTACCCGCGATCGCGGTACCCCCGCATATCACCCGCGATCGCGGCACCCCCGCATATCACCCACGATCGCGGCACCTCTGCTCCCGACCTGCAACCACTGCCCCCCAAGATCGTGGCTCCCTTGCAGTCCACCGGCAATCGCGGCACCCCTCCAACCCACCACCACCAGCTCCAGCCAGCGGTGGCAGCAGAGGAGGAGCGTTGATAGCAGCGGAGGAGCCCGGCGGACAGCAGCGGAGGAGCCCGGCGATGGTGAGCAGCACTACTGGGGGCATATCTGTATCTGGCACTGGGGGCATATCTGTATCTGTCATTGGGGGCATATCTGTATCTGTCATTGGGGGCATATCTGTATCTGGCATTGGGGGCATATCTGTATCTGGCATTGGGGGCATATCTGTATCTGGCATTGGGGGTATTTCTGTATCTGGCACTATGGGGGCATATCTGTATCTGGCATTGGGGGCATATCTGTATCTGGCATTGGGGGCATATCTGTATCTGGCACTGGGGGCATATCTGTATCTGGCACTATGGGGGCATATCTGTATCTGGCATTGGGGGCATATCTGTATCTGGCATTGGGGGCATATCTGTATCTGGCACTTTGGGGGCATTTGTGTATCTGGCACTATGGGGCATATGTGTATCTGGCACTATGGGGACTAATGTGAATGGGCGAACTTTCTCTGTAAAGCGCTGAAGAATATGTGTGCGCTATATAAATAACTGGTAATAAATAAATATGTGTATCTGGCACTATACTGGGGACATTATGAGGACATTGGACCTGATTCAGACCTGATTGCTGCTGTGCGTTTTTGCACAGTGGACGATTATCGATAGACGGCGTATGCACCACAAAGCGCGCGCGTGTCACCAAACAACAACAGGCATAGCTGAATAGAAATCAGCATTTTTTTTTGATCGCTAGGCGGATTTAGTTAGACAGGAAGCTGTCATTTGGGGGTGGTAACTGTCCATTTTCTGGGAGTGTCCGGAAAAATGCAGGCGTTCCCAAGCGTTTTCAGGGAGGGTGTGTGACGTCAGCTCCGGCTCCGATCAGCCTAATGGTGAATGAATTGTGAACCCCAACAGCAGCTCAGTCTCCCCTTCACAACACCCACCTTATCCTGACTTGTGTGCCCTAACATCACCCACCACCTGAAGTACTGTAGGCAGGCACTGTCCGCCTACTTCGGTGACATCACAGGTTGGACAGAAGTTGGCAGGTTGGTTGGTCTGATGAAAAGTTGGTTAGATGTGTGGAGCACTGGTAAAAAGTTGGTTAGATGTGTGGGGCACTGTTTTAGTTGAATAGACAAGTTGGATGGTTGGAAGTATGGAGTGTTGGAGAAAAGTTGGTCTGATGTATGGCTAGCATAAGGCTTAGTAAATAGACCCCTAAGTCAGTGAAATGCAAATTGACATATGTGGTGAAGCAAAGCATTCTGGGAAATGTCACAGGAACATAAAACCGGAATGTTATCCCTTTTTGTAACTGTCTGATCCCCAGTGAAACTGAATTTGTGTGAAATACCATCTGAATGTTTCCCGTCTCCAATAAGGGTGTATTATAACTAGAGATGAGCGGGTTCGGTTTCTCTGAAACCGAACCCGCACGAACTTCATGTTTTTTTTACGGGTCCGAGCAGACTCGGATCCTCCCGCCTTGCTCGGTTAACCCGAGCGCGCCCGAACGTCATCATGACGCTGTCGGATTCTCGCGAGACTCGGATTCTATATAAGGAGCCGCGCGTCGCCGCCATTTTCACACGAGCATTGAGATTGATAGGGAGAGGACGTGGCTGGCGTCCTCTCCATTAGAAATTAGATTAGAAGAGAGAGAGAGATTGTGCAGAGTCAGACAGAGTTTACCACAGTGACCAGTGCAGTTGTTGTTAGTTAACTTTTATTTATTTTAATATAATATATCCGTTCTCTGCTATATCCGTTCTCTGCCTGAAAAAAAACGATACACAGCAGCAGCCAGTCACACAGTGTGACTCAGTCTGTGTGCACTCAGCTCAGCCCAGTGTGCTGCACATCAATGTATAAAAGGCAAAGCTTATAATAATTGTGGGGGAGACTGGGGAGCACTGCAGGTTGTTATAGCAGGAGCCCCCAGGAGTACATAATATTATATTAATTTAAAATTAAACAGTGCACACTTTTGCTGCAGGAGTGCCACTGCCAGTGTGACTAGTGGTGACCAGTGTCTGACCACCAGTATAGTAGTATATTGTTGTATGTATTGTATACTATCTCTTTATCAACCAGTCTATATTAGCAGCAGACACAGTACAGTGCGGTAGTTCACGGCTGTGGCTACCTCTGTGTCGGCAGTCGGAACTCGGCAGGCAGTCCGTCCATCCATAATTGTATTACAATATATACCACCTAACCGTGGTATTTTTTTTTCTTTCTTTATACCGTCGTCATAGTGTAATACTAGTTGTTACGAGTATACTACTATCTCTTTATCAACCAGTGTACAGTGCGGTAGTTCACGGCTGTGGCTACCTCTGTGTCGGCAGTCGGCAGGCAGTCCGTCCATCCATAATTGTATTATTATTATAATATATACCACCTAACCGTGGTTTTTTTTTCATTCTTTATACCGTCATAGTGTCATACTAGTTGTTACGAGTATACTACTATCTCTTTATCAACCAGTGTACAGTGCGGTAGTTCACGGCTGTGGCTACCTCTGTGTCGGCAGTCGGCAGGCAGTCCGTCCATCCATAATTGTATTATTATTATAATATATACCACCTAACCGTGGTTTTTTTTTCATTCTTTATACCGTCGTCATAGTGTCATACTAGTTGTTACGAGTATACTACTATCTCTTTATCAACCAGTGTACAGTGCGGTAGTTCACGGCTGTGGCTACCTCTGTGTCGGCAGTCGGCAGGCAGTCCGTCCATCCATAATTGTATTATTATTATAATATATACCACCTAACTGTGGTATTTTTTTTCTTTCTTTATACCGTCGTCATAGTGTCATACTAGTTGTTACGAGTATACTACTATCTCTTTATCAACCAGTGTACAGTGCGGTAGTTCACGGCTGTGGCTACCTCTGTGTCGGCAGTCGGCAGGCAGTCCGTCCATCCATAATTGTATTATTATTATAATATATACCACCTAACCGTGGTTTTTTTTTCATTCTTTATACCGTCATAGTGTCATACTAGTTGTTACGAGTATACTACTATCTCTTTATCAACCAGTGTACAGTGCGGTAGTTCACGGCTGTGGCTACCTCTGTGTCGGCAGTCGGCAGGCAGTCCGTCCATCCATAATTGTATTATTATTATAATATATACCACCTAACTGTGGTATTTTTTTTTCTTTCTTTATACCGTCGTCATAGTGTCATACTAGTTGTTACGAGTATACTACTATCTCTTTATCAACCAGTGTACAGTGCGGTAGTTCACGGCTGTGGCTACCTCTGTGTCGGCAGTCGGCAGGCAGTCCGTCCATCCATAATTGTATTATTATTATAATATATACCACCTAACCGTGGTTTTTTTTTCATTCTTTATACCGTCATAGTGTCATACTAGTTGTTACGAGTATACTACTATCTCTTTATCAACCAGTGTACAGTGCGGTAGTTCACGGCTGTGGCTACCTCTGTGTCGGCAGTCGGCAGGCAGTCCGTCCATCCATAATTGTATTATTATTATAATATATACCACCTAACCGTGGTTTTTTTTTCATTCTTTATACCGTCGTCATAGTGTCATACTAGTTGTTACGAGTATACTACTATCTCTTTATCAACCAGTGTACAGTGCGGTAGTTCACGGCTGTGGCTACCTCTGTGTCGGCAGTCGGCAGGCAGTCCGTCCATCCATAATTGTATTATTATTATAATATATACCACCTAACCGTGGTTTTTTTTTCATTCTTTATACCGTCATAGTGTCATACTAGTTGTTACGAGTATACTACTATCTCTTTATCAACCAGTGTACAGTGCGGTAGTTCACGGCTGTGGCTACCTCTGTGTCGGCAGTCGGCAGGCAGTCCGTCCATCCATAATTGTATTATTATTATAATATATACCACCTAACCGTGGTTTTTTTTTCATTCTTTATACCGTCGTCATAGTGTCATACTAGTTGTTACGAGTATACTACTATCTCTTTATCAACCAGTGTACAGTGCGGTAGTTCACGGCTGTGGCTACCTCTGTGTCGGCAGTCGGCAGGCAGTCCGTCCATCCATAATTGTATTATTATTATAATATATACCACCTAACTGTGGTATTTTTTTTTCTTTCTTTATACCGTCGTCATAGTGTCATACTAGTTGTTACGAGTATACTACTATCTCTTTATCAACCAGTGTACAGTGCGGTAGTTCACGGCTGTGGCTACCTCTGTGTCGGCAGTCGGCAGGCAGTCCGTCCATCCATAATTGTATTATTATTATAATATATACCACCTAACCGTGGTTTTTTTTTCATTCTTTATACCGTCATAGTGTCATACTAGTTGTTACGAGTATACTACTATCTCTTTATCAACCAGTGTACAGTGCGGTAGTTCACGGCTGTGGCTACCTCTGTGTCGGCAGTCGGCAGGCAGTCCGTCCATCCATAATTGTATTATTATTATAATATATACCACCTAACCGTGGTTTTTTTATACCACCTAACCGTGGCAGTCCGTCCATAATTGTATACTAGTATCCAATCCATCCATCTCCATTGTTTACCTGAGGTGCCTTTTAGTTCTGCCTATAAAATATGGAGAACAAAAAAGTTGAGGTTCCAAAATTAGGGAAAGATCAAGATCCACTTCCACCTCGTGCTGAAGCTGCTGCCACTAGTCATGGCCGAGACGATGAAATGCCAGCAACGTCGTCTGCCAAGGCCGATGCCCAATGTCATAGTACAGAGCATGTCAAATCCAAAACACCAAATATCAGAAAAAAAAGGACTCCAAAACCTAAAATAAAATTGTCGGAGGAGAAGCGTAAACTTGCCAATATGCCATTTACCACACGGAGTGGCAAGGAACGGCTGAGGCCCTGGCCTATGTTCATGGCTAGTGGTTCAGCTTCACATGAGGATGGAAGCACTCAGCCTCTCGCTAGAAAACTGAAAAGACTCAAGCTGGCAAAAGCACCGCAAAGAACTGTGCGTTCTTTGAAATCCCAAATCCACAAGGAGAGTCCAATTGTGTCGTTTGCGATGCCTGACCTTCCCAACACTGGACGTGAAGAGCATGCGCCTTCCACTATTTGCATGCCCCCTGCAAGTGCTGGAAGGAGCACCCGCAGTCCAGTTCCTGATAGTCAGATTGAAGATGTCAGTGTTGAAGTACACCAGGATGAGGAGGATATGGGTGTTGCTGGCGCTGGGGAGGAAATTGACCAGGAGGATTCTGATGGTGAGGTGGTTTGTTTAAGTCAGGCACCCGGGGAGACACCTGTTGTCCGTGGGAGGAATATGGCCGTTGACATGCCAGGTGAAAATACCAAAAAAATCAGCTCTTCGGTGTGGAGGTATTTCACCAGAAATGCGGACAACAGGTGTCAAGCCGTGTGTTCCCTTTGTCAAGCTGTAATAAGTAGGGGTAAGGACGTTAACCACCTCGGAACATCCTCCCTTATACGTCACCTGCAGCGCATTCATAATAAGTCAGTGACAAGTTCAAAAACTTTGGGTGACAGCGGAAGCAGTCCACTGACCAGTAAATCCCTTCCTCTTGTAACCAAGCTCACGCAAACCACCCCACCAACTCCCTCAGTGTCAATTTCCTCCTTCCCCAGGAATGCCAATAGTCCTGCAGGCCATGTCACTGGCAAGTCTGACGAGTCCTCTCCTGCCTGGGATTCCTCCGATGCATCCTTGCGTGTAACGCCTACTGCTGCTGGCGCTGCTGTTGTTGCCGCTGGGAGTCGATGGTCATCCCAGAGGGGAAGTCGTAAGCCCACTTGTACTACTTCCAGTAAGCAATTGACTGTTCAACAGTCCTTTGCGAGGAAGATGAAATATCACAGCAGTCATCCTACTGCAAAGCGGATAACTGAGTCCTTGACAACTATGTTGGTGTTAGACGTGCGTCCGGTATCCGTCGTTAGTTCACAGGGAACTAGACAATTTATTGAGGCAGTGTGCCCCCGTTACCAAATACCATCTAGGTTCCACTTCTCTAGGCAGGCGATACCGAGAATGTACACGGACGTCAGAAAAAGACTCACCAGTGTCCTAAAAAATGCAGTTGTACCCAATGTCCACTTAACCACGGACATGTGGACAAGTGGAGCAGGGCAGGGTCAGGACTATATGACTGTGACAGCCCACTGGGTAGATGTATGGACTCCCGCCGCAAGAACAGCAGCGGCGGCACCAGTAGCAGCATCTCGCAAACGCCAACTCTTTCCTAGGCAGGCTACGCTTTGTATCACCGCTTTCCAGAATACGCACACAGCTGAAAACCTCTTACGGCAACTGAGGAAGATCATCGCGGAATGGCTTACCCCAATTGGACTCTCCTGTGGATTTGTGGCATCGGACAACGCCAGCAATATTGTGTGTGCATTAAATATGGGCAAATTCCAGCACGTCCCATGTTTTGCACATACCTTGAATTTGGTGGTGCAGAATTTTTTAAAAAACGACAGGGGCGTGCAAGAGATGCTGTCGGTGGCCAGAAAAATTGCGGGACACTTTCGGCGTACAGGCACCACGTACAGAAGACTGGAGCACCACCAAAAACTACTGAACCTGCCCTGCCATCATCTGAAGCAAGAAGTGGTAACGAGGTGGAATTCAACCCTCTATATGCTTCAGAGGTTGGAGGAGCAGCAAAAGGCCATTCAAGCCTATACAATTGAGCACGATATAGGAGATGGAATGCACCTGTCTCAAGTGCAGTGGAGAATGATTTCAACGTTGTGCAAGGTTCTGATGCCCTTTGAACTTGCCACACGTGAAGTCAGTTCAGACACTGCCAGCCTGAGTCAGGTCATTCCCCTCATCAGGCTTTTGCAGAAGAAGCTGGAGGCATTGAAGAAGGAGCTAACACGGAGCGATTCCGCTAGGCATGTGGGACTTGTGGATGCTGCCCTTAATTCGCTTAACAAGGATTCACGGGTGGTCAATCTGTTGAAATCAGAGCACTACATTTTGGCCACCGTGCTCGATCCTAGATTTAAAGCCTACCTTGGATCTCTCTTTCCGGCAGACACAGGTCTGCTGGGGTTGAAAGACCTGCTGGTGACAAAATTGTCAAGTCAAGCGGAACGCGACCTGTCAACATCTCCTCCTTCACATTCTCCCGCAACTGGGGGTGCGAGGAAAAGGCTCAGAATTCCGAGCCCACCCGCTGGCGGTGATGCAGGGCAGTCTGGAGCGACTGCTGATGCTGACATCTGGTCCGGACTGAAGGACCTGACAACGATTACGGACATGTCGTCTACTGTCACTGCATATGATTCTCTCAACATTGATAGAATGGTGGAGGATTATATGAGTGACCGCATCCAAGTAGGCACGTCACACAGTCCGTACTTATACTGGCAGGAAAAAGAGGCAATTTGGAGGCCCTTGCACAAACTGGCTTTATTCTACCTAAGTTGCCCTCCCACAAGTGTGTACTCCGAAAGAGTGTTTAGTGCCGCCGCTCACCTTGTCAGCAATCGGCGTACGAGGTTACATCCAGAAAATGTGGAGAAGATGATGTTCATTAAAATGAATTATAATCAATTCCTCCGCGGAGACATTGACCAGCAGCAATTGCCTCCACAAAGTACACAGGGAGCTGAGATGGTGGATTCCAGTGGGGACGAATTGATAATCTGTGAGGAGGGGGATGTACACGGTGATATATCGGAGGGTGAAGATGAGGTGGACATCTTGCCTCTGTAGAGCCAGTTTGTGCAAGGAGAGATTAATTGCTTCTTTTTTGGGGGGGGTCCAAACCAACCCGTCATATCAGTCACAGTCGTGTGGCAGACCCTGTCACTGAAATGATGGGTTGGTTAAAGTGTGCATGTCCTGTTTTGTTTATACAACATAAGGGTGGGTGGGAGGGCCCAAGGATAATTCCATCTTGCACCTCTTTTTTCTTTTCTTTTTCTTTGCATCATGTGCTGATTGGGGAGGGTTTTTTGGAAGGGACATCCTGCGTGACACTGCAGTGCCACTCCTAGATGGGCCCGGTGTTTGTGTCGGCCACTAGGGTCGCTTATCTTTCTCACACAGTCAGCTACCTCATTGCGCCTCTTTTTTTCTTTGCGTCATGTGCTGTTTGGGGAGGGTTTTTTGGAAGGGACATCCTGCGTGACACTGCAGTGCCACTCCTAGATGTGCCCGGTGTTTGTGTCGGCCACTAGGGTCGCTAATCTTACTCACACAGTCAGCTACCTCATTGCGCCTCTTTTTTTCTTTGCGTCATGTGCTGTTTGGGGAGGGTTTTTTGGAAGGGCCATCCTGCGTGACACTGCAGTGCCACTCCTAGATGGGCCCGGTGTTTGTGTCGGCCACTAGGGTCGCTAATCTTACTCACACAGCTACCTCATTGCGCCTCTTTTTTTCTTTGCGTCATGTGCTGTTTGGGGAGGGTTTTTTGGAAGGGACATCCTGCGTGACACTGCAGTGCCACTCCTAGATGGGCCCGGTGTTTGTGTCGGCCACTAGGGTCGCTTATCTTTCTCACACAGCTACCTCATTGCGCCTCTTTTTTTCTTTGCGTCATGTGGTGTTTGGGGAGGGTTTTTTGGAAGGGACATCCTGCGTGACACTGCAGTGCCACTCCTAGATGGGCCCGGTGTTTGTGTCGGCCACTAGGGTCGCTTATCTTTCTCACACAGTCAGCTACCTCATTGCGCCTCTTTTTTTCTTTGCGTCATGTGCTGTTTGGGGAGGGTTTTTTGGAAGGGACATCCTGCGTGACACTGCAGTGCCACTCCTAGATGGGCCCGGTGTTTGTGTCGGCCACTAGGGTCGCTAATCTTACTCACACAGTCAGCTACCTCATTGCGCCTCTTTTTTTCTTTGCGTCATGTGCTGTTTGGGGAGGGTTTTTTGGAAGGGCCATCCTGCGTGACACTGCAGTGCCACTCCTAGATGGGCCCGGTGTTTGTGTCGGCCACTAGGGTCGCTAATCTTACTCACACAGCTACCTCATTGCGCCTCTTTTTTTCTTTGCGTCATGTGCTGTTTGGGGAGGGTTTTTTGGAAGGGACATCCTGCGTGACACTGCAGTGCCACTCCTAGATGGGCCCGGTGTTTGTGTCGGCCACTAGGGTCGCTTATCTTTCTCACACAGCTACCTCATTGCGCCTCTTTTTTTCTTTGCGTCATGTGCTGTTTGGGGAGGGTTTTTTGGAAGGGACATCCTGCGTGACACTGCAGTGCCACTCCTAGATGGGCCCGGTGTTTGTGTCGGCCACTAGGGTCGCTTATCTTTCTCACACAGTCAGCTACCTCATTGCGCCTCTTTTTTTCTTTGCGTCATGTGCTGTTTGGGGAGGGTTTTTTGGAAGGGACATCCTGCGTGACACTGCAGTGCCACTCCTAGATGGGCCCGGTGTTTGTGTCGGCCACTAGGGTCGCTTATCTTACTCACACAGCGATCTCGGTGCAAATTTTAGGACTAAAAATAATATTGTGAGGTGTGATGTGTTCAGAATAGGCTGAAAATGAGTGTAAATTATGTTTTTTGAGGTTAATAATACTTTGGGATCAAAATTACCCCCAAATTCTATGATTTAAGCTGTTTTTTAGGGTTTTTTGAAAAAAACACCCGAATCCAAAACACACCCGAATCCGACAAAAAAAATTCGGTGAGGTTTTGCCAAAACGCGTTCGAACCCAAAACACGGCCGCGGAACCGAACCCAAAACCAAAACACAAAACCCGAAAAATTTCAGGCGCTCATCTCTAATTATAACTAGAGATGAGTGGTTCGCTTTTGACTCGGTTCTTTTTGCTTAGTGCAAGTTTGTATCTGAAAACACCATCAGTTTCTGAAAGTGAGAGATTGGGTAAGGTTTTTCAGTTTTTTTTTTAAAGTGGCAATCATTTACACAGCAAGATCAGGTTGATCTTACCAAATCTCTCACTTTCTGAAACTCTCACTCTATTACATTTGGCCCCGGGGGTTTTAGGTTACTGTACATTCTGCTGGCCAGTAACATGTTACACCTATAGCAGATTGCTATTTTGGACAACATTCTCCAGAGGTATCCTGGACCAGGATGAGAGTGTTTTGCTGATGCTGACGAATTCTAAACATAACTGTAGCATAAAATGTGGGTCAACCAATTTGTAACCAGTGTAATACAGATAAATAAATAAAACGTTTATATATATATATATATATACATATATACTAGCTGGAGTACCCGGCATTGCCCGGGATTTTAAGAATGTCTGTTTACAAAAATAAATGTAAATATTACACACACAGTATAAATAACATTGTACATAGCAGAATACCCGTGCTTCGCTACGAGATGAGGATGGTAAATTAGAATGATAGTTGTTTGTTAATTTACGTTGGTTGGAGATCTAGTATATAGGCATATCTTGCTTCCCTGACGCACTTTGTGTAGTGGCCGGACCACTTTTTGGTCCCCAAAAGGACCCTGCTCTTCCCACTATACAACTCTCAGTCTGTGGCTTCCTGCTGCCTCCATTCCCCTCCTCACATCATGTCAGTGCCCCTGTGAAATTATCGATTTTTTTTTACAGTTTCTTATATAGCACAGCACATTATGTATCTCCTGATATACTCTGTGCTGCTGGGGGACCGTGCTACTTCCGCTATATAACTCTCAGTGTGTGGGTTTGTGCTACCTGCATTCCCCTCCTCACATCATGTCACTGGCCCTGTCACATGCAGCCCTGTCATCACTGACATATCATGTATGTCCTGATATAGTCTGTGCTGCTGGCCCACCCCTAGGGGTGCTAGTGGTGTGTTACCCCCACAGTGTTTGTTCCCAGAGTGTTTGTCATATGTGTAGCAAGTTTGGTGTAAATTTCTCCAGGCATTCCAGAGTTATTCTGTCTGCTGAAAAACTCTGTGCTGCTGCCTCACCCCTAGGGGTGCTAGGGGTGTCTTACCCTCACAGTGTTTGTTCCCAGATTGTAAATCATATGTGTACCAAGTTTGGTGAAAATTGCTCCAGGCCTTCCACAGTTATGCTGTCTGCTGACATACTCTGTGCTGCTGTCCCACCTCTAGGGGTGTTAGGGGTGTCTGACCCCCACAGTGTTTGTTCCCAGAGTGTAAGTCATATGTGTACCCCAAGTTTGGTGTAAATTGCTCCAGGCATTCCAGAGTTATGCAGTCTGCTGAAATACTCAGTGCTGCTGCCTCACCCCTAGGAGTGCTAGTGGGGTCTTACCCCCACAGTGTTTGTTCCCAAATTATAAGTCATATGTGTACCAAGTTTGGAGTAAATTGCTCCAGCAATTCCAGAGTTATGCTGTCTCCTGAGTCCTGATATACTCTGTTCTGCTGTCTGCCCCACCTCGGGGTGCTAGGGATTTCTAATTGTTTTAGTTGCCTCCGCTGTGTTTTAATACGCTCGTACTGTATGTAACATTTCACGATCTTCACTTGTAAACTGTGTATTTGTATAAAAAGACAGAAGGACAGAGTTTTGCTTTTATATAGTTGATATATATCTAGAGATGAGCGCCGGAAATTTTTCGGGTTTTGTGTTTTGGTTTTGGGTTCGGTTCCGCGGCCGTGTTTTGGGTTCGACCGCGTTTTGGCAAAACCTCACCGAATTTTTTTTGTCGGATTCGGGTGTGTTTTGGATTCGGGTGTTTTTTTTTAAAAACACTAAAAACCAGCTTAAATCATAGAATTTGGGGGTCATTTTGATCCCAAAGTATTATTAACCTCAAAAACCATAATTTACACTCATTTTCAGTCTATTCTGAATACCTCACACCTCACAATATTATTTTTAGTCCTAAAATTTGCACCTAGGTCGCTGGATGACTAAGCTACGCGACCCTAGTGGCCGACACAAACACCGGGCCCATCTAGGAGTGGCACTGCAGTGTCACGCAGGATGTCCCTTCCAAAAAACCCTCCCCAAACAGCACATGACGCAAAGAAAAAAAGAGGCGCAATGAGGTAGCTGTGTGAGTAAGATAAGCGACCCTAGTGGCCGACACAAACACCGGGCCCATCTAGGAGTGGCACTGCAGTGTCACGCAGGATGTCCCTTCCAAAAAACCCTCCCCAAACAGCACATGACGCAAAGAAAAAAAGAGGCGCAATGAGGTAGCTGTGTGAGTAAGATAAGCGACCCTAGTGGCCGACACAAACACCGGGCCCATCTAGGAGTGGCACTGCAGTGTCACGCAGGATGGCCCTTCCAAAAAACCCTCCCCAAACAGCACATGACGCAAAGAAAAAAAGAGGCGCAATGAGGTAGCTGTGTGAGTAAGATAAGCGACCCTAGTGGCCGACACAAACACCGGGCCCATCTAGGAGTGGCACTGCAGTGTCACGCAGGATGGCCCTTCCAAAAAACCCTCCCCAAACAGCACATGACGCAAAGAAAAAAAGAGGCGCAATGAGGTAGCTGTGTGAGTAAGATAAGCGACCCTAGTGGCCGACACAAACACCGGGCCCATCTAGGAGTGGCACTGCAGTGTCACGCAGGATGGCCCTTCCAAAAAACCCTCCCCAAACAGCACATGACGCAAAGAAAAAAAGAGGCGCAATGAGGTAGCTGTGTGAGTAAGATAAGCGACCCTAGTGGCCGACACAAACACCAGGCCCATCTAGGAGTGGCACTGCAGTGTCACGCAGGATGTCCCTTCCAAAAAACCCTCCCCAAACAGCACATGACGCAAAGAAAAAAAGAGGCGCAATGAGGTAGCTGTGTGAGTAAGATAAGCGACCCTAGTGGCCGACACAAACACCGGGCCCATCTAGGAGTGGCACTGCAGTGTCACGCAGGATGTCCCTTCCAAAAAACCCTCCCCAAACAGCACATGATGCAAAGAAAAAAAGAGGCGCAATGAGGTAGCCGTGTGAGTAAGATAAGCGACCCTAGTGGCCGACACAAACACCGGGCCCATCTAGGAGTGGCACTGCAGTGTCACGCAGGATGGCCCTTCCAAAAAACATTCCACAAACAGCACATGACGCAAAGAAAAATTTAAGAAAAAAGAGGTGCAAGATGGAATTGTCCTTGGGCCCTCCCACCCACCCTTATGTTGTATAAACAGGACATGCACACTTTAACCAACCCATCATTTCAGTGACAGGGTCTGCCACACGACTGTGACTGAAATGACGGGTTGGTTTGGACCCCCACCAAAAAAGAAGCAATTAATCTCTCCTTGCACAAACTGGCTCTACAGAGGCAAGATGTCCACCTCATCATCATCCTCCGATATATCACCGTGTACATCCCCCTCCTCACAGATTATCAATTCGTCCCCACTGGAATCCACCATCTCAGCTCCCTGTGTACTTTGTGGAGGCAATTGCTGCTGGTCAATGTCTCCACGGAGGAATTGATTATAATTCATTTTAATGAACATCATCTTCTCCACATTTTCTGGATGTAACCTCGTACGCCGATTGCTGACAAGGTGAGCGGCGGCACTAAACACTCTTTCGGAGTACACACTTGTGGGAGGACAACTTAGGTAGAATAAAGCCAGTTTGTGCAAGGGCCTCCAAATTGCCTCTTTTTCCTGCCAGTATAAGTACGGACTGTGTGACGTGCCTACTTGGATGCGGTCACTCATATAATCCTCCACCATTCTTTCAATGTTGAGAGAATCATATGCAGTGACAGTAGACGACATGTCCGTAATCGTTGTCAGGTCCTTCAGTCCGGACCAGATGTCAGCATCAGCAGTCGCTCCAGACTGCCCTGCATCACCGCCAGCGGGTGGGCTCGGAATTCTGAGCCTTTTCCTCGCACCCCCAGTTGCGGGAGAATGTGAAGGAGGAGATGTTGACAGGTCGCGTTCCGCTTGACTTGACAATTTTCTCACCAGCAGGTCTTTCAACCCCAGCAGACTTGTGTCTGCCGGAAAGAGAGATCCAAGGTAGGCTTTAAATCTAGGATCGAGCACGGTGGCCAAAATGTAGTGCTCTGATTTCAACAGATTGACCACCCGTGAATCCTTGTTAAGCGAATTAAGGGCTCCATCCACAAGTCCCACATGCCTAGCGGAATCGCTCCGTGTTAGCTCCTCCTTCAATGTCTCCAGCTTCTTCTGCAAAAGCCTGATGAGGGGAATGACCTGACTCAGGCTGGCAGTGTCTGAACTGACTTCACGTGTGGCAAGTTCAAAGGGCATCAGAACCTTGCACAACGTTGAAATCATTCTCCACTGCGCTTGAGACAGGTGCATTCCACCTCCTATATCGTGCTCAATTGTATAGGCTTGAATGGCCTTTTGCTGCTCCTCCAACCTCTGAAGCATATAGAGGGTTGAATTCCACCTCGTTACCACTTCTTGCTTCAGATGATGGCAGGGCAGGTTCAGTAGTTTTTGGTGGTGCTCCAGTCTTCTGTACGTGGTGCCTGTACGCCGAAAGTGTCCCGCAATTCTTCTGGCCACCGACAGCATCTCTTGCACGCCCCTGTCGTTTTTTAAATAATTCTGCACCACCAAATTCAAGGTATGTGCAAAACATGGGACGTGCTGGAATTTGCCCATATTTAATGCACACACAATATTGCTGGCGTTGTCCGATGCCACAAATCCACAGGAGAGTCCAATTGGGGTAAGCCATTCCGCGATGATCTTCCTCAGTTGCCGTAAGAGGTTTTCAGCTGTGTGCGTATTCTGGAAAGCGGTGATACAAAGCGTAGCCTGCCTAGGAAAGAGTTGGCGTTTGCGAGATGCTGCTACTGGTGCCGCCGCTGCTGTTCTTGCGGCGGGAGTCCATACATCTACCCAGTGGGCTGTCACAGTCATATAGTCCTGACCCTGCCCTGCTCCACTTGTCCACATGTCCGTGGTTAAGTGGACATTGGGTACAGCTGCATTTTTTAGGACACTGGTGACTCTTTTTCTGAGGTCTGTGTACATTTTCGGTATCGCCTGCCTAGAGAAATGGAACCTAGATGGTATTTGGTACCGGGGACACAGTACCTCCAACAAGACTCTAGTTGGCTCTGCAGTAATGATGGATACCGGAACCACGTTTCTCACCACCCAGGATGCCAAGGCCTCAGTTATCCGCTTTGCAGTAGGATGACTGCTGTGATATTTCATCTTCCTCGCAAAGGACTGTTGGACAGTCAATTGCTTGGTGGAAGTAGTAAAAGTGGTCTTACGACTTCCCCTCTGGGATGACCATAGACTCCCAGCAGCAACAACAGCAGTGCCAGCAGCAGTAGGCGTTACACGCAAGGATGCATCGGAGGAATCCCAGGCAGGAGAGGAATCGTCAGAATTGCCAGTGACATGGCCTGCAGGACTATTGGCATTCCTGGGGAAGGAGGAAATTGACACTGAGGGAGTTGGTGGGGTGGTTTGCGTGAGCTTGGTTACAAGAGGAAGGGATTTACTGGTCAGTGGACTGCTTCCGCTGTCACCCAAAGTTTTTGAACTTGTCACTGACTTATTATGAATGCGCTGCAGGTGACGTATAAGGGAGGATGTTCCGAGGTGGTTAACGTCCTTACCCCTACTTATTACAGCTTGACAAAGGCAACACACGGCTTGACACCTGTTGTCCGCATTTCTGTTGAAATACTTCCACACCGAAGAGCTGATTTTTTTGGTATTTTCACCAGGCATGTCAGTGGCCATATTCCTCCCACGGACAACAGGTGTCTCCCCGGGTGCCTGACTTAAACAAACCACCTCACCATCAGAATCCTCCTGGTCAATTTCCTCCCAAGCGCCAGCAACACCCATATCCTCCTCATCCTGGTGTACTTCAACACTGACATCTTCAATCTGACAATCAGGAACTGGACTGCGGGTGCTCCTTCCAGCACTTGCAGGGGGCGTGCAAATGGTGGAAGGCGCATGCTCTTCACGTCCAGTGTTGGGAAGGTCAGGCATCGCAACCGACACAATTGGAGTCGGACTCTCCTTGTGGATTTGGGATTTCGAAGAACGCACAGTTCTTTGCGGTGCTACTGCTTTTGCCAGCTTGAGTCTTTTCATTTTTCTAGCGAGAGGCTGAGTGCTTCCATCCTCATGTGAAGCTGAACCACTAGCCATGAACATAGGCCAGGGCCTCAGCCGTTCCTTGCCACTCCGTGTGGTAAATGGCATATTGGCAAGTTTACGCTTCTCCTCCAACAATTTTATTTTAGGTTTTGGAGTCCTTTTTTTACTGATATTTGGTGTTTTGGATTTGACATGCTCTGTACTATGACATTGGGCATCGGCCTTGGCAGACGACGTTGCTGGCATTTCATCGTCTCGGCCATGACTAGTGGCAGCAGCTTCAGCACGAGGTGGAAGTGGATCTTGATCTTTCCCTAATTTTGGAACCTCAACATGTTTGTTCTCCATATTTTAATAGGCACAACTAAAAGGCACCTCAGGTAAACAATGGAGATGGATGGATACTAGTATACTTATGGATGGACTGCCGAGTGCCGACACAGAGGTAGCTACAGCCGTGGACTAACGTACTGTGTCTGCTGCTAATATAGACTGGATGATAATGATATGAAATCAATATATATATGTATGTATATATAATATCACTAGTACTGCAGCCGGACAGGTAGATAATATATTTATTAGGTAATGATGACTGATGACGGACCTGCTGGACACTGTCAGCTCAGCAGCACCGCAGACTGCTACAGTAAGCTACTATACTATAGTAGTATGTACAAAGAAGAAAGAAAAAAAAAAAACCACGGGTAGGTGGTATACAATTATGGATGGACTGCCGAGTGCCGACACAGAGGCAGCTACAGCCGTGGACTACCGTACTGTGTCTGCTGCTAATATAGACTGGATGATAATGATATGAAATCAATATATATATGTATGTATATATAATATCACTAGTACTGCAGCCGGACAGGTAGATAATATATTTATTAGGTAATGATGACTGATGACGGACCTGCTGGACACTGTCAGCTCAGCAGCACCGCAGACTGCTACAGTAAGCTACTATACTATAGTAGTATGTACAAAGAAGAAAAAAAAAAAAAAACACGGGTAGGTGGTATACAATTATGGATGGACTGCCGAGTGCCGACACAGAGGTAGCTACAGCCGTGGACTAACGTACTGTGTCTGCTGCTAATATAGACTGGATGATAATGATATGAAATCAATATATATATGTATGTATATATAATATCACTAGTACTGCAGCCGGACAGGTAGATAATATATTTATTAGGTAATGATGACTGATGACGGACCTGCTGGACACTGTCAGCTCAGCAGCACCGCAGACTGCTACAGTAAGCTACTATACTATAGTAGTATGTACAAAGAAGAAAGAAAAAAAAAAACCACGGGTAGGTGGTATACAATTATGGATGGACTGCCGAGCGCCGACACAGAGGTAGCTACATCCGTGGACTAACGTACTGTGTCTGCTGCTAATATAGACTGGATGATAATGATATGAAATCAATATATATATGTATGTATATATAATATCACTAGTACTGCAGCCGGACAGGTAGATAATATATTTATTAGGTAATGATGACTGATGACGGACCTGCTGGACACTGTCAGCTCAGCAGCACCGCAGACTGCTACAGTAAGCTACTATACTATAGTAGTATGTACAAAGAAGAAAGAAAAAAAAAAACCACGGGTAGGTGGTATACAATTATGGATGGACTGCCGAGTGCCGACACAGAGGTAGCTACAGCCGTGGACTAACGTACTGTGTCTGCTGCTAATATAGAGTCTAGACTGGATGATAAATTATTGATAATGAGATGAAATCAATATAATATCACTAGTACTGCAGCCGGACAGGTACTATATATGAACCACAAACAAACAAAATTGGCTTGGCGCTAACAGCTAAACAGAAAGTGTGTGCATCAATTAACCATTGATACCGTGGAATATATAAAAGAATCAATGAGACAACTCAATGATGAAAGATTCTACAGGAGGATGGATGGCAATCCCACCCTCCTTTTCCAGAGGAAATTGAAACATCTGCTGGACGATGGAGTTCAAACAGGAGCTATTTCAAAAGAAACCATGCACTTTTTGTTTTGTAGTCACCCGGTCACCCCCACATTTTATTATTTACCGAAAATTCATAAATCACTTTCAGCACCCCCTGGGAGACCTATTATTTCGGGTGTGGGTTCCCTCACTAACAACCTTTCTTTTTTTGTTGACTATTATCTACAGGGTTATGTAGAAAAATTAAAATCGCACATTAGTGACACAAAAAGTTTTCTGAACCTGGTGAATGACGTCGTTTGGAAACCTGGATCATTCCTGGTGACCTACGACGTAGAGGCACTTTATTCTAATATCCCTCACGAATTAGGCATCCAAGCTATTCAATACTATTTGAGAAATGATACACAGGTCGAAGGAACCCTAATTGAATTCATCTTGGAATCGATTCGATTCATCCTTACTCACAATTATTTCACCTTCGATTCCACTTATTATTTGCAGACACGGGGGACTGCTATGGGGACTAGGTTCGCCCCGAGTTTTGCAAACCTATACATGGGCCTCCTTGAGGAACAACATGTGTGGGGGAGCGAACTCGGGGGGAACCTGTCCCTTTATGGCAGGTATATAGATGATTTATTTATGATTTGGACGGGGGATTTAACCACATTGCATGCTTTCACGGATAGTCTTAATACTAACTCCTTTGGTCTCAGGTTCACATGCTCTTGGAGTCCAAGCAGTATTAATTTTTTGGATATCACTTTAACTGTACAGGAAGATAAGCTAGTCACACACACATATGTGAAACCAGTGGATCAAAATAGGTACTTGCATTATGAAAGCTCACATATGGAAGGGTGGAAAAAGAATATCCCTAAAAGCCAACTTGTTAGGCTGAAAAGGAATTGTTCATCAAACATTAAGTTTCAACAACAGGCAGACAAGATATTGGAATCCTTTGAAGAACAAGGTTACCCGTGTGAACTATTACAAAATGCACTATTAGAAGTTAATAGGATGGATAGGGATTCACTATTAGTAAATAAAAACAAAAATAAAAATAAAAGGGATAGAATAGATAAAGAAGGTAACTCCAGGTTTATCACCTTCACTACTCAATATAATAGTCATGCCAGGGAAATAAAAAAGATTATAAGAAAGAACACCAACCTGCTATGTCTGGATGAGATACTAAGGGAACAGATAAACCCTCGGGGACAAGTCACGTTTAGAAAATCAGAAAATCTTAAATCCAAGCTAGTACATAGTCATTTTATAAATCCAAAAGCACCTACCACTATGGTAGAAACCTGGCTGCCGTCAAAACCAGCCGGGTTTCACAAGTGTGGAAGAAATGCATGCACAACATGCATGTGCACTCTAAGAAAGAGTATAAGTTTTAGTTCCTCTACTACAAAGGAAACGTATCAAATAAAGAATTTTCTTAATTGTAATTCCACCTACGTGATATATCTAATTACTTGCGGATGTGGGAAACAATACGTGGGACGTACAACACGTTCTCTCCATATACGATTCTCTGAACATAGGAGAAATATTCAGAAGGGTCTCAATACCCATCCCCTTTCGTTTCATATATCACGTTGCCAGAGACAAGGTCTAAATGAAGTAACTATAAAAGCAATAGAACAAATAGGGGTAACCAAACGGGGCGGAGATAGATTCAATCTATTATGTAAAAGAGAGGCATATTGGATCTATGTTCTAGGAACCCTAATGCCAGGCGGACTTAATGACACGGTGGAATTGAACAATATTTAAGATATCTCTTGATCTTATGTAACTCCACTTATGTATATAAGAAAATTCATCACTCTGCATATAATTATTTATAAGAACACATAAAAATATCTCTCTTCTAATTACTATAGAGGTATGGATTTTTTAGAGTTAATAATTAAATAATTAAATTTTGGTGATAACAATCAATATTTCATGTGTGCCAAATTCCATTAAGAGGCACCGTTAATAACATCTCCTCTGTTCATGTTAAATCACTTGCTCTCCTCCCATCTCCAGACATTTATTACGAATTATCATGAATGTTTACAAGTGTGTGAAAATCTGCAGCTTCTCCTCTGAAAAATATGAGTGGTTCAAACAATGAATTAATCAATTAATAAATAAATATTTTAATAATGACTAATTAAAGTTTGTTTATATATATATATATATATATATATTAATATTAGTGTTAAATGTATAGACAAAGAAGTCAATTGAATTGTGGTTATAGTGTGTGCATATGATTAATTAACTGGATATTCATTTAACTGTAATTATTACATGTCAATGTAATTATATTGAGTTTTATATTAATCCATTCATTGGTAATAACACTCCGTGCATTTTGAATTTTGGTAGAACTATAGGGCTTAAAGTAGACTGTCTGACTGTTTTTCTTATGGAAGCGAAGTGGAATTTGTCTAGGCTTCTGATCATTATTATTATTTTAATTATATATATATTAAAAAAAACAATGCTGTTTCTTTAACCGGGACTTGTGATGCAGTCATGTAATTACGGAAGAATACGAGTAAATTGAAGTCTGCCGACGTATGCGTTCCATTCCTACAATGAGGCTTGGTATGGATACGTGACGAACGTTATGCCCTCGTTAGCGGGAGTATCTCTGCTATTTAAATGGAAGCACGGAGCAATGATGACATATTTCTCTGAGGAAGCCGCTGAGCTATTATCAGGCGGAGAAACGCGTAAGAGCTCTCACCACCTGTCCGGTACCGGCTGTGCTAAAGTTTTTTACCTGCCTAAATCTGGACCTATGTTTTTTTGGAACTCCGGATAAGACCCACTAAAAACGGCTATTAAAAGCACCAGGAGTCGGGAGATACCAATCATCGGTCCATAACGGATCAATTCTGGATCCTTGAAGCAGGTTGTATTCATGGTTAACAACTGACTTTCTATACAAGCCTGACAGTCGATATTATAATAATATATGTCAAGCCTATTAATACTGCTCTAAATCTCTTCTACAAACAGCCGCTTAATATGTTGCAGTGTGAACTGTCAATCATTGCCTCACTTGCTGCTACTAATTGAACGGTTCACGACTAATCTATTGCTGTTCTGCAAGAGACTGTCATGCTGATTGAGTTTCTATATAAAAGATCAATTTGAATGAGTCTCCGGACTATACTTAATATCTTCAATGTTCAGAATTGCACTATACTAACTGTGCTAATTATGTCATACTTTGCACGGATAACCGGTTTCTAGGATTTAGTCATATTCATGTGTTTTTTATTATTGTTTTAATTGTGTAAAAATTAAAAGCACACTTATGTTTTAAATTAGCGCTGTTTTGGTGTGTTTGTATTTTTAGGTACTATATATATTTATTATGTAATGACTGATGACGGACCTGCTGGACACTGTCAGGTCAGCAGCACCGCAGACTGCTACAGTAAGCTACTATAGTAGTATGTATAAAGAAGAATGAAAAAAAAAAAACCACGGGTAGGTGGTATACAATATTATTTATATATATATATATATATATATATTATATACAATTATATATATATATATATATTAAACTGGTGGTGATTGATTATTAAACTGGTGGTCAGGTCACTCACGTTGCAACTTGCAACTAGTACTCCGAGTCCTAAGCAGACAATCACAAAATATATTATTATACTGGTGGTCAGTGTGGTCACAACAATGGCAGTGTGGCACTGACTCTGGCAGCAAAAGTGTGCACTGTACGTTATATGTACTCCTGAGTCCTGCTCTCAGACTCTAACTGCTCCCCACTGTCAGTGTCTCCCCCACAAGTCAGATAATACAATACACTTACAGTCACACTATCTAATCTATATCACTTCAGCAAGTAGTATAGTAGTATAGTAGTACTCCTCCTAATAATGCTCCCCAAAATTACTACTACTGTGTCTCTCTCGTCTCTACTGTGTCTCTCTCTTCTCTAAACGGAGAGGACGCCAGCCACGTCCTCTCCCTATGACTCTCAATGCACGTGTGAAAATGGCGGCGACGCGCGGCTCCTTATATAGAATCCGAGTCTCGCGATAGAATCCGAGCCTCGCGAGAATCCGACAGCGGGATGATGACGTTCGGGCGCGCTCGGGTTAACCGAGCAAGGCGGGAAGATCCGTGTCGCTCGGACCCGTGAAAAAAAACATGAAGTTCGGGCGGGTTCGGATTCAGAGGAACCGAACCCGCTCATCTCTATATATATCTCCTATATAATAGCCCAGATCTGTGATCTTGTGATTCATTTGCTAACGTTGGGCGGAGTCACAACAGTGGGCGGAGTTAGTCAAATGAGTCACAGATCTGGCCAAATCTATAGGACACTAGGAGCAGCTGCAGAAGCAGATAGTATGGACATGGCACAGGCAGGGTGCATACCTCCCAGCTTTCACACACACACACACACACACACACACACACACACACACACACACACACACACACTCACACACACACACACACACACACACACACACACACCCACACACAGCGAAAAGGGGGCGTGGCTTCACGGGAGGGCCCCGTTTTCGTCAGTGAGGGGGCTTGCCCAGCGCTCTGTGAGCTGCTGGCATGCCCCCAGGGGCTGATTATGAGTCCGGGGGGCACAGGGTACTTGAGACAGGGGAGCCCTATCTCATTGCTGTGCCTGCTGTGGGTTGGGGGCGTGGCCTAATCGCCGGACGCGAGGCCACGCCCATTATGCAAATTCCGGGGATTTTTTTTTTTTTTTTTATGGAATTTTGGCCCCTCAGCTAGGGGTAAATCCAGAGGAGGTGGTCGCTCCCCCTACACACCCGCACAGGCAGAAGAAAGCAGGGAGACTGCTGCCTCCCTGTAACACCACAGACCTGCCAATACGCAGCAGCGTGTGCTGACTGTAGCACAATGCTGCCGCTGTTGCTGGCAGGACGGGGGAGCTTCTGAGCTGGGACAGAGCTACTCGAGCCGGGGGGGCCCCTAAAACTGTGGGGCCAACGGTACGTACCGCCTGCCCCCCCCCTTAATCCGGCTCTGCTGCTGGAACCCCCCCTTAATCCGTACCCCCTGATGCCCCCTCTCCCTCTGTCTCCACTATTCACCGTTGCTCTGCTAAGCAGAACAGCGAGTACAGGAGCTTTCCAACTGTTCCCCCCGCCCCCCCACCGCAGGACACTGCGACCCGCGGGTGGGACAGCGGGACAGACCCCAAAAAATGGGACTGTCCCGCGAAAATTGGGACATTTGGGAGGTATGGGGGTGTGTGAGGGGGTATGCCATACTTGACCCCCACATCAGCATACTCAGCAGGGTCTCTCTGGCGGGGAGGAGCGTCACATTCTGGCACACTCCACGCTTCTTAGCTGTAGTTTTGTGGGTCACCAGCCGCTGTGCACTTTCCGTACTGCCTCTGTTATCTCCAGCCCCTGCGACCCCACCGCTAGCTGCAGCGCTGCCACCCGCAGTGAGTTGCGCCCAGCTCCTTCACACACTTTAGCCGGCGGGTAGCGCTGCAGAAGTCCGCGCTGCTTGCAGGCTCTGACCCCCTCCTCCCTCCAGCATCAGCGTCTCCTGGGAGCTAACCAGTCACTCCCAGTCTCCCCTTACCATAGTGCCCAGCAGCCGTGAGGTCCGCACCACGTGCATGCTATGACCCCCTCCTCCCTCCAGCTGCAGCATCTCCTGGGGGCTAACCAGTCACTCCCAGTCTCACCTTACCACAGTGCCCGGCAGCTGCGCGAGGTCTGCGGTGTGTGACTGAGGAGGGGGGGAGTGATGCGGACGGGCAGAGGAAGCAGGAATACAGCCTAAGAGAGTCAGCCATGACAAGTCTCCACCAGCAGCAGATGCCAACAGGTTGGAGTGGAACAGCAGCAGCCAGCAGCAGTGACTCCGGTAAGACACATCTGTCTGTCACCACTGTTCTGTCCCTAATACCAATCTCTCCCGTGCCCTGTGTTCTGTCATGTCCCTGTCACCCCTGGCCTTGACCTGCCATCCTTATCCTGGCCCTTTCACCCTTATCCTGGCCCTTTCACCCTTATCCTGGCCCTGTCACCCTTATGCTGGCCCTGCTACCCCTATCCTGGCCCTGTCACCCCTGTGCTTGCCCTGTCAACCCTATACTGGCCCTGTCACCCCTGTCCTGGTCCTGCCGCCCCTACACTGACCCTGTCACCCCTATCCTGTCCCTGTCATTTCTGTCCTGGCCCCGTCGCCCATGTCCTGGCCCCGTCACCCCTGTCCTGGCCCCGTCACCCCTGTTCTGACCCTGTCACCCCTGTTCTGACCCTGTCACCCCTGTCCTGGCCCAGTCAACCCTGTTCTGACCCTGTCACCCCTGTCCTGGCCCTGTTACTACATACCCTCCAACTACCTTTTTGGCAGGTACAGTACCCGCAGCACCTCCAGACCTCTCCCCAATGCACCACACCTCCGCACCTTCCCCTCCACCACGTGCGGCACTCCACCCCTCCCCCACATGTTGTGCCTCCAGACCCCCTACACCACCCGCGGCTCCCACTCCTCCGCCCCTTCACCACCCCCAGCAATCTCCAGGCCCCCTCCACCATTCACCCCCCTTATATGTCTCCCCCACACCTGCCCCCCTCCACCCGCAGCATCTGCAGACACCCTCCATCCGCGGTCCCCCCCTCCCCCACCCCTCCCCCACCAATGGCACCCCCGCACCTGCCCCACCACCACCTGCAGCACCTCCGGACCTCCTTCCCCATCTGCCGCAACACCCGTACCTGCCCCTCACCTACCCATGGCGCCTACGGACCCCTACCCCACCAGTGGCACTCCCGCCCCTTCCCATCCCACAGCACCTCCGGAACCCTTCACCCATCTGCAACATCCCCACACCTGCCCCTCCCCCACCCATGGCACCCCTGCCCCTCCCCCACCTGCAGTTCCTCCGGACCCCTCCCCCGTCTGCATTCCCCACTCCTCTGCCCCTCCCCCACCCGCAGCACCTCCCAACCCTTCCCCATCCGGGCCCCACCCCCACTTCCGCCCCCCTCCATCCGCAGCATCTACAGACACCATCCGCAGTACCCCCTGCACCCGCTACATTCTGTACATTGTGGCCTGCAGGTGCTGTTCACGCCGTCGCAAGGGGCTGCGCCTCCTTCACCATCGCACACCCTTTCATTGTGCAATATTTAACCACTAACAAAGGAATGCAGGTGATACTCCATATAACACAAATATTGAACCCCAGAAAGGCATGCAAGGGTTAAGGGGGCGTAGCCCCTTGCGACGGTGTGAAGAGCGCCCGTAGGGCGCGATGAAGCACCTAGTATATATATATATATACACACACACCTATATTTATATCTATATCTATCTATTGATCTATCTATCTGTCTATAAAAAATAGTTCATTTGTATGTAAGTTCATGATAAACTTGAGAACTACTGAACCAATATTGATTGGGTTTTCACTGAAATGTTCCTTGAGATCCTCCGAGTAACATAAGCTATGGGTCATCTCACTATCATGTTAATTGGCTAATTAACGAGCAAAATCATCAACACATTGATGTCTCAGTTATTGTGCCGCAGAGCAGGTCATGAGGGGGTCAGAGCCGCACATGGGTAATTTGAGAGGGTGGGCAGAGGCACACATGGAGCACATAATTATGGGGCACCCCCTGTCATTTATGGAATTTTTTTCTTTTTCTATTTAAGTGCATCAACACAGTGTGCAAAGACGTGCAACAGTATCGGGGACGGGGGGCTAGGGGGCACCAGTTAGTGTCGTGGGGTGCAGTGTGCTGAGGGAACTAATACAGTTTGGTCGTTGCCTGCATGTTCCTGACTGCAGTGCTGCCGACTCGGGTGGATGGCGGCCATTTTGCGACTTCTAGCTGGCAGCTCAGGGTCTTGACAGTCTCTGTACCAGCGCATGTCTGCACACTGTGTTGCTGCATTTGAATAAAACATTTTTTTCCCTAAATGACAGGGTGGCACGTGCCTTAGTAACCCCCCTCCTCCCCCGGAATCCATCTATGCATGCGTGTGTTGTTGCCGCATCACTACCACCACACATCAAAAAATATGAAACAAGTGTGCAAGTAAGACGAACTCAAGTCTACGTCTATAGCGCTCCGAGTCCCACGGGTTTTGTGCGAGCGGGATCCTTATGTGTCGGACGTGTCCATACTATCTTTAAGTGTTTTTCGTAACATGACATCTTTCTATCCAATCAAGTTCCTAAACTCACTTAACCCACCTGGATTACCACCACACAAATTGAATTTGAAAATTGCTATCCTACTTACATTGTTAAGGAATTTGCTGTTTGAATTTCAGCGCTCACAGTTTCCTGATAGAATATGTTTTGGAATGACAATAAACAAAGCGCAAAAGCGCAAAGCGCAAGGCCGGTCCTTTAATGTCATCGGGGGGACTTGCTCAGCGAGGTCTTCTCGCATACGTGGGTCTCCCCTGTATCGGTAATGCCACCAATCAAATTATACTCAGAACCGATGACAGTAATTAGACATGTAATGTAGATTACAACGATGTACTTATAGACTGATAAGAAAATTACAGAAGATATTAAGACAGACGAGTGAACTAAAGAAATTGGAAAGAAAAAATGTATCATTGAATACAATTAATAATCACTCGGCAGTGACAGTATATAATATTTTCAATGTGCCATTTAACACAGATCATTTTCAATAAAGATATTTTACAATTTGGGAACATTAGATAGATAAGAAAGGGTAACACTGTTTAATCCTTAAATTAACCACTTAACTGGCGTGGTCGCATCACATGCAACCAGCTGTCCCCAGCATCCTCAGCCCCTTCAGTGCACCAGACCCGGCAGTCATGCGGCCAGAATTGCACCCCAGAATTCCATGCACAGTGGCAAACGCAGGATTTCTAGAGGGGGATTTCCAAATGTCTTACACAATCTCCCACTCTGCGGAACATTGGAGCAAGTGCGGGAGTCTAGGGAAGCGGTAGAAGAACCTAGTAACAACATTGGTCTTTTTATTCACTGTATAGTGTATAAAAAACAGTATTACTATTTAACACTATAGATGGTCTATATTATAGGCTGTAGCAAACATTTAAATAATATAAATAAGTGGTCAGGAAAAGGTTAAACATACCATAATAATAAATACACAAACATAATAGAACCAGTATTGTACTTTCTAAGCACACATTCTCCCACCTCTTGGTATGGCTCCTATCTCTTCTTCCTGGCAGCTACTCTCTGGTCCGGTGCATTGCTTGAAGACTCAGATCCACACACACAGCAATCTTGGTAGAAGAAGCTGCTTCCACTGGGCATGTGCAGCTGCTCTGCTCTGTCCCTTACACTGCATGATATGGTGGCAACTCTAGAAATCGTATTTATATACCATTGCTATTTTAATAATTTGAGCCACTTGCCCAGAGAGGGGGAACCCCCTCCTGCGTTTGCCTATGATGCAGCAGGCATTCTGGGACACATGTTCTGGGAAGCACAGTGCAAGGAGGGGAACGTTTGTTTGCTGATCTCTGCATGTACAGATGTCATCAGTCGTCCTGCACATGGATGCAGGGGGGGGGAGCAAAACACCACCGAGATAAATGTATTTTGTAAATAAAATATTTTCATATTTTATTAGACATGCTTTCTAAACTTTATTGAGTAAATTAAGTAATAATAATAAAAAACTATTTCTGAGCAGGTTTCTGGGAAAAATTGTGAGTTAATTGGTTAATGATTCAGGTTAATCACCTACAATTGTGGTAACACTTTGTACAGTCTGTGTGTTCCCTTGCTTCTGCAAAGATTTTTACTGGGATTGTTTCTGCGTGTGCTTAAATGGAACAGCAATTGAATTGCTCTGTCAGGCACCAACTAGTGGCCGCTGGCACGTAACACACTTGAATTCCCCCCATAGAGGTGAGGAGCAGAGTTAGCCTTTTCTTATAGGACTTCTTTGATGCATTTTTACTGATTCTGTATGTAACTAAGAACAAATACCACTTCTCATGTTCTGGCGGTAACTCTCAGTCTCTGTAACTAATTGCATGTTATAGTGTGTCTTGTTCTATCCAAAATGTTACAAAACAAAGCTTAGATACTATAACACAAATCATTCTGACATCCATTATATAATACAGATTAAAACATTAATTGTAGAATGCAGCGAGCATTCCTTGTTTCCTTTATATAATCAGAGCATTCTAGTTTCTATTATATAATACACAGAGCATTATAGGTTCCATTATATAATACAGAGAACATTCTAGTGACCACTATTTAACACAGAGGGCATTCTAGTGATCATTATATAAATCAGAGAGCATTCTAGTGACTAATATGTAATACAAATGGCATTCGTGTGATGTTTATATAATTCAGAGAGCATTCTAGTTTCCATTATAAAATACAGCGAGCATTCTAGTTTCCATTATACAATACAGAGAACATTCTAGTGACCATTACTTAGCACAGAGGGCATTCTAGTGATCATTATATAAATCAGAGAGCATTTTATAGACTAGTATATAATACAAATGGCATTCTTGTGATCTTTATTAAATGCAGAGAGCATTCTAGTTTCCATTATATAATACAGAGAACATTCTAATGACTATTATATAATACAGAGAGCATCCTAGTGAACATTATATGTATAAAAGATAGCATTCTGGTGACCAGTTTATAACAGAGAGAGCATTCTTGACTAAATGTTAGAACTGTCTGTAAAATGTTGTAAGTTTTGCTAATGGAGTCCCCAGCTCTACCTCAGCCACCTCCATGTGCCGGAACATTCACAACAATTTTGTTTATTTAAACTTTCTAGTGACTCCTATACAATATAGCGAGCATTCTAGTTTGGGGGTGCTGCAGGTACACTGAAATCACTGGATGAGTGAGATTGTGGGTCTGTGCAGACTGGAGGGACAAAGCCTACACCAGTAAGGCAGTGCAATATTATGTATTTCATTTACACCCCCAACTGTGACTGCAGAGGTGCAAAGGGGCTGTAACAGTGAAAGTTCAGTGAGGGTGTGTTGGCTGAATTGCAGGCTATTTAGGGTTTTACACGCTCATTTCCAGATGTATCATTGGTGCTGGTGTATTCAGGGGTGCCGACAGCTTTGTGCCGGTGGGTCTGGCAGGATTGCTTCCCCACGCAACGGCTGCTGCTGCCACACTGCTGCAACGGCCTCTCTTCCCAGGCCAGCACATGGCAGCGTGTGCTGCAGAGGGGTGTAGTAGGGTATGCCGGCGGCCGGGCTCCCAGCGACCAGCATACCGGCGCCGGAATCCCGACTGCCGGCATACCGACTGCCGGCATACCGACAGCTGGGCGAGCGCAAATGAGCCCCTTGCGGGCACGGTGGCGTGCAACACGCGCCACACTATCTATTCTCCCTTCAGGGGGGTCGTGGACCCCCAAGAGGGAGAAAAAGTGTCGGTATGCCGGTTGTCGAGATTCCAGCACCGATATACTGTGCGCTGGGATCTCGACAGCCGGCAACCTGAAGACCACCTGCTGCAGAGTTTGGCTGCTGCAACAGTAGACTGTTCTCTCTCTCCCGTTCACAAAGTGCGGCTTCTGCAGCAGAGAGGAGAAGGGGGGGGGGCAGCGGTACCCGGGTCCTCGCCAGGCCACTCCACCAGGTCTGGGAAAAAGTAACCACTCCCACCCACCCTCTTGGCGCCACTAGATGCATTGTGTATAACAAAGCAAGCATACGGATGCTTGCAGTTTAATTATACGTATGAGCGAATATATGCATTTGTTACCGTGCATGCCTGATACCCATCCAAATCAGCACGAAGCACTATGGGGGATGTTTAAAACATATAGGGCCAGATGTACTAAGCCATGAAAAGTGATCAAGTAGAGAGTGATAAAGTACCAATCAAACACCTCCTGTCATTTTTCAAACAGGGCCCGTGACATGGCAGTTAGGAGCTGATTGGCTGGTACTTTATCTCCATCCACTTTATCACATTTAAGCCTTAGTACATCTGGCTCAGAGAGAGAGAGATAAAAAGTAGAGAAGTTGCCCGTATCAACTTTATCTAGCACAGTCTATAAAATGGCCGTTATAATAAGCTGATTAGTGGCACCTTCTCTACTTTATCTCTCTCTGAAGTTTGATACATCTCCCCTCCAGTGTAGAACGTGGGTGCTCCGTGTCAGGTGGGGCAGGCTAACGAGCTCCGGACCAGATTTATCAAGCCTTGGAGAGTGATAAAGTCGCTGGAGATAAAGTACCAGCCAATCAGCTCCTCACTGACATTTTTCAAACACAGCATGTGACATGAAAGTTAGGAGCTGATTGGCTGGGACTTTATCACCGTGCTATTTATGTCTCTTCAAGGCTTGATAAATGGGGGCCTCCGTTCTATGCGAAGTGGCAGCGGCCATTGCAATAAATGGGTTTAGAAAAAAATAGTCCCCAAACAGCACATGATGTAAAGAAAAAAAGAGGCGCAATGAGGTAGCTGTGTGACTAAGCTAAGCAACCCAAGTGGCCGACACAAACACCTGGCCCATCTAGGAGTGGCATTGCAGTGTCAGACAGGATGGCACTTCAAAAAAATAGTCTCCAAACAGCACATGATGCAAAGAAAAAAAGAGGCGCAATGAGGTAGCTGTGTGACTAAGCTAAGCGACCCAAGTGGCCGACACAAACACCTGGCCCATCTAGGAGTGGCACTGCAGTGTCAGACAGGATGGCAGATTAAAAAAATAGTCCCCAAACAGCACATGAAGCAAAGAAAAAAATAGGCGCAATGAGGTAGCTGTGTGACTAAGCTAAGCGACACAAGTGGCCGACACAAACACCTGGCCCATCTAGGAGTGGCACTGCAGTGTCAGACAGGATGGCACTTCAAAAAAATAGTCCCCAATAGCACATGATGCAAAGAAAAAAAGAGGCGCAATGAGGTAGCTGTGTGACTAAGCAAAGCGACCCAAGTGGCCGACACAAACACCTGGCCCATCTAGGAGTGGCACTGCAGTGTCAGACAGGATGGCACTTCAAAAAAATAGTCCCCAAACAGCACATGATGCAAAGAAAAAAAGAGGCGAAATGAGGTAGCTGTGTGACTAAGCTAAGCGACCCAAGTGGCCGACACAAACACCTGGCCCATCTAGGAGTGGCACTGCAGTTTTCTAGCGAGAGGATGAGTGCTTCCATCCTCATGTGAATCTGAACCACTAGCCATGAACATAGGCCAGGGCCTCAGCCGTTCCTTGCCACTCCGTGTCGTAAATGGCATATTGGCAAGTTTACGCTTCTCCTCAGACGCTTTTATTTTTTATTTTTGAGACATTTTACTGAACTTTTGTTTTTTTGATTTTACATGCTCTCTACTATGACATTGGGCATCGGCCTTGGCAGACGACGTTGATGGCATTTCATCGTCTTGGCCATGACTAGTGGCAGCAGCTTCAGCACGAGGTGGAAGTGGATCTTGATCTTTCCCTATTTTACCCTCCACATTTTTGTTCTCCATTTTTTAATGTGTGGAATTATATGCCAGTATCAATAGCAATGGCCTACTATATACTGTGCAAAACTGAAATGCACCACAGGTATGGATGGATAGTATACTTGACGACACAGAGTAGGTAGAGCAGTGGCCTACTGTACCGTACTGCTATATATTATATACTGATGGTCAGCAAACTGTGCAAAACTGAAATGCACCACAGGTATGGATGGATAGTATACTTGACGACACAGAGGTAGGTAGAGCAGTGGCCTACTGTACCGTACTGCTATATATTATATACTGGTGGTCAGCAAACTGTGCAAAACTGTAATGCACCACAGGTATGGATGGATAGTATACTTGACGACACAGAGGTAGGTAGAGCAGTGGCCTACTGTACCGTACTGCTATATATTATATACTGGTGGTCAGCAAAATTATGCACTGTACTCCTACTATATACTACAATGTAGCACAGATATGGAGCGTTTTTCAGGCAGAGAACGTATAATACTGGTGGTCACTGGTCAGCAAAACTCTGCACTGTACTCAGGGCCGGCCCAAGCTTATTTTTTTTAGTAAGCAAAAATCTATTTTGGCGCCCCTTGATGTGTGATAAAAGGGGTGTGGTCTTACAAGAAAGGGGTGTGGCTACACAATTGTATTTCCCGTGGTACAGGGTGATAGTGGGCGACAGGGAGATAATAGGTTACTGGTGTGGCAGGGGTGACAGGGAGATAGTGGGTGACTGATGTCCCCAGTGCCAGATACACATGTCCCCACAGTGCCAGATATACCCCCAGTGCAGATACACATATCCCCACAGTGCCAGCTATGCCCCCAGTGCAGATACCAATATCCCCACAGTGCCAGCTATGCCCCCAGTGCAGATACACATATCCCCACAGCGCCAGATATGCCCCCAGTGCTGATACATGTCCCCACAGTGCCTCCCACAGTGCCAGATATGCCCCCAGTGCTGATACATGTCCCCACAGTGCCTCCCACAGCGCCAGATATGCCCCCAGTGCTGCTACACATGCCCCCACAGTGCCAGATATGCCCCCAGTGCAGATGCACATGCCCCCCACAGTGCCAAATATGCCCCCACAGTGCCAAATATGCCCCCACAGTGCCAGATATGCCCACAGTGCTGATACACGTCCCCACAGTGCCTCCCACAGCGCCAGATATGCCCCCAGTGCAGATACACATGTCCCCACAGTGCCTCCCACAGTGCCAGATATGCCCCCACAGCGCCAGATATGCCCCCAGTGCTGATACATGCCCCCACAGTGCCAGATATGCCCCCACAGTGCCAGATATGCCCCCAGTGCTGATACATGTCCCCACAGTGCCTCCCACAGTGCCAGATATGCCCCCACAGCGCCAGATATGCCCCCAGTGCTGATACATGCCCCCACAGTGCCTCCCACAGTGCCAGATATGCCCCCACAGCGCCAGATATGCCCCCAGTGCTGATACATGCCCCCCACAGTGCCTCCCACAGTGCCAGATATGCCCCCACAGTGCCAGATATGCCCCCAGTGCTGATACATGTCCCCACAGTGCCTCCCACAGTGCCAGATATGCCCCCACAGTGCCAGATATGCCCCCAGTGCTGATACATGTCCCCACAGTGCCTCCCACAGTGCCAGATATGCCCCCACAGTGCCAGATATGCCCCCAGTGCTGATACATGTCCCCACAGTGCCTCCCCCCCTGAGAAAAAAAGTGCTGCTCACCTACTGCTGCTGTGAGGGGAGGAGACGGCAGCGCACGCCTCTCCTACCCCTCCGTCTCCAGCGGCTGTGTGTATCTGAAATTCGGCGCCGGCCCGTGAGCCAATCGGAGCTCGCGGTCCGGCAGCCAACCAGGAGCCTCAGCTGCCGGTCCCCGAGCTCTGATTGGCTCACGAGCCGGCGCTGAATTTCAGATACACACCGTCGCTGGAGATGTCAGTGCGCGGCGGACAGCGGTGGCCGGGATCGGATCGAGCCTTTTGCTAGCCACCGCTGCTGTAGAGAGTGAGTCACTGTGACTCACTCTCTGCAGCATCGCCCCCTATGGCCCGGCGCTCAACGCGGCTGCGTAGCCCGTGTATGCTTTGGGCCGGCCCTGAATGTACTCCTCCTATATAATACTGGTGGTCCCCAGTCCCCACAATAAAGCAGTGTGAGCACAGATATATGCAGCACACTGAGCACAGATATGGAGCGTTTTTCAGGCAGAGAACGTATAATACTGGTGGTCACTGGTCAGCAAAACTCTGCACTGTACTCCTCTTATAATACTGCTGGTCCCCAGAATAAAGATATTTGCAGCCCCCTGAAACAAAGTGAGAGGACGCCAGCCACGTCCTCTCACTATCATTTCCAATGCACGAGTGAAAAATGGCGGCGACGCGCGGCTCCTTATATAGAATCCGAATCTCGCGAGAATCCGACAGCGGGATGATGACGTTCGGGCGCGCTCGGGTTAACCGAGCAATACGGGAGAATCCGAGTATGCCTCGGACCCGTGTAAAATGGGTGAAGTTCGGGGGGGTTCGGATTCCGAGGAACCGAACCCGCTCATCACTAGTTTAGAGACAGATTGGATGCGATTGTTATAAGGAATGTATCTAAAGCTATAATTAGTAGATGACATTATTACTCAGGTGATTGTTCACGTTAATCCGGCAGTCATCTACAGTTTCAGGAAGGTATTGCCTTTCCCCGTGTAACCACATTACAGCTGCCTCCCCGCGCGTTTTGTTTACGTTTTATCTGGATGAACACAGGTGGGATTTAGTAGGTTGAACTTAAAGGTGCTGAGTTAGATTTGCTCTCAAGAGCTTTTCTTTTGCCGAGATCTCAACATTTTCAGCACTGCACGCTCCCTGTAGCCGAACGCACGCATCTTTTGGCTGCTCAGAGTTGTATGCCATTCATTAGCTACTCCCCTTGCGGCTGGTTGGGCGTAACTGGGTGACAATGAGGGCAAGATGAGTGAGGGTGCGTTCAGGGTTTGCAGTCGGATGTGTGGCCCGCGCTGAGCTGTGCGTGCACATAGCCGGCTCTCTTGGGCCAGATATAGGGACAGTGCAAGTGTGCGCTGATAGTGAAGACTGCTACCTGACCAAGAGGTCACACAGATGTGCGCTACTCTCCATATGCGGAATAATATCTGTATTTCCTTCCATGCATACAGTGTGAGCGCAATTGCGGACGACTCGCATGTAGCATTGCATCAGCCCTAAAGATGTGACCATTTGCAATCTCGCTGCCTATATGACTTAAAGCCTAATTCAGAGTTGATCGCAGCAGCAAATTTGTTAGCAGTTGGGCAAAACCATGGTGGTCATTCCGAGTTGTTCGCTCGCTGACGATTTTCGCAGTGCAGCGTTTAAGTGAAAAAACTGCAAAAATACGCATGTGCATGGTACGCAGCGCGCATGTGCTAAGTACTTTCACACAAAACTTTGTATATTTACACAAGCTCGAGCGACGTTTTTTCTAGTGATGAGCGGGTTCGGTTCCTCGGAATCCGAACCCCCCCGAACTTCAGCCTTTTTACACGGATCCGAGGCAGACTCGGATCTTTCCGCCTTGCTCGGCTAACCCGAGCGCGCCCGAACGTCATCATCCCGCTGTCGGATTCTCGCGAGGCTCGGATTCTATCGCGAGACTCGGATTCTATATAAGGAGCCGCGCGTCGCCGCCATTTTCACACGTGCATTGAGATTCATAGGGAGAGGACGTGGCTGGCGTCCTCTCCGTTTAGATTAGAAGAGAGAGAGTGAGACACTTGATTTACTGGAGCTTAGGAGTACTCAGAGAGTGCAGAGTTTACTAGTGACTGACCAGTGACCACCAGTGCAGTTTTATTATATTATTATTTAATATAATCCGTTCTCTGCCTGAAAAAAAACGATACACAGTGACACAGTAACAGTATACCATATCTGTGCTCAGCCTCAGTGTGCTGCATCATCTATGTATATCTGACTGTGCTGAGTGCTCACTGCTCACACAGCTTAATTGTGGGGGAGACTGGGGAGCAGTAGCTGGAGTACATATTATTTAACAGTGCACACTTTTGCTGCCAGAGTGCCACTGCCAGTGTGACTGACCAGTGACCACTGTCTGACCACCAGTATATTGTGATTGTCTGACTGAAAAAGATAAACACTCGTCGTGTGGTGTTTTTATTCTATAAAGGCATTCTGCTGACAGTGTCCAGCAGGTCCGTCATTAATTATATAATATATACCTGTCCGGCTGCAGTAGTGATATATTTATATATATTTTATATCATTATCATCCAGTCTATATTAGCAGCAGACGCAGTACGGTAGTCCACAGCTGTAGCTACCTCTGTGTCGGCAGTCGCTCGTCCATCCATAATTGTATACCACCTACCTGTGGTGTTTTTTTTTTTCTATCTTCTTGATACTAGTAGCTTACTTTAGGAGTCTGCAGTGCTGACAGTGTCCAGCAGGTCCGTCATTATAATATATACCTGTCCGGCTGCAGTAGTGATATATATATATTTTTTACATCATTATCATCCAGTCTATATTAGCAGCAGACGCAGTACGGTAGTCCACGGCTGTAGCTACCTCTGTGTCGGCAGTCGCTCGTCCATCCATAATTGTATACCACCTACCTGTGGTGTTTTTTTTTTCTATCTTCTTGATACTACTAGTAGCTTACTTTAGGAGTCTGCAGTGCTGCTGACAGTGTCCAGCAGGTCCGTCATTATATAATATATACCTGTCCGGCTGCAGTAGTGATATATATATATTTTTGATATCATTATCATCCAGTTTATATTAGCAGCAGACGCAGTACGGTAGTCCACGGCTGTAGCTACCTCTGTGTCGGCAGTCGCTCGTCCATCCATAATTGTATACCACCTACCTGTGGTGTTTTTTTTTTCCTATCTTCTTGATACTACTAGTAGCTTACTTTAGGAGTCTACAGTGCTGCTGACAGTGTCCAGCAGGTCCGTCATTATATAATATATACCTGTCCGGCTGCAGTAGTGATATATATATATTTTTTATATCATTATCATCCAGTCTATATTAGCAGCAGACGCAGTATGGTAGTCCACGGCTGTAGCTACCTCTGTGTCGGCAGTCGCTCGTCCATCCATAATTGTTTACCACCTACCTGTGGTGTTTTTTTTTTTCTATCTTCTTGATACTACTAGTAGCTTACTTTAGGAGTCTGCAGTGCTGCTGACAGTGTCCAGCAGGTCCGTCATTATATAATATGTACCTGTCCGGCTGCAGTAGTGATATATATATATTTTTTATATCATTATCATCCAGTCTATATTAGCAGCAGACGCAGTATGGTAGTCCACGGCTGTAGCTACCTCTGTGTCGGCAGTCGCTCGTCCATCCATAATTGTATACCACCTACCTGTTGTGTTTTTTTTTTTCTATCTTCTTGATACTACTAGTAGCTTACTTTAGGAGTCTGCAGTGCTGCTGACAGTGTCCAGCAGGTCCGTCATTATATAATATGTACCTGTCCGGCTGCAGTAGTGATATATATATATTTTTTATATCATTATCATCCAGTCTATATTAGCAGCAGACGCAGTACGGTAGTCCACGGCTGTAGCTACCTCTGTGTCGGCAGTCGCTCGTCCATCCATAATTGTATACCACCTACCTGTTGTGTTTTTTTTTTTTCTATCTTCTTGATACTAGTAGCTTACTTTAGGAGTCTGCAGTGCTGACAGTGTCCAGCAGGTCCGTCATTATATAATATATACCTGTCCGGCTGCAGTAGTGATATATATATATTTTTTATATCATTATCATCCAGTCTATATTAGTAGCAGACGCAGTACGGTAGTCCACGGCTGTAGCTACCTCTGTGTCGGGACTCGGCAGTCGCTCGTCCATCCATAATTGTATACCACCTACCTGTGGTGTTTTTTTTTTTTTCTATCTTCTTGATACTAGTAGCATACTTTAGGAGTCTGCAGTGCTGACAGTGTCCAGCAGGTCCGTCATTATATAATATATACCTGTCCGGCTGCAGTAGTGATATATATATATTTTTTATATCATTATCATCCAGTCTATATTAGCAGCAGACGCAGTACGGTAGTCCACGGCTGTAGCTACCTCTGTGTCGGCAGTCGCTCGTCCATCCATAATTGTATACCACCTACCTGTTGTGTTTTTTTTTTCTATCTTCTTGATACTAGTAGCTTACTTTAGGAGTCTGCAGTGCTGACAGTGTCCAGCAGGTCTGTCATTATATAATATATACCTGTCCGGCTGCAGTAGTGATATATATATATATTTTATATCATTATCATCCAGTCTATATTAGCAGCAGACGCAGTACGGTAGTCCACGGCTGTAGCTACCTCTGTGTCGGCAGTCGCTCGTCCATCCATAAGTATACTAGTATCCATCCATCTCCATTGTTTACCTGAGGTGCCTTTTAGTTGTGCCTATTAAAATATGGAGAACAAAAATGTTGAGGTTCCAAAAATAGGGAAAGATCAAGATCGACTTCCACCTCGTGCTGAAGCTGCTGCCACTAGTCATGGCCGAGACGATGAAATGCCAGCAACGTCGTCTGCCAAGGCCGATGCCCAATGTCATAGTACAGAGCATGTAAAATCCAAAACACCAAATATCAGTAAAAAAAGGACTCAAAAATCTAAAATAAAATTGTCAGAGGAGAAGCGTAAACTTGCCAATATGCCATTTACCACACGGAGTGGCAAGGAAAGGCTGAGGCCCTGGCCTATGTTCATGGCTAGTGGTTCAGCTTCACATGAGGATGGAAGCACTCAGCCTCTCGCTAGAAAAATGAAAAGACTCAAGCTGGCAAAAGCACAGCAAAGAACTGTGCGTTCTTCGAAATCACAAATCCACAAGGAGAGTCCAATTGTGTCGTTTGCGATGCCTGACCTTCCCAACACTGGACGTGAAGAGCATGCGCCTTCCACCATTTGCACGCCCCCTGCAAGTGCTGGAAGGAGCACCCGCAGTCCAGTTCCTGATAGTCAGATTGAAGATGTCAGTGTTGAAGTACACCAGGATGAGGAGGATATGGGTGTTACTGGCGCTGGGGAGGAAATTGAGCAGGAGGATTCTGATGGTGAGGTGGTTTGTTTAAGTCAGGCACCCGGGGAGACACCTGTTGTCCGTGGGAGGAATAGGGCCATTGACATGCCTGGTGAAAATACCAAAAAAATCAGCTCTTCGGTGTGGAAGTATTTCAACAGAAATGCGGACAACATTTGTCAAGCCGTGTATTGCCTTTGTCAAGCTGTAATAAGTAGGGGTAAGGACGTTAACCACCTCGGAACATCCTCCCTTATACGTCACCTGCAGCGCATTCATCATAAGTCAGTGACAAGTTCAAAAACTTTGGGCGACAGCGGAAGCAGTCCACTGACCAGTAAATCCCTTCCTCTTGTAACCAAGCTCACGCAAACCACCCCACCAACTCCCTCAGTGTCAATTTCCTCCTTCCCCAGGAATGCCAATAGTCCTGCAGGCCATGTCACTGGCAATTCTGACGAGTCCTCTCCTGCCTGGGATTCCTCCGATGCATCCTTGCGTGTAACGCCTACTACTGCTGGCGCTGCTGTTGTTGCTGCTGGGAGTCGATGGTCATCCCAGAGGGGAAGTCGTACTCGTAAGACCACTTTTACTACTTCCACCAAGCAATTGACTGTCCAACAGTCCTTTGCGAGGAAGATGAAATATCACAGCAGTCATCCTGCTGCAAAGCGGATAACTGAGGCCTTGGCATCCTGGGCGGTGAGAAACGTGGTTCCGGTATCCATCATTACTGCAGAGCCAACAACTGTTGGAGGTACTGTGTCCCCGGTACCAAATACCATCTAGGTTCCATTTCTCTAGGCAGGCGATACCGAAAATGTACACAGACCTCAGAAAAAGACTCACCAGTGTCCTAAAAAATGCAGTTGTACCCAATGTCCACTTAACCACGGACATGTGGACAAGTGGAGCAGGGCAGGCTCAGGACTATATGACTGTGACAGCCCACTGGGTAGATGTATGGACTCCCGCCGCAAGAACAGCAGCGGCGGCACCAGTAGCAGCATCTCGCAAACGCCAACTCTTTCCTAGGCAGGCTACGCTTTGTATCACCGCTTTCCAGAATACGCACACAGCTAAAAACCTCTTACGGCAACTGAGGAAGATCATCGCAGAATGGCTTACCCCAATTGGACTCTCCTGTGGATTTGTGGCATCGGACAACGCCAGCAATATTGTGTGTGCATTAAATCTGGGCAAATTCCAGCACGTCCCATGTTTTGCACATACCTTGAATTTGGTGGTGCAGAATTATTTAAAAAACGAGAGGGGCGTGCAAGAGATGCTGTCGGTGGCCAGAAGAATTGCGGGACACTTTCGGCGTACAGGCACCACGTACAGAAGGCTGGAGCACCACCAAAAACGCCTGAACCTGCCCTGCCATCATCTGAAGCAAGAAGTGGTAACGAGGTGGAATTCAACCCTCTATATGCCTCAGAGGTTGGAGGAGCAGCAAAAGGCCATTCAAGCCTATACAACTGAGCACGATATAGGAGGTGGAATGCACCTGTCTCAAGCGCAGTGGAGAATGATTTCAACATTGTGCAAGGTTCTGCAACCTTTTGAACTTGCCACACGTGAAGTCAGTTTAGACACTGCCAGCCTGAGTCAGGTCATTCCCCTCATCAGGCTTTTGCAGAAGAAGCTGGAGACATTGAAGGAGGAGCTAACACAGAGCGATTCCGCTAGGCATGTGGGACTTGTGGATGGAGCCCTTAATTCGCTTAACAAGGATTCACGGGTGGTCAATCTGTTGAAATCAGAGCACTACATTTTGGCCACCGTGCTCGATCCTAGATTTAAAACCTACCTTGGATCTCTCTTTCCGGCAGACACAAGTCTGCTGGGGTTCAAAGAACTGCTGGTGACAAAATTGTCAAGTCAAGCGGAACGCGACCTGTCAACATCTCCTCCTTCACATTCTCCCGCAACTGGGGGTGCGAGGAAAAGGCTCAGAATTCCGAGCCCACCCGCTGGCGGTGATGCAGGGCAGTCTGGAGCGACTGCTGATGCTGACATCTGGTCCTGACTGAAGGACCTGACAACGATTACGGACATGTCGTCCACTGTCACTGCATATGATTCTCTCCCCATTGAAAGAATGGTGGAGGATTATATGAGTGACCGCATCCAAGTAGGCACGTCAGACAGTCCGTACTTATACTGGCAGGAAAAAGAGGCAATTTGGAGGCCCTTGCACAAACTGGCTTTATTCTACCTAAGTTGCCCTCCCACAAGTGTGTACTCCGAAAGAGTGTTTAGTGCCGCCGCTCACCTTGTCAGCAATCGGCGTACGAGGTTACATCCAGAAAATGTGGAGAAAATGATGTTCATTAAAATTAATTATAATCAATTCCTCCGTGGAGACATTCACCAGCAGCAATTGCCTCCACAAAGTACACAAGGAGCTGAGATGGTGGATTCCAGTGGGGACGAATTGATAATCTGTGAGGAGGGGGATGTACACGGTGATATATCGGAGGATGATGATGAGGTGGACATCTTGCCTCTGTAGAGCCAGTTTGTGCAAGGAGAGATTAATTGCTTCTTTTTTGGTGGGGGTCCAAACCAACCCTTCATTTCAGTCACAGTCGTGTGGCAGACCCTGTCACTGAAATGATGGGTTGGTTAAAGTGTGCATGTCCTGTTTATACAACATAAGGGTGGGTGGGAGGGCCCAAGGACAATTCCATCTTGCACCTCTTTTTTCTTTCATTTTTATTTGCGTCATGTGCTGTTTGGGGGGTGTTTTTTGGAAGGGCCATCCTGCGTGACACTGCAGTGCCACTCCTAGATGGGCCAGGTGTTTGTGTCGGCCACTTGGGTCGCTTATCTTAGTCACACAGCTACCTCATTGCGCCTCTTTTTTTTTCTTCTTTGCGTCATGTGCTGTTTGGGGAGTGTTTTTTGGAAGGGCCATCCTGCGTGACACTGCAGTGCCACTCCTAGATGGGCCAGGTGTTTGTGTCGGCCACTTGGGTCGCTTATCTTACTCACACAGCTACCTAATTGCGCCTCTTTTTTTCTTTGCGTCATGTGCTGTTTGGGGAGTGTTTTTTGGAAGGGCCATCCTGCGTGACACTGCAGTGCCACTCCTAGATGGGCCAGGTGTTTGTGTCGGCCACTTGGGTCGCTTATCTTACTCACACAGCTACCTAATTGCACCTCTTTTTTTCTTTGCGTCATGTGCTGTTTGGGGAGTGTTTTTTGGAAGGGCCATCCTGCGTGACACTGCAGTGCCACTACTAGATGGGCCAGGTGTTTGTGTCGGCCACTTGGGTCGCTTATCTTACTCACACAGCTACCTAATTGCGCCTCTTTTTTTCTTTGCGTCATGTGCTGTTTGAGGAGTGTTTTTTGGAAGGGCCATCCTGCGTGACACTGCAGTGCCACTCCTAGATGGGCCAGGTGTTTGTGTCGGCCACTTGGGTCGCTTATCTTACTCACACAGCTACCTCATTGCGCCTCTTTTTTTCTTTGCGTCATGTGCTGTTTGGGGAGTGTTTTTTGGAAGGGCCATCCTGCGTGACACTGCAGTGCCACTCCTAGATGGGCCAGGTGTTTGTGTCGGCCACTTGGGTCGCTTATCTTACTCACACAGCTACCTAATTGCGCCTCTTTTTTTCTTTGCATCATGTGCTGTTTGGGGAGTGTTTTTTGGAAGGGCCATCCTGCGTGACACTGCAGTGCCACTCCTAGATGGGCCAGGTGTTTGTGTCGGCCACTTGGGTCGCTTATCTTAGTCACACAGCTACCTCATTGCGCCTCTTTTTTTTCTTCTTTGCGTCATGTGCTATTTGGGGAGTGTTTTTTGGAAGGGCCATCCTGCGTGACACTGCAGTGCCACTCCTAGATGGGCCAGGTGTTTGTGTCGGCCACTTGGGTCGCTGAGCTTAGTCATCCAGCGACCTCGGTGCAAATTTTAGGACTAAAAATAATATTGTGAGGTGTGAGGTGTTCAGAACAGACTGAAAATGAGTGAAAATAATGGTTATTGAGGTTAATAATACTTTGGGATCAAAATGACCCCCAAATTCTATGATTTAAGCTGTTTTTTAGGGTTTTTTGAAAAAAAAAAAACCGAATCCAAAACACACCCGAATCCGACAAAAAAAATTCGGTGAGGTTTTGCCAAAACGCGTTCGAACCCAAAACACGGCCGCGGAACCGAACCCAAAACCAAAACACAAAACCCGAAAAATTTCCGGTGCTCATCACTAGTTTTTTCATCACTCGAGTGATCGTAGTGTGATTGACAGGAAGTGGGTGTTTCTGGGCGGAAACTCACCATTTTCAGGGAGTGCTAAAAACGCAGGCGTGCCAGGTAAAAACGCAGGAGTGGCTGGCCGAACGCAGGGGGTGTTTGTGACGTCAAACCAGGAACTAAACGGACTGAGCTGATCGCAATCTAGGAGTAGGTCTGGAGCTACTCAGAAACTGCAGGGAATTATTTAGTAGCAGTTCTGCTAATCTTTCGTTCGCTATTCTGCTAAGCTAAGATACACTCCCAGAGGGCGGCGGCCTAGCGTGTGCAATGCTGCTAAAAGCAGCTAGCGAGCGAACAACTCGGAATGAGGGCCCATGTGCACTGCAGGTGGGGCAAATATAACATGTGCAGAGAGAGTTAGATTTGGGTGGGGTGTGTTCATACTGAAATCTAAATCGCAGTGTAAAATTAAAGCAGCCAGTATTTACCCTGCACAGAAACAATATCACCCACCCAAATCTAACTCTCTCTGCACATGTTACATCTGCCACACCTGCAGTGCACATGGTTTTACCCAACTGCCAACAAATATGCTGCCACGATCAACTCTGAATTACCTCCATAATATATATCTAGTGGAAAAGACAAAACCTAGTCAAGTCTATATGTGTGCATTTATTCTGCACAGAAACAACGCGCGGAGCTCTCTACGAGAGGTAGACTCTCATCCTGGGGGGGGGGCACAGAGCAGGAGAACACAGGGGGACCTGGGATGACAATGCTCTTATGCCCAGAAGTGAAGAGGTCCTTTCATCCCCTCAAGAGTCAGATACAGGATGTGTAGCTCTCTCCCCCGGCACTCCCAGCCAAGGACTCTGCCAGTGTTTGACAAACTTGACACAAAGAAAAAAGGTCTAGAGGTGAAACAATTATATCTGGAAAAAGTCCAAAGAAACAGAATGTTAATGTGCTGCTATTTCCTTTCAATTATGCCCCCTGGGAAAGACACATTTAACCCCGTCATGTCACAGAGCAGAAGCCATGACAGATCCAAGGCTTCTCATTCCCACACACACAGCGACAACGCTTCTGTGAAGGCGCAGTATCGGTGGCTCTGGGTGAGGTGGAGATGTGTTCAGGCCGACAGAAGACATCACTTAACCCTGACTCTGCGGTTTTACCCATGTAATAATAATGATAGTAATAATGGAGCATTCCCATTGTCCGCTCTCATGGGGCTGATGGGGAGATGTATCAGGGAGACAAAGGGCCCAGCAGTGTCTATTGGTGGTCGTCTGTCTGTGAGTTTAGGCAAATATCTTACAATCTCCTTCACTTCTGTAGTGTACATGCGTTCGGCCAAATGTGCAAGGACGGAGGCGCCCACTTTTACCGCCCTGTAATACTAATTGGTGCTTTCTGTATACAGACAACAGCATCCTGGCTGTCAGTATGCCGACAGCGGGGCGAGCGCTAGAAAGCCCCTTGCGGGCTCGGTGGCTTGCTGCGTTAGCCACAGGTTCTATTTTCCACTCTACGGGTGTCGGCTGTGCATCTGGGAATGCTGCAGCTGCTTGCATTGATACACCCCCCACACACCCATAACACGCCCCCTTTGGGCGTGCACTAGCAGCCACCTCCTAGTCACCGCCCAGGATCGCCCATCACTTTTCCGCAGCTGTCCTGATACCGTCAGACCCAATTGCAGCAGCACCTTTGTGTGTACACTTTGTAGCAGATTTCAGAATCACAAAACTACAGGATCATCTGCATTACGTGCAGATCAGGATCAGGCCTAATGTGGAGACGTTGTCCATAGCAACCACATCAAAGGCACATGAAATAATAGCCTAACGCAGTGGTTTCCAACCTTTTTGAATCACGGCGCCCTAGAATATCAGATTTTTTTTCACGGCAACCCTAGGCCAAAAATTTCTTATTGAGAAATGTAGAAAGAAATATGACATTAAGTAGATTGCGTTTATATATCATCCTTAGGGTCAGTTGTGTGGTGAGGGACAAGCTTTGCTTCTGTTTGGCCACATATTTTATGACTGGCAGCCACCAGCACTGGTTTTGCCTATTATATTGACCATGAATGATTTGAATTGGTCCTGGACCACCAACCCAGGGCACCCCTGCAAGTGTCCCGAGGCACCCCAGGGAGCCACAGCACACAGTTTGGGAAACTCTGGCCTAATGTACTCTATAAGGGTCCGGAGGCATCATAAGCCGCAGACAGCGGCCATATTTGTTGTTGAAGTTGAATGTCTTCATTGAAGCCGCTTTGATATAATAAGTCTTATTGATATTGCAATCAGGATAAATCACCTCAGACCTTTATCCTCCTTTAATGTGACCTTTCAACCAGCAAACAAAGGGCCTAATTCATATGAAGAAGGAGCGGCAGCTCATGCTGCGAAGTACGGTTGTGCAGTTCTTAGCACATGCGCTGAACCCGTACTGCGCATCTACAACGCGGGCATGCAGATCGGCTGCAGACTGTGAGTGATTGACAGTCTTTGCGTTTAGGCTCGCGGAGGAGGCCGCTGCCGCTTGGGGAAGTGACGATGCCAGGATCTTTGTCGAAAGACGGAGATTCCCAGGCCTCTTTATTGGATCTGCAGCAGCCATCTTGCATGAACCCATGGGTCATGCAGCCGACACGGATCACTACTGATTACCATATAATCACAGAAGCAAACAACCAAATATACTGCAAGGAAATCCTATAGGAACAGCTGACCCTTACATGGGTTTTATCACAATCACTTGCATTGCTGTCAGGTGTATGCTAATTACCTTTGAAAGAGATTTAATGCGATTGGTTTACGTTGAATACAGTGACAGCCCCTCTATGAAAGCGGCATGTACATTTTTGCAACCAGGTTTTTGTAGGTCGTCTTCATTTTCTTTTTATTCCTCCAAAAATTGTCTATTGGTTTTAACGTTTTCATTTTGCTGGTTGCAAGGTCACCCTGAAGGTCATGACTTTTAGAAGGTTTTCTACAATTTTTTTTTTCCCTGCAGCAATTTCACTTTAAGCTGAAGATTCCGGTTTGTATTTCAGGATGAGGCTTTGAGACAAAGAGCCCACAGAAGGGTTATATTATATAGTGCGTGAACGGGGAAGTGCGCAGTTTTTGGTGCATGGATGAGAGGAAGCTTAAGAGCACCTGAAGGGTGCAGTGATGGAATCACAGTCTCTCAGGCTGCTGTGAGGCTTCACTGAAAATAGGAGCGGACGTAACGAGAAGAAACTTGGCACTGCGCCGTGGAGAGGTACCAACCTACTGGACGGAGGGGAGTTACAGATAGAATACAGTACAATCACTTATGTTAAACAGACATAATACTTATCAGTCCAGTCTCTACGGGTTTGTGAGACCCAGCTGGCTGCATAGTGCATGGGCAGAGGAATCAAAGGCTCAGATATAGCTGAGATCAATAAATGAATCAATTAATTAGTCATAGTAAATGGCATCATCAAGCTGCCCACATCCCAAGTAACGAGCCAGAAATCTTGCCTACTCTTCCTGGAGTCCGAGAGAGTCTCCTCTCCATGAACCATGAACTAGTGACATCATTGAGGAATTAGGCTCTCTGTGATGTCACTGGTTCCTAGAGAAGAGATAAGATGACTCGGCTCACAAGGTGATAGGTGGCACTCTCAGGGATCTAGGCAGCTGCCTAGGGCACCAGGATCTTGGGGGTGCCACTGAGTCTACCTTTCACAAAATTAAGGATGTCTCTGTACATAATGCAGATGGTGGCTGTGGAACTTATATGGTGCTGTCTCCGCACTTTCGTTTTAGGAAGTGGGTATTGGTGTTGGTGGGGGCAGTAAGCTAAGTTTTGCTTAGGGTGCAGAGAAACCTTGCACTGACCCTCCACAGACTTACTCTGGGTATTGGTTATTAAGGGGCCCATTTACTAAGCCTTGGATGGAGATAAAATGGACGGAGATAAAGTACCAGCCAACTAGCTCCTAACTGTCATTTTTCAAACCCAGTCCGAGGGCGGGATGTACTAACCTCCGCCGCCGCGTTAATTGCCATTTTCTCTGCGATCTGAGTCACCGCTCCACTGGCCGCCGCTACCCCTTTGCTCCCCGTCTGCTTTTTCTACTCCTCTCCCTCTTCCTCATTACCGCCGCGGCCACTGAGTTCTGCAATCGGCTTAGAGCTTGATCTGCGCTGCGCTCCCCCTGGTCGTTGGCGCATGCGCATAGGTCACTGCCTTTCCGGGCATGCGCAGACAGGCCTGTTGGACGCCGGATCCTGGATGCTCCCTGCGCACCTGTCACAGCTTCCGGGCATGCACCATCGGCCAGAGGGAGCGCAGCGCAGACCAAGCTCTAAGCCGATTACAGAACTCAGTGGCCGCGGCGGTAATGAGGAGGAGGGAGAGGAGTAGAGAAAGCATACGGGGAGCTAAGGGGTAGCGGCGGGCAGCGGAGCGGTGACTCAGATTGCGGAGAAAACGGCAATTAACGCGGTGGCGGAGGTTAGAACATCCCGCTCCGAGACATGGCAGTTAGGAGCTGATTGGCTGGTACTTTATCTCCGTCCACTTTATCGCCAACCAAGGCTTAGTAAATAGACCCCTTAGTATCCTACTTTCTGCATTCTGAACATGGAACCATTGACGAGAAGCCATGACAGTTCCACCCATTGGTGGACATCCCTGTTTGTCCTACAGAGTGTGTGTGTGTGTGTGTGTGTGTGTGTGTGTGTGTGTGTGTGTGTGTGTGTGTGTGTGTGTGTGTGTGTGTGGGTGGGGGGGTTTGCAATCAAGGGACAGGGTCGGGGCTTACTGGTGCATCGTGGGTGGGGCAAAAGCTCCTCTCCCCGTATGCCAGCTAACACAACTCAAAAACATTGCTGAGTCTCTGAAATTGATGGCTGAAAACCACTGTATCTCTGTTATCAATGATAAAACCATCGGCCGTTAGTGACAAACCATCATTGGTTGTTAACCATCCATGTCAGATTGCCATCCCTACTCAATAGAGACATTTGTGACTATGACGGGCCATCTGAGGAATTGATGATTCCGTTTGAACTTTTTGTTTGCATATTGTATTTCGCATCGAGTACAGTATCTCCCCATAGTGTAATCATATCTCCATGTATTGCTCATCCCGCCCACTGTAACCTGTAGCGTGTCCAAGATGGCTGCATGCCTTGGTGCTTTCATGCGGAAGATGAGCAATCCACAGAACTGATGACTTGTATATTGTATTTGAATTTCATATTTTGATTTCAGTGATTGTAGTGGGTCCAAGTTGGCTGCCACCATTGTAATACAGTTTCTTTTGAAGAATAGATAAATAATATATCATTTTTATTTGTCTTATTCCTCTATTTGCAATTTTCGCATTGAAGATATGTTTGGGAAAGTCGTTATCATTTCAAATTACACCCAGTCATCGGAGATCTTCTGCGAGGTTACGTGAGGACAGGATCCACCCATAGTGCAGAAGATAAACTGCACTAACTTCTGTGTATGACAACCAATTATGGCCTATATATCTCGGATAATTATATGTCAGGGGCTGGATGCTGAGCCAGATGTGTAAGAGGCAGAGCCGTTTAGTGTCAGGACATAAAATAAGAGCTGGGAACTACTGTAGTTTCCATCACACAGGAATCTGCGTCATTGCACTGTATGCACCTGGGAGATAGAAGGACTCTTGCTGACTGGCGGTCATGTGATTACAGATGATGTACGCCATTGGTTCAGTCATGGCGAAAGGGAGGCAGACATGATTCTGTACTGAAGTGGTGTTCTTCCCTATCCAACATGTATGCACTATCAGCATACTGAGGTTGCTCACAGAGTAGATGATGTACGCATGCCTTTTTTTTTTTTCAGTCCAAGTATAGCCTGGGGGCATGAAGTGAACGGGGGAATGCTGCAATGCTACACCCCCGTTTTCAGGGGTCACGAATTGCGGGTCACTAATGTATGGTATAGAGCTGCACGGAGAACATTTGTTATCGCAGGTGAGTGGTAAAAGGATTCTGCCCACAGGAAAGCATTGAATTTCTAGCTATATAGCTATATCAGGCTGTTAGATCTGTGTAGTGTCTGTAGCACTGTCATCTGTTGTGAATATAGGTGTGTATGTACAAAGCCTTGGAGAGAGTAATTTTTTCAAACACAGCCTGTAACCAGGCCCAGCAATAGGGGGAGTCAAAGGGGACACGTGACGGACCCTGAGATTTTGAGGAGCCCGGGACCCACAGGAATCTCTAGAGTCCAGTTCCTGTGTCCCCTTTACCTGTACTGCGCTATAGTTGTAACCCAGTTGCATCTTGCATGGGTTCAGCACTGACATTCATTGGCCAGGGAGGGAACGCAACATCTACTGCGGCTGCTGCTCCACCTTAAGCTGCCCTGCCACTCATGTAGATTCCTGGGCTCCTGTCACGCAGAGCCGCCTCTTCTTGATCTCCGGTTGGCAGTTTGGTACCTGACCGACCAGGAAAACCTCCTCCAGGTTTCAGATGTTGCCGCCTCCCTACTCTATCTCCGGAGGACCCCGTGATGTACAGTCTTCACGCTACCTGTGACCAGGCTGCTAGTTTACAGACCCGTTTACCGCTCTTTGCGGCTCCGGTCCACAGGAGGTTAGCACTCAAGGGTGAACACCAGTGTGGTGTGAGGTAAGTGTTCCCCAGCTGAACAAACTAAACACCTCTGCCTCAATTTAGGATGCACAAGGGACTGGTCGACAGGGGGAGGAGGAGACTGAAAGACACGGGAAGGGGGGTCTGTTAGACACAGGGGGAGGCTTGGCTACAAGGGGAGAGGAGGCAGAGAGTCACAGGGTGTGGCTGAGAGACACAGGGAGGCTGGGCCACATAGGAAAGGGGAGGCTGGGAGAGACACAAGGGGATGGAGGGGGGCTGAGAGACACAGATGGAGGCTCAGAGACACAGGGGAATGGGGAGGCTGAGAGACAAGGGGAGGCTGAAAGACACAGGGAGATGGGGGAATTGAGAGACACAGGGAAACTGAGAGATACAGGAGGATGGAAAGGATAGTACTAGAAAGCCACAGGAGAGGATGAGGCTGGAACGATACAGGTGATGAGTGAGGCTGGTGAGACGGTGAGGCTGTAGAGAGATGGGGAGATAAGTGAATGGCCAACCAGTATGTACCTACCTTAGAGCAATAAGAGGCTGAGAGTAACAAGAGGAGGCTGAGAGACACAGGGGGAGGCTGGGCCACAAAAGCAGAGACAGGGAATGGGGAGGCTGAGAGACAGGGGGATGGGGGGGACTGAGAGACAGGAAGGCTAAGAGATACAGGGCAATGGAAAGGATGGTGCTGGAGAGCCACAGGTGAAGATGAGGCTGGAGCGATACAGGTAACTGGGGGAGGGGGCGAATAAGCCAATGGCCGACCAGTCTGTACCTCGGCAGTATAGAGGGGGCCAAAAAATATGAGTGTACTGGTCCCCAAGTTTTCTGTTGCCGTCCCTGCCTGTAACATGACAGTTAGGAGCTAATTGGCTGGTACTATATCTCCATCCACCATATCTCTCCCCAAGGTTTAGTACATAGCCTTGAGATAAAGTAGGCAGAGATAAAGTACCAACCAACCAGCTCCTAAAAAATTTTTAAACAGGGCATGTGACATTTCAGTTAGGAGCTGATTGGCTGGTACTTTATCTCTCTACATGTTATCACTCTCCAAGGCTTGGTACATTTTAATCATAAACTGCATTTGTACTGCTGGAAGGAAAGCTAAATATGACTCTGTTTCTTTATCTTGTCTCGTCCTGTGTCTGTAGAGTCTGCAGTGTGGCGTGGAGTTGCAGCAAGTCCCAAACAATATATGAGGGCAGTGTGCAGGAACTGTACGGCAATACTAGTATTACATTGCATTGTAAGATGTTGTGTATGTGATATATCATCTTATTTATACAGTCTATAAAGACTGCGACCTTATAATAGCTTATTAATGCGTCTCTAGGTTTGTTGATATGTCCTATTGGTGTAGAACCTAGGAAGTTTACAGTATGCATCAGCGGAATGTGCAATGGAGATTAGGACACACAATGACCCCTAACCAGGTTTACAGGCTTGTTAGGAACAGCAGTTACAGTACAGCGGTATACACATGCACAGTGGTATAGTACATATACAGCATAGTTGCCTACCCTCCCTCATTCTGTAGGAGACTCCCTGAAATAGTAGCAATCTCCCTGACTCCCCAAATAGACCAAGAATCTCCCTGATTGCACCTTACCCCCATTATTAAGCTGTTACATTCTTGAGGGGGGGTGAGGGGGGAGAAATCAGAGATATATAAAGAAGATATAAGATCTTACTAACTTTGGGGCTCATTTACATTAGTTGTAAGTCATGTTTATGACACTCCTCTCCGATGTAGCAGTACATGTCCACGCTGATAGGTGTTACTTTCACAATCTCCCTGAAATGCTTTTTCAAAAGTAGGCAAGTATGATACACTTATGTGTGTGTCCTTTTATATATAAATTACATAGTATTGGTATATTTATATCTATAATATTGAAAGTTTTTGGAAATAGAGGATAATAACGGATGGTTATGCTGTAAGGAAGTTCTAATCTAATTTATTTATAGAGATTAGAAATAAGGCTTTGACTAATATAGTGATATATGCACAGCGTGAGTGCACTTGATTGCGCACGTATTAGCTGTGTAATGGGACCTATATAAGGAGGCAAAAAGGAGGAGAGGCTATGACACTGAGGAAGCCGCCGATGCTTGCGAGTAGGTGGAGAAACGCGTCTGTCAGTTTTTCTGCCTATATACTACAGCGGACGAACTTTCACCAGCTGGTCTGCATTATCACACTCCCGCACTAAGGGAACTTTCATACCATTTCACATCCAAGGACTCCGGATAAGGTCGTAAGTGTGAACATCGGCCGGGAGGACGAGCAAATTTACCGTGGTATAAAGCAGGACACATGTTCCACTCCTTAAACAGTTCACCTGTGGGTTAATTAACCAGGAGGATCATCACATGCATTGTGATTGAATATAGGCTCTTGTACGGTACATTACTAACGTCTGCTCATTACTAACTGTATGATATTGACTGTTGCTTCTAATCAGCTTTGCATGAATTGCTTTAACAATATCACCAACAAGCTGCAAGCCAGGGGTCGCTCCCAATATATTTTTTCCAATATATGTGACATTGACCAGATGAATTGATACACGGACATTATTATTATAGCAAGATACTGAGAGGCTAAAAAGCTCATGTGCAGCTACTCTGGATAAGAGCAATAGTGTTGGATATGTTTCATGTGTTAAATATCTGTTCCTCTTGAGATTTAAAGCAATAAGGAGAGATATCCCAATACAGTGGGAGCGGATATATCCATATGTGTAGGTTAATTAATTTTTAGAAAGGGTATAACCATTAACTGTTTTAGTTGTTTATTGTGATTTTTATTGTATTTTTATGTATTGCCGGCCGGCATTAAGTATAAAATGCGCTGAATTATCATAGATATTAAATAAAAATCCACATCAGATGTGAATAGCGCTCTCTTGGTTGTTTTTTCTTATGATGCACAATGGTGGTGATAACAGCGGTATGCAGGGGTGGTACTACCATTGGTGCAGCAGGTGCATTGCACCAGGGCCCCTGAGGGCTAAAGGGCCCACTGCTGACCAGACCAGCAATGAATTATCCACTGTTTCCCCCGCAGACTATTTTGAGCACATATCAATTCTGGTTATCACAGCCACATACTGCCTCTACCTGACAGACAGCTGTAAAAAAAATAATAATAATTTCTCACTTATTTGAATTAAAGGGAGCTCACAATCAATGTAACTGGTACTGCCAAACTGAGGAAAGCACCACCAATTTACATGGCCCCTGATCTCCACACAGAGCTGGCCCTAGGCATAGGCAAACTAGGCAAATGCCTAGGGCATGAATGCATAGGGGCACAAGCAGATTCTGCTGATTAAAATTATATTCAGTATGCCTATAATCTGTGTGTGACTGAGGCTGTATCTGCATACAAAGTGGTACGTTACAGTGTATTCCTGGAAATCCCTGTAACGTAGCATAAACATCTTAGTGATATTTGGTGGACCCCTTTCCTTGAAAGTAAAGCATTCATAACTTAGAACCAGAAATAACGACACTGAGACTTGAATTTTGGCAGAAAATTGCTAGCTATTTATTTGTCCCTATCCATTAGGAAACCTGTAATAAAGAAATTAATTTAATATGCCGCTCCAGCTGGCATATGGTGGCGGCCCAAAAGAACGGCTCAATTAATCTAAATTAACCTTAAATAACTAACCCTATAAATTTACTAAAACTTACCATAAACCGGTAATAGGTGACAACTCAACCCCCACAGTGACTACCCACCGCTCCTGGGTGCCCTGCCGCTGCCTTCCCGGACGGGTGGTCAAGCGGCCATAAGTCGATGGAGGTGAGTGCACCTAAACCACAACAAACTGTAAAACACTACAGTTTTCCCTACAATACCAAACTGCCGTTCTTTTCCGCCAATAAATAGCCAACGAAAAACAGCCAACAACTTAAAGCCAAAGCACCACGTGCCAAAATCTCCTACTACCAGGGCGGGAGGGTGGGAAAGCAAATCACCAAGAGACTTAAGATGGCCTCACCTTCCCTATATATACCAAACCCTCCCCCTAAAGAAGGCTGTACTTTCCTCACAGCTAGGTCCACCCCTCCCCAGATGTTTAACTCTTTTCTCTCCTATACAGTCAATACTCTCTCCTTTTGTTTGCAGATACAGCCACAGTCTGCACTAGGGACCATTATACAGTGACAAAATTGCACCCACAGTCCAAGGGAACTGATAAGAACCAGAGCAGACCATACTTGTGAATTCCAATTTGTAAAGGAAGCCATGCAGGCTGTGAAGCAGTGGTGTTTGATGATTTTGAAGGGGTGGAGAAATTATTTATATACAGTATTTATTTTATATTTGTACTTCAAGCAGTACACTGCATGTGATATTATATTACAGGTGTTCCCTATAGAGCCAGATTAAGGCTTGTGGGGGCCCCGGGGCAACTAAATTGCCCCCTCCAATAAAATTACCCCCACAAATGACCACAGTGCCTCCCCGCATCCCTCCCTGTATCATGTATGTCACTGAGCACCTGTTCTCTGCAATTGCAGGGTCACAATTAGAGATGTGTGGCGGACACTTTTCGGGTTTTGTGTTCTGGTTTTGGATCTGGATCCCCGCTCATGTTTTGGTTCTGGATTGGTTTTGCCAAAACCACCCTTTCAGGTTTTGGTTTTGGATCTGGATGATTTTTGAAAAAAACATAAAAACAGCTAAAATCACATAATTTTGGGGTAATTTTGGTATTATTAACCTCAATAACATTCATTTCCAGTCTATTCTGAACACCTCACACCTCACAATATTGTTTTCAGGCCAAAAGGTTGCACCGAGGTCGCTGGATGACTAAGCTAAGCGACCCAAGTGGGCAGCACAAACTAGAGATGAGCGGGTTCGGTTTCTCTGAAACCGAACCCGCACGAACTTCATGTTTTTTTCACGGGTCCGAGCAGACTCGGATCCTCCCGCCTTGCTCGGTTAACCCGAGCGCGCCCGAACGTCATCATGACGCTGTCGGATTCTCGCGAGACTCGGATTCTATATAAGGAGCCGCGCGTCGCCGCCATTTTCACACGTGCATTGAGATTGATAGGGAGAGGACGTGGCTGGCGTCCTCTCCATTAGAAATTAGATTAGAAGAGAGAGAGAGATTGTGCAGAGTCAGACAGAGTTTACCACAGTGACCAGTGCAGTTGTTGTTAGTTAACTTTTATTTATTTTAATATAATATATCCGTTCTCTGCTATATCCGTTCTCTGCCTGAAAAAAAACGATACACAGCAGCAGCCAGTCACACAGTGTGACTCAGTCTGTGTGCACTCAGCTCAGCCCAGTGTGCTGCACATCAATGTATAAAAGGCAAAGCTTATAATAATTGTGGGGGAGACTGGGGAGCACTGCAGGTTGTTATAGCAGGAGCCCCCAGGAGTACATAATATTATATTAATTTAAAATTAAACAGTGCACACTTTTGCTGCAGGAGTGCCACTGCCAGTGTGACTAGTGGTGACCAGTGCCTGACCACCAGTATAGTAGTATATTGTTGTATGTATTGTATACTATCTCTTTATCAACCAGTCTATATTAGCAGCAGACACAGTACAGTGCGGTAGTTCACGGCTGTGGCTACCTCTGTGTCGGCAGTCGGAACTCGGCAGGCAGTCCGTCCATCCATAATTGTATTACAATATATACCACCTAACCGTGGTATTTTTTTTTCTTTCTTTATACCGTCGTCATAGTGTCATACTAGTTGTTACGAGTATACTACTATCTCTTTATCAACCAGTGTACAGTGCGGTAGTTCACGGCTGTGGCTACCTCTGTGTCGGCAGTCGGCAGGCAGTCCGTCCATCCATAATTGTATTATTATTATAATATATACCACCTAACCGTGGTTTTTTTTTCATTCTTTATACCGTCATAGTGTCATACTAGTTGTTACGAGTATACTACTATCTCTTTATCAACCAGTGTACAGTGCGGTAGTTCACGGCTGTGGCTACCTCTGTGTCGGCAGTCGGCAGGCAGTCCGTCCATCCATAATTGTATTATTATTATAATATATACCACCTAACCGTGGTTTTTTTTTCATTCTTTATACCGTCGTCATAGTGTCATACTAGTTGTTACGAGTATACTACTATCTCTTTATCAACCAGTGTACAGTGCGGTAGTTCACGGCTGTGGCTACCTCTGTGTCGGCAGTCGGCAGGCAGTCCGTCCATCCATAATTGTATTATTATTATAATATATACCACCTAACTGTGGTATTTTTTTTTCTTTCTTTATACCGTCGTCATAGTGTCATACTAGTTGTTACGAGTATACTACTATCTCTTTATCAACCAGTGTACAGTGCGGTAGTTCACGGCTGTGGCTACCTCTGTGTCGGCAGTCGGCAGGCAGTCCGTCCATCCATAATTGTATTATTATTATAATATATACCACCTAACCGTGGTTTTTTTTTCATTCTTTATACCGTCGTCATAGTGTCATACTAGTTGTTACGAGTATACTACTATCTCTTTATCAACCAGTGTACAGTGCGGTAGTTCACGGCTGTGGCTACCTCTGTGTCGGCAGTCGGCAGGCAGTCCGTCCATCCATAATTGTATTATTATTATAATATATACCACCTAACCGTGGTTTTTTTATACCACCTAACCGTGGCAGTCCGTCCATAATTGTATACTAGTATCCAATCCATCCATCTCCATTGTTTACCTGAGGTGCCTTTTAGTTCTGCCTATAAAATATGGAGAACAAAAAAGTTGAGGTTCCAAAATTAGGGAAAGATCAAGATCCACTTCCACCTCGTGCTGAAGCTGCTGCCACTAGTCATGGCCGAGACGATGAAATGCCAGCAACGTCGTCTGCCAAGGCCGATGCCCAATGTCATAGTACAGAGCATGTCAAATCCAAAACACCAAATATCAGAAAAAAAAGGACTCCAAAACCTAAAATAAAATTGTCGGAGGAGAAGCGTAAACTTGCCAATATGCCATTTACCACACGGAGTGGCAAGGAACGGCTGAGGCCCTGGCCTATGTTCATGGCTAGTGGTTCAGCTTCACATGAGGATGGAAGCACTCAGCCTCTCGCTAGAAAACTGAAAAGACTCAAGCTGGCAAAAGCACCGCAAAGAACTGTGCGTTCTTTGAAATCCCAAATCCACAAGGAGAGTCCAATTGTGTCGTTTGCGATGCCTGACCTTCCCAACACTGGACGTGAAGAGCATGCGCCTTCCACTATTTGCATGCCCCCTGCAAGTGCTGGAAGGAGCACCCGCAGTCCAGTTCCTGATAGTCAGATTGAAGATGTCAGTGTTGAAGTACACCAGGATGAGGAGGATATGGGTGTTGCTGGCGCTGGGGAGGAAATTGACCAGGAGGATTCTGATGGTGAGGTGGTTTGTTTAAGTCAGGCACCCGGGGAGACACCTGTTGTCCGTGGGAGGAATATGGCCGTTGACATGCCAGGTGAAAATACCAAAAAAATCAGCTCTTCGGTGTGGAGGTATTTCACCAGAAATGCGGACAACAGGTGTCAAGCCGTGTGTTCCCTTTGTCAAGCTGTAATAAGTAGGGGTAAGGACGTTAACCACCTCGGAACATCCTCCCTTATACGTCACCTGCAGCGCATTCATAATAAGTCAGTGACAAGTTCAAAAACTTTGGGTGACAGCGGAAGCAGTCCACTGACCAGTAAATCCCTTCCTCTTGTAACCAAGCTCACGCAAACCACCCCACCAACTCCCTCAGTGTCAATTTCCTCCTTCCCCAGGAATGCCAATAGTCCTGCAGGCCATGTCACTGGCAAGTCTGACGAGTCCTCTCCTGCCTGGGATTCCTCCGATGCATCCTTGCGTGTAACGCCTACTGCTGCTGGCGCTGCTGTTGTTGCCGCTGGGAGTCGATGGTCATCCCAGAGGGGAAGTCGTAAGCCCACTTGTACTACTTCCAGTAAGCAATTGACTGTTCAACAGTCCTTTGCGAGGAAGATGAAATATCACAGCAGTCATCCTACTGCAAAGCGGATAACTGAGTCCTTGACAACTATGTTGGTGTTAGACGTGCGTCCGGTATCCGCCGTTAGTTCACAGGGAACTAGACAATTTATTGAGGCAGTGTGCCCCCGTTACCAAATACCATCTAGGTTCCACTTCTCTAGGCAGGCGATACCGAGAATGTACACGGACGTCAGAAAAAGACTCACCAGTGTCCTAAAAAATGCAGTTGTACCCAATGTCCACTTAACCACGGACATGTGGACAAGTGGAGCAGGGCAGGGTCAGGACTATATGACTGTGACAGCCCACTGGGTAGATGTATGGACTCCCGCCGCAAGAACAGCAGCGGCGGCACCAGTAGCAGCATCTCGCAAACGCCAACTCTTTCCTAGGCAGGCTACGCTTTGTATCACCGCTTTCCAGAATACGCACACAGCTGAAAACCTCTTACGGCAACTGAGGAAGATCATCGCGGAATGGCTTACCCCAATTGGACTCTCCTGTGGATTTGTGGCATCGGACAACGCCAGCAATATTGTGTGTGCATTAAATATGGGCAAATTCCAGCACGTCCCATGTTTTGCACATACCTTGAATTTGGTGGTGCAGAATTTTTTAAAAAACGACAGGGGCGTGCAAGAGATGCTGTCGGTGGCCAGAAAAATTGCGGGACACTTTCGGCGTACAGGCACCACGTACAGAAGACTGGAGCACCACCAAAAACTACTGAACCTGCCCTGCCATCATCTGAAGCAAGAAGTGGTAACGAGGTGGAATTCAACCCTCTATATGCTTCAGAGGTTGGAGGAGCAGCAAAAGGCCATTCAAGCCTATACAATTGAGCACGATATAGGAGATGGAATGCACCTGTCTCAAGTGCAGTGGAGAATGATTTCAACGTTGTGCAAGGTTCTGATGCCCTTTGAACTTGCCACACGTGAAGTCAGTTCAGACACTGCCAGCCTGAGTCAGGTCATTCCCCTCATCAGGCTTTTGCAGAAGAAGCTGGAGGCATTGAAGAAGGAGCTAACACGGAGCGATTCCGCTAGGCATGTGGGACTTGTGGATGCAGCCCTTAATTCGCTTAACAAGGATTCACGGGTGGTCAATCTGTTGAAATCAGAGCACTACATTTTGGCCACCGTGCTCGATCCTAGATTTAAAGCCTACCTTGGATCTCTCTTTCCGGCAGACACAGGTCTGCTGGGGTTGAAAGACCTGCTGGTGACAAAATTGTCAAGTCAAGCGGAACGCGACCTGTCAACATCTCCTCCTTCACATTCTCCCGCAACTGGGGGTGCGAGGAAAAGGCTCAGAATTCCGAGCCCACCCGCTGGCGGTGATGCAGGGCAGTCTGGAGCGACTGCTGATGCTGACATCTGGTCCGGACTGAAGGACCTGACAACGATTACGGACATGTCGTCTACTGTCACTGCATATGATTCTCTCAACATTGATAGAATGGTGGAGGATTATATGAGTGACCGCATCCAAGTAGGCACGTCACACAGTCCGTACTTATACTGGCAGGAAAAAGAGGCAATTTGGAGGCCCTTGCACAAACTGGCTTTATTCTACCTAAGTTGCCCTCCCACAAGTGTGTACTCCGAAAGAGTGTTTAGTGCCGCCGCTCACCTTGTCAGCAATCGGCGTACGAGGTTACATCCAGAAAATGTGGAGAAGATGATGTTCATTAAAATGAATTATAATCAATTCCTCCGCGGAGACATTGACCAGCAGCAATTGCCTCCACAAAGTACACAGGGAGCTGAGATGGTGGATTCCAGTGGGGACGAATTGATAATCTGTGAGGAGGGGGATGTACACGGTGATATATCGGAGGGTGAAGATGAGGTGGACATCTTGCCTCTGTAGAGCCAGTTTGTGCAAGGAGAGATTAATTGCTTCTTTTTTGGGGGGGGTCCAAACCAACCCGTCATATCAGTCACAGTCGTGTGGCAGACCCTGTCACTGAAATGATGGGTTGGTTAAAGTGTGCATGTCCTGTTTTGTTTATACAACATAAGGGTGGGTGGGAGGGCCCAAGGATAATTCCATCTTGCACCTCTTTTTTCTTTTCTTTTTCTTTGCATCATGTGCTGATTGGGGAGGGTTTTTTGGAAGGGACATCCTGCGTGACACTGCAGTGCCACTCCTAGATGGGCCCGGTGTTTGTGTCGGCCACTAGGGTCGCTTATCTTTCTCACACAGCTACCTCATTGCGCCTCTTTTTTTCTTTGCGTCATGTGCTGTTTGGGGAGGGTTTTTTGGAAGGGACATCCTGCGTGACACTGCAGTGCCACTCCTAGATGGGCCCGGTGTTTGTGTCGGCCACTAGGGTCGCTTATCTTTCTCACACAGTCAGCTACCTCATTGCGCCTCTTTTTTTCTTTGCGTCATGTGCTGTTTGGGGAGGGTTTTTTGGAAGGGACATCCTGCGTGACACTGCAGTGCCACTCCTAGATGGGCCCGGTGTTTGTGTCGGCCACTAGGGTCGCTTATCTTTCTCACACAGTCAGCTACCTCATTGCGCCTCTTTTTTTCTTTGCGTCATGTGCTGTTTGGGGAGGGTTTTTTGGAAGGGACATCCTGCGTGACACTGCAGTGCCACTCCTAGATGGGCCCGGTGTTTGTGTCGGCCACTTGGGTCGCTTATCTTTCTCACACAGTCAGCTACCTCATTGCGCCTCTTTTTTTCTTTGCGTCATGTGCTGTTTGGGGAGGGTTTTTTGGAAGGGACATCCTGCGTGACACTGCAGTGCCACTCCTAGATGGGCCCGGTGTTTGTGTCGGCCACTAGGGTCGCTAATCTTACTCACACAGCTACCTCATTGCGCCTCTTTTTTTCTTTGCGTCATGTGCTGTTTGGGGAGGGTTTTTTGGAAGGGACATCCTGCGTGACACTGCAGTGCCACTCCTAGATGGGCCCGGTGTTTGTGTCGGCCACTAGGGTCGCTTATCTTACTCACACAGCGACCTCGGTGCAAATTTTAGGACTAAAAATAATATTGTGAGGTGTGATGTGTTCAGAATAGGCTGAAAATGAGTGTAAATTATGTTTTTTGAGGTTAATAATACTTTGGGATCAAAATTACCCCCAAATTCTATGATTTAAGCTGTTTTTTAGGGTTTTTTGAAAAAAACACCCGAATCCAAAACACACCCGAATCCGACAAAAAAAATTCGGTGAGGTTTTGCCAAAACGCGTTCGAACCCAAAACACGGCAGCGGAACCGAACCCAAAACCAAAACACAAAACCCGAAAAATTTCCGGCGCTCATCTCTAGCACAAACACCTGACCCATATAGGAATGGCACTGCAGTGGCAGACAGGATGGCAGTTTTAAAAATTAGGCCCCAAAGAGCACATAATGCAAAGAAAAAAAAGAGGTGCACCGAGGTCACTGGATGACTAAGCTAAGCGACCCAAGTGGGCGACACAAACACCTGACCCATATAGGAATGGCACTGCAGTGGCAGACAGGATGGCAGTTTTAAAAATTAGGCCCCAAAGAGCACATAATGCAAAGAAAAAAAAGAAGTGCACCGAGGTCACTGGATGACTAAGCTAATCGACACAAGTGGGCGGCACAAACACCTGGCCCATCTAGGAGTGGCACTGAAATGGCAGACAGGATGGCAGTTTTAAATACTAGGCCCCAAAGAACACATAATTCAAAGAAAAAAAAAAAAAGGTGCAAGATGGAATTGCACACTTTAACAAACAAATCATTTCAACGACAGGGTTTGCCACATGAATGTGGCTGAAATGATTGGCTTGTTTCGGCCCCCACAAAAAAAAGAAGGAAATTAATCCCCCTACTAAAAAAGAAGCAATTAATCTCTCGTTGCACAAACTGGCTCTACAGAGGCAAGATGTCGTCCTCATCCTCCGATTCCTCACCCCTTTCAGTGTATACATCCTCCTCCTCACAGAGTATTAATTTGTCCCCACTGGAATCCACGATCACAGGTCCCTGTGTACTTTCTGGAGGCAACGGTAAAGGTCTTCCCGGACTAATTTATAATTCATTTTGATGAACATCATCTTCTCCACATTTTGTGGAAGTAACCTTCTACGCCGATTGCTGACAAGGTGAGCGGCGGCACTAAACACTCTTTCGGAGTACACACTGGAGGGAGGGCATCTTAGGTAGAATAAAGCCAGTTTCTGCAAGGGCCTCCAAATTGCCTCTTTTTCCTGCCAGTATACGTACGGACTGTCTGACATGCCAACTTGGATGCGGTCACTCATATAATCCTCCACCATTCTTTCAATGGTGACAGCATCATATGCAGTGACAGTAGACATGACAGTAATCGTTGGCAAGTCCATCAGTCCGGATCAGATGTCAACACTTGCACCTGACTGCCCTGCATCACCGCCAGCAGATGGGCTAGGAAATGTTATCCTTTTCCTCGCAGCCCCAGTTGCGGTAGAAAATGAAGGAGGATCTGTTGACAGGCCAAGTTCCGCTTGAGTTGACAATTTTCTAGAGATGAGCGGGTTCGGATCCCTGAGAACCGAACCCCCCGAACTTCACTACCCGAGCCCGAATCCGAGTCAGGCTCGGGTTTTCCCGCCTGACTCTGAAACCAGAACAAGGCAAAACGTCATCATCCCGCTGTCGGATTCTTGTGGGGTTTGGATTCCATATAAGGAGCCGTGCATCACCGCCATTTTCACTACTGCATTGGAGAGTGTAGAGAGAGGACGTGTCTCCATCCTCAGTGTCCTGCATCAGTCCAGTGGTAGTGTCTTGTGCTGCATCAGTCTAGTCACAGTGGTGGTGTCATCTGCTGCCATATATCCAGTGCTGCTGTATAAGTCCAGTCCATTGCAGTGGTGCTGTGTTATCCTGCATCAGTCCAGTGGTGGTGTCCCTGTGCTGCTGTATATGTCCAGTGGTACTGCTGTATATATCCAGTGATACTGCCGTATATGCCCAGTGATACTGCCGTATATGTCCAGCGGTACTGCCGTATAAATCCAGTGATACTACCGTATATGTCCAGTGGTACTGCCATATAATTCTAGTGGTACTGGTGTATAAATCCAGTCCAGTGATATTGCCGTATATGTACAGTGGTACTGACATATAATTCCATTGATACTGCCGTATAATTCCAGTGGTACTGCCATATAATTCCAGCGGTACTGGCGTATAAATCCAGTCCAGTGATACTGCTGTATATGTCCAGTGGTACTGCCATATAATTCCAGTGATACTGCTGTATATGTCCAGTGATACTGCCGTATAAATCCAGTCCAGCGGTACTGCCGTATAAATCCAGTGATACTGCCGTATATGTCCAGTGATAATGAGGTATATGTGCAGTGGTACTGCCGTATAAATCCAGTGGTACTGGCGTATAAATCCAGTCCAGTGATACTGCCGTATATGTCCAGTGATACTACCTTATAATTCCAGTGATACTGCCATATAATTCCAGTGATACTGCCGTATTATTCCAGTGGTACTGCCGTATAAGTCCAGTCCAGTGGTGCTGCCATATAAGTACAGTGGTGCTGTCCTGTGCTGTATATTATTTACTCCAAATAAAGGGGCTATTAATATTTAATCCAAATAATTTTCACAGGTTTTGCCCTGTGTGGTGTAGAGGTACGCTCTCCTGTACTGCATGTTGTTATATACAGTAACTCCAGAAAAATAATGGAGAACAAAAATGTGGAGGATAAAATAGGATAGATCAAGAACCACTTCCTCCTAGTGCTGAAGCTGCTGCCACTAGTCATGACATAGACAATGAAATGCCATCAACGTCGTCTGCCAAGGCCGATGCCCAATGTGATAGCAGAGGGCATGTAAAATCCAAAGAGCCAAAGTTCAGTAAAAAGACCCAAAAAAATAAATTGTAATGGTCTGAGGAGAAACGTAAACTTGCCAATATGCCATTTACGACACGGAGTGGCAAAGAACGGCTAAGGCCCTGGCCTATGTTCATGTCTAGTGGTTCAGCGTCACATGACGATGGAAGCCCTCATCCTCCCGCTAGAAAAATTATAAGAGTTAAGCTGGCAAAAGCACAGGAAAGAACTGTGCGTTCTAAGATGGTATCACAAATCCCCAAGGAGACCAAGTGTGTCGGCGGTTGCGATGCCTGACCTTCCCAACACTGGACGGGAAGAGGTGGCTCCTTCCACCATTTGGACGCCCTCTGAAAGTGCAGTAAGTAGTATCCACAGTCCAGTTTTTGATATTCAAATTGAGATGTCACTGTTGAAGTACACTAGGATGAGGATATGGGTGTTGCTGGCACTTAGGAACAAGTTGATGATGAGGATTCTGATGGTGATGTGGTTTGTTTAAATCAGGCACCGGGGGAGAGACACCTGTTGTCCGTGGGATATATAAGCCCATTGTGATGCCTGGGCAAAATACCAAAAAAAGCCGCCTCTTTGGTGTGAAACTATTTCTCCACAAATCCGGACAACAGGTGTCAAGCCGTGTGTTGCCTCTGTCAATCTGCAATAAGTAGGTGTAAGGACGTTAACCACCTAGGAACATCCTCCCTTATACGTCACCTGCTGCGCATTCATCAGAAGTCAGTGTCAAGTTGTGAAACTTTGGGTAAGAGCGTAAGCAGTCCACTGACACCTAAATCCCTTCTTCCTCTTGTACCCAAGCTCCTGCAAGCCACACCACCAACTCCCTCAACGTCAACTTCCTCCTCAGGAACGTCAGTAGTCCTGCAAGCCATGCCACTGGCAAGACTGAGGAGTCCTCTCCTAACCGGGATTCCTCCGGAGGATCCTTGAGTGGTACGCTTACTGCAACTGTTGTTGCTGCTGGGAGTCGATCTTCATCCCAGAGGGGAAGTCGGAAGACCACTTGTACTACTTCCAGTAAGCAATTGACTGTCCAACAGTCCTTTGTGAGGAAGATGAAATATGACAGCAGTTATCCTGTTGCAAAGCAGATAACTGAGGCCTTGACAGCTATGTTGGTGTCAGACGTGTGTCCGGTATCCGCCATTAGTTCAGTGGGATTTAAAGAATTGATGGAGGTAGTGTCCCCCCGGTACAAAATCCCATCTAGAATGCACTTCACTAGGCAGGCGATACCGAGAATGGACAGAGACGTCAGAAAAAGTGTCCTCAGTGTCCTAAAAAAATAGGATTTTAATTACCTACCGGTAAATCCTTTTTTTCGTAGTCTGTAGAGGATGCTGGGGTCCACATTAGTACCATGGGGTATAGACGGGTCCCTTGGGAGCCATGGGCACTTTAAGAGTTTAATAGTGTGTTCTGGCTCCTCCCTCTATGTCCCCCCTATCAGACTCAGTCTAGAAACTGTGCCCGAGGAGATGGACATACTTCGAGAGAAGGAAATACACAGATAGTGGTGAGATTCACACCAGCTCACACATAACAACAGAATTCCAAGCTAACCAGCTTGAAACAATTCAGCAATGGCTGAACAACAGTACTTAACCAAGTAACAATGCAGTACTTAACCAAGTAACAACGCAGTACTTAACTAAGTTACAAAAGCAGGAAAACGAAGCGCTAGGCGGGATCCCAGCATCCTCTACGGACTACGAGAAAAGGATTTACCGGTAGGTACTTAAAATCCTATTTTGCCTTACGTCCTAGAGGATGCTGGGGTCCACATTAGTACCATGGGCATGTACCAAAGCTCCCAGTACGGGAGGGAGAGCGTGGAGGCTCCTGCAGAACCGATTGACCAAACTTAAGGTCCCCAGAGTCCAAAGTAACAAACTTGTAGAACTTAGCAAACGTGTTCGATCCTGACCAAGTAGCCGCTTGGCAAAGTTGTAAAGCTGAGACACCCCGGGCAGCCGCCCAGAAAGAACCCACTGTAGAGTGGGCCTTAACAGATTTTGGACACGGCAAGCCTGCCGCAGAATAAGCATGCTGTATAGTACACCTGATCCAGCAAGAGATCGTCTGCTTAGAAGCAGGCCACCCAACCTTGTTGGGATCATAAAGGACAAACAGAGCGTGCGTCTGACTTTCTGTGACGAGAAGTTCTCTTCACATAAATCTTCAAAGCCTTACAACATCCAAGGATTTTGAAGTAATTGAGGAGTCAGTAGCCACTGGCACCACAATAGGTTGGTTGATATGAAAAGCCGACACAACCTTCTGAAGAAATTGCTGACGCATCCTGAGCTCATCTCTATCTACATGGAAGATCAAGTAGGGGCTCTTGCAGGACAATGTCCCCAATTCTGACACGTCTAGCAGATGCTAATGCCAATAGTGTGATCGCCTTCCAAGTACGGAACTTGACATCAATCTCCTGTAAAGGTTCGAACCAATCCGACTGCAGGAACTGCAGCACCACATTAAGATCTCAAGGTGCTGTAGGAGGCACAAAGGGAGCAGAACCCCTTTCAAGAAAGTCTGAACCTCAGGGTGGGAAGCTAGCTGTTTCTGGAAAAAAATGGATAGGGACGAAATCTGGACCTTTACGGATCCCAACCTCAGGCCCATATCCACACCTGCTTGCAGGAAGAGGAGAAAACGTCACAGTTGAAACTCCACCATAGGAAACTTCTTGGATTCACACAAAGAGACATACGTTTTTCCAAATGCGATGGTAATGTTTAGACGTTACTCCTTTCCTAGCCTGTATCCGGGTTGGAATAACGTTGTTCGGAATGCCTTTCCGAGCTAATATCTGGCATTCAACCTCCATGCCGTCAAACGTAGCCGCGGGAAGTCTTGATAAGCGAATGGCCCCTGTTGCAGTAGGTCCTCCTGAAGAGGAAGAGGCCTCGGATCTTCCAGCAGAAGACCCAGAAGATCCGCATACCAAGCCCTTCTTGGCCAGTCCAGAGCAATGAGGATTGCCTGAACTCTTGTTCTCCTTATGAGTTTTAGAACTCTTAGAATGAGTGGAAGTGGAGGAAACACCTACACTGACTGGAACACCCACGGAGACACCAGGGCATCCACTGCCACGGCTTGCGGGTCCCTTGAGCTAGAACAATACCTCCAAAGCTTCTTGTTTAGGCGGGAGGCCATCATGTCTATTTGAGGTACGCCCCAAAGACTTGTCACATCGGCGAACACCTCTGGGGGGAGTCCCCACTCTCCTGTATGGAGATCGTGTCTGCTGAGGAAGTCCGCTTCCCAGTTGTCCACTCCTGGAATGAAGATTGCTGACAGCGCCACCGTATGCTTTTCCACCCAGAGGATGATTCTAGTTACCTCTGACATTGCAGCTCTACTCTTCATTCCTCCTTGTCGGTTTATGTAAGCCACTGTCGTTACATTGTCCGACTGAACCTGAATGGCCTGATCTTTTAGAAGATGTGCCACTTGTAGAAGACCGTTGTACACGGCCCTCAGTTCCAGAATGTTTATCGGAAAGGATGGATTCCAGACTTGACCACCTTCCTTGGTGACTGCTCCCCAACCTCTGAGACTTGCATTCATGGTTAGGAGGATCCAATTCTGAATCCCGAACCTGCGTCCCTCTAGTAGGTGAGAAGTTTGCAGAAGTGACAGACGTATCCTCTGGTGCATGGGAAGATGAGATCCCGACCATTTGTCCAGGAGATCCATTTGGAAAGACCGTGCATGAAATCTTCCGTACTGTAGAGCATCGTAGGAGGCAACCATCTTTCCCAGAAGGCGAATGCACTGATGAACCAATACCCGGGCAGGCTTCAGGACATCCCGGACCATTGCTTGTATCACCAACGCTTTCTGCTCTGGCAGAAACACCCTCTGTACTTCTGTGTCGAGCATCATCCCCAGGAAGGACAATCTCCGTGTCGGCTCCAAATGCGACTTTGGAAGATTCAGGATCCACCCATGATCCTGGAGTAGTTGAGTTGAGAGAGCAATGCTCTGTAACAGCTTCTCCCTGGAAGACGCTTTTATCAGCAGATCGTCCAGATAAGGAATTATGTTCACCCCCTGCTTGCGGAGGGGTAGCATCATCTCCGCCATGACCTTGGTTAACACCCTTGGTGCCGTGGAGAGGCCAAATGGCAGTGCCTGGAACTGATAGTGACAGTCCAGCAGCGCAAATCTGAAATAAGCCTGGTGAAGCGCCAGATCGGAGTGTGAAGGTACGTATCCTTGATATCCAGGGATATTAGAAATTCCCCCTCCTCCATACCTGAGATCCCTGCTCTCAGAGACTCCATCTTGAATTTAAATTCCCTCAAATGAGGGTTCAACGACTTTAGATTCAATATTGGCCTGACCGAACCATCCGTTTTCAGTACCACAAAAGGGTTTGAGCAATAACCCTTGTTTGTTAAGTGAGGTGGAACTGGAACAATAACATTTGACTTTAGCAATTTTTTAATGGCTTCCTGTAGGATAGCACTTTCTGTCAGCAAAGCTGGTAAGCCTGATTTGAAGAATCTGTGAGGTGGGAGTTCTTGAAACTCCAGTCTGTACCCCAGGCCTGATGACGCCCAGACATGACTGAAATTTCTCAATCATGCTCTCACCTGACCGATCACCGGGCTGGGAGGTCCACCGTCATGCCGAGGATTTTGAGGAAGCAGAACCAGGTTACTGTTCCTGTGAACCTGCTGGTGCAGGTTTTTTGGATTTTCCCCAACCTCCTCTAAAGAAAGTGGAAGGGGGTTTGGACTTTTTAACTTTAGTGGTCCGAAAGGACTGCATGATAGGCGTAGGATAAGATTTCCTAGTAGGTGGTGTAGCTGAGGGAAGGAATGTTGACTTTCCAGCATTTGCCGTGGAGATCCACGCATCTAACTCTTCCCCAAACAGAGCCTGATCTATGAAGGGTAGGTTCTCCACACTCTTCTTGGATTACGCATCCGCAGACCATTGGCGCAGCCAGAATCCCCTGCGTGCCGAGACAGCCATGGAAGAAGACCTCGCATTGAGATGGCCAAGGTCCTTCATGGCCTCCACCATGAAACCTGCAGAGTCCTGTATGTGACGTAAGAACAATTCAATGTCAGTTCTATCCATAGAATCTAATTCCTCTAGTAATGTGACTGACCACTTTACTATGGCTTTAGAAATCCACGCACAAGCAATAGTAGGCCTTAAAGCTATGCCAGTAGCTGTGTATAATGAATGTTTAAAGCGGTGGACCCTGGGACAGGTAAAACCACTTTTTAAGACAACATAGACACAAAAGCGTCTACTACACGCGGGATTTCCAACTTTTTCCTATCCTCTTCAGGGAAAGGAAAAGCAATGAGAACCCATTTTGGGATCTGGAATTTTTTCTCCGGGTTTTCCCAGGATTTTTCAACTAATCAGTTTAATTCCTTAGACGCAGGGAATGTAATAGAGCATTTCTTAGTATCAGTAAAGTAAGTCTCCTCTGCAGGCTCAGGTACCTTATCAATCGGAGCCGGCCATAGGCATAGGCAAACTAGGCAATTGCCTAGGGCATTTGATGTGCCTAGGGGCATCAGCAGCTTCTGCTGATTAAAATGATAAGCAACATGCCTATTTTCTGTGTGTAGCATTTCATATGCAGATACAGCCACAGTCTCAAACAGTATATAGGCATGCTGCATATCATTTTAATCAGCAGAAGCTGCCTGTGCATCCTAGCCACATAGCAATGCAAATAAGATACATTTTCATTAAAAAAATGTGCCCAATGTTAGCATTGAGGCAAGATTTATGAGGACACATCTGTATCCAAGCAGAGGCAGAGGTCACAGTGTTAGTGGCAGTGTGAGTGCTGTGTGCATGTGAGTGGGTTGGTTGTGCAGTAGTGTTCGGAATATGTGTAAGGAGCATTATGTGTGTCATGTAAAAATGCATTAATAATGTGCAACATATGTGTAAGGGGCACTATGTGTGTCATTATGTGTATAAGGGCATTAATAATGTCCGGCATATGTATAACAGAGTACTACTGTATGTGTGTCTTTATGTGTATAGGAGCACTAATAATGTGCAGCAAATGTGTAGGGGGCACTATGTGTGTCATTATGTGTATAAGGGCATTAATAATGTGCAGCATATTTGTAAGGGACATTACGTGTAAAAGGGCATTAATAAAGGTTGTCATAATGTATAAGGCGCATTATGTTTATAAGGACATTAATAATGTGTCTCATATGTGTAAGCGGCATTACTGTGTGGAATTATGTGTATAAGGTGCTCTACTATGTGGCATTGCGTATAGAAAGGGCAATACAGTGTCGTCTAATGTGAACAAAGAGCAATAGGGTGTGGTGTAATGTGAATAAGGAGCAATTCAGTGTGATGTAATGTGAATAAGGGGCTCTACTGTGAGGAGTAACGTTTATAAGGTAAAGCGATACTACTGTGGAATGTAATATGAATTATGGACACTATCACATGATCAAATGTGAATAAAGTTGCAGTACTGTGTGGCGTAATTGGAATTGGGGTTACTATTGTGTGGCCATGCCCCTTGCCAGCAAAAACACACCCCTTTTTGGGCTGTGCGCCAAGTGTGCGAACTGTTCCTATTTAAAATATAGGGAGTACAAACACCAAAATAAGGACTGCTATGGATGAGTGGTGATGGTGCTGGGAAAGAGGTGCAAGGTCAGAGGTGGAACCAGCGGTGGTGCTAGGGGGCACCAGCCAAAATCTTGCCTAGGGCATCATATTGGTTAGGGTCGACTCTGTTATCAATAATGTGCAAAATGTCCCTAATAGCCTCAATCATAAGTTGCACCCCTTTAGCAAGGGTTGCATCTCCCCCCTGCATCTTCCCATCACCGTCCCCTGTATCAGAGTCGGTATCTGTGTCAACTTGCATTATTTGGGCAAGAGCACGCTTCTTAGGGTAATTAATTGGGGTCTTTGAAGAGGTAGTGGGAGCTGAATACGACAAAACCTCAACAGACTTTTTCAAAACCTGTGTTTCAGTCTAATTTTGAGCTATACGAGATGAAATCTGGGATATCATTCCCCTAATAGAATCCACCCATGGGGGTTCGGATTCAGAAGGCTGAGACAGAATATTACAGTCCTGAGTACAAGGAATAGACTCTTCAGGCGAAGATACACACTCTGCAGCACAGAGTTCTTAGACATGTTTATGTGAGCTATACAAACACACACACACACAAACAGGAAAATGCAGACACAGTTTCTCCCAGAGTACCTTCAGAGAGACACAGAGTATAAGGAGCCAGCCACACAGCGCCCCAATAGGCAGTTAATACAGTAAACAGCCGACGCTACCTGAATAACCTTAATAGATTAAACAGTTAATATCTCACTCCCCCCCCTCCCCCGTCTATAACACCCTCGTACCACAGAGGTATGCTGGAGATATGTGGAGGGTAGCCTCCCTGTCAGCGTCTCTTCAGTGTGATCTGCAGGGAGAAAATGGCACTGGTGAGTGCTGGATCCGCTCTGAGGAAAAAGCTCCGCCCCCTGTAATGGCGCGTCTTCCTGCACTTAGAGATTATACTGGCTTCAGGTAATTATTACAGCAAACAGTGGGTTAGACCTTGTAAGCTATACATGACCAGTGTAGGGTATTGCGCTGGCCCAGGGCACCCCTCACAGTGCCGCACTACAAGTACCGCTGAGCCCTCCGGCGCGCATCCTGTCAGAGCTGCGCTCCTACCATTGTGCCGCCATTTCCCGCTGGCGACCCGCTTACTGGGGCACCGGCGTCATAAAACCACCCCATCTTCTGGCTCTCTTAGGGTGTGACGGACGTGCTGCAGGAGTGAGCGGTCACCTCGTGGGCTTGCGATCAGCACCCTCAGGAGATCAGTGTCCTGTCAGCGGATATAGAGAACCATTAATCTCTAGGATTGGTTCCTACTGCCCCCCAAGTCCCACGAACCAGGGAGGTTGTTGCCAGCAACCTCCCTGTACCTAACTCTTTTAAAAAATAATAAAACTAGAAAAACTCCTAGGAGCTCCCCTAGCTGTGACCAGCTCCTCCGGGCACATTTTCTAAACTGAGTCTGGTAGGAGTTGCATAGAGGGAGGAGCCAGCCCACACCATTAAACCCTTAAAGTGCCCATGGCTCCCAAGGGACCCGTCTATACCCCACGGTACTAATGTGGACACCAGCATCCTCTAGGACGTAAGAGAAATGCAGTTGTACCCACTGTCCACTTAACTACGGACTAGGATTTGAGCACGGTGGCCAAAATGTAGTGCTCTGATTTCAACAGATTGACCACCATTGAATTCTGGCAAAGAGAATGTAGGTCTCCATCCACAAATCCCACATACTTAGCGGAATCACTCCATCTTAGCTCCTCCTTCAATTTCTCCAGCTGCTTTTGCAAAAGTTTGATAAGGGGAATGACCAGACTCAAGCTGGCAGTGTCTGAATTGACTTCACGTGTGGCAAGTTCGAAGGGTTGGAGAACCTTGCACAAGACGGAAATCATTCTCCACTGCGCTTGAGTCAGGTACATTCCCCCTCCTTTACCTATATCGTAGGTGGATGTATAGGCTTGAATGGCCTTTTGCTGCTCCTCCATCCTCTGAAGCATATAGAGTGTTGAATTCCACCTCATTACCACTTCTTGCTCCAGGTGATGGCAGGAGAGGATCAGGAGTGTTTGCTGGCACTCCAGTCTTCGGTACGCGGTGGCTGAATGTCGAAAGTGGCCCGCAATTTTTCGGGCCACTGACAGCATCTCTAGCACGCCACTGTCATTTTTCAAAAAATTCTGCACCACCAAATTAATTGTATGTGCAAAACATGGGATGTGCTGGAAGTTGCCCAAATGTAATGCATGCACAATATTGGTGGCGTTGTCTGATATCACAAATCCCCAGGAGAGTCTAAGTGGGGTAAGCCATTGTGCAATGATGTCCCTCAGTTTCCGTAAGAGGTTGTCAGTGGTGTGCCTCTTACAGAAACCGGTGATACACAGTGTAGCCTGCCTAGGAACAAGTTGGCGTTTGTGAGATGCTGCTACTGGTGCCGCTGCTGTTGTTGCTGTGGGAGGCACTGGCGCACACAGGGGGGGTTTCCGAGTATCGCGACCTCGACCACGGAACTGCTACAGTAGCAGAGAGCTGCATAGAGAATGTCTAGGGGTAGCTGCTGACTGTGCATGCTCAGCCACAGCAGCTCCCTCTGTCCTCACACAGTGCCGCCGGTTTGGACCTGCCTCCCAATCCCTGGTGGTCTGTATAACATATACAGTATGTATACTGTATATGAAGTTTGTGTGTATGTATGTATGTATGTATGTATATTTGTTTGTGTGTGTATGTATATATGTATGTATGTGTGCTTGTGTATGTATGAAAGCGTGTGCTATGTATGTATATATATATATATATATATATATATATATATACAGTGTGTTCGTGTGTGTATATTTATCCATCCAAGATGGCCGGCACACAGTTTCTCATGTGCGTCCAACCCCCGATGCCTGAATCCTTAGGTGTACACTAATCCAATGGTGGAAAATAAACGGCACTCACGAGGCGTCAAACAATAAACAATACAGCTGGTATATTCTCAGGGAACCGAACCCACTCATCTCTAGTCACAATGAACCTGTGTGGGGGCCCTTCAGTGTGTGGAAGCTCTGGGTCGGCCGCCCTTGTCACCCCCCCTCCCCCCCCCTTTAATCTGGCCCTGGTTCCTCCGTGGAATAGGTACTGACGTTGTAGATGTTATAATGATTTTGTTTTAAACAACGGTGAGGTCAAAGGAGGTCATGAGTTATCTTTCTGTAGAAAACAGGAAATTCATTGTTTCCTCATCTACTACAAGTGGAAAATAGGCACATTGTGGACGTATCTCAAACAATGGAGCCAATGTTTGCTTATGGCCAAGAAACACTCACACCACATACTCAGTCATTCACACAGCAAGGATCTGATCATAGGGGCTAATTCAGACTTGATCGCCTACTGTGCGGAAACGCACAGCAGCGATCAGGTCTGAATTGGCCCCATAGTACGGCAGAGTGTTCACAGCAGTTCTCAGTGGTAACTCATGTAATAATGACATTCAGAAACTTGTCCCCAATACACCCTCCGTGGGAAGTGACACATGCAGGGCAGTCTTAACAGCCCTGTAGGCCCTGGGCAAAGCAAAGCACTGGGGCCCCTAACCACCAGTTCATGGGAGCCAATTTAAAAAAAATCATAACATGCCCCTCCTACATTAACAACCAGAACAATTTAAAACAACATAAATATAAGTATTGGTAATAAAGTGTAAAGGGCACTACACACTGAACGACATTCAGAAAGATATGAAAGATATCGTTCAGTGTGGAGGCACTGACGGTGAACAAGCCAATTTGGACGATATAGGGGGTAATTCCGAGTTGATCGCTAGCTGCATTCGTTCGCTGTGCCACGATGAGGCAAAAAAAGGCACTTCTGCGCATGCATATGCGGCGCAATGCGCACGCGCGTTGTACTATTGCTACGACCAATGTAGTTTCACACAAGGTCTAGCAAAGCTTTTCAGTCGCACTGGTGGCCACAGAGTGATTGACATGAAGGGGGCGTTTCTTGGTGTCAACTGACCGTTTTTTAGGGTGTGTTCGGAAAAACGCAGGCATGCAAGGAAAAACGCAGGCGTGCAAGGAAAAACGCAGGCGTTCGTGACGTCAAAACAGGAACTGAATAGTCTGAAGTGATCGCAAGCGCTGAGTAGATAATGAGCTATTTTAAAACGGCACAAAAATTTTTTGCTGCCGCTCTGCGATCCTTTCGTTCGCACTTCTGCTAAGCTAAAATACACTCCCAGTGGGAGGCGGCATAGCGTTTGCACGGCTGCAAAAAACTGCTAGCGAGCGATCAACTCGGAATGACCACCTTACTGTAGGTGTTTGCGATGTAAAATCATTCACATTGTTCATACAAATCGTTCAGTGTGTATGCAAAAAATTGTTACTGAAACATCGTTCATGGGACCTAAATCAGACCTGATCGGTGCTGTGCGTTTTCGCACAGCAGCCGATCAGGTCTGAACTGTGCACAGGCTCGGACTGGGCCACAGGGGTACAGGGGAAACCACCGGTAGGCCCCACTGCCTGGGCCCCCACTCCTTCCTCTAGGGATCAGGTTCCAGACTGTGCACTTGTATTATACATGGTAGATATGTTGCATTACACTGCACTAGAATATTGTGCATTTCAATCCTCTGTGGAGGCTGACCACACCCCCTTTGTAGGTTGGCCACACCCCTAAGTATGGTCCCCTATAACTGCATTCTCCTGGTGGGCCCTTCATGCCCCAGTCCGACACTGACTGCGCATGCGCTGGGGCCGCAGTGCGCCGGCGCATGTCAGAGAGCCGCCGGCCGTCTCAGCCCTGTGAACGCCTCTGCCTGATTGACAGGCAGAGGCAGTCGCTGGGTGGAAGGGGGCGGGCCGGCGGCATTTGACAGCCGTTTAAGGGGTACGGTCCAGGCAACGCAGGCGTGCCTGGACCATGCGGGGGGTGGCCCATGGCGGCTGTGTGATGTCACACGCAGCCGCAGCGACCCTTACAGCGACGGGTAGCTCCCTGCCAGCGTGCAGGAGCTGCTATGGTAGGCAGCTACTCTTCAGGTACAAAAGCATCGCCGCTGTGTGATGCTTTTGTACTTGTGCGGCGGGGAAGTGCCTGACATGCGGGGCGGACTGTCCCTGTGCTGGGCGTGTGTCCCCCCCCCCCCCCCCCCCGCATGTCAGGGAAGCTGATCATAGATGAGCTACATTTAGCACATCTACGATCAGGTCTGAATTAGGCCCATTGTTCATATCGTTCATCGTCCAAATCGCCCAGTGTGTGTTCCGTATATTAGAGGAGACTCTGGTTAGTTATGATCAGAGATAAATTCCTGGTTGCTGTCAGTTACACCACCTTTCTCCCCATTTATCTGTGCACCACTTTTCCCAAATGCCCCCATTTTCTTGTGGGTAGTGGGCTGCTGGCAACATAAGACCCTACAAGCAGATTCCACAATGTCCCCTATTAATGCTTCACAGATAAAAATAAAAACAACAAATATATAGTAATATTATTATTTCAACTCGATAGATTTTAAGATTAAAAAAAGTCTGTTCTCATCTTTAATGTTAGGGTGATTCCACGCTTCATAAAAGTCTTGGATACTTTCCTATGTTTGGAGAGAAAATACAAGATGTTTTTCCCAGGGTAACTTAAGGAAATATTTTTAAAGGCTTTTATTTAGGTTGAATTCACCCAGTGTCCAGAAGATGTGTACAGTACAGCGTGGGACAGATAACGCGCCTGGCACCAGGCCACATACAGTGATGGGATGAATTAAAGCGCTCGTTCATTTCAAAGCATGGCTGCTACACTGCTGACCTCTGCTTCTACAAGGTTTCTGCGACCCCCAGCGTTTCCTGAGAACATACATCAGGCTCTACGTTACTGGGTCTGGCCCTTCCCATACAACACTAGACTGAGATGTTGATAAAATATGAAGACTGTCCCTTTTCAGAAAACATCACACTGGGCAACGTACGACACAGTGTACGAAACAGATTGCGCTGTTGATTCAAAATCGTCAATAGTCTATAACTAATGTTGAATACTTTTGCCATCGATGGGGAGAACCAGATGGTTTCCCACCATCTTTGATGAACAAGGAAAAAAATATATATATTTTTAAAAAGTGCCGTGACACAGAGCTTAGCTCCGCCCCTGACACGCCCACAAAGCTCAGCCCAGGCTCTCATTGGCCCACAGTCTACTGAATTGTAAAGCAGGGGAAACCATTGGTGGGTGAAACCATCAATGGTTCTCTTTCAGATGGTTTCACACCATCGGTGTTACCCATCAATGGTAACCCATCGATGACCATCCCTAAAAAAAGGGGAATAGAGGGGTAGACACAGATATGCAAATCCTCCTGTCAGTGGCCTTACCACCTATGGGTGTCTGAGAGCTGGGGCCCATACACACTGATAATATGGATTGTCGCATCACTATCTAATTGCTTCTGATTGGTAGATTCACCTCTATAGCTGATAGGTGGGATGCAGTTATGTGACCTGCAATCGGGATACCGCCGGTCACTATACTGACTTCAGGTTTCTTCAAGCATGCCGACCAGCAGGGACTATTCCCACTTGTGGGTGTCCACGACACCCACAGAGTGGGAATAGAACCTGTGGCGAGCGCAGCAAGCCACCGAGCCCGCTGCGTGTAGAGTGCAGCGAGCCCGCAAGGAGCTTTGTTGCGCTTGATCCCCCCGCCAGCCACCTAACAACCAGGATCCCGGTGTCGGCATGGTGACTGACAGTCAGCCAATCCCAACCCTGATAGGTGCTTCCTTTAATGATTGTGCCTGTATTACAGTATTGGGCTGGGATATGAAGAGCCCCCTAGGGGAATGCAATTTAAGGGGGCCACTGAGGGGCACAGCAAGTCACCAGAGGGGCTATGGCCAACCACCAGAGCGCAGTGGCCAGCCATTAAAGAGGACATGTTCATCCCATGGAGCGCATAGCACTATAGCATATGAGTCATGTGGTGAGGTCTGATGGCATATAAGGGACCTCTGGAGAAGTTTGATAACATATAAGGGGCACATTGGTGTCTGATGGCATATATGGGGCATCTGAATGAGTTTGATGGCAAAATAGGGTCATTGTGTAGTACTGTGATGGTATACACCGTGTAAGACTGTAATGGTATACACAGAGCACATTGAGGATTGTGATGGCATATAATGGGTACCTGAAGTTGTTTGATGACATATAATGGACAAATGACAAAGTCTAAAGACATAAAAGGGACATGTGGAGGAGTCTGATGGCATAGTGTATTTTAGCTTAACAGAAGTGCGAACGAAAGGATCGCACAGCGGCTACAAGAAATTTTTGTGCAGTTTCAGAGTAGCTCCAAACCTACTCAGCACTTGCGATCACTTCAGACTATTCAGTTCCTGTTTTGACGTCACAAACACGCCCTGCGTTCGCACAGCCACGCCTGCGTTTTTCCTGGCACGCCTGCATTTTTTTGAACACTCCCTGAAAACGGTCAGTTGACATCCAGAAACGCCCTCTTCATGTTAATCACTCTGTGGCCAGCAGTGCCACTGAAAAGCTTTGCTAGACCCTGTGTAAAATTACATCGTTTGTTGTAATAGTACATTGCGCATGCGCATTGCGCCGCATACGCATGCGCAGAAGTGCCGTTTTTTGTGACTCATCGCTGCACAGCGAACGAATGCTGCTAGCGATCAACTCGGAATGACCACCATGGTTTTGCCCAACTGCTAACAAGTTTGCTGCTACGATCAGGTCTGAATTACCCCCTGTGTGCTTACAGGGCCCCCCGGATGATCCCTGACCCACATCCAGGCCAGTCTAGCCTTGCTATATTATATGATTAAGAGCATGTATTGTTTTTGGTACTTTTCATTTCAATACAAATGAAAATAATAATAAATACCTGAATTATTATAGAAGTTTCTCCTGTTTATTTGGAAAGACGTATGTTCATGACTTGTGGTTCAGCTTCACATGGCGATGGAAGCCCTCATCCTCCCACTAGAAAATGATAAGAGTTAAGCTGGCAAAAGCACAGCAAAGAACCCCAAGGGGAGTCCAAGTGTGTCGGTTGCGATGCCTGACCTTCCCAACACTGGACGGGAAGAGGTGGCGCCTTCCACCATTTGCATGCCCTCAAAGTTCTGGAAGGAGCACCCGCAGTCCAGTTCCTGATAGTCAAATTGAAGATGTCACTGTTGAAGTACACCAGGATGAGGATATGGGTGTTGCTGGCGCTGAGGAGGAAGTTGACGGTGAGGATTCTGATGGTGATGTGGTTTGTTTAAATCAGACACAGGGGGAGACACCTGTTGTCCATAGGATGAATAAGCCCATTGTGATGCCTAGACAAAATACCAAAAAAGCCACCTCTTCGGTGTGGAATTATTTCTCCACAAATCTGGACAACAGGTGTCAAGCTGCGTGTTGTCTCTGTCAATCTTTAATAAGTAGGGGTAAGGACATTAACTACCTAGGGACATCCTCCCTTATACGTCACCTGCTGCGCATGCATCAGAAGTCAGTGTCAAGTTGTGAAACTTTGGGTAAGAGCGTAAGCAGTCCACTGACACCTAAATCCCTTCTTCCTATTGTACCCAAGCACATGCAAGACACACCACCAACTCCCTCAACGTCAACTTCCTCCTCAGTCAGGAACTAGAGATGAGCGCCTGAAATTTTTCGGGTTTTGTGTTTTGGTTTTGGGTTCGGTTCCGCGGCCGTGTTTTGGGTTCGAACGCGTTTTGGCAAAACCTCACCGAATTTTTTTTGTCGGATTCGGGTGTGTTTTGGATTCGGGTGTTTTTTTCCAAAAACACTAAAAAACAGCTTAAATCATAGAATTTGGGGGTCATTTTGATCCCAAAGTATTATTAACCTCAAAAACCATAATTTACACTCATTTTCAGTCTATTCTGAATACCTCACACCTCACAATATTATTTTTAGTCCTAAAATTTGCACCGAGGTCGCTGTGTGAGTAAGATAAGCGACCCTAGTGGCCGACACAAACACCGGGCCCATCTAGGAGTGGCACTGCAGTGTCACGCAGGATGTCCCTTCCAAAAAACCCTCCCCAAACAGCACATGACGCAAAGAAAAAAAGAGGCGCAATGAGGTAGCTGTGTGAGTAAGATTAGCGACCCTAGTGGCCGACACAAACACCGGGCCCATCTAGGAGTGGCACTGCAGTGTCACGCAGGATGTCCCTTCCAAAAAACCCTCCCCAAACAGCACATGACGCAAAGAAAAAAAGAGGCGCAATGAGGTAGCTGTGTGAGTAAGATTAGCGACCCTAGTGGCCGACACAAACACCGGGCCCATCTAGGAGTGGCACTGCAGTGTCACGCAGGATGGCCCTTCCAAAAAACCCTCCCCAAACAGCACATGACGCAAAGAAAAAAAGAGGCGCAATGAGGTAGCTGTGTGAGTAAGATTAGCGACCCTAGTGGCCGACACAAACACCGGGCCCATCTAGGAGTGGCACTGCAGTGTCACGCAGGATGGCCCTTCCAAAAAACCCTCCCCAAACAGCACATGACGCAAAGAAAAAAAGAGGCGCAATGAGGTAGCTGACTGTGTGAGTAAGATTAGCGACCCTAGTGGCCGACACAAACACCGGGCCCATCTAGGAGTGGCACTGCAGTGTCACGCAGGATGTCCCTTCCAAAAAACCCTCCCCAAACAGCACATGACGCAAAGAAAAAAAGAGGCGCAATGAGGTAGCCGTGAACTACCGCACTGTACTGTGTCTGCTGCTAATAATATATAGACTGGTTGATAAAGAGATAGTATACTCGTAACTAGTATGTATGTATAAAGAAAGAAAAAAAAACCACGGTTAGGTCACTGGTATATACAATGATGGACGGGCTGCCGAGTGCCGACACAGTGGTAGCCACAGCCGTGAACTACCGCACTGTACTGTGTCTGCTGCTAATATATAGACTGGTTGATAAAGAGATAGTATACTCGTAACTAGTATGTATGTATAAAGAAAGAAAAAAAAACAACGGTTAGGTGGTATATACAATTATGGACGGGCTGCCGAGTGCCGACACAGAGGTAGCCACAGCCGTGAACTACCGCACTGTACTGTGTCTGCTGCTAATATATAGACTGGTTGATAAAGAGATAGTATACTCGTAACTAGTATGTATGTATAAAGAAAGAAAAAAAACCACGGTTAGGTGGTATATACAATTATGGACGGGCTGCCGAGTGCCGACACAGAGGTAGCCACAGCCGTGAACTACCGCACTGTACTGTGTCTGCTGCTAATATATAGACTGGTTGATAAAGAGATAGTATACTCGTAACTAGAGATGAGCGGGTTCGGTTTCTTTGAATCCGAACCCGCACGAACTTCACTTTTTTTTTCACGGGTCCGAGCGACTCGGATCTTCCCGCCTTGCTCGGTTAACCCGAGCGCGCCCGAACGTCATCATGACGCTGTCGGATTCTCGCGAGACTCGGATTCTATATAAGGAGCCGCGCGTCGCCGCCATTTTCACACGTGCATTGAGATTGATAGGGAGAGGACGTGGCTGGCGTCCTCTCCATTTAGATTAGATTTAGAAGAGAGAGAGAGATTGCTGTGATACTGTAGATTAGAAGAGAGTGCAGAGTGCAGACAGAGTTTAGTGACTGACGACCACAGTGACCAGTGACCACCAGAGACAGTGCAGTTGTTTGTTTTATTTAATATATCCGTTCTCTGCCTGAAAAAAACGATACACAGTCACACAGTGACTCAGTCTGTGTGCACTGCTCAGCCCAGTGTGCTGCACATCAATGTATTGTATATAAAGCTTATAATTGTGGGGGAGACTGGGGAGCACTGCAGGTTGTTATAGCAGGAGCCAGGAGTACATGATAAATAATATTATATTAAAATTAAACAGTGCACACTTTTGCTGCAGGAGTGCCACTGCCAGTGTGACTAGTGGTGACCAGTGCCTGACCACCAGTATATTAGTAGTATTGTATACTATCTCTTTATCAACCAGTCTATATTAGCAGCAGACACAGTACAGTGCGGTAGTTCACGGCTGTGGCTACCTCTGTGTCGGCACTCGGCAGGCAGTCCGTCCATCCATAATTGTATTATATACCACCTAACCGTGGTTTTTTTTTTCTTTCTTTATACCGTCGTCATAGTCATACTAGTTGTTACGAGTATACTACTATCTCTTTATCAACCAGTGTACAGTGCGGTAGTTCACGGCTGTGGCTACCTCTGTGTCGGAACTCGGCAGGCAGTCCGTCCATCCATAATTGTATTATAATATATACCACCTAACCGTGGTTTTTTTTTCGTTCTTTATACCGTCGTCATACTAGTTGTTACGAGTATACTACTATCTCTTTATCAACCAGTGTACAGTGCGGTAGTTCACGGCTGTGGCTACCTCTGTGTCGGAACTCGGCAGGCAGTCCGTCCATCCATAATTGTATTATAATATATACCACCTAACCGTGGTTTTTTTTTTCGTTCTTTATACCGTCGTCATACTAGTTGTTACGAGTATACTACTATCTCTTTATCAACCAGTGTACAGTGCGGTAGTTCACGGCTGTGGCTACCTCTGTGTCGGCACTCGGCAGGCAGTCCGTCCAACCATAATTGTATTATATACCACCTAACCGTGGTTTTTTTTTCATTCTTTATACCGTCGTCATACTAGTTGTTACGAGTATACTACTATCTCTTTATCAACCAGTGTACAGTGCGGTAGTTCACGGCTGTGGCTACCTCTGTGTCGGCACTCGGCAGGCAGTCCGTCCAACCATAATTGTATTATATACCACCTAACCGTGTTTTTTTTTTCATTCTTTATACCGTCGTCATACTAGTTGTTACGAGTATACTACTATCTCTTTATCAACCAGTGTACAGTGCGGTAGTTCACGGCTGTGGCTACCTCTGTGTCGGCACTCGGCAGCCCGTCCATAATTGTATATACCAGTGACCTAACCGTGGTTTTTTTTTCTTTCTTTATACATACATACTAGTTACGAGTATACTATCTCTTTATCAACCAGTCTATATATTAGTAGCAGACACAGTACAGTGCGGTAGTTCACGGCTGTGGCTACCTCTGTGTCGGCACTCGGCAGCCCGTCCATAATTGTATATACCACCTAACCGTGGTTTTTTTTTCTTTCTTTATACATACATACTAGTTACGAGTATACTATCTCTTTATCAACCAGTCTATATATTAGCAGCAGACACAGTACAGTGCGGTAGTTCACGGCTGTGGCTACCTCTGTGTCGGCACTCCGCAGCCCGTCCATAATTGTATATACCAGTGACCTAACCGTGGTTTTTTTTTCTTTCTTTATACATACATACTAGTTACGAGTATACTATCTCTTTATCAACCAGTCTATATATTAGCAGCAGACACAGTACAGTGCGGTAGTTCACGGCTGTGGCTACCTCTGTGTCGGCACTCGGCAGCCCGTCCATAATTGTATATACCAGTGACCTAACCGTGGTTTTTTTTTCTTTCTTTATACATACATACTAGTTACGAGTATACTATCTCTTTATCAACCAGTCTATATATTAGCAGCAGACACAGTACAGTGCGGTAGTTCACGGCTGTGGCTACCTCTGTGTCGGCACTCGGCAGCCCGTCCATAATTGTATATACCAGTGACCTAACCGTGGTTTTTTTTTCTTTCTTTATACATACATACTAGTTACGAGTATACTATCTCTTTATCAACCAGTCTATATATTAGCAGCAGACACAGTACAGTGCGGTAGTTCACGGCTGTGGCTACCTCTGTGTCGGCACTCGGCAGCCCGTCCATAATTGTATATACCAGTGACCTAACCGTGGTTTTTTTTTCTTTCTTTATACATACATACTAGTTACGAGTATACTATCTCTTTATCAACCAGTCTATATATTAGCAGCAGACACAGTACAGTGCGGTAGTTCACGGCTGTGGCTACCTCTGTGTCGGCACTCGGCAGCCCGTCCATAATTGTATATACCAGTGACCTAACCGTGGGTTTTTTTTCTTTCTTTATACATACATACTAGTTACGAGTATACTATCTCTTTATCAACCAGTCTATATATTAGCAGCAGACACAGTACAGTGCGGTAGTTCACGGCTGTGGCTACCTCTGTGTCGGCACTCGGCAGCCCGTCCATAATTGTATATACCACCTAACCGTGGTTTTTTTTTCTTTCTTTATACATACATACTAGTTACGAGTATACTATCTCTTTATCAACCAGTCTATATATTAGCAGCAGACACAGTACAGTGCGGTAGTTCACGGCTGTGGCTACCTCTGTGTCGGCACTCCGCAGCCCGTCCATAATTGTATATACCAGTGACCTAACCGTGGTTTTTTTTTCTTTCTTTATACATACATACTAGTTACGAGTATACTATCTCTTTATCAACCAGTCTATATATTAGCAGCAGACACAGTACAGTGCGGTAGTTCACGGCTGTGGCTACCTCTGTGTCGGCACTCGGCAGCCCGTCCATAATTGTATACTAGTATCCAATCCATCCATCTGCATTGTTTACCTGAGGTGCCTTTTAGTTGTGCCTATTAAAATATGGAGAACAAAAATGTTGAGGTTCCAAAATTAGGGAAAGATCAAGATCCACTTCCACCTCGTGCTGAAGCTGCTGCCACTACTCATGGCCGAGACGATGAAATGCCAGCAACGTCGTCTGCCAAGGCCGATGCCCAATGGCATAGTACAGAGCATGTCAAAACCAAAACACCAAATATCAGTAAAAAAAGGACTCCAAAACCTAAAATAAAATTGTCGGAGGAGAAGCGTAAACTTGCCAATATGCCATTTACCACACGGAGTGGCAAGGAACGGCTGAGGCCCTGGCCTATGTTCATGGCTAGTGGTTCAGCTTCACATGAGGATGGAAGCACTCAGCCTCTCGCTAGAAAACTGAAAAGACTCAAGCTGGCAAAAGCACCGCAAAGAACTGTGCGTTCTTTGAAATCCCAAATCCACAAGGAGAGTCCAATTGTGTCGGTTGCGATGCCTGACCTTCCCAACACTGGACGTGAAGAGCATGCGCCTTCCACCATTTGCACGCCCCCTGCAAGTGCTGGAAGGAGCACCCGCAGTCCAGTTCCTGATAGTCAGATTGAAGATGTCAGTGTTGAAGTACACCAGGATGAGGAGGATATGGGTGTTGCTGGCGCTGGGGAGGAAATTGACCAGGAGGATTCTGATGGTGAGGTGGTTTGTTTAAGTCAGGCACCCGGGGAGACACCTGTTGTCCGTGGGAGGAATATGGCCGTTGACATGCCAGGTGAAAATACCAAAAAAATAAGCTCTTCGGTGTGGAGGTATTTCACCAGAAATGCGGACAACAGGTGTCAAGCCGTGTGTTCCCTTTGTCAAGCTGTAATAAGTAGGGGTAAGGACGTTAACCACCTCGGAACATCCTCCCTTATACGTCACCTGCAGCGCATTCATAATAAGTCAGTGACAAGTTCAAAAACTTTGGGTGACAGCGGAAGCAGTCCACTGACCAGTAAATCCCTTCCTCTTGTAACCAAGCTCACGCAAACCACCCCACCAACTCCCTCAGTGTCAATTTCCTCCTTCCCCAGGAATGCCAATAGTCCTGCAGGCCATGTCACTGGCAAGTCTGACGAGTCCTCTCCTGCCTGGGATTCCTCCGATGCATCCTTGCGTGTAACGCCTACTGCTGCTGGCGCTGCTGTTGTTGCCGCTGGGAGTCGATGGTCATCCCAGAGGGGAAGTCGTAAGCCCACTTGTACTACTTCCAGTAAGCAATTGACTGTTCAACAGTCCTTTGCGAGGAAGATGAAATATCACAGCAGTCATCCTACTGCAAAGCGGATAACTGAGTCCTTGACAACTATGTTGGTGTTAGACGTGCGTCCGGTATCCGCCGTTAGTTCACAGGGAACTAGACAATTTATTGAGGCAGTGTGCCCCCGTTACCAAATACCATCTAGGTTCCACTTCTCTAGGCAGGCGATACCGAGAATGTACACGGACGTCAGAAAAAGACTCACCAGTCTCCTAAAAAATGCAGTTGTACCCAATGTCCACTTAACCACGGACATGTGGACAAGTGGAGCAGGGCAGGGTCAGGACTATATGACTGTGACAGCCCACTGGGTAGATGTATGGACTCCCGCCGCAAGAACAGCAGCGGCGGCACCAGTAGCAGCATCTCGCAAACGCCAACTCTTTCCTAGGCAGGCTACGCTTTGTATCACCGCTTTCCAGAATACGCACACAGCTGAAAACCTCTTACGGCAACTGAGGAAGATCATCGCGGAATGGCTTACCCCAATTGGACTCTCCTGTGGATTTGTGGCATCGGACAACGCCAGCAATATTGTGTGTGCATTAAATATGGGCAAATTCCAGCACGTCCCATGTTTTGCACATACCTTGAATTTGGTGGTGCAGAATTTTTTAAAAAACGACAGGGGCGTGCAAGAGATGCTGTCGGTGGCCAGAAAAATTGCGGGACACTTTCGGCGTACAGGCACCACGTACAGAAGACAGGAGCACCACCAAAAACTACTGAACCTGCCCTGCCATCATCTGAAGCAAGAAGTGGTAACGAGGTGGAATTCAACCCTCTATATGCTTCAGAGGTTGGAGGAGCAGCAAAAGGCCATTCAAGCCTATACAATTGAGCACGATATAGGAGATGGAATGCACCTGTCTCAAGTGCAGTGGAGAATGATTTCAACGTTGTGCAAGGTTCTGATGCCCTTTGAACTTGCCACACGTGAAGTCAGTTCAGACACTGCCAGCCTGAGTCAGGTCATTCCCCTCATCAGGCTTTTGCAGAAGAAGCTGGAGGCATTGAAGAAGGAGCTAAAAGGGAGCGATTCCGCTAGGCATGTGGGACTTGTGGATGCAGCCCTTAATTCGCTTAACAAGGATTCACGGGTGGTCAATCTGTTGAAATCAGAGCACTACATTTTGGCCACCGTGCTCGATCCTAGATTTAAAGCCTACCTTGGATCTCTCTTTCCGGCAGACACAGGTCTGCTGGGGTTGAAAGACCTGCTGGTGACAAAATTGTCAAGTCAAGCGGAACGCGACCTGTCAACATCTCCTCCTTCACATTCTCCCGCAACTGGGGGTGCGAGGAAAAGGCTCAGAATTCCGAGCCCACCCGCTGGCGGTGATGCAGGGCAGTCTGGAGCGACTGCTGATGCTGACATCTGGTCCGGACTGAAGGACCTGACAACGATTACGGACATGTCGTCTACTGTCACTGCATATGATTCTCTCAACATTGATAGAATGGTGGAGGATTATATGAGTGACCGCATCCAAGTAGGCACGTCACACAGTCCGTACTTATACTGGCAGGAAAAAGAGGCAATTTGGAGGCCCTTGCACAAACTGGCTTTATTCTACCTAAGTTGCCCTCCCACAAGTGTGTACTCCGAAAGAGTGTTTAGTGCCGCCGCTCACCTTGTCAGCAATCGGCGTACGAGGTTACATCCAGAAAATGTGGAGAAGATGATGTTCATTAAAATGAATTATAATCAATTCCTCCGCGGAGACATTGACCAGCAGCAATTGCCTCCACAAAGTACACAGGGAGCTGAGATGGTGGATTCCAGTGGGGACGAATTGATAATCTGTGAGGAGGGGGATGTACACGGTGATATATCGGAGGGTGAAGATGAGGTGGACATCTTGCCTCTGTAGAGCCAGTTTGTGCAAGGAGAGATTAATTGCTTCTTTTTTGGGGGGGGTCCAAACCAACCCGTCATATCAGTCACAGTCGTGTGGCAGACCCTGTCACTGAAATGATGGGTTGGTTAAAGTGTGCATGTCCTGTTTTGTTTATACAACATAAGGGTGGGTGGGAGGGCCCAAGGATAATTCCATCTTGCACCTCTTTTTTCTTTTCTTTTTCTTTGCATCATGTGCTGATTGGGGAGGGTTTTTTGGAAGGGACATCCTGCGTGACACTGCAGTGCCACTCCTAAATGGGCCCGGTGTTTGTGTCGGCCACTAGGGTCGCTAATCTTACTCACACAGTCAGCTACCTCATTGCGCCTCTTTTTTTCTTTGCGTCATGTGCTGTTTGGGGAGGGTTTTTTGGAAGGGACATCCTGCGTGACACTGCAGTGCCACTCCTAGATGGGCCCGGTGTTTGTGTCGGCCACTAGGGTCGCTAATCTTACTCACACAGTCAGCTACCTCATTGCGCCTCTTTTTTTCTTTGCGTCATGTGCTGTTTGGGGAGGGTTTTTTGGAAGGGACATCCTGCGTGACACTGCAGTGCCACTCCTAGATGGGCCCGGTGTTTGTGTCGGCCACTAGGGTCGCTAATCTTACTCACACAGCTACCTCATTGCGCCTCTTTTTTTCTTTGCGTCATGTGCTGTTTGGGGAGGGTTTTTTGGAAGGGACATCCTGCGTGACACTGCAGTGCCACTCCTAGATGGGCCCGGTGTTTGTGTCGGCCACTAGGGTCGCTAATCTTACTCACACAGTCAGCTACCTCATTGCGCCTTTTTTTCTTTGCGTCATGTGCTGTTTGGGGAGGGTTTTTTGGAAGGGCCATCCTGCGTGACACTGCAGTGCCACTCCTAGATGGGCCCGGTGTTTGTGTCGGCCACTAGGGTCGCTAATCTTACTCACACAGTCAGCTACCTCATTGCGCCTCTTTTTTTCTTTGCGTCATGTGCTGTTTGGGGAGGGTTTTTTGGAAGGGCCATCCTGCGTGACACTGCAGTGCCACTCCTAGATGGGCCCGGTGTTTGTGTCGGCCACTAGGGTCGCTAATCTTACTCACACAGCTACCTCATTGCGCCTCTTTTTTTCTTTGCGTCATGTGCTGTTTGGGGAGGGTTTTTTGGAAGGGACATCCTGCGTGACACTGCAGTGCCACTCCTAGATGGGCCCGGTGTTTGTGTCGGCCACTAGGGTCGCTTATCTTACTCACACAGCGACCTCGGTGCAAATTTTAGGACTAAAAATAATATTGTGAGGTGTGAGGTATTCAGAATAGACTGAAAATGAGTGTAAATTATGGTTTTTGAGGTTAATAATACTTTGGGATCAAAATGACCCCCAAATTCTATGATTTAAGCTGTTTTTTAGTGTTTTTGGAAAAAAACACCCGAATCCAAAACACACCCGAATCCGACAAAAATAATTCGGTGAGGTTTTGCCAAAACGCGTTCGAACCCAAAACACGGCCGCGGAACCGAACCCAAAACCAAAACACAAAACCCGAAAAATTTCAGGCGCTCATCTCTACTCGTAACTAGTATGTATGTATAAAGAAAGAAAAAAAAAACACGGTTAGGTGGTATATACAATTATGGACGGGCTGCCGAGTGCCGACACAGAGGTAGCCACAGCCGTGAACTACCGCACTGTACTGTGTCTGCTGCTAATAATATATAGACTGGTTGATAAAGAGATAGTATACTCGTAACTAGTATGTATGTATAAAGAAAGAAAAAAAAACCACGGTTAGGTCACTGGTATATACAATTATGGACGGGCTGCCGAGTGCCGACACAGAGGTAGCCACAGCCGTGAACTACCGCACTGTACTGTGTCTGCTGCTAATATATAGACTGGTTGATAAAGAGATAGTATACTCGTAACTAGTATGTATGTATAAAGAAAGAAAAAAAACCACGGTTAGGTGGTATATACAATTATGGACGGGCTGCCGAGTGCCGACACAGAGGTAGCCACAGCCGTGAACTACCGCACTGTACTGTGTCTGCTGCTAATAATATATAGACTGGTTGATAAAGAGATAGTATACTCGTAACTAGTATGTATGTATAAAGAAAGAAAAAAAAACCACGGTTAGGTCACTGGTATATACAATTATGGACGGGCTGCCGAGTGCCGACACAGAGGTAGCCACAGCCGTGAACTACCGCACTGTACTGTGTCTGCTGCTAATATAGACTGGTTGATAAAGAGATAGTATACTACTAATATTATATACTGGTGGTTAGGTCACTGGTCACTAGTCACACTGGCAGTGGCACTCCTGCAGCAAAAGTGTGCACTGTTTAATTTTAATATAATATTATGTACTCCTGGCTCCTGCTATAACCTATAACTGGCACTGCAGTAGTGCTCCCCAGTCTCCCCCACAATTATAAGCTGTGTGAGCTGAGCAGTCAGACAGATATATAATATATATAGATGATGCAGCACACTGGCCTGAGCCTGAGCAGTGCACACAGATATGGTATGTGACTGACTGAGTCACTGTGTGTATCGCTTTTTTCAGGCAGAGAACGGATATATTAAATAAACTGCACTGTGTGTCTGGTGGTCACTCACTATATAATATATTATGTACTCCTGGCTCCTGCTATAACCTATAACTGGCACTGCAGTAGTGCTCCCCAGTCTCCCCCACAATTATAAGCTGTGTGAGCTGAGCAGTCAGACAGATATATATAATATTATATATAGATAATAGATGATGCAGCACACTGGCCTGAGCCTGAGCAGTGCACACAGATATGGTATGTGACTGAGTCACTGTGTGCTGTGTATCGCTTTTTTCAGGCAGAGAACGGATTATAAAGTAAACTGCACTGTCCTCACTAGTAAACTCTCTCCACTCAGTCTCTACACTTCTACAGTAACAGTACTCCTCCTAGTCAGCTCCAGTAAATCTCTCTCAGTCTCTTATAATCTAAATGGAGAGGACGCCAGCCACGTCCTCTCCCTATCAATCTCAATGCACGTGTGAAAATGGCGGCGACGCGCGGCTCCTTATATAGAATCCGAGTCTCGCGATAGAATCCGAGCCTCGCGAGAATCCGACAGCGTCATGATGACGTTCGGGCGCGCTCGGGTTAACCGAGCAAGGCGGGAAGATCCGAGTCGCTCGGACCCGTGAAAAAAAACATGAAGTTCGTGCGGGTTCGGATTCAGAGAAACCGAACCCGCTCATCTCTATCAGGAACGCCAGTAGTCCTGCAGGCCATGTCACTGGTAAGATTGAGGAGTCCTCTCCTAACTGGGATTCCTCCAGAGGATCCTTAAGTGGTATGCCTACTGCTGCTGCCGCTGCTGTTGTTGCTGCTGGGAGTTGATCGTTATCCCAGAGGAAGACCACTTGTACTACTTCAACTAAGCAATTGACTGTCCAACAGTCCTTTGTGAGGAAGATTAAATATGACAGCAGTCATCCTGTTGCAAAGCGAAAAACTGAGGCCTTGACAGCTATGATGGTGTTAGACGTGCGTCCGGTATCCGCCATTAATTCAGTGGGACTTAGAGAATTGATGGAGGTAGTGTGTCCCCGGTACCAAATCCCATCTAGGTTCCACTTCACTAGGCATGCGAAACCAAGAATGTAATATAGTTTGTTAGTTCCGCACTCGCAGTGCGCTATAAAGCCACACTAAAATGTAAATGAATATGAAAATAACCAATATAAATAGTGCTAATAATCAAATCTTTGAGTAGCACTCTGCTATTGGTGGTGCTCCCAAAATACTTTTGTAGATAAACTACACATATATAGAGAAAGAGAAGACAAAAGAATTCCTTTTTGGGAGCACTCTTATTTGAAAATGACAATCAATCAAAACAGTATAAAGTAAGTAATGTGATGATGAGTAATCTAAAACATAACATTTATTCTGTTCCTTTAAAATATCGACCGATGTGGTCCAAAATTATTAAGCTCTCTATCTTAATTTCTAAATAAGGGATAGAAAGGTGAAAATATATAGATTGAAATAGTGAGAGTAAGAAGCATAGTGCTGCTCCACCAGTGTTATCAGGTGAAAATGTAGGTGAATACCAGGCACTGTGGCTATCATCAAGATGATCACCTAGTAATCCGCTTTGCAGCAGGGTGACTGCTGTCATATTTCATCTTCCGCGCATAGGACTGTTGGACAGTCAATTGCTTATTTGTAGTAATACAAGTGGTCTCCCAACTTCGTCTCTGGGATGACGATCGACTCCAAGCAATAACAACAGCAGCGGCAGCAGCAGCCAGGGCCGGATTAACAATGGGGCGGATGGAGCTGCAGCTCCAGGCCCCCCACTGAAAACAGGCCCACAGCCTGCTGCAGATAAGAGGGCCATAATCGCCAGCATTACAATGAGTCACTCTGACTCATTGTATGCTGCCACTAGACAGTGTCTCGACCCCACCTCTGTAAATCCCGGCAGGAGGAGAAGGGGGAGTGGCTCTCCTCTTGAGCATCTCCTCCAAACAGATTATCAAACTGCCTAGCCAGTGTGGAGGAGGAGACGCTCTCCCCTCTACTCTCACCTCCTCCTCCCTAGCCCACACACACCGTGCTGGCTGGCACCCCCGCCTCCCGCACCACACCTCACTGACCAGCAACACCCCCCAGCCCCCTACCGCCGCCACCCGCACCACACACCGCGCGCTGGCCGGCACCATTGACAACCTTCCCCCCGGCTGCCTCCTGCACCGCACACCGCGCTGGCCAGCCCCCCCTCTCGCAGCCACCACCCGCTGCCCACTCGCCTGGCTCACTCCTGGCTGGCAATTTACCTAGCACCGCCTCCTTCCCGGTACTGCATGATATAGCTGCATATGAGAGTCCTGGGTGTTTGCGTGGCGGGGGATGGCTGAGGTGGGCAGCCCTGGTGTGCTGATGCAGAATGATGAGGGTGTGCAGACCTTCCCATGTCAACCCTGATCCTGGACCAGGTACTCCCTGTTCCCCACAGTCTCCAGGCTGTCACCCCACAATAACCTGAAGCAAAAACATGAGCTGGCCAATAAGTGCATGGTTCAGGGAGGGGGCAGCAGTTTGTTTGTTTTAAAAAAAGAAGAAGATTGATATGTGTTCCTGGTGGGCTGGCCTGATATGGGGCTGCGGAAAGCATTTTTACCAGCCTACCTTAGTTCGTTGTATTTATGCACCATTGGACCCTCATGGGCAGGGGCATTTTAAGAGAGGAGGAGACCCATGTTCAGCCTCCTCCGTCGGGCCCCCTCCTCTCTGTCCGGAGCGCTGTAGAGTCTGAGCACTAGAGGGCACAGACTCTACTGCGCATGCACAGATCTCCGGGAGAAAAATGGCACTGTGGCCATTTTCCCTGAGATTTCTCTACTGCGCGTGCGCAGAACTCTGTGAAAATGGCCGCTGGGCCATTTTCACTGTGTTCTAACAGCGCTGCGGATACCGGGCTGGACTTTGGAGGGGTGAGTATTTTAAAAATGGGTGCAGTGCAGAGGCGGAACTACCGCCAGTGCAACCAGTGCGTTGCACTGGGGCCCGCCTCTGTCCAGGGGCCCAAAGCATGTAATGAGTCAAACTGACTCATTACATGCCACTGTGCGCTGCGGGCAACCGCTGCCCGCAGCGCACAGCCGCCCGGAGAGAGGAGAGGAGCAGCGGTACGGGGGAGAAGGAGGAGGAGGGAACCGAAGGAGGGAGCCGCAGCAGCGCTTTACTACTGGTGGAGGCGCTGCTGCCCCTCTGCTTCACTATAGGCTGTCTTCCGAGAACAGCCTATAGTGAAGCAGAGGGGCAGCAGCAGCAGCGCCTCCACCAATGACACAGCGCTGCTGCGGCTCCCTCCTCCACCTCCCTCCTCCTCCTTCTCTCCAGCCCTGGAATCGTCTGACGCTGCACCGAGGAGCCTGAGCCAGCGGAGACGCCGGAGAGGATAAGTATAATTCTTTCTTTCTGTCTCTTTCTTTCTGTCTCTTTCTTTCTTTCTTTGTTGGGACTGCCTGCCGCTATGTGTAAAAATGGGGGACTTCCTGCCGCAATGTGTAAAAATGGGGGACTGCCTGCCGCTATGTGTAAAAAGGGGGAATCTGCCTGCCGCAATGTGTAAAAATGGGGAATCTGCCAGCCGCAATGTGTAAAAATGGGGGACTGCCTGCCACAATGTGTAAAAAGGGGGAATCTGCCTGCCGCAATGTGTAAAAATGGGGGACTGCCTGCCGCAATGTGTAAAAACGGGGGACTGCCTGCCGCAATGTGTAAAAACGGGGGACTGCCTGCAGCAATGTGTAAAAATGGGGGACTGCCTGCCGCAATGTGTAAAAAGGGGGAATCTGCCTGCCACAATGTGTAAAAACGGGGGACTGCCTGCCGCAATGTGTACAAAGGGGGAATCTGCCTGCCGCAATGTGTAAAAAGGGGGGACTGCCTTCCGCTATGTGTAAAAATGGGGAATCTGCCTGCCGCTATGTGTAAAAAGGGGGAATCTGCCTGCCGCAATGTGTAAAAACGGGGGACTGCCTGTCGCAATGTGTAAAAAGGGGGAATCTGCCTGCCGCAATGTGTAAAAAGGGGGGACTGCCTGCCGCTATGTGTAAAAATGGGGAAACTGTCTGCCGCTATGTGTAAAAAGGGGGAATCTGCCTGCCGTAATGTGTAAAAAGGGGGACGCTGTCTGCCGTAATGTGTAACAAGGGCACGCTGTCTGCCGTAATGTATAAAAAGGGGATGCTGTATGCCGTTATGTGTAAAAAGTGCACGCTGTCTGCCGTAATGTGTAAAAAGGGGGACGCTGTCTGCCGTTATGTGTAAAAAGTGTACGCTATCTGCCGCTATGTTTAACAAGGGCACGCTGTCTGCCGTTATGTGTAAAAAGTGTACGCTGTCTGCCGCTATGTGTAACAAGGGCACGCTGTCTGCCGTTATGTGTAAAAAGGGGACGCCGTCTGCCGTTATGTGTAAAAAGTGCACGCTGTCTGCCGTAATGTGTAAAAAGGGGGACGCTGTCTGCCGTAATGTGTAAAAAGGGGGACACTGTCTGCCGTAATGTGTAAAAAGGGGGACGCTGTCTGCCGTAATGTGTAAAAAGAGGAATCTGTCCGCTGTAAGGTGTAAAAGGGTCTCTACCTGGTGTAGTGGTGCTACTGTGCGGCGTAATTTGACGAATGGAGACTACTGTGCACCGTTTTATGAATTGGTATTATTTTGTGGCCACACCCTTTCCCCACGAAGCCACGCCACTATGTATTTTTGCGCGCGCCTATGGCGCGCACTGCCCCTGTTTTGCATGCAGGGGTGGGGCTCCAATGCCGTTTCTTGCACACAGTGCTAAAATGTCTAGTTACGGCACTGTTGCTAGGTATCCATTTCTCTGGCCCTGAGCAGGTCCCCCTCACCAGATCCTCTCCAGGGGTGAGGGGGTGGACTTGGATGGGATGTGTGTGTGTCGGGGGGGGGGGGCAAAGAGTCCCTCTGGACTCAGGGGCCCGTGTGCACTGCACACACTACACCCATTATAGAAACGCCAGTGCTCACGGGCTCGCTTCAGGCTCGGTGTCTCGCTCCTCTCCGCTCGCCACAAGTTACTATTTCAAATAGTTTGTGACATGGACCCAGGGGCTTATGGGAAAGGTCCTCTCCATGAAAAGAAACTAGACGCTACCGTAACAAGAGCAGCGGCAGTGCTCTGTCAGTTGCTGGAGCGCCTCGTTTTTACATCATGCCTTATGAGGTAATAACACAACTCCACATCATGTACATTTTGTGTGTGTGTATGTAAATATTATGTCTGTTACATATTACACAACTGTTATTCCATTCCTCTTGTTTCCTCACCCCCAGTTATTCCTCCTGTGTTCCTCTTGTCTCCCCCCCCCCCATTATTCCGTTCCTCTTGTCTCCCCCGGTATTCCTCCTGTATTCCTCTTGTCTCGCCCGTTATTCCTCCTGTGTTCCTCTTGTCTCGCCCGTTATTCCTCCTGTGTTCCTCTTGTCCCCACCCCGGTTATTCCTCCTGTGTTCCTCTTGTCTCCCCCCGTTATTCCTCCTGTGTAGTTCCTCTTGTCCCCCACCCGTTATTCCACCTGTGTTCTTCTTCTCTCCCCCCGTTATTCCTCCTGTGTTCTTCTTCTCTCCCCCCGTTATTCCTCCTGTGTTCCTCCTGTCTCCCCCCGTTATTCCTCCTGTGTTCCTCCTGTCTCCCCCCGTTATTCCTCCTGTGTTCCTCCTGTTTCCCCCCGTTATTCCTCCTGTGTTCCTCTTGTCTCCCCCGTTATTCCTCCTGTATTCCTCTTGTCTCTCCCCCGTTATTCCTCCTGTGTTCCTCTTGTCTCCCCCCCGTTATTCCTTCTGTGTTCCTCTTGTCCGTCCCCTCCATTATTCTGTTCCTCTTGTTTCCCCCACGTTATTCCATTCCTCTTGTTTCCTCACCCCCAGTTATTCCTCCTGTGTTCCTCTTGTCTCCCCCCGTTATTCCTCCTGTGTTCCTCTTGTCTCCCCCCGTTATTCCTCCTGTGTTCCTCCTGTCTCCCCCCGTTATTCCTCCTGTGTTCCTCTTGTCTCCCCCCTGTTATTCCCCCTGTGTTTCTCAAGTTCCTCCTATCTCCTCCTGTTCTTTCCCATTCCTGCCGGCTCTCCCTATTCATCTGAGCTAAACAACCACAGCTTTTTTTTTATGTAACAATTACCAGCCCATGCTGTTTAGGAGCCTCCCATTTTCCCTTGTTCTTCTTGTCTTCCTCCCATCTCCTATGTTCTTCCTCCTGTTCCTACCATCTCCCCGTCTTCCTTCAATGTCTTCCTCCTGTCTTCTTTCAATCTACCTTGGTTCTTCCCCTGATGTTCATATTGTCTCCCCAGCCCTGCACCCCATGTGTCTCCCTCCCTCCATGTACCTGCCATCGATGTGAGGTCAAATGTGTGGCCGTAGCCGTCCTTTTTGTATGTGGTGGTCACCAGCCAGTGTTTTAGAGGAGCCTCTGTGCAGGCCTAGAGCAGGATGTACTAAGCATCCATGATGTGGTACAGTACATCCCACCTCTTATCGGGTACATACCAGCATTGATAATGTTGGTATGTACCTAGAAAATTACAAAGGACATCTCTTTCAATAAGAGCTGTCCTTTGCGCATGCAGAGCGTGAAGCTGTGGCCGTCAGGGGTGCTGGGAAGGATTCGATTTGATCCCTCTCAGAGGGAATTGCTAAGAGAAATGTGGGCAAAGCTCAAAAAACATGATTTTCTAAGTTTTGGCCGTATTTTAAGCTGTACTACATCCCGCCCTTAGTGAGAGAATTGGTGAGTAGAAGTATGTTTGTGGGTGACTGGAGGCAGCCAGAGAAATATGTCCTAATAAATGTCGATGCTTCATGCACACCTTACTGTAACAGCAGTGCAGGTTGCTGCAAATTGTATATAATATATATATATAAATATATATATTTTTTTTATGTGGGGTGGGTGTGCACTTGGGCACACCACTCACTAGTTCTGTCACTGTTGTGTCCGTCCCTTTATGTGCTTTTGGAATCAGGTATGTCTGCTCCTGTACCATGCATCCACAAATGAAGTCCAGTGTACAGCGCTGGCGCTATGCATATAATGGTAATAATATAATAATCTGTGCTCTGTGTATAGATATCAGTTATTATGTATAAACCCTAGTCCATATTTGTCACATCGAACCTCTTCTAGCAGTACTATGCTGCATTCCAGGGGCTACCTGGTGCAACATGTATAATAGCCTACCTGGTGCAATGTGTATAATGGCCTACCTGGTGCAATGTGTATAATGGCCTACCTGGCGCAATGTGTATAAGGGGCTACCTGATGCAGTGTGTATAAGGGGATACCTGGCGCAGTGTGCATAAAGGGCTACCTGGCGCAATGTGTATAAAGAGCTACCTGGCGCAATGAGTGTAAGAGGCTACCTGGCGCAATGTGTAGAAGTGGCTACCTGGCGCAATGTGTATACAGGGTTCTGCCTGGCGCAATATGTATAAGGAGCTCTGCCTGTCTCAATGTGTATAAGGGGCTCTGCATGGTGCAGTGTGTATAAGGGGCTCTGCCTGGCGTAAAGTGTATAAGGGGCTGTTCCTGATGCAATATATATATAAAGGGCTCTTCCTTGCATGTATATGGGGTACTACTGTGTGGTGTAATGTGACTGATGGACACTACTGTGCGGTGTAATGTGAATTGGTACTATTATGTGGCTATGCCGCTTCCTGTAAAGCCACACCCTTATATTTTTACACGCACCCTTGGCGCGCAGTGTCCCTGTTTTCAATGGGGAGAGGGGGTTCGCCAAAGGAAACGTTCACCCTAGGCACCACAAGGTCTAGAACCAGCCCTGACTACAGCATATACAGACTAGGGGAGGGAAGGGGGCACACTAATATGCATACAGACTAGGAGGGGAGGGGCACACTGACACATATACAGACTAGGAGAGGAGGGGGCACACTAATACACATACAGACTAGGAGGGAGGGGGGCACATTGATGCATATACAGACTAGGAGGGGAGGGGGGCACACTAATACACATACAGACTAGGAAGGGATGGGGCACACTAATGGGTAGCTATACAGACTAGGAGGGGAGGGGGCACATTAATTCATGTACTTTGAAAGACACACTCTTTTTCAGTGGCGATGTCCCCCCAGTAATCCTGTTTCATTTGCCATACCCCCACTTCAAAATTCCCACTTTAACGACCACTGTATGTATGTGTGTATGGGTCTGCACCTCTATTAAATGGTTGAAGGTAGGCACTAGCTATGACCTCCATGGAGATAGCAACACCCATGGCAAAGGCCACAACCCCCTATTTATACCACCCTCACTGCAGCGCTTGTCACACCTCCTGCCAAGGCACACTATAGGCCCTTCATACATTTCAGCTCCAGGCCCATGTGGACCTTAATCTGGCACTGGCAGCAGCAGTAGGCGTACCACTGAAGGATCCTCCGGAGGAATCCCGGTTAGGTGAGGACTCCTCAGTCTTGCCAGGGACATGGCCTGCAGGACTAATTACGTTCCACACTGAAGAGGAAATTGACGTTGAGGGAGTTGGTGGTGTGGCTTGCAGGAGCTTGAGTACAACAGGAAGAAGGGATTTAGTTGTCAGTCGACTGCTTATGCTCTTACCCAAAGTTTCTGAACTTGACAATGACATGATGAATGCGCTGCAGGTGACATATAAGGGAGGATGTTCCTAGGTGGTTAACGTCCTTACCCCTACTTATTATGGATTGACAAAAGCAACACACGGCTTGACACCTGTTGTCCGGATTTGTGGAGAAATAATTCCACACCGAAGAGGTGGCTTTTTTGGTAGTTTGCCCAGGGATGACAATGGGCTTTCTCATCCCATGGACAACAACTGTCTCCACTGGTTCCTTATTCAAGCAAACCACATCACCATCAGAATCCTCATCATCAACTTCCTCCTCAGCGCCACCTACACCCATATCCTCCTCATCCTGGTGTACTTCTACAGTGACATCCTCAATCTCAATATCAGAAACTGGACTGGCGGTGCTCTTCCCAACACTTGCGGGGGTTGTGCAAATGGTGGTAGGAGCCTCCTCTTTCCATACAGTCTTGGAAAGGTCAGGCCTAGACATCGCAACCGCAGACACACTTGGACTCTCCTTGGGGATTTGTGATATCTCTGAATGCACAGTTGTTTTTTCCTGTGCTTTAACAAGCTTAATTTTTTTAATTTTTCGAGAAGGAGGAGGGCTTCCATCCTCATGAGAAGCTGAGCCACCAGTCATGAACATAGGCCAAGGCCTTAGCCTTTCCTTGCCACTTCGTATCGTGAATGGCATATTGCCAATTTTACGTTTCTCGTCTCATAATTTCTTTTTTTTCTGATTATGAATTTTTGCTTTTTGGATTTTACATGCCCTCTATGACATTGGGCATCGGCCTTAGCAGACGACGTTGATGGAATTGCATTGTCAATGTCATGACTGGTGACTGCAGCAACTTCAGCACTAGTAATAGGAACTGGAAGTGGTTCCTGATCTTTCACTAATTTTTCATCCAAATTGTTGTTCTTCATTTCACAGGACAGAACCCCGTTATTATTACAGCACACAGAACAGTGCCCCTTTATTTTCGCAGCACCCCTGTATTCTTACAGCATAAGGGACCAGTGTGCTTTTATTTGAACTACTGCATCCCTGAATTTTTACAGCATACAGGGCCAGTGTAATGTAATTTTAACAGCAGCATCCCTATATTTTAAAGCATACAGGAGCAGTGTGATTTCAATTTTTAACAACTGCACCTCTGAATTTTTACAGCATACAGGCCAGTGTAATGTTATTTTAACAGCAGCACCCCTATATTTTACATAATACAGGACCAGTGTGCTTTTAATTTTTAACAACTGCACCTCTGAATTTTTACAATATACAGGGCCAACAGCACCCCTATATTTTACAGCATACAGGAGCAGTGTGCTTTTAATTTTTAACAACTGCACCCCTGAATTTTTATAGCACACAGGGCCAGCAGCACCCCTATATTTAACAGCATAAAGGAGAACAGTGCCCCTGCACCCTGTACAACACAGTGACAGCAAGGACATCAACAACCATGTGCAGCTGCAGCACCCGGCCGTAACAGCACATGAAACACCAGTGACAGCCAGGACAGCACCCCTAACACAGCACAGGTACACCACAGTGACTGCAGCAGCACCCCTACAGAGCACACACTAACCCCACCCGACGCCACCACCCACAGAGAGACAGAGGTATGTCTCCCTCACTCTCCAAGTCCGGAGTGAAAATAGCGGCGACGCGCGGCTGTTTATATGGAATCCAAACCCTGTGAGATTCCGACAGCGGGATGATGACGTTATGCCTCGTTCTGGTTTCCGAGTCTGGTGGGAAATCCCGAGCCGTACTCGGATCCAGGCTCGGAGCGTGAAGTTTGGAGGGGGGGTGGGTGTTTCGGTTGTCAGGGAACTGAACCCGCTTATCTCTACTTTATACTAATACAACGTAGAGTGGCGATGCAAGACTGGCATTCGGAATCTGTGTTCCAGCCATTCTCAGCAAAAGCCTTCCAACAGAATAAGGACCTATTTATTAATTTTCACAGATATTAAAAGAATAGTTGCTGGAATTTCTCAAGGAAAAAACTTTTGAATAAAGTATCGCAGAAATGTGAGAGTATATTACGTAGGAACACAAGTCACACAAAACAGAGACGCGTTCCAGTATCTAGTCTAGAGATGTGCACCGGAAATTTTTCGGGTTTTGTGTTTTGGTTTTGGGTTCGGTTCCGCGGCCGTGTTTTGGGTTCGAACGCGTTTTGGCAAAACCTCACCGAATTTTTTTTGTCGGATTCGGGTGTGTTTTGGATTCGGGTGTTTTTTTCAAAGAACCCTAAAAAACAGCTTAAATCATTGAATTTGGGGGTCATTTTGATCCCATAGTATTATTAACCTCAATAACCATAATTTACACTCATTTCCAGTCTATTCTGAACACCTCACACCTGACAATATTATTTTTAGTCCTAAAATTTGCACCGAGGTCGCTGGATGGCTAAGCTAAGCGACACAAGTGACCGACACAAACACCTGGCCCATCTAGGAGTGGCACTGCAGTGTCAGGCAGGATGGCCCTTCCAAAAAATACTCCCCAAACAGCACATGACACAAAGAAAAAAAGAGGCGCAATGAGGTAGCTGTGTGAGTAAGCTAAGCGACCCTAGTGGCCGGCACAAACACCTGGCCCATCTCACGCAGGATGGCCCTTCCAAAAAATACTCCCCAAACAGCACATGACGCAAAGAAAAAAAGAGGCGCAAGCTCTTCCCGTCCAGTGTTGGGAAGGTCAGGCATCGCAACCGACACAATTGGACTCTCCTTTGGGATTTGTGATTTCGAAGAACGCACAGTTCTTTGCTGTGCTTTTGCCGCAAGTCTTTTCTTTTTTCTAGCGAGAGGATGAGTGCTTCCATCCTCCATCCTCATGTGAAGCTGAACCACTAGCCATGAACATAGGCCAGGGCCTCAGCCGTTCCTTGCCACTCCGTGTCGTAAATGGCATATTGGCAAGTTTCCGCTTCTCCTCAGACGCTTTTAATTTTGATTTTTGGGTCATTTTTTTACTGATCTTTTGTGTTTTGGATTTTACATGCTCTGTACTATGACATTGGGCATCGGCCTTGGCAGACGACGTTGATGGCATTTCATCGTCTCGGCCATGACTAGTGGCAGCAGCTTCAGCACGAGGTGGAAGTGGATCTTGATCTTTCCCTATTTTTTTAACCTCCACATTTTTGTTCTCCATATTTTGCGCACAACTAAAAGCCACCACAGGTATACAATGTAGATGGGTGGATAGTATAGTATTATATTACTTATGGACGACGAGTGCACTGACGACACAGAGGTAGGTACAGCCGTGGCCTACCGTACTGCTGCTTATATATATAATATACTGTATAACGGACCTGGTGGACACTGTCAGCAGACTGCTAAACTAGTATGAAGAAAAAAACAACAACACAGGTATATAATGTAGATGGATGGATAGTATAGTATTATATTACTTATGGACGACGAGTGACGACACAGAGGTAGGTACAGCCGTGGCCTACCGTACTGCTGCTTATATATATAATATACTGTATAGCGGACCTGGTGGACACTGTCAGCAGACTCCTAAACTACTAGTATGAAGAAGATAGAAAAAAAAACCCCACCACAGGTAGGTAGGTATACAATTATGGATGAGCACTGACGACACAGAGATAGCCACAGCCATGGACTACCGTACTGCGTCTGCTAGTATAGATAATATACTAAATATATTACTACTGTAGGTATATAATATAATGACGGACCTGGTGGACACTGTCAGCAGACTCCTAAACTACTAGTATGAAGAAGATAGAAAAAAAAAAAAACCCACCACAGGTAGGTAGGTATACAATTATGGACGAGCACTGACGACACAGAGATAGCCACAGCCGTGGACTACCGTACTGCGTCTGCTAATATAGAGATGATAAAGATGATAGAGATGAAAAAAATATATATAACACTACTGTAGGTAAATATTTATATAATATAATGAATGACGGACCTGCTGGACACTGTCAGGAGAATGCGTTTATACTATAGAATAAAAAAAAAAAACACCACAGGAGTGTTTAACTTTTTCAGGCAGACAATATACTGGTGGTCACTGGCAGCAAAAGTGTGCACTGTACTCCTGCTATAACTGCACCCCAGTCTCCCCCACAATTCAGCTGTGTGAGCAGTGAGCACTCAGCACAGTCAGATATACATAGATGATATATCATGCAGCACACTGAGGCTGAGCACAGATATGGTATGTGACTGTGTATCGTTTTTTTTCAGGCAGAGAACGGATTATAAATAAAACTGGTGGTCACTATCAGCAAAACTCTGCACTGTACTGAGTACTCCTAATGCTCCCCAAAATTAGTAAATCAAGTGTCTCTCTAATCTATTCTAAACGGAGAGGACGCCAGCCACGTCCTCTCCCTATCAATCTCAATGCACGTGTGAAAATGGCGGCGACGCGCGGCTCCTTATATAGAATCCGAGTCTCGCGAGAATCCGACAGCGGGATGATGACGTTCGGGCGCGCTCGGGTTAACCGAGCAAGGCGGGAGGATCCGAGTCTGCTCGGACCCGTGCAAAAAAGGCTGAAGTTCGGGCGGGTTCGGATTCCGAGGAACCGAACCCGCTCATCTCTAGTATCTACGCGTTCCGTTAACATTCTTTATAATAAAAATACCAGCGTCAGAGCTCACATTAGTGGCATTGAGTTCGTAAATGTTGTGGTCGTGACAACCACTGTATATTGGCCTTTATTATTATATATATATATATATATGTATGTATATATATATGACTTTTTTCTTCCTGTAACACTGATAAAATCCAGAGTGCTTGTTGCATGCTAGTAAAGTGCAGGAATGCTAGCGATGGGGCGCTGGTTATTTACATTCTGGCATATACGGCATAGGTGGAATGAAAGTTCTTATCTGGATCTGAGAGTCCTGCTTGCTGTTCTGATCTGTACAGCGTGTGTTCAGTCTGTTGCTTCCCTGCAGGCAGTCTATCAGATGTTGTATCTCTATCACGGCTGCTCATCAGCCACTAACACCAGAACAGACACACGCAAGGAGGGCGAGGAATGTGCAATCTCACCCTCCCCAGCCGGTGCTGTCCCACCCCAAATCCGTCCATCAAAATCCACCAGTTTTTAGAAGAGAAATAAAGAAATGTAATAATGATAAATGAATATATGTTTAGAGGTAAGTTTATAAAACATGGTCATTTTCTCATGGAATGAAACAAGGGTACTCCGTCTACTATGGCTGCACGTTGCAGATATTGGCAGATGGGGTAAACATTTGGGGTCATTCCAACCCGATCGTACGCTGCATTTGTTGCCTAGCGATTGCCTCTGCCTGATTGACAGGAAGACGTGGTTGCTGGGTGGGAGGGGGCTGGACAGCGGCATTTAGGCGGCGTGATCCGGCCAACGCAGGTGTGGCTGGATTGTTGGGGGGGGGGATGCGGTGGCTGCGTGATGTCACACGCAGCCACTGCGACGCGGGCAGCGAAGAAGTTCTCCCGGCCAGCCGCTGGAGCTGCGCTGACCGGGAGGTACTCCTGAAATGCTAAAGCATCGCTGCTGTGCGATGCTTTTGCACTTCTGCGGGGGCGGGGGCCTGACATGCGGGGGCGGACTAGCCCTGTGCTGGGCGTCCCCCCACATGTCTGAGTGCCTGATCGTAGCTGTGCTAAACTTAGCACAGCTACGATCAACTCGGAATGACCCCCATTGGCTCGTTAATGCTTGCAAGATCTTCTTAGCACTACAAGGCTTGGGTATAAGATATAAGTGATATACCTCTGATTGCCGGCTCCGTAGCGCGTTGGCATTATTTAAACTAACATGACTTTAATGATATGGGGTTGTTAGTAATATTCCTCCAAATATTTAGGGATTTTGATAGACTTAAATGTCATTCAGCCCTAAGTTTAGATGCTTTGTGAAATTACTTGTGCCCAGATTTATCAAACCTTAGAGTGATAAACTGCACAATGGTAAAGGGCCTAATTCAAGCTTGATTACAAAACAACATTTTCATCTAATGGGCAAAACCATGTGCACTGCAGGGGGGGGGGGGTATATGTAACATGTGCAGAGAGAGTTAGATTTGGGTGGGTTATATTGTTTCTGTACAGGGTAAATACTGGCTGCTTGATTTTTACACTGCAATTTAGGTTTCAGTTTGAACACACCCCACCCAAATCTAACTCTCTCTGCACATGTTACGTCTGCCCCATCTGCACTGCATATGGAGGGTAATTCAGACCTGATGGCTCGCTAGCATTTTTTGCAGCGCTGCGATCAGGTCAGAACTGCCCATGCGTATGCACCGCAATGTGCAGGTGCATCGCTCGTGTACAAAGCGGATCGTTGCTGTGTGATGGGTTTTACGAAGAATCCATTCACACAGCCGATCGCAAGGAGATTGACAGTAAGAAGGCGTTTGTGGGTGGCAACTGACCGTTTTCTGGGAGTGGTTGGAAATACGCAGGCGTGTCCAAGAGTTTGCAGGGCGGGGGTCTGACGTTAATTCCGGTCCCGGACAGGCTGAAGTGATTGCAGCGGCTGAGTAAGTCCTGGGCTACTCAGAAACTGCAAAAGATCTTTTTGAACTGCTCGGCTACACATGCGATCGCACAGTTGCACAGCTAAAATACACTCCCCCTGTAGGCAACGACTATCTGATCACAGCGCTGCAAAAAACTGCTAGCGAGCAGGGCCGGCGCTACCACTAGGCAGCTTTAGGCAGCTGCCTATGAGCGCCGGCCCCTGGAGGGCGGCACAACACACTGATGAGAAAATGCTTTCGCTACAATCCTGTCGCCCCCCACCTCCGTGATAGCACCTTACCTATTCACTTGTGAACTCAGGCATGTTGCCTGCACCCCAACAACAACCCCCTCCCCCCTGGGGTGCGGGCGCATTTATTTTCCCTTTGCAGCCACATGCTGCAGTGTGCTCATACAGAAGCCGAGCAACTACCTCCGCTCCCAATGCTCTGCTGAGCTTGCTTCCAGTTCCTGCATGGACAGGAACAGGAAGTCACTTGGTGATGTGACTGAACTGGAGGAGCCTTCAGACGTGAGGAGCAGCAGCCCAGCAGCCATCCACATACCTCCCAACTTTTCTTTCTTGCAAGGAGGGACACACGCGTGGCGAAGCCGCGCGCGCTCCCGAAAAAGGGGCATTGCCTAAGAAAAGGTGGCGTGGCTTCGTGGGAGGGCCCGCGATCGCGAGCCACTCCCCATTTTCGTCACTGAGGGGGCATGCCCAGCGCTCCGTGAGCCGCTGGCATGCCCCCTCTCCCTCTGACTCCAGTGAATAGACGCTGTGCGCATAGCGTCTATTCACCGCTGCTCTGCTAAGCAGGGCAGCGAGACACAGAGCCTCCCAACTGCCCCCCCCCCACCGCGGGACACTGCGGCCCGCGGGTGGGACAGCGGGACAGTCCCCAAAAAACGGGACTGTCCCGCGAAAATCGGGACAGTTGGGAGGTATGCATCCATACGGGGGAGCACAGGCTCAGGTACAGTCTGCTGCCGATACAAGAGGGTGGTATATTAGTGTGTGCTGGGGAGGGGGGGTGGTATATAAGTGTGTGCTGGGGAGGGGGGGTGGTATATAAGTGTGTGCTGGGGAAGGGGGGTGGTATATTAGTGTGTGCTGGGGGGTGGGGGGTGGTATATAAGTGTGTGCTGGGGAGGGGGGGTGGTATATAAGTGTGTGCTGGGGAGGGGTGGTGGTATATTAGTGTGTGGTGGGGGGTGGTATATAAGTGTATGCTGGGGAGGGGGGGTGGTATATAAGTGTGTGCTGGGGAGGGGAGGTGGTATATAAGTGTGTGCTGGGGAGGGGGGGTGGTATATTACTGTGTGCTGGGGAGGGGGGTGGTATATAAGTGTGTGCTGGGGCGGGGGGGTGGTATATAAGTGTGTGCTGGGGAGGGGGGGTGGTATTCTAAGAGGGTGGCGGTGCGTGTAGTGCCTGCTGCCGTGCAGGTGTAGTTTCGCTACTCACCAGGCGCCGCACTCTCTCACCTTAAGGTACCGGAAACCTTCAACGGACCTGGAAATCTTCAGTCGGATCCGGACAATGCGATCCCCTCTCGGAGCTGACGGACGAACGAGCTGAGGAGAAAATAGACTACCTTAAGGGGGGTATCAACCCTTCTTCCACTGGAAAAGGGGATATCCCAGGGGTGACGGCGACCTTCACCGGTTGGGTGAAAGGTCATCACTGGCACAAAGCCTCAGCCACCCAGATTTCACACACTGTCCGTGAGCAACCCCTATTCCGGCGCTCAGGGACAGACAAAGGGACAAACCTACACAGATGCTACTCACCGTCAGTTCCGCACTGCGAACGTCTTCTCCTCTTACAGGTCCCTGTAAGGAGGCAAACACACAAACAAGCAGCCGTGCAGGGCCTAACTCTAACCTAGTGTCACACCCCTATACTAACTACAACGACAGAGCCCTCAAACTAGCTCTGTGGGTGTGGTGCAACAAAACTAAACATAGACTTAACAAGCTTACACTTTGCCCTGCACGGTAACAACATACATCACAATACGCCGTGCAAGCAACTACCACGGTGCTGTCCCTTTGATCACTTATATACCTTCTCTCTGGGGAGTGAGCGCCGTACAGCTCACCCACCTCCCGTACACTGTCTTTCCAGGGGCTTAGGCCGAGCGAGCCTGCCTACCTAAACACCTCGGGGTGGACTGGACCTAGTGCCCAGAGCCAGCCATATTCACCTTCGGGGGGAACCTCTTATTGACTGGGCCTAGTGCCCCCTATTTGCGCATGGGCCCGAGGCCCGACATTACCCACGGGCCTTGCGCCCGCCTAACTTGTCACTCGTCGGGTGACCTGGGCCTAATACCCAGGGCCACCTTATAACCCTAAGCCAAAATGAACTAGGGCCTAATGCCCTCTAATGCCCCACAGGCCTATTGCCTGATATGCTCCTCGGGCCTAATGCCTGCCTACTGCGCTGTTAAGGTGGCTTGGGCCTAACGCCCAAACCACCAAATCAGATGGTGACCTAAACTCCTATCTGCGCCACAGGCCTAGTGCCTGAACTGTGCCCCCGGGCCTAATGCCCGTCCCGGATGGTCTAGGGAGGAAAAGGGGAGGGGGGGTGGAAGTAGCCTCACTGAGGCCTCACCTGCTCCGGGGGTCTCTGGCGCGCTCTTCTGCCGCTGACCCGTCCTGGCCAGAGGCGCCGCCTCCGCTCCTTCGCGTCCAGCCGCCGCTGGACATCTTTCTGCAGCCCAACGTCTTCTGGCCTCTTCAGCGGCCACCGGAGCTCTTCTCCCCGCGTCCGATGTCTTCTTCCTCCGTCCGGCTCTTCGCCGCTCTTCCACGCGGCCTCCTTCCACGCGGCCTCCTTCTCCGCGGTCCGGGCGGCGACGACCTCCTCTTCAGCGCTCCTGCGCGCGGCTCTCCTCTTCGGCTCCCGCGCGGCGTCTGATGTTAGATGCCGGGGGCGGGGCCTAGGACGCGGCAAGCGCCGGTTGGCTCGCCGCGCCCTCTTCTGTTTGCCCGGCACCCAGCGAGCCGCGATTGGCTTGCGTGCGGTGCCGGGTTTGAAAGGCCGCAGGCGGCGCTTTTCATTGGCGGCCAGATTGGCGCCAAGTTCAAAGCGCCGATGCCGCGCGCTACCCGCTTCCATATCTTGACCGGCTCTGGGGACAGACACACCGCCCCAGCGCCGGCCACCACCGCACCTTGCAGGGGACGCAGATCCCCCGCCCTCCGCCGCTGCAACGATGTGCCCTGTGATACAGGGCGCATCTCCAGGGGTGTATCTACCTATTGGCCAGAATGGCACTCGCCAGGGGCGCCAGGCAAGGAGGGGGCGCCGCCTGGCTGTGCCACCCGCGGCCAAAGGTAGAAAAGCCGTACTGTCAGACTGTACCTGGTGAGAGTCTGTTACTGCTGGAGCGGCGCTGGTGTCCGGCAGCACCGCACTTGTAATCAGACTCAAAATAAACTACAGCTCCCAGCAGCCCTTGTTGCTAGGAGCTCCTTGCAGCAAGGGCTGCTGGGAACTGTAGTTTATTGTGAGTCTGCTTACAAATACGGTGCTGCCGGACACTAGTCTGATCACTAGTGCAGTGCGGTGCTGCCGGACACTAGTCTGATCACTAGTGCAGTGCGGTGCTGACGGACACCGGGGCTGCGGCGGCAGTAACAGACTCTCACCAGGTACACAGCAATTATTATACAGCACAGTGCTATAGATCTATTCGTTGTTGAAGATAATAAAAAAGTGTCAGTGTTTGGGAGAAGGGACTGTAGTACCTGGAAAACTACACGATTTTTATGCATGTTAGATGTAAGTAAGTAGTAAGTAAGCGAAAACTTTAACTTGTTAAGTGTAATAAAGAAAATACATATCTTACCTATTTCCAGGCCAGGATCAAGGAAATGTATATCAGTTAATTGTATAACTGATCATTTCATCTTGGAAGTGATGGCACCCTGATGTTTCTTCTAACAGGAAACACTTCCACCATCCAACTAATGGTGTTTGGTTAATAGGCTCATCTCACAGCATCTCATTAGCATTTCATTCAGGATGCAGTTAAGATGTCGGCATTTGGCATCCCGGCGATCGGAAAGCTGACGCCAGCATCCCGACACTGCTCGGAATGCTGGTGCTGGCATCCCAACATAGATAGCGATGCAGAATGGCAAAATCCGGATTGAGTTGGTGCCAAAGTCTGTACTGGCAAGCCACGTGGGAGGGTTAGGGTTAGGCTGCGAGGGTGGGAGGGCTAGGGTTAGGCTGCAGGGAGGGAGATTAGGAAGGGTGGGTTAGGGTTAGGCACCACTGAAGAAGCTTTTGGGGGAGGGGGGCAGGTTAAGGTAAGGCTGTGGGAAAGGTGGGTTAGGGGGGAGGGATGGTGTAACGTGAATACGAGACACTACTGTGCGGTGTAATGTGAATGAGGGACACTACTGTGTGGCAAATTTTAATTGGAAGTACTATTGTGTCCACACCCTTCCCCCACAAGACCATGCCCCATTTCCAATTCTCACACCTTATTCCAAATGTGTGTAGGGGGGGCACCAGCCCCTTACTTTGCCAGGGGCGCTCGGACCCCTAGATACACCCCTGCGCATCTCCACAGTATATTAGTGTATGCTGGGGAGGGGGATATATTAATGTGTGCAGGGCGGGGGGGTGGTATATTAGTGTGTGCTGGGGAGGGGTGGTGGTATATTGGTGTGTGCTGGGGAGGGGGGGTGGTATATTAGTGTGTGCTGGGGAGGGGTGGTGGTATATTGGTGTGTGCTGGGGAGGGGGGGTGGTATATTGGTGTGTGCTGGGGAGGGGGGTGGTATATTAGTGTGTGCTGGGGAGGGGTGGTGGTATATTGGTGTGTGCTGGGGAGGGGGGGTGGTATATTGGTGTGTGCTGGGGAGGGGCGGGGGGCATATTGGTGTGTGCTGGGGAGGGGGGGGGTGGTATATTGGTGTGTGCTGGGGAGGGGGGGTGGTATATTGGTGTGTGCTGGGGAGGGGGGGTGGTATATTGGTGTGTGCTGAGGAGGGGGGTGGTATATTAGTGTGTGCTGGGGAGGGGTGGTGGTATATTGGTGTGTGCTGGGGAGGGGGGTGGTATATTGGTGTGTGCTGGGGAGGGGCGGGGGGCATATTGGTGTGTGCTGGGGAGGGGGGGGGTGGTATATTGGTGTGTGCTGGGGAGGGGTGGTGGTATATTGGTGTGTGCTGGGGAGGGGGGGTGGTATATTGGTGTGTGCTGGGGAGGGGGGTGGTATATTGGTGTGTGCTGGGGAGGGGGGGGTTATTGGTGTGTGCTGGGGAGGGGGGTGGTATATTGGTGTGTGCGGGGGAGGGGGAGTGGTATATTGGTGTGTGCTGGGGAGGAGGGTGGTTTATTGGTGTGTGCTGGGGAGGGGGGTGGGTTTATTGGTGTGTGCTGGGGAGGGGGGTATATTAATGTGTGCTGGGGAGGGGGGTTGGTATATTAGTGTGTGCTGGGGAGGGGGGATGGTATATTAGTGTGTGCTGGGGAGGGGGGTGGTATATTGGTGTGTGCTGGGGAGGGGGGTATATTAGTGTGTGCTGGGGAGGGGGGTATATTAATGTGTGCTGGGGAGGGGGGGTGGTATATTAGTGTGTACTGGGGAGGTGGGATGGTATATTAGTGTGTGCTGGGGAGGGGGGGGGAGTTTATTGGTGTGTGCTGGGGAGGGGGGTATATTAATGTGTGCAGGGGAGAGGGGTGGTATATTAGTGTGTGCTGGGGAGGGGGGGTATATTAGTGTGTGCTGGGGAGGGGGGATGGTATATTGGTGTGTGCTGGGGAGGAGGGGTGGTTTATTAGTGTGTGCTGGGGAGGGGGGTATATTAATGTGTGCAGGGGAGAGATGGGTGGTATATTAATGTGTGCTGGGGAGGGGGGATGGTATATTGGGGTGTGCTGGGGAGAGGGGTATATTAGTGTGTGCTGGGGAGGGGAGGGGGGTATATAATGTGTGCAGGGGAGAGGGGTGGTATATTGGTGTGTGCTGAGGAGGGGGGTGGTATATTAGTGTGTGCTGGGGAGGGGTGGTGGTTTATTGGTGTGTGCTGAGGAGGGGGGGTGGTATATTTGTGTGTGCTGGGGAAGGGGGGGGTGGTTTATTGGTGTGTGCTGGGGAGGGGGGGTGGTATATTAGTGTGTGCAGGGGAGGGGTGGACGGTATATTAATGTGTGCTGGGTTGGGGGGTGGTATTTTAATGTGTACTGCGGAAGGGGGGGGGAGTATATTAAAAACTTGTGTGGGGGAGTGGCATATTAATGATTTTTTGTTTTTTCATTAATGCAGTTTCCCACTACCTATCACCCACTGCCTCTCCCCGCCGTCACCTCTCTCCTGACACCCTCTCCCTATCACCCACTGCCTCTCCCTGCCGTCACCTCTCTCCTGACACTCTCTCCCTATCACTCACTGACTCTTGTACCACTTTTAGACCAACAGCGCGGGTCGCAGCCTGGAGCCTGACACGGGTGCTACCCGGCTGCGCCCCGCGTCAGCCCCCTTTCCCACTGCACTCACCAACCCAGCATATTGGCGTGTTGGTGACGTTGCCGGTGTGCCGGTGGCGCTTGGAGATCACATGATCTCCAAGCGCCGCCCGCGCATTCACTAAACGGGAAGCCGGGTCGATGTGACCCGGCTCCCGTTTACACTGCACAGTTTGCCGGGTTGGACACGTGTTCAACCCTGCAAACCACCCGAGTTGGAATACCGGGTCACTCGACCTGGATTATTCCATCTCAATCCTTTTACGCCAGCCAGCAACACGGGTTATGCACCTTCATGTGCAATAACCCGTGTTATATGCTGGCGGTGTAAAAGGGGTATTACCCTCACCCCGTCACCTCTCTTCTGTTACACTCTTCCTGCTGGCAACTGATTCTCACCATTTCCCCATCACCTCTCTCGCTTGTTACCCAGTGACTCTCACCCTCTCCATGTCACCCTCTGTTTTCACCCTTTGCTTGTCACCTTCCTCCACTCACTGGTCACTGCCTCTCCCTAGCTTCACTCTCTGCCCTTCTCCCACTGCCTCTCCCTGCCGTTACTCTTTCCCTGTCCCCTTTCTCTCCTGTCACCCTCACCCTGTCACCTACTGACTTTCCTGTCACCCACCGACTCTAACCCTCTCCCGATCACCCTCTCTCTCTTTTCTCATACGTCCTAGAGGATGCTGGGGTCACATCAAGAACCATGGGGTATAGACGTGATCTGCAGGAGACATGGGCACTTTAAGACTTTCAAAGGGTGTGAACTGGCTCCTCCCTCTATGCCCCTCCTCCAGACTCCAGTTTTAGACTTGTGCCCAGGCAGACTGGATGCACTCTGAGTTTCTCTGAAAAGACTTATGTTAGGTTTTTTATTTTCAGGGAGAACTGCTGGCAACAGTCTCCCTGCTTCATGGGACTTAGGGGAGAGAAGTCAGACCTACTTCTGTGAGTTTAAAGGCTCTGCTTCTTTGGCTACAGGACACCATTAGCTCCTGAGGGTCTGATCGCTAGGTACGCCTAGATGCTCGGGGTCACAAAAACGTTAATTTGCCCAGCTGGCAGACACGGATACCAACACGGACACTGACTCAAGTGTCGACTATAGTGATGCCAGATTAGATCCAAAATTGGCAAAGAGCATTCAGTACATGATTGTGGCTATAAAAGACGTATTACATATCACTGAGGACCCTACTGTTCCTGATACTAGGGTCTGTATGTATAAAGGAAGAAACTTGAGGTAACGTTTCCTCCCTCTAATGAACTGAACACGCTTTGTGAAAAGGTTTGGGAAAATCCTGACAAAAAGTTTCAGATTCCCAAAAGGATTCCAGTGGCGTATCCGTTTCCCTCTGGGGATAGGGAAAAATGGGAGTCACCCCCCATTTTGGACAAAGCTCTATCACGGCTGTCCAAAAAGGTGGCTATTCCGTCCCCTGACACGGCAGCCCTAAAGGATCCTGCGGATCGTAGGCAGGAAAATACATTGAAATCCATTTATGTCACCACGGGTACGCTACTCAGACCCGCCATTGCATCTGCGTGGGTGAGTAGCGCTATCGAAAAATGGGCAGATAACTTGTCATCTGAAATAGATACCCTGGATAGGGATAGCATTCTTTTGACACTAGGTTATATCAGGGACGCTGCAGTCTACCTAAAGGAAGCTGCGAGGGATATTGGCCTCTTGGGATCACGGGCCAATGCCATGGCAGTCTCAGCTAGGAGAGCATTGTGGATTCATCAATGGAATGCTGATGCTGACTCTAAGAAAGCTATGGAGTCTCTACCGTATAAAGGTGGTGTATTGTTTGGTGACGGCCTCGCTGATTTGGTATCTACGGCTACCGTGGGTAAGTCATCGTTTTTACCTTATGTGCCTGCACCACAAAAGAAAGCACACCACTATCAGATGCAGTCCTTTCGGCCCAATAAATACAGGAAAGGCCGAGGGCCCAGGCTTCTGCCAAATCCACCGCATGACGCTGGGGCTCCTCTGCGGGAGTCCGCACTGGTGGGGGCACGTCTAAAGCTCTTCAGTCAGTTCTGGGCTCGTTCGGCCCTGGACCCATGGGTTTTAGAAATAGTGTCCCAGGGGTACAAACTGGAGTTTCAAGACGTTCCCCTCACCGATTTTTCAAATCGGCCTTACCAGCTTCTCTTCCGGACAGGGAGGTGGTATAAGCCGCAATACTAAAATTGTGTCACAATCAAGTCATTGTCAGGGTTCCCCCGTCGCAACAGGGAGAAGGCTTTTATTCAAGCCTGTTCGTGGTCCCGAAGCCAGACGGCTCAGTCAGACCAATCATGAACCTCAAATCGCTAAATTTCTACCTCGAAAATACAAATTCAAGATGGAATCTCTCCGGGCAGTGATCTCCAGTCTGGACGAGGGGGATTTTATGGTGTCGGTAGACATAAAGGATGCCTACTTACATGTTCCCATTTATCCTCCGCATCAGGCTTACCTGAGGTTTGCAGTTCAGGATTGTCATTACCAATTTCAGATGTTGCCGTTTGGTCTGTCCACGGCTCCGAGGATTTTCACCAAAGTAATGACCGAAATGATGGTTCTCCTGCGCAAGCAAGGAGTCACAATTATCCCATACTTGGACGATCTCCTGATAAAGGCGAGATCCAGGGACCAATTACTGCAGAACATTACGCTCTCCCTGACAATTCTGCAGCAACATGGTTGGCTCCTAAACTTGCCAAAATCACAGTTGGTTCCGACGAGACGGCTGTCGTTTTTGGGAATGATTCTGGACACAGAATTACAGAGAGTTTTTCTTCCAGTGGAAAAGACTCTGGAAATTCAGAACCTGGTCAAACAAATTCGGAAGCCAGCAAAAGTATTGATCCATCAATGCACTCGGTTGCTGGGGAAGATGGTGGCGGCCTACAAGGCCATTCAGTTTGGAAGATTTCATGCCAGAGTGTTTCAGTGGGACCTGTTGGACAAGTGGTCCGGGTCCCATCTGCACATGCACCGAAGGATAATCCTGTCTTCCAGGACCAGAATCTCACTCCTGTGGTGGCTGCACAGCTCTCACCTCCTAGAGGCACGCAGGTTCGGGATCCAGGACTGGATCTTAGTGACCACGGATGCGAGTCTCCGAGGCTGGGGGGCAGTCACACAGGGGGAAAGCTTCCAGGGAAAATGGTCAAGCCAGGAAATTTGTCTACACATAAACGTTCTGGAGTTAAGGGCCATTTACAACGGCCTTTAAAAGCGGTACATCTTCTTCGCAATCGGCCCTTCTTGATTCAGTCGGACAACATAACAGCAGTAGCGTACATAAACCGCCAGGGCGGAACATAAAGCAGAACGGCAATGGCAGAGGCCACAAAGGTTCTCCGCTGGGCGGAAAGGCATACAAGCGCTCTGTCAGCGAACTTCATTCCAGGAGTGGACAACTGGGAAGCAGACTTCCTCAGCAAACACGATCTCCATCCAGGAGAGTGGGGTCTTCATGAAGAGGTCTTTGCAGAAGTGACAAGTCTTTGGGGAATTCCTCAAATAGACATGATGGTGTCTCGCCTCAACAAGAAACTTCAGAGATATTGTTCCAGGTCAAGCAATAGCAGTGGACGCCCTAGTGACACCGTGGGTGTTTCAGTTTGTGTATGTGTTCCTCCGCTTCCACTCGTTCCAAAAGTAATAAAGATCATAAGAAGAACAAAGGTTCAAGTGATCCTCATTGTTACAGACTGGCCAAGGAGGGCTTGGTATCCAGATCTTCAGGAATTACTTATAGGAGATCCCTGGTCTCTTCCTCTGAGGGAGGATCTGTTACAGCAGGGGTCGTGCGTGTTCCAAGACTTACGGCGACTTCGTTTGACGGCTTGGCGGTTGAACGCCGGATCCTAGCCCGAAAGGGTATTCCCAAGGAAGTCATCCCCACTCTTATTCAGGCCAGGAAAGGAGTAACGTCTAAACATTACCACCGTATTTGGAGAAAATACGTGTCTTGGTGTGAATCCAGGAAGGCTCCTCCGGAAGAATTTTAGTTAGGACGTTTTCTCCATTTTCTACAAGCTGGTGTGGATGCGGGCCTAAAGTTGGGCTCAATTAAAGTACAAATTTCAGCCTTATCAGTTTTCTTCCAAAAACAATTGGCCTCCCTTCCAGAAGTTCAGACTTTTGTGAAAGGCGTGTTGCACATCCAACCTCCCTTTGTGCCCCCAGTGGCACCGTGGGATCTTAACGTGGTGTTGCAATTCCTTCAATCTCATTGGTTTGAACCTTTACAGAAGGTAGAGTTGAAATTCCTCACTTGGAAAGTGGTCATGCTGTTGGCCTTGGCATCCGCAAGGCGGGTGTCTGAATTAGCGGCCTTGTCTCACAAGAGCCCTTATTTGATCTTCCATGAAGATAGAGCAGAGTTGAGGACTCGTCAGCAATTTCTGCCGAAAGTGGTTTCGTCGTTCCACTTGAACCAACCTATTGTGGTGCCAGTGGCTACTGATGCCTTGCTGGAATTGAAGTTTCTCGATGTAGTCAGAGCTTTGAAAATTTATGTCGCCAGAACGGCTCAGTTTAGGAAAACGGAGGCTCTGTTTGTCCTGTATGCTCACAACAAGATTGGGGCTCCTGCTTCCAAGCAGACTATTGCGCGCTGGATCTGTCATACGATTCAGCATGCTCATTCTACGGCTGGATTGCCGTTACTGAAATCGGTGAAGGCCCATTCTACCAGAAAGGCGGGCTCGTCCTGGGCGGCTGCCCGGGGTCTCGGCATTACAACTTTGCCGAGCGGCTACTTGGTCGGGTTCAAACACCTTTGCGAAGTTCTACAAGTTTGATACCCTGGCTGATGAGGACCTCATGTTTGGTCAATCGGTGCTGCAGAGTCATCCGCACTCTCCTGCCCGTTCTAGAGCTTTGGTATAAACCCCATGGTTCTTGATGTGACCCCAGCATCCTCTAGGACGTATGAGAAAATAGGATTTTAATACCTACCGGTAAATCCTTTTCTTTTAGTCCGTAGAGGATGCTGGGCGCCCATCCCAGTGCATACTGTATCTGCAGTTTATTGTTATGTTTCACCACATGTTGTGTTACTTTTTTAGTCAGCCTGTTGCTGACATTGTTCATGCCGTTGACTTGCGTTATGTTGAATACAATGTTGTACGGCTTGCTTGAGGTGTGAGCTGGCAGGTATCTCACCTTAGTTTAACAATAAATCCTTTTTTCTCGAAATGTCCGTCTCCCTGGGCACAGTTCCTATAACTGGAGTCTGGAGGAGGGGCATAGAGGGAGGAGCCAGTTCACACCCTTTGAAAGTCTTAAAGTGCCCATGTGTCCTGCGGATCCCGTCCATACCCCATGGTTCTTGATGTGACCCCAGCATCCTCTACGGACTAAGAGAAAAGGATTTACCGGTAGGTATTAAAATCCTATTTTCACATTTGTGTGGGGTCTATTCATGGAGCAGTGAAAAGTGTGGAGAAGTAAGTCAGTGAAGAAGTTGCCCATGGCAACCAATCAGCTTATATAATTTTATAGAATACACTTTATAAATGTTACCTCAACACTGATTGGTTGTTATAGGCAACTTCTCCACTGGCTCATTTCTCCACTGTTTACACTGCATCATGAATAGACCCTTATGAAACATAGTAAAGAGACATGTAAAGCAGACATACAGATGTGTCCCTCATCAGCTTAAAGGCTAATTGTGGCAAATGCAACTTGTTTTCTGCAATAAGCGTGCCTGTGGGTGTGCATGAATGCGCTATCATTAGGATCGCATGATGTGTACACTCCTGCGAATGGGACGCTGCTTGCTGTGGCTAGTCATCAGCGCAATGTGGCTGCTTGCTGGTAGGATGAGAGTGGCCGCATCTGTATTTGTAGGAGGGAGCAAAATGTATAGTTTGCAGAAGGGCGCTGAACACCCTAGCACCGGCCCTGCCTGCAACCCCCGCATGATGCCCGCACCCCTGCCCTGCAAATTGCGGACTCGGGCATGATGCCCGCACCCCTCCTCCCCTGCAATTGGGGACTCGGTAATGATGCCCGCACACCGACTACTATATACATGATGTATATTATATCTATATCCCACGGAAACCCTTCCACACAAATAAATCCTGCGTTTGCCCCTGGATGCCCACGCAACCCATCCCCCCGCCATGGATTGCGGACACCCGCACAACATACACACACCCCCTGTGCGAATTGCGGACTCGGCCATGATGTCTGAACCCCCCGTCCCCCACGATTGCGGAACCCAGGCACCCCCCCTGCGAATTGCGTTTTTGGGCATGATGTCCGATCGCCACTAATCCTCCGTCCCCCGGTTGCAGACTCCAGCTTGTTGCCCGCAACACCCTCACGATTGCAGAGTCGGGGGCATGTAGCACGCACCACCAAATCTGCCCCCCACACTCCGGCGCGACTGCAGATTCTGGGATGTTTCCATCTCCCCCCTCCCCTGGATGGCAGACTCAGGTGCTTCTCCCCCGCGATTGCAGACTCCCACATGTTGCCCGCAAACACCTCCCCTCCCCACACCGCGATTGTAGAATCAGGCATGTTGCTCGCAACCCTCCCTTCTATTGTAGACTCGGTGATGTTTCCTTTTCCTCTCCTCGCGATTGCAAACTCCCGCTTGTTGCCCGCACCCCCCCTCCCAACATACTGCGATTGTAGAATTGGGCATGTTGCCCGCAAAACACAAATCCCCACCCCTATTGCAGACTCAGTGATGTCCCCCCCCCCCCCCCTCGAGATTGCAAATTCCCGCTTGTTGCCCGCAGCCCCTGCCCAAGCGATTGCAGAATCGGGCATAGTGTCCGCACCTTGCCCATTTGCAGACTCTGGCATGTTGTCCGCATCCCCTTCCCCCCCACACACACCCCGCGATTTCAGTCTCAGGCGTGTTTTTCACTACCATCCCTCCAGTGATTGCAGACTCCCACATGTCCCCCCCCCCACGATTGCAGACTCCCACATGTTGCACCCCCCTGCGATTGCAGACTCCCACATGTTGCCCCCCCCCGCGATTGCAGACTCCCACATGTTGCCCCCCCCCGCGATTGCAGACTCCCACATGTTGCCCGCTAGCCCCCACAATTGCAGACTCCTGCATGTACGGCATCCACCATGTACCACTGTTTAAGCATGGGTAGGGGGGAGCAGGCTAAAGTTTTGCCTAGGGTGTCGAGAAACATTGCACCGGCCCTGCTAGCGAGCGATCAGGTCTGAATTACCCCCATGGTTTTGTCCATTAGGGGAAAATGTTATTTTGCATTCAACCTTGAATTAGGCCCAAAGGGGTCTCCTACGATGTCCCGGCTGTTGGGATCCCAGCACCCAGCATACCGGCTCCAGGATCCCGACCGCCGGAATAGTACCAAACAATCAGCTTCATACTGTCATTTTTTAAACCCAGCCTGTAACATGGCAGTTAGGAGCTGATTGGCTGATACTTTATCACGGAGCTATTTATCACTCTCCAAGGCTTGATAAATGAGCCCCTAAATGTTTCTTTGTATTTTGCTAAATAGTATAAAGAAAGCATATCCAGGATGGCTCTGCCCCACACACACATGGCAACAGAGGTGTAACTAGGGTTTTCGGAGCCCAGGGCAAGATGAAGAGTGGCGTCCCCCCCCCCCCATAAAATCAACTATGTGTGCGCGCATTGAAATAATGGGCATGGCCATGCTTCAGAAGGGGCATAGCTACTGGAAATGGGGCATGCCAACATGACTATCATCTACCCCCTGTGTAACCTCTCAGCACACTATCACCTACCCCCTGTGTCGCCTCTCAGCACATTATCACCTACCCCCTGTGTCGCCTCTCAGCACACTATCACCTACCCCCTGTGTCGCCTCTCAGCACGCTATCACCTACCCCCTGTGTCGCCTCTCAGCACACTATCACCTACCCCCTGTGTCGCCTCTCAGCACACTATCATCTACCCCCTGTGTCGCCTCTCAGCACACTATCACCTACCCCCTATGTCGCCTCTCAGCACACTATCACCTACCCCCTGTGTCGCCTCTCAGCACGCTATCACCTACCCCCTGTGTCGCCTCTCAGCACACTATCACCTACCCCCTGTGTCGCCTCTCAGCACACTATCACCTACCCCCTGTGTCCCCTCTCAGCACACTATCACCTACCCCCTGTGTCGCCTCTCAGCACACTATCACCTACCCCCTGTGTCGCCTCTCAGCACACTATCACCTACCCCCTGTGTCGCCTCTCAGCACACTATCACCTACCCCCTGTGTCGCCTCTCAGCACACTATCACCTACCCCCTGTGTCGCCTCTCAGCACACTATCACCTACCCCCTGTGTCGCCTCTCAGCACACTATCACCTACCCCCTGTGTCGCCTCTCAGCACACTATCACCTACCCCCTGTGTCGCCTCTCAGCACACTATCACCTACCCCCTGTGTAACCTCTCAGCACACTATCACCTACCCCCTGTGTCGCCTCTCAGCACACTATCACCTACCCCCTGTGTAACCTCTCAGCACACTATCACCTACCCCCTGTGTCGCCTCTCAGCACACTATCACCTACCCCCTGTGTCGCCTCTCAGCACACTATCACCTACCCCCTGTGTAACCTCTCAGCACACTATCACCTACCCCCTGTGTCGCCTCTCAGCACACTATCACCTACCCCCTGTGTCGCCTCTCAGCATACTATCACCTACCCCCTGTGTTGCCTCTCAGCACACCAGCATTCAATTTTTGCACATTACGGCAGTAGAGTTCCCTATTTACACAGTACGCAGGCAGAGTCCCCATTTTACACAGTACACACAGTGCCAGATACACATTACCTCACAGTGCCAGATACATATTGCCCCACAGTGCCAGATACACATTGCCCCACAGTGCCAGATACACATTGCCCCACAGTGCCAGATACACATTACCTCACAGTGCCAGATATACATTGCCCCACAGTGCCAGATACATATTACCCCACAGTGCCAGATAGACTTGCTGAAGGTGCCAGATACACATTACCCCATGGTGTCAGATACACATTGCCCCAGAGTGCCAGATACATATTACCCCACAGTGCCAGATACACATTGCCCCACAGTGCCAGATACATATTACCCCACAGTGCCAGATACACTTGCCGAAGAGTGCCAGATACATATTACCCCACAGTGCCAGATACACTTGCCGAAGAGTGCCAGATACATATTACCCCACAGTGCCAGATACACATTGCCCCACAGTGCCAGATACATATTACCCCACAGTGTCAGATACACATTGCCCTACAGTGCCAGATACACATTACCCCACAGTGCCAGATATACATTGCCCCACAGTGCCAGATACATATTACCCCACAGTGCCAGATAGACTTGCTGAAGAGTGCCAGATACACATTACCCCATGGTGTCAGATACACATTGCCCCAGAGTGCCAGATACATATTACCCCACAGTGCCAGATACACATTGCCCCACAGTGCCAGATACATATTACCCCACAGTGCCAGATACACTTGCCGAATAGTGGCAGATACACATTACCCCACAGTGCCAGATACACATTGCACCACAGTGCCAGATCATATTACCCCACATTGCCTGATACATATTACCCCACAGTGCTAGATACACTTGCCGAAGAGTGGCAGATACACATTACCCCACAGTGCCAGATACACATTGCACCACAGTGCCAGATACATATTACCCCACAGTGCCAGATACACATTGCCCCACAGTGCCAGATACATATTACCCCACAGTGCCAGATACACATTGCCCTACAGTGCCAGATACACATTACCCCACAGTGCCAGATACACATTACCCCACAGTGCCAGATACATATTACCCCACAGTGCCAGATACATATTGCCCTACAGTGAGATACACATTGCCCCACACAGTGCCAGATATACATTGCCCCACACAGTGCCAGATACACATTGCCCACACAGTGCCAGATACACATTGCCCCACAGTGCCAGATACACTTGCCGAAGAGTGCCAGATATATATTACCCCATAGTGTCAGATACACATTGCCCCAGAGTGCCGGATACATATTACCCCACAGTGCCAGATACACATTGCCCCACAGTGCCAGATACATATTACCCCACAGTGCCAGATACACTTGCCGAAGAGTGGCAGATACACATTACCCCACAGTGCCAGATACACATTGCACCACAGTGCCAGATACATATTACCCCACAGTGCCAGATACATATTACCCCACAGTGCCAGATACACTTGCCGAAGAGTGGCAGATACACATTACCCCACAGTGCAAGATACACATTGCACCACAGTGCCAGATACATATTACCCCACAGTGCCAGATACACATTGCACCACAGTGCCAGATACATATTACCCCACAGTGCCAGATACACATTGCCCTACAGTGCCAGATACACATTACCCCACAGTGCCAGATACACATTACCCCACAGTGCCAGATACACATTACCCCACAGTGCCAGATACACATTACCCCACAGTGCCAGATACATATTACCCCACAGTGCCAGATACATATTGCCCCACAGTGAGATACACATTGCCCCACACAGTGCCAGATATACATTGCCCCACACAGTGCCAGATACACATTGCCCACACAGTGCCAGATACACATTGCCCCACAGTGCCAGATACACTTGCCGAAGAGTGCCAGATATATATTACCCCATAGTGCCAGATACACATTGCCCCACACAGTGACAGATACACATTGCCCCACACAGTGTCAGTCATATACACATTGTCCCACACAGTGAGATACACAATGCCCCACACAGTGAGATACACATTGCCCCACACAGTAAAAGATACACATAGCCCCCACTCCCCCCCCGCTCACCACGCTGCTCTGCTATGTGAGGGGAGGAGAGCGCAGCACAGCCCCTCTCCTGCCCGTCAATGCTGCTCCATGAAGTCCGATTACGGTCTTCGGTGGTGGATATCTTCTTGGCGCCGGTTCATTAGCCAATCAGAGCTCGCGGACCGGCAGCCAATCAAGAGCCAGTCCGCAAGCTCTGATTGTCTAACAAACCAAACGGAGACCAGATGCAGCACACTGAGGGGCAGGAGAGGCGCTGCGCTCTCCTCCTCTCACATAGCCGTGGGATGGAGGATGGCCCGGGGGCAAGCAGAGCAATAGCGGGGGCAAGTGGGCATGATGCCCAGGCTGCCGGCAGCGCCCTCCTCTGCTGGGCCTGCCAAGGCGCCCAGGGCATGTGCCCTGTTCGACCCCCCTTAGTTACTCCTCTGCTTGGCAACCCTGGAATAAAACTTGTCTTAATGAAGTTTGGAACATTTGGGGGAAGTTTGGAATATGAGGGTAAAGTCAAGTGTCTGGCGTGGCACTTTTCATGTTAATTTGGCCATTTGGAGACACAGGTGGGGGAGATTTATTAAAGCTTGAAGAGAAATAAAGTGGAGAGAGATAAAGCACCAACCAATCAGCTGCTAACTCTCATTTTTCAAACAGTGCCTGTAGCATGGCATAAGCAGATCTGGAATCCCGAGAGCAGTGAAGGCTTGGAGAAGGCCATAAAATGCCGGGTATTCTTTCACGGACTACATTGCACAGACGCTATGGCGGAAATAATTGGTTTTGTATAATACAGCGTTTATGTTATAGTCCTGTTTAAAGCAAACTGTAAAAGGATTGATTACAGGTTATTATGTTGGTCCATGATGTAATTTTCAACTGACAGCTGCATGACTGTTACAGATAGATTACTTCTGCTTTTATAATTGTCTCAAAGTAACTTCTAGTAATGTTGCTGCTGTTACAACATCTTACACCAATCTCTACATTACTGGAATGAATATGTCACATGTGAGCGGATGATTACAATTGGTAAAATTCAAGCTGTGACAGATTAAATAATTCTGCCACCTTAGCTCACCGTTGCCCCATCAGAGGGTGAGGACTAATCCAATCACCCAGGTGCAGTTTATGGTGACTTCAGTCTGGATTGTGGTCACCTGGCTAGAGGGACCCTGGGACATGTTGCATGCACTCCAACCGTACCAAGCCAGGACCGGACACAAAGGACTGACGGTCTCAGCCTGGGAAAGATGATGTCTGAGGTACAAACCGTCTCTTTAGCTGCAAAGCAATCTGCATCCTGATGTTGTGATTGGACGGTGAATGGCGCCTAGAGGACAATAAGTGGCTCACTACTAATACTACATGTAGCAATACATAATCATTACATTGTTATTATGCTATCTACGGTCAACAGTGCTGGATTACTAAATAGGCAAAGTAGGCACCAGCCTATGGGCCCCGCGGCTTTTAGGGGCCAGTGACAACGGATCAAAATAACATTGATTTGATCTTGAGAGAAAATTACAATCAAGCTTTCTTAAACTGTTTCCAAAGATAGAAAAAATTCATTGATTCAAAGAAACGAAAATCTTACATTAAAGACTCTATAGAGAAAATACTGTATTGATGTCATGTACCCATTCACAACTTAAAGTACATAAACCTTAGACGTCAGATACACATTACAGTTTCCAGACCGTAGAGTGTTGGTTGGTAAAAAAAAAAAAAAAACTCATTCAGAGATAATTAGCGAGGGGGGGGATGATTTCGAGTCGGTCCTAGGCATAGACAAACTAGACAAATGCCTAGGGCATTTGGTATGCCTAGGGACACAAGCAGCTTCTGCTGATTAAAATGATATGCAGCATGCCTGTATTCTGTGTGTGACTGCGGCTGTACCTGCATACGAAATGCTGTGTTACAGTGTATTCCTGGAAATCGCTGTAACGTAGCATTTCGTATGTAGATACAGGCACAGTTGCACACAGAATATAGGCATGCCGCATATCATTTTAATCAACGGAAGCTGCTTGTGCATCTTAGCCACATAGCTGCATGGTGTATTGAGGCAAGATGTCTGAGGACACATCTGTATCAAAGCAGAGGTCACAGTGTGAGCCACCATGTGAGTGCTGTGTGCGGGTGGGTTGGTTCTGCAGTAGTGTTCGGCATATGTGTAAGGGGCATTATGTGTGTCTTGTGTATAAATGCATTATTGCGGCAAATGTGTAAGGGCACAATGTTTGTCATTATGTGTATAAGTGCACTAATAATGTGCGGCATATGTGTAAGGCTCATTATGTTTATAAGGACATTAATAATGTGTGTCATATGTGTAAGGGGCACTATGTGTGTCATTATGTGCATAAGGGCATAAATAACTGCATATGTGTAAGGGGCATTATGTGTGTAAGGGTATTAATAATGTGTGGCATATGTGTAACGGACATTATGTCTGTAGGGACATTAATAACATGTGGCATATGTGTAAGGGACATTATGTGTATAAGGACATTAATAATGTGTGGCATATGTGTAAGGGACATTATGTTTATAAGGGCATTAATAATGTGTGTCATATGTGTAAGGGACAATATGTGTGTCATTATGTGTATAAGGGCATAAATAACGTGCTGCATATGTGTAAGGGGCATTATGTGTGTAAGGGTATTAATAACGTGTGGCATATGTGTAACGACATTTCGTCTGTAGGGACATTAATAATGTGTGGCATATGTGTAAGGGACATTATGTGTATAAGGGCATTAATAAAAGTTGGCATAATGTGTAAGGCACATTATGTTTATAAGGACATTAATAATGTGTGTCATATGTGTAACGGGGATTACTGTGTGGTATTATGTGTATAAAGGCATTACTGATGTGTGGCATATGGTTAATGGACATTATGTGTATAAGGGCATTAATACATTTGTTTTATGTTATGTTATGTTTATAAGGACATTATGTTTATAAGGACATTAATAATGTGTGTCATATGTGTAAGGGGGATTACTGTGTGGTATTATGTGTATAAAGGCATTAATGATGTGTGGCATTATGTGAATAAGGTGCTCTACTGTGTGGTGTAATGTATAGAAAGGACACGACTGTGAATAAAGAGTAATATGGTGTGGTGTAATGTGAATAAGGAGCAATTCAGTGTGATGTAATGTGAATAAGGGGCACTATTGTGAGTAGTAATTTATGTAAGGTAAGGTGGTACTACTGTGTGATGTAATGTGAATAAGGGACACTATTACATGATAAATTGTGAATAAAGTTGCACTACTGTCTGGCGTAATTTGAATTGGGGGTACTATTGTGTGGCCATGCCCCTTCCCAGCAAGAACACGCCCCCTTTTGGGCTGTGCAGCGAATGTGCACACTGTTCCTATTTAAAATATAGTGAGTAGGAGCACCAACATGAGGACTGCTATGGGTGATGGTTGATGGTGCTGGGAAAGGGGTGCAGGGTCAGAGGCGGAACTAGTAGCGGTGCTAGGGGGCACCAGACAAAATCTTGCCTAGGGCATCATATTGGTTAGGGCCAGCTCTGCCTAGGGGCCTCCACAGGGTTTAATATTTGGCAGAAGACAGAGGGACTTATACAGATTTGGTAGCAAAATGTGCGAGCGCAACAAGCCCCTTGCAGGCTCGATGGGTTCTATTCCCACTCTACGGGTGTCGTGGAAATAGTCCCTGTTGGTCGGCATGCCGACCGTCGGGATTGTGAGGGTGCGGGATGTAGGGGGAGGTATTGTGACCGGCGGTTTCCTGACCACCGGTCACATAACTACATCCCACTGGCACTTTATCTCCCTCCACTTTATCTCTCTCCATGGCTTAGTAAAAAGACCCCTGAGTTCCATTCAGGTGTCAGATACTGTAATTCATCTATCAACTTTTTCAGTGTTTTTTTGATGCACACATCTTAGTGAATAATGGTCCATGGGCCTGATTCACAGATCCCATACGCAGCAGATGTGTGAAAATATGCTAGTTTCCCCCGTTAGGTAATGGATTGAGACCCCCACTGGCGGCCTCGTAAATATCAACATCTGCATACCAACATGCAGTGGTGGTCTCACATGCTTCAATAATCGATCATCTGACTATGCTGACGCCATGTTTTCTGCGTACGAGATCGCAGATGCGGGCTGAAACATGCACTGAAACGGTTGCAGTATGCCTGTTTTTTTTACGCCACTTCACATAGCCGTCCACAAACAGCCCCTGATTGTCAGTCAATTTGCAATTAAATCCTCACTACGAGCAACTTCGCAAAGGTATCTTGTCGCATGTTCAGTCATCCGATAATCGCTCAACTGCGTAAATATCGGAATTACATATATCTGTGAATCAGGCCCATGGTCCTATATTGACCATACTGAGAATGGTTGTGGATGTCCGACCACCTTACATCATTTTCTGTTACAGATTTGCCATTGCCACCCACTGCTTTCTAGAGTACTCATGGGCAAGCTTGGTGTTTTGTGTGTGCTGTTTGTTGTAGTTGTCATCTTTGTGTCACTATAGTGGCAGGTGTATGTTCCGAGCAGTTGGAGAGGTTTGTGTTGCTGAGGGTCTCTTTGGCCCAGACAGTCAGAAGCAATTGTCTCCAATGTGATCCAGCGAGACACAACAAGCCAGTCATGAAGTCACTACGTCCGCAGGTCACCAAAGCGTCGTGCTGATGGATGGATGAGACATGAGCTGAGGTGATAGCTATAAATTGTCCTTGGTGTCTGCTATGAATACAGTGAAGTGTTTCTCCTTTCCCCTTGTGCACGGTACAGTGTGTCTCGCTCACAGCTGCAACAGTGCAGATGGATTTGGAAATACTGTAGATGGATGAGGACTGCTAATTAGGCTAATCCCTTGGCCCCTTTCATCGTTTCCTTTTCAGACAGCCATAAAAGCCTAGGTTATATTTAAGACGTGGTGTGTAATTACCGTGACATCATATAGGTCTCAGGTTTCAGCATGGGTTAGTAAGTGTACATCTCATCAATGTATCCTGATGGAGAGAGTGTGAAAAACAGAAGGAGAGAGATGATGAACAGAAAGAAAGAAGGGTAGTTAGAGGAGAGAGAAATAGAGAGAATGAGGGAGAAAGTGAATGAGGGAGAAAGTGAGAGAGAGTTGCTGGGCAGGGTGGTGTGGCAGTAGGGATGACCACTGACTACTGAAGGTTAGCAACCACAAGTGGTTTGTCATCGATGGTGGATAGTTTTCCCCCCACTTGATTAACTTGCGCTGTTCCCATATCACACATGCTCAACGATGGTTCAAATCAACATTGGATTTCCTTTGATGGTTTTCTGAAATAAAAAGTACTCATGATATCATCAAGAGAGAAGTAGAAAAGGAGGTAGGACAATATATGTAGTGACTGAGCCTAATCACCTGGTATCCAGGTAGCCCTAGCAGAGGGTATAGTAATATTATGTATTGTGTATCATTTGAGGAATTTTTTAAAATGATTGGGGGTGTTCCTATTACACCACACCCTATATGGCCTACATGGAAACCATATTGCCAAATAGCTGGCTCCTATGGTATGTACTAGTAGTATGTAGTAGATATTTATAGTAGTAGTAGTAGTAGTAGTATGTAGGAGTAGTATGCAGTAATATGTGGTAATGTACAGATGTAGCCACCTTTATCTTGAGTGGCCGCGGCGGTTGTCCCGTTCGACCATACGCAGCGTACTGTGGCGTAGCGAGGCGCGCCTAGCCACAGAGAGGCTATCTAATCGCACGGAGACAGACATTTGACGTTTGGCGTTACCTTTACGTGTAATACCTGCGATCAGCCACCAGATGTCGCTTTTTACAATCACCACTGCGCATGCGTGTGGTCTCCCGTAAAATACAATACTGACATACATAATAAGGACTACTTTACTAAGGCGTCTCATTACGCTGCATACAGCAAATACTGTACTCATTACGCTGCATTATTTAATACAGTACTGTACAGTATATACAGTACGACACCGACGCAAATACAGTAGTACAGCATACAGTATATGATCCATCTACAATACTTTATGAATACTGTATGTGAGCGTGCAAGTCCCGCAGACAAAACACAGTACTGTAAAACCAGTAGTGTACACTGTCGCAAATGGATGTGTGTTACAAGTTCACTATTGCCTCTCAAGATTAGGAATTTTCTACAGTGTTATCGTCCTAATCCCGTAGCCATTACAGCATAATCAAAACCAACGGATTTATACATTTGTCTGCGGCGAAGTGGTGAAGTGTTTCGCTTCCTATACTCAGAGTCCAGGGTTCGATTCCTTAAGTACTGTACGAATGCATGTTACTGTAGTTTTTTTCAGACACTTTATTATTTTTTTTATTCACATACTGCAAACCAGGGCATACAGTAGCTGCATGAGCGGTTCTATGCGATCGAGTCCGGTGTACCATAATGTGCAGGTTCTATGCAGGTTAAGGTACTATGCTCCGTACACAGTACACATACAATTCTGTAGCTGGGCAGACTGAATAGAAATGGCTACCACCTATGACTCCTTGCCCCACAGAGGCCCTAGGCTACGGAGCAAGTAATAGTCCAGATTGTACAGACTATGGGGCAATGCTGAATGAGCGTCACAATCCCCTAGCTAAAATACACAGTATGCATATTATGGTACACCGGACTCGATGACATACTGTAGCACACTGGCAAAATGGCCGCCGCCCCTGAACCCTTGTGCAGGTTATGGGGCAATGCTGAAGGAGCGTCACAATCCCCTAGCCAAAATACACAGGGGAGGGATAAGCTACTGTAGGATTGCATACAGTATTACGGTACACCGGACTCAATCGCATAGCACACTGTCAAAACGACCACTACCCATGAACCCCCACCTCCTGAACCCCCACCTCGTGGCAGGCAGCAGTTGGGTATGGAATGAGAAATGGCATAAGCTGTGCAGGCTACGGGGCGATGCTGAAGGAGCGTCACAATCCCCTAGCCAAAATACACAGAGATACTGTAAGCGAGGTCTATGCACATTACAGTACTGTACGTTACACCGGGCTCGGTCGCATAGCAAACTGACAAAACACAAGTTTTACAGTACATACAGTAAAGCAGGCCAAAGCTGCAGGAGAGTTTCTACTGTAAAGGTTCTATGCACCGTACGGTAATGTACACATACCTGTACAATTCTATAGCAGGGCAGACTCAATTGAAATGGCTACCGCCTGTGACTCCTACAGTAGCTCCTAGGAGGCACTCAGCTATGGAGCAAATAACAGCACAGATTTTGCAGGCTACGGGGCAATGCTGAAGGAGCGTCACAATCCCCTAGCTACAATACACAGGGGTGATAGAGATAATCGAGTGGCTGGAGGGGGGTCCCCTTGATTTAAGGGGCCCCCACTCCTCCAGGGTACTCCGGCCAGGTGTGACTAGTTGGGTATTTAATTCCATGGCCGCAGGGACCTGTATAAAAGTCTCCCCCGGCTGTGCATTATCTGTCCAGCTAGTGGAGCCCAGTGCTGATTCAAAAAATATGGGGAACCCCTACGCTTTTTTTGTCCCCCTTATTTTTTGCACCAGGACCAGGCGCAGAGCCCGGTGCTGGTTCTAAAAAGATGGGGGATCCCGTGTCCATTTTTTCCGTATTCCTTCCGGAATTCGACTGCAATTGCATATACAGTACTGTACCCCTTAATGTCACTGCTTACAGTATACAGTATTTAGACATGAGCTTGTGTACAGTATCTGTCATGAGGTGCTTTTTTCACTGACACTATAACTTTTTTCTATTGTGATATACTGTACAGAGGCGGCAAACTAGCCAAACGGGAATAATCAGCTTCTGCAGAATAAAATGAGATGCTACAGTACATGCCTATATTCTGTGAGTGACTGCGGCTCTATGAAATTAAATCAGAAAATTTAAATATGAAATGCATTACTAATGTGTGGCATTACTGTACTGTATGTGTATAAGGTGTACTACAATATTTTCTGGTGTAACATAAGGAAAGGGCACTACTGCATGGTCTAATGCAGTGGTTCTCAAACTTGGTCCTCAGGACCCCACACAGTGCATGTTTTGCAGGTAAACCAGCAAGTGCACAGATGTATTCATTACTAACTGACACATTTTAGAAGGTCCATACAGTAGGTGGAGCTAATTTTTTCACTTGTGATTCTGTGAGACCTGCAAAACCTGCACTGTGTGGGGTCCTGAGGACTGAGTTTGAGAACCTGTGGTCTAATGTAAATAAAGATGAATGTGGTGGGGTGTAATGTGAATAAGGGGCATTACTGTTAGGAGTAATGTGGTACTATGATATGATGTCATGAGAATAAGAGACACCACTGCATGATATAATGTGAATAAAGTTGCAGTACTGTGTTGTGTCATTTCATCTTCGGGTATTATTGTGTTACCATGCCCCTTCCCAGCAAGAACATACTGTACACTGTTTTGGGCTGGCACTAAATGTGCACATTGTTCTTATTTAGATTATAGGGGGTAGGAGCGCCAAAATGGGTGATGGTGCTGGGAAAGGGGTGCAGGGTTAGAGGCGGAACTACGTAGCATCTGTGCAAGAGGGCATCAGCCAAAATCTAGCCTAGGGCATCATGTTGGTCAGGTTTGGCTCTGATAATACTGTATACTGTACTCTTACTGTACTTTGCATTCAATACAGATACTGTTTGCACACAGGTTTTACATGAATCATTGGCAATGCTGCAGGAGTGTCTCATTAGGCAATCTAAAATATACCACGACTATGGGTGGGGATACAGTAGGGAAGTTCTGTCACCATAAGCTGTCTGCTGTGTATAGCATATTTCCATCTGAGATGCATTTGTGTGTTTGTAATAAGAAAAAAACATTTTACTGTACATTTAGTGGATACAGTATTTCTCCCCCATAATGACGTATCATACTGTACAGGTACCCTCATGTACTGTACCGTACCATACTGTAAAATTGAATATTTATTGGAAAAACATCAATATTAATGTAAAAATAAAGTATTACAACATCCGATTCCATGTACTGCACTGATCAAAATGTACAGTACTCTTATTCAGGACTTATAAAACTGAAAATAACTGTTCATACAGTACACATCAATAACATTACTACTGTATAATATTCTACATTAGTTTATGCAATAATCAGACAAAGGCAATTTTATCATTTTTTTTAATAATGCACCAATTTAAAATATCCCTGCTGGCCCTCCTATATGCCCTTACTTTCTCCTCGTTGCTGGCGAGAGTTCTGTCCCGCCAGCGAACGAGGAGACGCAGCTCACCCATAGCATAGGGACGGTCACGTACAGGTACTACAGGTACAGCAGCCATGCTTATGCTCAATGAGCGATCCAGACGTCGTGCGTCTCAGACGTCGTGCGTCTCAGGCGTCGTGCGTCTCAGGCGTCGTGCGTTCCAGGCATTCAACGTACAGTACTGTAGTTACTGTACTTTGTGACAGTTTCCCTTAGTTTTACATATGCCCTTTCTTTGACCACAGTATTTTCCACTGTCTTGCCCTACGCCCTTCCCTCCTGGGAGCCTTCACAGGTCTTATGCTATACACAAATACCGAAGATGCACAGTCCGTCAGAATACACTCATTTCATTCACGCTGTTTGGGTGCATTTAGCGTAAAGAATCGCTCCTGCAGATGTACTTTGATTTATGTGAAACCTGTGTGCATCCTTCCATTGACTGTCTTACAATGGAAATAAAATAATACAGTGCATTATTACAGGAAAAAAAAAAAAAAAAAAAAAGAAAGAAAGCACATCATGTCTCGAACCCTGGACCCCCCAGTGAGGGAGGTGGGAGCCTTCACCCCTAGCCCACGACGCCTCATGAGAGATTTCTAATTTCATGTGTGAAAGTACTGCAAACAGCGCCCGGCCCTCGCCCCATTGCTGTTGGTTTATGCCTTAGAGGACTCGGACGCTCGCATTTGTAAAGCACGGTGTTTTCCTCCGCCTCCTGCTAGCCTGTTGCCCTTCCCCCATGGGAGCCTGCACAGATCATGCAGTAGACAGGGAGGGAATGCAGGTCATGTGCAATACACAAACGCCCACTGTAGTACTATTTTGCTCACTTACAGTACCGTACTGTAGGTTGCATTTAGCGTAAAGAATCGCTCCTGCAGATGTACTTTGATTTATGTGAAACCTGTGTGCATCCTTCCATTGGATGTACTGTATTGGAGAGAAAAAAAAAAATGTTAAAGTGAATGTCACGGGAACACATTAAAAATAAGGTTGGCACTTCCTTCCCATTGGTGTTGGTTTACAGTATGCCGTAGTGTACTCGGACGCTCATGTAATTGCATTTCAAAGGCACAGTATTTTCCATCGTCTCCCCCCTACCCCCATCGCCCTTCCCCCCTGGGGGCCTGCACAGGGAAGGAAATTCAGGTCCTGTGCAATGCACAAACGCTGAAGATCTACAGTACTGTTTTGCTTAGTTGGTAGCGCCAGAATACACTCATTTCATTCACGCTGTTTGGGTGCATTTAGCGTAAAGAATCGCTCCTGCAGATGTACTTTGATTTATGTGAAACCTGTGTGCATCCTTCCATTGACTGTCTTACAATGGAAATAAAATAATACAGTGCATTATTACAGAAAAAAAAAAAGGAAAGAAAGCACATCATGTCTCGAACCCTGGACCCCCAGTGAGGGAGGTGGGAGCCTTCACCCCTAGCCCACGACGCCTCATGAGAGATTTCTAATTTCATGTGTGAAAGTACTGCAAACAGCGCCCGGCCCTCGCCCCATTGCTGTTGGTTTATGCCTTAGAGGACTCGGACGCTCGCATTTGTAAAGCACGGTGTTTTCCTCCGCCTCCTGCTAGCCTGTTGCCCTTCCCCCATGGGAGCCTGCACAGATCATGCAGTAGACAGGGAGGGAATGCAGGTCATGTGCAATACACAAACGCCCACTGTAGTACTATTTTGCTCACTTACAGTACCGTACTGTAGGTTGCATTTAGCGTAAAGAATCGCTCCTGCAGATGTACTTTGATTTATGTGAAACCTGTGTGCATCCTTCCATTGGATGTACTGTATTGGAGAGAAAAAAAAAATGTTAAAGTGAATGTCACGGGAACACATTAAAAATAAGGTTGGCACTTCCTTCCCATTGGTGTTGGTTTACAGTATGCCGTAGTGTACTCGGACGCTCATGTAATTGCATTTCAAAGGCACAGTATTTTCCATCGTCTCCCCCCTACCCCCATCGCCCTTCCCCCCTGGGGGCCTGCACAGGGAAGGAAATTCAGGTCCTGTGCAATGCACAAACGCTGAAGATCTACAGTACTGTTTTGCTTAGTTGGTAGCGCCAGAATACACTCATTTCATTCACGCTGTTTGGGTGCATTTAGCGTAAAGAATCGCTCCTGCAGATGTACTTTGATTTATGTGAAACCTGTGTGCATCCTTCCATTGACTGTCTTACAATGGAAATAAAATAATACAGTGCATTATTACAGAAAAAAAAAAAGAAAAAAAAAAGAAAGAAAGCACATCATGTCTCGAACCCTGGACCCCCAGTGAGGGAGGTGGGAGCCTTCACCCCTAGCCCACGACGCCTCATGAGAGATTTCTAATTTCATGTGTGAAAGTACTGCAAACAGCGCCCGGCCCTCGCCCCATTGCTGTTGGTTTATGCCTTAGAGGACTCGGACGCTCGCATTTGTAAAGCACGGTGTTTTCCTCCGCCTCCTGCTAGCCTGTTGCCCTTCCCCCATGGGAGCCTGCACAGATCATGCAGTAGACAGGGAGGGAATGCAGGTCATGTGCAATACACAAACGCCCACTGTAGTACTATTTTGCTCACTTACAGTACCGTACTGTAGGTTGCATTTAGCGTAAAGAATCGCTCCTGCAGATGTACTTTGATTTATGTGAAACCTGTGTGCATCCTTCCATTGGATGTACTGTATTGGAGAGAAAAAAAAAAATGTTAAAGTGAATGTCACGGGAACACATTAAAAATAAGGTTGGCACTTCCTTCCCATTGGTGTTGGTTTACAGTATGCCGTAGTGTACTCGGACGCTCATGTAATTGCATTTCAAAGGCACAGTATTTTCCATCGTCTCCCCCCTACCCCCATCGCCCTTCCCCCCTGGGGGCCTGCACAGGGAAGGAAATTCAGGTCCTGTGCAATGCACAAACGCTGAAGATCTACAGTACTGTTTTGCTTAGTTGGTAGCGCCAGAATACACTCATTTCATTCACGCTGTTTGGGTGCATTTAGCGTAAAGAATCGCTCCTGCAGATGTACTTTGATTTATGTGAAACCTGTGTGCATCCTTCCATTGACTGTCTTACAATGGAAATAAAATAATACAGTGCATTATTACAGAAAAAAAAAAAAAAAAAGAAAGAAAGCACATCATGTCTCGAACCCTGGACCCCCAGTGAGGGAGGTGGGAGCCTTCACCCCTAGCCCACGACGCCTCATGAGAGATTTCTAATTTCATGTGTGAAAGTACTGCAAACAGCGCCCGGCCCTCGCCCCATTGCTGTTGGTTTATGCCTTAGAGGACTCGGACGCTCGCATTTGTAAAGCACGGTGTTTTCCTCCGCCTCCTGCTAGCCTGTTGCCCTTCCCCCATGGGAGCCTGCACAGATCATGCAGTAGACAGGGAGGGAATGCAGGTCATGTGCAATACACAAACGCCCACTGTAGTACTATTTTGCTCACTTACAGTACCGTACTGTAGGTTGCATTTAGCGTAAAGAATCGCTCCTGCAGATGTACTTTGATTTATGTGAAACCTGTGTGCATCCTTCCATTGGATGTACTGTATTGGAGAGAAAAAAAAAATGTTAAAGTGAATGTCACGGGAACACATTAAAAATAAGGTTGGCACTTCCTTCCCATTGGTGTTGGTTTACAGTATGCCGTAGTGTACTCGGACGCTCATGTAATTGCATTTCAAAGGCACAGTATTTTCCATCGTCTCCCCCCTACCCCCATCGCCCTTCCCCCCTGGGGGCCTGCACAGGGAAGGAAATTCAGGTCCTGTGCAATGCACAAACGCTGAAGATCTACAGTACTGTTTTGCTTAGTTGGTAGCGCCAGAATACACTCATTTCATTCACGCTGTTTGGGTGCATTTAGCGTAAAGAATCGCTCCTGCAGATGTACTTTGATTTATGTGAAACCTGTGTGCATCCTTCCATTGACTGTCTTACAATGGAAATAAAATAATACAGTGCATTATTACAGAAAAAAAAAAAAAAGAAAGAAAGCACATCATGTCTCGAACCCTGGACCCCCAGTGAGGGAGGTGGGAGCCTTCACCCCTAGCCCACGACGCCTCATGAGAGATTTCTAATTTCATGTGTGAAAGTACTGCAAACAGCGCCCGGCCCTCGCCCCATTGCTGTTGGTTTATGCCTTAGAGGACTCGGACGCTCGCATTTGTAAAGCACGGTGTTTTCCTCCGCCTCCTGCTAGCCTGTTGCCCTTCCCCCATGGGAGCCTGCACAGATCATGCAGTAGACAGGGAGGGAATGCAGGTCATGTGCAATACACAAACGCCCACTGTAGTACTATTTTGCTCACTTACAGTACCGTACTGTAGGTTGCATTTAGCGTAAAGAATCGCTCCTGCAGATGTACTTTGATTTATGTGAAACCTGTGTGCATCCTTCCATTGGATGTACTGTATTGGAGAGAAAAAAAAAAATGTTAAAGTGAATGTCACGGGAACACATTAAAAATAAGGTTGGCACTTCCTTCCCATTGGTGTTGGTTTACAGTATGCCGTAGTGTACTCGGACGCTCATGTAATTGCATTTCAAAGGCACAGTATTTTCCATCGTCTCCCCCCTACCCCCATCGCCCTTCCCCCCTGGGGGCCTGCACAGGGAAGGAAATTCAGGTCCTGTGCAATGCACAAACGCTGAAGATCTACAGTACTGTTTTGCTTAGTTGGTAGCGCCAGAATACACTCATTTCATTCACGCTGTTTGGGTGCATTTAGCGTAAAGAATCGCTCCTGCAGATGTACTTTGATTTATGTGAAACCTGTGTGCATCCTTCCATTGACTGTCTTACAATGGAAATAAAATAATACAGTGCATTATTACAGAAAAAAAAAAAAAGAAAGAAAGCACATCATGTCTCGAACCCTGGACCCCCCAGTGAGGGAGGTGGGAGCCTTCACCCCTAGCCCACGACGCCTCATGAGAGATTTCTAATTTCATGTGTGAAAGTACTGCAAACAGCGCCCGGCCCTCGCCCCATTGCTGTTGGTTTATGCCTTAGAGGACTCGGACGCTCGCATTTGTAAAGCACGGTGTTTTCCTCCGCCTCCTGCTAGCCTGTTGCCCTTCCCCCATGGGAGCCTGCACAGATCATGCAGTAGACAGGGAGGGAATGCAGGTCATGTGCAATACACAAACGCCCACTGTAGTACTATTTTGCTCACTTACAGTACCGTACTGTAGGTTGCATTTAGCGTAAAGAATCGCTCCTGCAGATGTACTTTGATTTATGTGAAACCTGTGTGCATCCTTCCATTGGATGTACTGTATTGGAGAGAAAAAAAAAATGTTAAAGTGAATGTCACGGGAACACATTAAAAATAAGGTTGGCACTTCCTTCCCATTGGTGTTGGTTTACAGTATGCCGTAGTGTACTCGGACGCTCATGTAATTGCATTTCAAAGGCACAGTATTTTCCATCGTCTCCCCCCTACCCCCATCGCCCTTCCCCCCTGGGGGCCTGCACAGGGAAGGAAATTCAGGTCCTGTGCAATGCACAAACGCTGAAGATCTACAGTACTGTTTTGCTTAGTTGGTAGCGCCAGAATACACTCATTTCATTCACGCTGTTTGGGTGCATTTAGCGTAAAGAATCGCTCCTGCAGATGTACTTTGATTTATGTGAAACCTGTGTGCATCCTTCCATTGACTGTCTTACAATGGAAATAAAATAATACAGTGCATTATTACAGAAAAAAAAAAAAAAAAAAAAAAGAAAGAAAGCACATCATGTCTCGAACCCTGGACCCCCAGTGAGGGAGGTGGGAGCCTTCACCCCTAGCCCACGACGCCTCATGAGAGATTTCTAATTTCATGTGTGAAAGTACTGCAAACAGCGCCCGGCCCTCGCCCCATTGCTGTTGGTTTATGCCTTAGAGGACTCGGACGCTCGCATTTGTAAAGCACGGTGTTTTCCTCCGCCTCCTGCTAGTCCTCCATTCCCATTATGCATTAGCGAACTCAGACGCTCATATATTTTATATTTTAAAAAGCACGGTGTTTATACATTGTACTGTACATTATTCCTTTTACACAATTACTGTAGTTGCGTCTCCATACACATACAGTACTGTACTCCATACTTTTTCCACCGCTTCCCGTTACGCCTACAGTATTGCCAGAGCTGTAGATCAATCCGCCGCTATACTGTACGATCGAAAGTACTGGATTAGTGGAGCATTAGCCACACAGTGGTGGAGATGTGTAATGCATGATGAGTATCTAGATCGTCTCAACGCGCCTGCCTGTGATTAAACTCAGCTATCGCCTTAGCGTGGCTAAACGCCCGTCTCGGCGGAGAAACAGTCAAGATAAAGTTGGCTACATCTGTATGGTAGTAGTAGTAGTATGCAGTAATATGTGGTAATATATGGTAGTAATAGTAGTAGTAGTAGTATGTGGTGGTAATAGTAGTATGTATTAGTATGTGGTAGTATATTGTATTAGTAGTATGTGGTAGTATATGGTATTAGTAGTATGTAGTTGTATATGGTAGCAGTATGTGGTGGTGATAGTAGCAGTATGTATTAGTAGAAGTATGTAGTACTATGTTGTAGTAGTATTATGTAGTAATATGTGGTAATAGTAGTAGTATGCAGTAATATGTAGTAGTAGTAGTAGTTGTTTGTGGTAATAGTAGTATGCAGTAATATGTGGTAGTAGTAGTTTGTGGTAATAGTAGTATGTAGTAATATGTGGCGGTAGTAGTACTAGTAGTATGCAGTAATATGTGGTAGTAGTAGTTTGTGGTAACAGTAGTATGTAGTAATATGTGGTAGTAGTAGTTTGTGGTAACAGTAGTATGTAGTAATATGTGGTAGTACTAGTTTGTGGTAATAGTAGTATGTAGTAATATGTGGTAGTAGTAGTTTGTGGTAATAGTAGTATGTAGTAATATGTGGTAGTAGTAGTTTGTGGTAACAGTAGTATGTAGTAATATGTGGTAGTACTAGTTTGTGGTAATAGTAGTATGTAGTAATATGTGGTAGTAGTAGTTTGTGGTAATAATAGTATGTAGTAATATGTGGTAGTAGTAGTTTGTGGTAATAGTATGTAGTAATATGTGGTGGTGGTGGTGGTGGTGGTGGTGGTGGTAGTAGTAGTAGTAGTAGTAGTAGTAGTTTGTGGTAATAGTAGTATGTAGTAATATGTGGTAGCAGTAGTATGTAGTAGTATGTGATAATAGTAGTATGTAGTAAGATGTGGTGGTGGTAGTAGTAGTAGTAGTTTGTGGTAATAGTAGTATGTAGTAATATGTGGTAGCAGTAGTATGTGTAGTAGTATGTGATAATAGTAGTATGTAGTAATATGTGGTAGCAGTAGTATGTGTAGTAGTATGTGATAATAGTAGTATGTAGTAATATGTGGTAGTATGATTTAGTACTGTACAGTATGTTGTGGTAGTAGTATTATGTGGTAGCAGTAGTATGTTTTAGTATGTGATGGTGGTAATAGTAATATGTGGTGGTACAGTAGTGGAATGTGGTAGCATGTAGTAGTACTGTATGTGTTAGAAATAGTAGTATGTATTAGTGAGGGTCAGCAGCGGCTGCTGCTCCTGGGCTGTAGTGCCTTACACAGTATGCAGGGGGGAGCTGACCAGGACATATGAACAAACACGTGAAGCTGTATGTAATATATGTCCTTTCCTGGGAATTAGCAGCCGCGGCAGCATGCCACACACTGCTCAGCCTGTCAACCATCATTTAGCCCGCCCCCGGACTCCCATTGCCTGGTTTTACTGGAGTCCGGGGGCGGGCTAAATGACGATTGACAGGCTGAGCAGTGAGTTCAGTGCTGTGGCGGCTGCTGATTCCCGGGGAAGGAAGCCAGGACATATGTTACATACAACCAGGGCCGTTTCTTGGGGCAGGCGAGCAGTGCAACCGCACTGGGCGCCCGCCGCGGCACTAACTGTGGCTCCCTGCTTCCCCCTCCTATATCTCCCAGAGTAACCCTCTCGGGGGGCGGAGTTTCATGGAATGACGCTGTTGCGTCATTACGTCACGACGCAACCCCGTCACTCCGCGAAACTCCCCCCCCGAGCGGAGTACAGAGGGGGATCCAGGTTAGGAAGAGGGAAAGGCCGGCGCGAGGAGTGACTGGTGAGGCGAGCCGAAGAGCGGTAATCACCTCTGTAAGTATTCTCTCTCTCTCTCTCTCAATGTGTAAAATGGGGAGACCTGCCGTAATGTGTGAAATGGGGACTCTTGCCTGCCGTAGTGTGGGGATTTAATGTATCAAGGGCATTGCGGTGTGTGGCATAATATGGTGCATGGGACATTACTGTGTGGGGCTTAATATGGTAGAATTTTTTTTTTTCCTGTGGTGGTCGTGATCACATTTTTTTATGTCATGGGGGGGGGGGGGCGCATTTTTAAATCTCGCACTGGGAGCCAAATTGGCTAGAAACAGCCCTGCATACAACTTCACATGTATGTTCATATGTCTTGGACAGCTCCCACCTGCACACTGTGGACGGCGCTGCAGCCCAGGGCCTGTTGCTTCCAAGGAAATGAAAGCAACTCCAACCACATCTTAATCATGCCCAGTATCCTCCGCCAGGCGATGGATATTTCCTGGCCTATAGGTAGGACTTGCTGCGTCCGGCCTGCGCGACCCCATGTGGAAGAGCCAATACTCTGTCCTAGGGCACAGTTCGGATCAGTAATGTACAGTGGCTCCACACAGTGTCCCCAGTTAACAATATGTCACAATGCCCCCAGTTCACTCCCAACTCATACTTTATATGCAATCATAATACAACTGAAAGACTATGAGGTCTATTTACTAAGCCTTGGATGGAGATAAAGTGGACGGAGATAAAGTACCAGCCAATCAGCTCCTAACTGTCATGTTACAGGCTGTGTTTGAAAAATGACAGGAGCTGATTAGCTGGTACTTTATCTTTGTCCACTTTATCACTCCCCAAGGGTTAGTAAATATATCCCTATGGGGGAGATTTACTAAGCAGTGATAAATGTGGAAAAGTGAGCCATAGCAACCAATCAGCATTAAAGTAACATTTGTAATTTGCATACTATAAATTATACAGAGCAGCTGATTGGTTGCCATGGGCAACTTCTCCATCGGCTCACTTCTCCACTCTTTTCACCGCTTAGTACACCTACACCAGAGTAACTACGGGGGACATGTACTAAGCAGTGATACTGTAAATGTGGAGAAGTGAGCCCGTGCAGAAGTTGCCCATGGCAACCAATCAGCTGTTACTTTAATGCTGATTGGGCATCTTCCCCACTGGCTCACTCCACTCTTTTCACTGCTTAGTACATCTCCCCCTCCATCTTGTAAAAGACCAGAAACAAGAGTGCAGTCGTTTCCCTGCACATCATAAACAGGAAACTTGGGGGTAAATTTACTAAGATGGGAGTTCTATTTAAGATGGGATGTTGCTCATAGCAACCAATCAGATTCCAGGTATTATCTTCTAGAAGGTGCTAGATAAATGAGAAATAGACTCTGATTGGTTGCTATGGGCATCCCATCTTTAATAGAACTCCCATCTTAGTAAATTTACCCCTTGGTCTAGGTGGGAGCCTGGGGAACTACCATCCCCTACACTTCCGTATGATATCACATTATAAAGAATAACCTTTTCCTGGTATGCCCTTTATTCTTTTACATATGACCATCAGCCATTCCACCTTTCCATGAGGCACCGCACTCTATAATATGGCAGGTTCTGCAAAGGAGAGTAAATATCGGTCATTTAAGAGACTCCTGGTTTGGTAGCTCACCATTTCCTACAGGCTCTGATGTAAGTTTGTAACTGGCGTGTTGGTCTCTTTACCTGACAATGCTCCTAGCATGAAAGCCAGGAAATTAGACTCCCACATACAGTTTAAAGGGATGATTGATTAACCGCTCAGGAGATTTCCAGCAATTTGGGGAAGGAAATGCTCATTGGGAGATTTAATCTCAGAGACTGAAAACCACTTGTGTATCACTGACCTGAGGGAGTACATTGCGGGGCAGCGCCCTGGAGGAAGCGCTTGGAAATGATGCAACTTATAAAAATTCTTCACATATTCAAGAAAATTCTCTAGAAGGCAAAGTCTTCTCTTATTGTCTTGTCTATCTCAGATGCAAGGTTCAACAACCCTCAGTTCTGTCCTATAAGTGAGGTCACAGCTTCTGTTTTTCCGGTAGTAGGATACATGTGGGGGCTACCAACCCAACTCCGTGGGCCCAGATGCAACCGTATACAGCATATATATGCCCACTGGAATACATTACTGGTTCCACGTTACGTAATGGGCTGTGATATTTGGGTACAACTTCCCGTGGCATGATAAGAGATGTTACATTCTGTGAAACAATGGTGATGATGGCATTATCTTTGTTACTGCTGAAAGGAAACAGTGACCGGTAGATAAATATGATAAACTGTTTTTCAGTTTTTTCTGTGTCTTATTATTTTTTTCAACTTGTTTACTTTATGTGAACGAAAGATATGAAGCAGCCAGAAGCCATTGCATGGTGCCGGTGGGTCCTCCGTCTGTGTGAGCCGAGAGGACGCTGAATCAGCTTTTATCAACGAAGAGTAACTTTGAGGTCATTCAACCAATGTTGACAAAGGTCCGTAGTCTGCCGGTAATTACCAGCGCTCACAGACTGTACTTTCAATTTGTTTTCTTTCTCCTGATATTGTTGGGGCAGCAGGCGCCCCCTTGTTTAATAAACAGAGACTGGCACAAGAGCAGCTGGCACTGGCAGCACCCACTTGAACTAACATGGAACAGGATTTAACCTTTGCTTGTGAACAATGTTTATCTTTAATGCGTGTTTGCAGGGGATAATCTCTGGGAGACCGCCAGATTGGAGAGATCAAATTTATGGGGATCTTGAGGGCATTTGAAGGGGTTTAAATCATGCAGGGGGGGGGGGGAATTGAAAAGTGGCATTTCCAAGTGCACAAGGTGTAATGGGGTGTATGCGGAAAAGGCTGTTCTGTCAACATCAGTAAGCATCAGTGTTCCGCAACTTGGCTGTGTCTTGTAAGAGGGCAAAGCAACTGACATTTTTTTTTTAACCTTTGATTTATTTCAGTATTAAGTTGCAATATATTTTTTGTTGGTCTTCTGCATCAGTCAATCAATCAATCAATCAATCAATCAGTCAATCAATCAATCAATCAATCAATAAAGCAATCATTCAGACAAATAATTATTTTTAAAAAAAATTGTTCAAAAACTTTTTATTTTGTCACAATGTACTACTCATGCCAATTAGTGCATCAAGAAAGGGAATTACGTAAGGATTACAGTTTCGGCTTTGTTGATGATTGACAGAAATATTTTGCCACAGCAAAGGTACAATCAGATGCATTTGCAGATTTCCCGTGATAATAATCAATTATTTTGTGACCAACCAGATTACACAATGGCTTCATAGTGTGGATCTCTTATGGTTGCGGTCACACATAAAGATTAAGGGCTGTTGCCATAAAAACAGATTATTCCTCATGTCCTACTACCACGCTATGAACTCAAGAAATCTCACTGAGGTTATTCACGTATTCTGTGAGTCAGGACATCTGTAACTGGTGGTGGTGCAAGGTGTTTTTGACACCAGGCCATATTGGCAAAATACATCCCCACTCCCAGCTAAAATTCCCTTAATTGCTTTTCACATATATACTGGTATTTCAGAACATTAACTCCATCCCTATGCCCATATTATCTTTTACAGTTATTTGCTTGGGATGCAGTTTTGCTGGCCCTGGCAGCTTAGTCACAACGGATACTGCGACCAATGTTCGTCTGAAACTTTGTCTTTGTACTCAAGCGCCGTATCTGAGAAACTGGATGAGGGCATCTCATCATGAAAGATGGCTCCTGTGGAATTGGCGTATGTTCTCAGATCCGCCACGACAGATAGGAGTACTGTAGTTGGAAAGACTAGCTGTGATGAAGCACATGGAACTTCAGGACTAGAGGCTGGAACAACAGAACATACAGTAGTCTGAATGGATAACTGAAGCTGCAAATTTTATGCTGAGAACTTATAGTCATAAATTTTGATTTGATGCCAAAGTGCGTCCTCTACTTACAGATTTGGGACAGGATTCATACACTATGAACAAGGGAGAGGAAGACTCATGGAAGTAGTTGTTGTGCGTAAACTCTACCAAATGCAAGAGGTCTACCCAATTATCCCGGTTGGCAAATACATAGATTTATAGACTCTGAAGGCAAATTGAACCTATTGAACTGAAACAATTGAGGGCATCTGTAGAGACATGAAATCTCTGATGGAAAGAGAGGCCAAATTTGGAGCTGAAGGAAGACCAACAAGTGGAATACAGCGAATCATTTGGGAAAATTTGGGAGATTGAAGTCCGTAGTATGATGTGCCCATGGCCTGTTAGAGATGGGCAGAGGGTGTAAGGAGCCAATAGGAACATGTCAGGGAATCTGGACAGGCTGCAACAAAAGGGTAAATTTACCAAGATGTGAGTTCTATTTAAGATTGGATGTTGCTCATAGCAATCAATCAGATTCCAGGTATTATCTTCTAGAGGATGCTAGCTAAATATGTGCAACATCCCATCTTAAACAGAACTCCCATCTTAGTAAATTGGGTAAATTGTCTATCTCTCCTGGTGGAGAGAGAGCCATCAGAGATACCAGGTGTTTCAGACTACTGCATGCCCAGGGAACTGGGAGGAGTGGACCCACTGCAACAGTTTCATAGGTAACCTAGGATTGGCACAAGCTTTACCTTTATGGGAGAGGATGGACTTGATGCTGTGAGAAGTCACCTTGAATTGAAGATGGGATGAATCTCTGGAGTATTTGAGACTTCATTAGCCTCTGAAAGAATGGGATAAAGTGTCTGATTTATGATTTTATGTTATCAGGTGTAAAAGTGATGTGCAGGTCAAAATATAAAAAACAAGGACTACCTGGCCTGGTGGGGATTTAAGTATTGTGGCCCTGATTCTGAGATATATACGTAAACGCAATGGTTCACATACAACTCCAAAGGTGGGGCACCTGAGCATGAGCAGAAAGTATCTTCCGTCCTCTCATGCAGGGCCCTCAAGCCCAGCCTGTAAACGGGCGGCGGGCAATTGGGGATGGGGGTGGACAGAGCTTGGCTGTGTTTTCAGAAAAGAGGGGGGTGTCGTCCCTGTGTTTTGGGAGTGAAGAGGCCAGGGTCTGCGTCCTTGGGTGCTGATTTCCTGGCACCGGGAGCATGAACAGCCCGGCCATCCTACCTAACCTGAAGGTTACTCAGATGCTTGATGTTCACACAAGATGCTACTAATTGTTTAATGTGTGATACTAAGGAAATCTGTAAAACATGCACTGCTAGGGGTACCTGAGGATTTGGGAAACACTGCTGTAGTGTATGGTATTTGTACAGTATTTCCTCATAAGTGGCCACACTGGAGACTCCAATGGTGAAACTCTCTGCACCAGGATAACACGTACATGATCTGTATCTGTCCAGATCCCAAAAAAAGGCAACTAGAATAGTTAAGGACCCGCTTCACCCTAGCCACGGCATGTTCAACCTGCTGCCATCTGGCAGATGATACAGGGCCATCCCCACCAGATCCAACAGTAGCCTCAAAAGCTTCTTTCCTCAAGCAGTCCACCTGCTGAACTCCTGACCAACTGACCCCCTGGTAGACCGCCCAGTCGCTCTACTCTTTTTCTCTGCACGTAATGATCACTCTGTTCCCTATGGTTCTTTAACCTGAAGACTGCACATGTCCCCCCTTCCTTGTTTACTTGTTCCCTTGTGTCTGCTGCACTGTAAACCGAAAACAAATTCCTAGTATACGCAAGTATACCTGGCCAATAAAGCTGATTCTGATATCGGGACTGATTCAGATGTGGACGGAGGTGTGCCCTGCGCCGCAAAGTACCGATTACCTGTGCTTTGCACATGTGCAGGACTCATTCTGTACGAACTGGTCCTACGGCACAGGACACAATCCAACATCAGACTGTCAGTGATTGACAGTCTGATGTCGTTTGGGGGCGGGGAGGGGGCAGTGTTGGCCTCTGTTTCTCCGTCATTTAGAGGAGGGAAAAGACCAGGGATCTTCGTGGTTGCACAGAGATTTTCTCGCCTCTGCGACGGGTGGCTTGTGGAGCACCACCGATCTTGAGTGAGTGATCCAACGCTTTGTCCTGGGACGCAGGTGGGATCTCTACTGCATTACGAGGCATCTGCTTAAGTTAGACGCCTCCTGCTGCATCACCGTACAGCGCTATCACTCCAACCACATCAGAATCAGCCCCATTGTATATTCAATGATATGACGACAGATCAGTCAAATAATTTACATAATTAAAAATACTGCACTAAAAAACAGTAAAAAGGAGCATTAATTAGAGCAGAATGTAAAATCGCTTTAATGAAATAGAACTTTCAGAGACAGTGATGTAACTTACGGCTTCCTCCCATCCTGCTGATTTCATTTGCTGATGTAAATTACATTTGTTTGAGAAGAGGAAGCATGTTTTGTTTAAGGTTTTAATTTGATTAACTGGGTGGAAATTTGCAATATATGTATTCATTAACTAGCAGCACAATGAATTGCCAGAAGTGATCGGAAACAAAATAAAACAGGTTCCATCTCCCTCTCAGTACTTTCAGCCACAGGTTCGCGCATACTCTCTGCCTTGTATAGTCCTTGAAACAAGCAGAACATATGAAGTTTGTGTGATACTGTCATGAGAGGGACACTGAACGTGTCCTGCATCAATCCAATTCAGTTCCTGCTTATTACAACAAGGGGGATGGGGGGGAGGGGTGTTTGAGAGGGGATGCATACATTTTTGGTCTAATTTTTAAGAGTTATCATCATCGTTATGTTTTAGAAGAGACCAGTGAAATGATTTCAGAAATGAATAAAATAATCATCTGCACATGTATCAGATACATAATATTCTGAAGGAATTAGCTTTTTGCACCTCCCTCTCCCTTGGCAGAGGCAGGGTTCATTGGTTACTTACCTACTCTCCCAGATTAGCTGGGAGGCTGCAGTAAATTGGGTGGCACTTCCAGCCCCCGGAAGGCAGGCAAGTCTCACGGATACCACTTTGTTAATCACTTCCCCATTACCCCCCCCCCCCCCTTCCTTCCCCGGCCTCCCCGCAGTCGTCCTTAAAAGTGGTGGATCTGGGGAAACCAATGACGCGGTTCGCACTGAATTGCATCATGATAGCCCCTCCCCCGCTAGTTAATGCTAGTAATCTGGGCAATGAATAGCAGGGTTACGATGGTGTGATCGCATGTATATGCCCCCACACCTCCCACCCATGTTAAGGCCACGCCCCCTATTATACCGCCCTGGTTGCATCCTCCCACATGGGGCAGCCAGGAAGCCAGTGGGCAATACTGCCACTGGTCCTCTTTTGAAGGTTTGACACATCTCCCCCAAAGGCGAACTGTTGTGTCATAACTTTATGGCATGATGCAGTGGAAACCACCACCCATGATCCAGCGGAAAGTGTCTGTGCTTTCTAACCGTACTTTCATATCACTGATAGTGACAGAAAAGGGTCTTTCCTCTATTATTCCTGCAAGCCCGTCTTGTAATTGTTTCCCATAAGTCTTTCCCAGCGGACACCGCTCCCCTGATTACTTGGCTCTGCTTTCGAAGCAAGGCTTAATGAAAAAGAAACGTCCAGCTTTTCCGGGGCTATTAAATTACTTTTTGGAAGAAAGTGCCCAGGAATCTCACATATGGAGACGGGAGACATCCAGTTGGGAGTCAGTTGCTAACAAAACAGAAGTTGGCTCAGTCATTTGTATCTTGTAATTATACTTCAAACTCGTCCTACTTTCGCCGCCTGATGCGATTATGAGAGGGGAAACCTGACACAGATGTTGGGGAAATGTACGGAGAGCCCTCGTTCTGCGATTGTTATCACGGGAACATGGGCGCTGGAGAGGAGATCACTCGCTGAGATTTCTCCGACTTAGAAGTGAAACACTTGCTGCATTTGTCAGTGTTTACCAGCACAAATTACTCTCAGACGCATTATGCAATCAGCAACATTGGACCTCACCAATAGCCCCTGGAATCACACACACATCTGTCTTCAGTTAGAATGTTTTTATATGACTGTGGAAACTTGGGAGTGATGGACAATCAGTGATTTGCTAGTTACCCAGCATCAACACGAATTGTTATCTTTGTTGACACTAAAAGCTGGTTGTGCTGAAGACAGCTGGAAACAATGGGCCTAATTCAGACCTGATCGCTGCTGGGCGTTTTCGCACAGCGGGCGATCAGGTCTGAACTGCGCATGCGCTGCCGCATGCCAGACAGCAGAGGCGGTCACTGGGCAGGAGGGGGCGGGCCTGTGGTGTTTGGAAGACATTTAGGGGGCGTGGTCCTGGCAAGGCAGGCGTGCCCGGACCGTTGGGGGGGCGGGCTGCGGTGGCTGCGTGACGCTGACGCTGTGCGATGCTTTTGAACTTGGCACATGTGTTGTCTGATTAGCGATCACGGTGTCCCTGCATGTGTTTCTTAATAAGATAAGTGGCGATAAATGATAATTATTCTGGTCTAAATCCCAATAATTAATATTCAGGTCCCACAATCCTTATATTGGTGCAGGCCAGGACTCATGCCATAAGGGCAATTTATCAAACAAGGACATTTCATTGCGTATACTTGCACAGACTAAAAGGGCTTTTTAAAGTTTTTGTCTTTGTTCCTCTTATTCAGTTTCATTAACTTTTCAAGTTCTCAAGCCCTTCTTTTAGCATCTTGAGCTCTCAATTTGGAGCTCAAGAACTTGATTCATCGCAACACAGAACTCGCAACCTTCTGTGTGGGTTGGACTTTATTGCTGAAGTGTGCAGGCAGGAGAGACTGCTGACTCTTCTCCATTGCTCCCTGCTGACATCAGACAGAAGGACACAGGTGGTCATTCCGAGTTGATCACTAGCTGCATTCGTTCGATGTGCAGCGATGAGGCAAAAAAACTGCACTTCTGCGCATGCGTATGCGGCGCAATGCGCACGCGCGTCGTACTATTACAACGAATGATGTAGTTTCACACAGGGTCTAGCGAAGCTTTTCAGTCGCACTGCTGGCCGCAGAGTGATTGACATGAAGTGGGCGTTTCTGGGTGTCAACTGACCGTTTTCAGGGAGTGTTCGGAAAAATGCAGGCGTGCCAGGAAAAACGCAGGCGTGGCTGGGAGAACGCTGGGTGTGTTTGTGACGTCAAAACAGGAACTGAATAGTTTGAAGTGATCGCAAGCGCTGAGTAGGTCTGAAGCTACTCTGAAACTGCACAAAATTATTTTGTAGCTGTTCTGCGATCCTTTCGTTCGTACTTCTGCTAAGTTAACATACACTCCCAGTGGGCGGCGGCATAGCGTTTGCACGGCTGCTAAAAACAGCTAGCGAGCGATCAACTCGGAATGACCACCACAGTCACTACACATCTTAAGGATGACACTCCCATCTGTCCCCTCCAGTTTCGGTAAAGAAGACACACAGCTGTAGGGGCCAATTTATCATTAGTCTGCTAATTCTGCTAAAGGCTGTTTATTTATTGTTGCAAATTGATACTCTGCTGCAGTGACAATACTGGCCGGGTACAGTAACGATTGTGTGGCATCTCATTCACGCACAGTGAAAATTAAAAATGCCCAGATTTGTATTCTCAGTTACATTAATACCCCTTTTCCACTGCCACTAAAACCTGGGTTATCGCTGTGATAACCCGGGAGTGACTCAGCGGAAAGTGGTTAACCCAGGTCCAGTGACCTGGGAATCCAACTTGGCTAACTTGCAGGGTTGGTCTCGGGAAAGACCCGTGTTGTGGTGCAGTGTAAACGGGTGAGCCGGGTTGATGCCACCTGGCACCCATTTACAGCATAGGGAGAGCCGGTGCTAGGCAATGAACTCATCTCCAAGTGCCAAGGCTGCACCTCTGGGCGGTGATGTCACCGCCCCTGCAATAATCTGGGTCCTGCGGCCAGTCTGAAAGGGCTCTCAGCCGGGTTGCATCCAAGTTGGCCCCATGTACAAAATCCTGGGTGCGAACTGACATTTTGGTCTAAAAGGGTATCAGCTTAATTTAAAAAAAAGTTAAAAATAGATAAAAAGTGATCAAATAAATTCCCAAAACGTCAAAACCTTTATACAATAAAAATAAATACAATACAAGATTTGAACCTGTTATCGTACTAGACCACAGCTGTAGTAGTCCAACCACTATATTGTAATGGGGGCTTTGTAAAAGCAGATGAATCTTACTACAGCTAGGCTTCTCTCCACCGATGACCCAGAGCGCGGAAGAGGTATAACAAATAAGTGCATTAGCGCAATCCAACATGGTGTCAGTTTTTTTAGCCTAATGCCACAGTTGCATTCCCAAATCTCTGCTGCTGATTTACATTTTTATGCCTTTACCATGTATTTATCAATGAAGTTTTTAGACTGCTAGAGAAAAGCATTCTGCAGCATGCATCATCCTGTAAAACCACCTTTGTCCTTGAAGAACAATGTAATGAGTGACACCATGTCAGTAATATGATTGCACTGGCATTATGATATCAATCTCTCTGTAATCACCAACGAAGGTGAAATGACCCGGCATCTTCCCGGTGTGACAGTGTAGCAAGCTGGGTTCCTGGCCAGGAGAATTTGGCAGGAGTCTGACCGCAGCAATTGCTCTTGCGATGGAGAGATATGTTTTATCAGCAAAATCTTAATGGTTCTGCACTGTTGGGCACAGAAGGAGTCACCCATCTGCTCCTAACGTCATTCCTCCGAGCTTGTGAATGCTGAAAGAACTAGGAGGAGGTTTTATCCAGCTCCTGCTTAATGACAAGAAACAGCTGTATATACACAAATAACACAGGCTTAGGAAAATCGACTTGTGGAAGGAGTCATTGGTGCGAGGCACTGTGTGCAACTGTCCCCTCCATACTGACAGGTTGCCCCAAATTCCATTGAGCGTGCACAGGGAACATTAACTTCTTACTGTGTCAGGGGTCTCATCCTGTAATCCTATGCACGGTGTGGAATGTATTATAGAGAATAGACATTGCATGTAAACTGAGAACTGTGTTTAGTTTCCTTCACTAAAATATTAGGCTTGACATGTGGACAATACAATTAGTGCTACTGGTCAAAGCTCGCTGGTATAATAATCATCCACCTGCTTGAGTGCTAATGTTATTGCATCAGATCCATTTGGCTATTGTATATTGGACACCTGGGCAGTTCATCCAGCTGAAGGTTAGAGGTCTATTCATGGGTAGAGGTCCATCTTCTCCACTGCTCTCCTCTGAAGGCTCATCCTTGACTTCCTCTCCCAGGTCTTCAGTGCTCATGGAAACTCATGGACCCACGTCAGTAGATGCAACCTCACCACCTTAAGGTTTTCCTGATCCTCAGGGTAGAAGAGACAATTCCCAGTAGGAGGCACGAGGTCTACATAGTACACACTGTTAACTCAATGGGCCTGTTTCAGATGCGACCGCAACTTTGATGGTGTTGCAACTTAGAGATGTGCACTTGAAATTTTTCGGGTTTTGTGTTTTGGTTTTGGGTTCGGTTCCGCGGCCGTGTTTTGGGTTCGACCGCGTTTTGGCAAAACCTCACCGAATTTTTTTTGTCGGATTCGGGTGTGTTTTGGATTCGGGTGTTTTTTTCAAAAACACTAAAAAACAACAGCTTAAATCATAGAATTTGGGGGTCATTTTGATCCCAAAGTATTATTAACCTCAAAAACCATAATTTCCACTCATTTTCAGTCTATTCTGAATACCTCACACCTCACAATATTATTTTTAGTCCTAAAATTTGCACCGAGGTCCCTGGATGACTAAGCTAAGCGACCCTAGTGGCCGACACAAACACCTGGCCCATCTAGGAGTGGCACTGCAGTGTCACGCAGGATGGCCCTTCCAAAAAACACTCTCCAAACAGCACATGACGCAAAGAAGAAAAAAGAGGCGCAATGAGGTAGCTGTGTGAGTAAGATAAGCGACCCTAGTGGCCGACACAAACACCTGGCCCATCTAGGAGTGGCACTGCAGTGTCACGCAGGATAGCCCTTCCAAAAAACACTCCCCAAACAGCACATGACGCAAAGAAGAAAAAAAGAGGCGCAATGAGGTAGCTGTGTGAGTAAGATAAGCGACCCTAGTGGCCGACACAAACACCTGGCCCATCTAGGAGTGGCACTGCAGTGGCACGCAGGATGGTCCTTCCAAAAAACACTCCCCAAACAGCACATGACGCAAAGAAAAAAAGAGGCGCAATGAGGTAGCTGTGTGAGTAAGATAAGCGACCCTAGTGGCCGACACAAACACCTGGCCCATCTAGGAGTGGCACTGCAGTGTCACGCAGGATGGCCCTTCCAAAAAACACTCCCCAAACAGCACATGACGCAAAGAAGAAAAAAAGAGGCGCAATGAGGTAGCTGTGTGAGTAAGATAAGCGACCCTAGTTGCCGACACAAACACCTGGCCCATCTAGGAGTGGCACTGCAGTGGCACGCAGGATGGCCCTTCCAAAAAACACTCCCCAAACAGCACATGACGCAAAGAAGAAAAAAAGAGGCGCAATGAGGTAGCTGTGTGAGTAAGATAAGCGACCCTAGTGGCCGACACAAACACCTGGCCCATCTAGGAGTGGCACTGCAGTGTCACGCAGGATGGCCCTTCCAAAAAACTCTCCCCAAACAGCACATGACGCAAATAAAAATGAAAGAAAAAAGAGGTGCAAGATGGAATTGTCCTTGGGCCCTCCCACCCACCCTTATGTTGTATAAACAGGACATGCACACTTTAACCAACCCATCATTTCAGTGACAGGGTCTGCCACACGACTGTGACTGAAATGACGGGTTGGTTTGGACCCCCACCGAAAAAGAAGCAATTAATCTCTCCTTGCACAAACTGGCTCTACAGAGGCAAGATGTCCACCTCATCATCATCCTCCGATATATCACCGTGTACATCCCGCTCCTCACAGATTATCAATTCGTCCCCACTGGAATCCACCATCTCAGCTCCCTGTGTACTACTTTGTGGAGGCAATTGCTGCTGGTCAATGTCTCCACGGAGGAATTGATTATAATTCATTTTAATGAACATCATCATCTCCACATTTTCTGGAAGTAACCTCGTACGCCGATTGCTGACAAGGTGAGCGGTGGCACTAAACACTCTTTCGGAGTACACACTTGTGGGAGGGCAACTTAGGTAGAATAAAGCCAGTTTGTGCAAGGGCCTCCATATTGCCTCTTTTTCCTGCCAGTATAAGTACGGACTGTCTGACGTGCCTACTTGGATGCGGTCACTCATATAATCCTCCACCATTCTTTCAATTGGGAGAGAATCATATGCAGTGACAGTAGACGACATGTCCGTAATCGTTGTCAGGTCCTTCAGTCCGGACCAGATGTCAGCATCAGCAGTCGCTCCAGACTGCCCTGCATCACCGCCAGCGGGTGGGCTCGGAATTCTGAGCCTTTTCCTCGCACCCCCAGTTGCGGGAGAATGTGAAGGAGGAGATGTTGACAGGTCGCGTTCCGCTTGACTTGACAATTTTGTCACCAGCAGGTCTTTGAACCCCAGCAGACTTGTGTCTGCCGGAAAGAGAGATCCAAGGTAGGTTTTAAATCTAGGATCGAGCACGGTGGCCAAAATGTAGTGCTCTGATTTCAACAGATTGACCACCCGTGAATCCTTGTTAAGCGAATTAAGGGCTCCATCCACAAGTCCCACATGCCTAGCGGAATCGCCCCCTTTTAGCTCCTCCTTCAATGCCTCCAGCTTCTTCTGCAAAAGCCTGATGAGGGGAATGACCTGACTCAGGCTGGCAGTGTCTGAACTGACTTCACGTGTGGCAAGTTCAAAAGGTTGCAGAACCTTGCACAACGTTGAAATCATTCTCCACTGCGCTTGAGACAGGTACATTCCACCTCCTATATCGTGCTCAATTGTATAGGCTTGAATGGCCTTTTGCTGCTCCTCCAACCTCTGAAGCATATATAGGGTTGAATTCCACCTCGTTACCACTTCTTGCTTCAGATGATGGCAGGGCAGGTTCAGGCGTTTTTGGTGGTGCTCCAGTCTTCTGTACGTGGTGCCTGTCCTCCGAAAGTGTCCCGCAATTCTTCTGGCCACCGACAGCATCTCTTGCACGCCCCTGTCGTTTTTTAAAAAATTCTGCACCACCAAATTCAAGGTATGTGCAAAACATGGGACGTGCTGGAATTTGCCCATATTTAATGCACACACAATATTGCTGGCGTTGTCCGATGCCACAAATCCACAGGAGAGTCCAATTGGGGTAAGCCATTCCGCGATGATCTTCCTCAGTTGCCGTAAGAGGTTTTCAGCTGTGTGCGTATTCTGGAAACCGGTGATACAAAGCGTAGCCTGCCTAGGAAAGAGTTGGCGTTTGCGAGATGCTGCTACTGGTGCCGCCGCTGCTGTTCTTGCGGCGGGCGTCCATACATCTACCCAGTGGGCTGTCACAGTCATATAGTCCTGACCCTGCCCTGCTCTATTTGTCCACATGTCCGTGGTTAAGTGGACATTGGGTACAACTGCATTTTTTAGGACACTGGTGAGTCTTTTTCTGACGTCCGTGTACATTCTCGGTATCGCCTGCCTAGAGAAGTGGAACCTAGATGGTATTTGGTAACGGGGGCACACTACCTCAAGAAATTGTCTAGTTCCCTGTGAACTAACGGCGGATACCGGACGCACGTCTAACACCAACATAGTTGTCAAGGCCTCAGTTATCCGCTTTGCAACAGGATGACTGCTGTGATATTTCATCTTCCTCGCAAAGGACTGTTGGACAGTCAATTGCTTGGTGGAAGTAGTAAAAGTGGGCTTACGACTTCCCCTCTGGGATGACCATCGACTCCCAGCAGCAACAACAGCAGCGCCAGCAGCAGTAGGCGTTACACGCAAGGATGCATCGGAGGAATCCCAGGCAGGAGAGGACTCGTCAGAATTGCCAGTGACATGGCCTGCAGGACTATTGGCATTCCTGGGGAAGGAGGAAATTGACACTGAGGGAGTTGGTGGGGTGGTTTGCGTGAGCTTGGTTACAAGAGGAAGGGATTTACTGGTCAGTGGACTGCTTCCGCTGTCGCCCAAAGTTTTTGAACTTGTCACTGACTTATTATGAATGCGCTGCAGGTGACGTATAAGGGAGGATGTTCCGAGGTGGTTAACGTCCTTATCCCTACTTATTACTAGAGATGTGCACCGGAAATTTTTCGGGTTTTGTGTTTTGGTTTTGGGTTCGGTTCCGCGGCCGTGTTTTGGGTTCGACCGCGTTTTGGCAAAACCTCACCGATTTTTTTTTGTCGGATTCGGGTGTGTTTTGGATTCGGGTGTTTTTTTTAAAAAACACTAAAAAACAGCTTAAATCATAGAATTTGGGGGTCATTTTGATCCCAAAGTATTATTAACCTCAAAAACCATAATTTACACTCATTTTCAGTCTATTCTGAATACCTCACACCTCACAATATTATTTTTAGTCCTAAAATTTGCACCGAGGTCGCTGGATGACTAAGCTAAGCGACCCTAGTGGCCGACTCAAACACCTGGCCCATCTAGGAGTGGCACTGCAGTGTCACGCAGGATGTCCCTTCCAAAAAACCCTCCCCAAACAGCACATGACGCAAAGAAAAAAAGAGGCGCAATGAGGTAGCTGTGTGGGTAAGCTAAGCGATCCTAGTGGCCGACACAAACACCTGGCCCATCTAGGAGTGGCACTGCAGTGTCACGCAGGATGTCCCTTCCAAAAAACCCTCCCCAAACAGCACATGACGCAAAGAAAAAAAGAGGCGCAATGAGGTAGCTGTGTGAGTAAGATAAGCGACCCTAGTGGCCGACACAAACACCGGGCCCATCTAGGAGTGGCACTGCAGTGTCACGCAGGATGGCCCTTCCAAAAAACCCTCCCCAAACAGCACATGACGCAAAGAAAAAAAGAGGCGCAATGAGGTAGCTGTGTGAGTAAGATAAGCGACCCTAGTGGCCGACACAAACACCTGGCCCATCTAGGAGTGGCACTGCAGTGTCACGCAGGATGGCCCTTCCAAAAAACTCTCCCCAAACAGCACATGACGCAAATAAAAATGAAAGAAAAAAGAGGTGCAAGATGGAATTGTCCTTGGGCCCTCCCACCCACCCTTATGTTGTATAAACAGGACATGCACACTTTAACCAACCCATCATTTCAGTGACAGGGTCTGCCACACGACTGTGACTGAAATGACGGGTTGGTTTGGACCCCCACCGAAAAAGAAGCAATTAATCTCTCCTTGCACAAACTGGCTCTACAGAGGCAAGATGTCCACCTCATCATCATCCTCCGATATATCACCGTGTACATCCCGCTCCTCACAGATTATCAATTCGTCCCCACTGGAATCCACCATCTCAGCTCCCTGTGTACTACTTTGTGGAGGCAATTGCTGCTGGTCAATGTCACCACGGAGGAATTGATTATAATTCATTTTAATGAACATCATCATCTCCACATTTTCTGGAAGTAACCTCGTACGCCGATTGCTGACAAGGTGAGCGGTGGCACTAAACACTCTTTCGGAGTACACACTTGTGGGAGGGCAACTTAGGTAGAATAAAGCCAGTTTGTGCAAGGGCCTCCATATTGCCTCTTTTTCCTGCCAGTATAAGTACGGACTGTCTGACGTGCCTACTTGGATGCGGTCACTCATATAATCCTCCACCATTCTTTCAATGGGGAGAGAATCATATGCAGTGACAGTAGACGACATGTCCGTAATCGTTGTCAGGTCCTTCAGTCCGGACCAGATGTCAGCATCAGCAGTCGCTCCAGACTGCCCTGCATCACCGCCAGCGGGTGGGCTCGGAATTCTGAGCCTTTTCCTCGCACCCCCAGTTGCGGGAGAATGTGAAGGAGGAGATGTTGACAGGTCGCGTTCCGCTTGACTTGACAATTTTGTCACCAGCAGGTCTTTGAACCCCAGCAGACTTGTGTCTGCCGGAAAGAGAGATCCAAGGTAGGTTTTAAATCTAGGATCGAGCACGGTGGCCAAAATGTAGTGCTCTGATTTCAACAGATTGACCACCCGTGAATCCTTGTTAAGCGAATTAAGGGCTCCATCCACAAGTCCCACATGCCTAGCGGAATCGCCCCCTTTTAGCTCCTCCTTCAATGCCTCCAGCTTCTTCTGCAAAAGCCTGATGAGGGGAATGACCTGACTCAGGCTGGCAGTGTCTGAACTGACTTCACGTGTGGCAAGTTCAAAAGGTTGCAGAACCTTGCACAACGTTGAAATCATTCTCCACTGCGCTTGAGACAGGTACATTCCACCTCCTATATCGTGCTCAATTGTATAGGCTTGAATGGCCTTTTGCTGCTCCTCCAACCTCTGAAGCATATATAGGGTTGAATTCCACCTCGTTACCACTTCTTGCTTCAGATGATGGCAGGGCAGGTTCAGGCGTTTTTGGTGGTGCTCCAGTCTTCTGTACGTGGTGCCTGTCCTCCGAAAGTGTCCCGCAATTCTTCTGGCCACCGACAGCATCTCTTGCACGCCCCTGTCGTTTTTTAAAAAATTCTGCACCACCAAATTCAAGGTATGTGCAAAACATGGGACGTGCTGGAATTTGCCCATATTTAATGCACACACAATATTGCTGGCGTTGTCCGATGCCACAAATCCACAGGAGAGTCCAATTGGGGTAAGCCATTCCGCGATGATCTTCCTCAGTTGCCGTAAGAGGTTTTCAGCTGTGTGCGTATTCTGGAAACCGGTGATACAAAGCGTAGCCTGCCTAGGAAAGAGTTGGCGTTTGCGAGATGCTGCTACTGGTGCCGCCGCTGCTGTTCTTGCGGCGGGCGTCCATACATCTACCCAGTGGGCTGTCACAGTCATATAGTCCTGACCCTGCCCTGCTCCATTTGTCCACATGTCCGTGGTTAAGTGGACATTGGGTACAACTGCATTTTTTAGGACACTGGTGAGTCTTTTTCTGACGTCCGTGTACATTCTCGGTATCGCCTGCCTAGAGAAGTGGAACCTAGATGGTATTTGGTAACGGGGGCACACTACCTCAAGAAATTGTCTAGTTCCCTGTGAACTAACGGCGGATACCGGACGCACGTCTAACACCAACATAGTTGTCAAGGCCTCAGTTATCCGCTTTGCAACAGGATGACTGCTGTGATATTTCATCTTCCTCGCAAAGGACTGTTGGACAGTCAATTGCTTGGTGGAAGTAGTAAAAGTGGGCTTACGACTTCCCCTCTGGGATGACCATCGACTCCCAGCAGCAACAACAGCAGCGCCAGCAGCAGTAGGCGTTACACGCAAGGATGCATCGGAGGAATCCCAGGCAGGAGAGGACTCGTCAGAATTGCCAGTGACATGGCCTGCAGGACTATTGGCATTCCTGGGGAAGGAGGAAATTGACACTGAGGGAGTTGGTGGGGTGGTTTGCGTGAGCTTGGTTACAAGAGGAAGGGATTTACTGGTCAGTGGACTGCTTCCGCTGTCGCCCAAAGTTTTTGAACTTGTCACTGACTTATTATGAATGCGCTGCAGGTGACGTATAAGGGAGGATGTTCCGAGGTGGTTAACGTCCTTATCCCTACTTATTACTAGAGATGTGCACCGGAAATTTTTCGGGTTTTGTGTTTTGGTCTTGGGTTCGGTTCCGCGGCCGTGTTTTGGGTTCGACCGCGTTTTGGCAAAACCTCACCGATTTTTTTTTGTCGGATTCGGGTGTGTTTTGGATTCGGGTGTTTTTTTAAAAAAACACTAAAAAACAGCTTAAATCATAGAATTTGGGGGTCATTTTGATCCCAAAGTATTATTAACCTCAAAAACCATAATTTACACTCATTTTCAGTCTATTCTGAATACCTCACACCTCACAATATTATTTTTAGTCCTAAAATTTGCACCGAGGTCGCTGGATGACTAAGCTAAGCGACCCTAGTGGCCGACTCAAACACCTGGCCCATCTAGGAGTGGCACTGCAGTGTCACGCAGGATGTCCCTTCCAAAAAACCCTCCCCAAACAGCACATGACGCAAAGAAAAAAAGAGGCGCAATGAGGTAGCTGTGTGGGTAAGCTAAGCGATCCTAGTGGCCGACACAAACACCTGGCCCATCTAGGAGTGGCACTGCAGTGTCACGCAGGATGTCCCTTCCAAAAAACCCTCCCCAAACAGCACATGACGCAAAGAAAAAAAGAGGCGCAATGAGGTAGCTGTGTGAGTAAGATAAGCGACCCTAGTGGCCGACACAAACACCGGGCCCATCTAGGAGTGGCACTGCAGTGTCACGCAGGATGGCCCTTCCAAAAAACCCTCCCCAAACAGCACATGACGCAAAGAAAAAAAGAGGCGCAATGAGGTAGCTGTGTGAGTAAGATAAGCGACCCTAGTGGCCGACACAAACACCTGGCCCATCTAGGAGTGGCACTGCAGTGTCACGCAGGATGGCCCTTCCAAAAAACTCTCCCCAAACAGCACATGACGCAAATAAAAATGAAAGAAAAAAGAGGTGCAAGATGGAATTGTCCTTGGGCCCTCCCACCCACCCTTATGTTGTATAAACAGGACATGCACACTTTAACCAACCCATCATTTCAGTGACAGGGTCTGCCACACGACTGTGACTGAAATGACGGGTTGGTTTGGACCCCCACCGAAAAAGAAGCAATTAATCTCTCCTTGCACAAACTGGCTCTACAGAGGCAAGATGTCCACCTCATCATCATCCTCCGATATATCACCGTGTACATCCCGCTCCTCACAGATTATCAATTCGTCCCCACTGGAATCCACCATCTCAGCTCCCTGTGTACTACTTTGTGGAGGCAATTGCTGCTGGTCAATGTCTCCACGGAGGAATTGATTATAATTAATTTTAATGAACATCATCATCTCCACATTTTCTGGAAGTAACCTCGTACGCCGATTGCTGACAAGGTGAGCGGTGGCACTAAACACTCTTTCGGAGTACACACTTGTGGGAGGGCAACTTAGGTAGAATAAAGCCAGTTTGTGCAAGGGCCTCCATATTGCCTCTTTTTCCTGCCAGTATAAGTACGGACTGTCTGACGTGCCTACTTGGATGCGGTCACTCATATAATCCTCCACCATTCTTTCAATGGGGAGAGAATCATATGCAGTGACAGTAGACGACATGTCCGTAATCGTTGTCAGGTCCTTCAGTCCGGACCAGATGTCAGCATCAGCAGTCGCTCCAGACTGCCCTGCATCACCGCCAGCGGGTGGGCTCGGAATTCTGAGCCTTTTCCTCGCACCCCCAGTTGCGGGAGAATGTGAAGGAGGAGATGTTGACAGGTCGCGTTCCGCTTGACTTGACAATTTTGTCACCAGCAGGTCTTTGAACCCCAGCAGACTTGTGTCTGCCGGAAAGAGAGATCCAAGGTAGGTTTTAAATCTAGGATCGAGCACGGTGGCCAAAATGTAGTGCTCTGATTTCAACAGATTGACCACCCGTGAATCCTTGTTAAGCGAATTAAGGGCTCCATCCACAAGTCCCACATGCCTAGCGGAATCGCCCCCTTTTAGCTCCTCCTTCAATGCCTCCAGCTTCTTCTGCAAAAGCCTGATGAGGGGAATGACCTGACTCAGGCTGGCAGTGTCTGAACTGACTTCACGTGTGGCAAGTTCAAAAGGTTGCAGAACCTTGCACAACGTTGAAATCATTCTCCACTGCGCTTGAGACAGGTACATTCCACCTCCTATATCGTGCTCAATTGTATAGGCTTGAATGGCCTTTTGCTGCTCCTCCAACCTCTGAAGCATATATAGGGTTGAATTCCACCTCGTTACCACTTCTTGCTTCAGATGATGGCAGGGCAGGTTCAGGCGTTTTTGGTGGTGCTCCAGTCTTCTGTACGTGGTGCCTGTCCTCCGAAAGTGTCCCGCAATTCTTCTGGCCACCGACAGCATCTCTTGCACGCCCCTGTCGTTTTTAAAAAAATTCTGCACCACCAAATTCAAGGTATGTGCAAAACATGGGACGTGCTGGAATTTGCCCATATTTAATGCACACACAATATTGCTGGCGTTGTCCGATGCCACAAATCCACAGGAGAGTCCAATTGGGGTAAGCCATTCCGCGATGATCTTCCTCAGTTGCCGTAAGAGGTTTTCAGCTGTGTGCGTATTCTGGAAACCGGTGATACAAAGCGTAGCCTGCCTAGGAAAGAGTTGGCGTTTGCGAGATGCTGCTACTGGTGCCGCCGCTGCTGTTCTTGCGGCGGGCGTCCATACATCTACCCAGTGGGCTGTCACAGTCATATAGTCCTGACCCTGCCCTGCTCCATTTGTCCACATGTCCGTGGTTAAGTGGACATTGGGTACAACTGCATTTTTTAGGACACTGGTGAGTCTTTTTCTGACGTCCGTGTACATTCTCGGTATCGCCTGCCTAGAGAAGTGGAACCTAGATGGTATTTGGTAACGGGGGCACACTACCTCAAGAAATTGTCTAGTTCCCTGTGAACTAACGGCGGATACCGGACGCACGTCTAACACCAACATAGTTGTCAAGGCCTCAGTTATCCGCTTTGCAACAGGATGACTGCTGTGATATTTCATCTTCCTCGCAAAGGACTGTTGGACAGTCAATTGCTTGGTGGAAGTAGTAAAAGTGGGCTTACGACTTCCCCTCTGGGATGACCATCGACTCCCAGCAGCAACAACAGCAGCGCCAGCAGCAGTAGGCGTTACACGCAAGGATGCATCGGAGGAATCCCAGGCAGGAGAGGACTCGTCAGAATTGCCAGTGACATGGCCTGCAGGACTATTGGCATTCCTGGGGAAGGAGGAAATTGACACTGAGGGAGTTGGTGGGGTGGTTTGCGTGAGCTTGGTTACAAGAGGAAGGGATTTACTGGTCAGTGGACTGCTTCCGCTGTCGCCCAAAGTTTTTGAACTTGTCACTGACTTATTATGAATGCGCTGCAGGTGACGTATAAGGGAGGATGTTCCGAGGTGGTTAACGTCCTTATCCCTACTTATTACTAGAGATGTGCACCGGAAATTTTTCGGGTTTTGTGTTTTGGTTTTGGGTTCGGTTCCGCGGCCGTGTTTTGGGTTCGACCGCGTTTTGGCAAAACCTCACCGATTTTTTTTTGTCGGATTCGGGTGTGTTTTGGATTCGGGTGTTTTTTTAAAAAAACACTAAAAAACAGCTTAAATCATAGAATTTGGGGGTCATTTTGATCCCAAAGTATTATTAACCTCAAAAACCATAATTTACACTCATTTTCAGTCTATTCTGAATACCTCACAATATTATTTTTAGTCCTAAAATTTGCACCGAGGTCGCTGGATGACTAAGCTAAGCGACCCTAGTGGCCGACTCAAACACCTGGCCCATCTAGGAGTGGCACTGCAGTGTCACGCAGGATGTCCCTTCCAAAAAACCCTCCCCAAACAGCACATGACGCAAAGAAAAAAAGAGGCGCAATGAGGTAGCTGTGTGGGTAAGCTAAGCGATCCTAGTGGCCGACACAAACACCTGGCCCATCTAGGAGTGGCACTGCAGTGTCACGCAGGATGTCCCTTCCAAAAAACCCTCCCCAAACAGCACATGACGCAAAGAAAAAAAGAGGCGCAATGAGGTAGCTGTGTGAGTAAGATAAGCGACCCTAGTGGCCGACACAAACACCGGGCCCATCTAGGAGTGGCACTGCAGTGTCACGCAGGATGGCCCTTCCAAAAAACCCTCCCCAAACAGCACATGACGCAAAGAAAAAAAGAGGCACAATGAGGTAGCTGTGTGAGTAAGATAAGCGACCCTAGTGGCCGACACAAACACCGGGCCCATCTAGGAGTGGCACTGCAGTGTCACGCAGGATGTCCCTTCCAAAAAACCCTCCCCAAACAGCACATGACGCAAAGAAAAAAAGAGGCGCAATGAGGTAGCTGTGTGAGTAAGCTAAGCGACCCTAGTGGCCGACACAAACACCTGGCCCATCTAGGAGTGGCACTGCAGTGTCACGCAGGATGTCCCTTCCAAAAAACCCTCCCCAAACAGCACATGACGCAAAGAAAAAAAGAGGCGCAATGAGGTAGCTGTGTGAGTAAGATAAGCGACCCTAGTGGCCGACACAAACACCGGGCCCATCTAGGAGTGGCACTGCAGTGGCACGCAGGATGGCCCTTCCAAAAAACCCTCCCCAAACAGCACATGACGCAAAAAATTAAATTAAGAAAAATTAATTAATTAAATTAAGAAAAATTAAAGAAAAAAGAGGTGCAAGATGGAATTGTCCTTGGGCCCTCCCACCCACCCTTATGTTGAATAAACAGGACATGCACACTTTAACCAACCCATCATTTCAGTGACAGGGTCTACCACACGACTGTGACTGAAATGACGGGTTGGTTTGGACCCCCACCAAAAAAGAAGCAATTAATCGCTCCTTGCACAAACTGGCTCTACAGAGGCACGATCTCCACCTCATCATCATCCTCCGATATATCACCGTGTACATCCCCCTCCTCACAGATTATCAATTCGTCCCCACTGGAATCCACCATCTCAGCTCCCTGTGTACTTTGTGGAGGCAATTGCTGCTGGTGAATGTCTCCACGGAGGAATTGATTATAATTCATTTTAATGAACATCATCTTCTCCACATTTTCTGGATGTAACCTCGTACGCCGATTGCTGACAAGGTGAGCGGCGGCACTAAACACTCTTTCGGAGTACACACTTGTGGGAGGGCAACTTAGGTAGAATAAAGCCAGTTTGTGCAAGGGCCTCCAAATTGCCTCTTTTTCCTGCCAGTATAAGTACGGACTGTGTGACGTGCCTACTTGGATGCGGTCACTCATATAATCCTCCACCATTCTTTCAATGGTGAGAGAATCATGTGCAGTGACAGTAGACGACATGTCCGTAATCGTTGTCAGGTCCTTCAGTCCGGACCAGATGTCAGCATCAACAGTCGCTCCAGACTGCCCTGCATCACCGCCAGCGGGTGGGCTCGGAATTCTGAGCCTTTTCCTCGCACCCCCAGTTGCGGGAGAATGTGAAGGAGGAGATGTTGACAGGTCGCGTTCCGCTTGACTTGACAATTTTGTCACCAGCAGGTCTTTGAACCCCAGCAGACTTGTGTCTGCCGGAAAGAGAGATCCAAGGTAGGCTTTAAATCTAGGATCGAGCACGGTGGCCAAAATGTAGTGCTCTGATTTCAACAGATTGACCACCCGTGAATCCTTGTTAAGCGAATTAAGGGCTCCATCCACAAGTCCCACATACCTAGCGGAATCGCTCCGTGTTAGCTCCTCCTTCAATGTCTCCAGCTTCTTCTGCAAAAGCCTGATGAGGGGAATGACCTGACTCAGGCTGGCAGTGTCTGAACTGACTTCACGTGTGGCAAGTTCAAAGGGCATCAGAACCTTGCACAATGTTGAAATCATTCTCCACTGCGCTTGAGACAGGTGCATTCCACCTCCTATATCGTGCTCAATTGTATAGGCTTGAATGGCCTTTTGCTGCTCCTCCAACCTCTGAAGCATATAGAGGGTTGAATTCCACCTCGTTACCACTTCTTGCTTCAGATGATGGCAGGGCAGGTTCAGTTGTTTTTGGTGGTGCTCCAGTCTTCTGTACGTGGTGCCTGTACGCCGAAAGTGTCCCGCAATTCTTCTGGCCACCGACAGCATCTCTTGCACGCCCCTGTCGTTTTTTAAAAAATTCTGCACCACCAAATTCAAGGTATGTGCAAAACATGGGACGTGCTGGAATTTGCCCATATTTAATGCACACACAATATTGCTGGCGTTGTCCGATGCCACAAATCCACAGGAGAGTCCAATTGGGGTAAGCCATTCCGCGATGATCTTCCTCAGTTGCCGTAAGAGGTTTTCAGCTGTGTGCGTATTCTGGAAAGCGGTGATACAAAGCGTAGCCTGCCTAGGAAAGAGTTGGCGTTTGCGAGATGCTGCTACTGGTGCCGCCGCTGCTGTTCTTGCGGCGGGAGTCCATACATCTACCCAGTGGGCTGTCACAGTCATATAGTCCTGACCCTGCCCTGCTCCACTTGTCCACATGTCCGTGGTTAAGTGGACATTGGGTACAACTGCATTTTTTAGGACACTGGTGAGTCTTTTTCTGACGTCCGTGTACATTATCGGTATCGCCTGCCTAGAGAAGTGGAACCTAGATGGTATTTGGTAATGGGGGCACACTACCTCAAGAAATTGTCTAGTTCCCTGTGAACTAACGGCGGATACCGGACGCACGTCTAACACCAACATAGTTGTCAAGGCCTCAGTTATCCGCTTTGCAGCAGGATGACTGCTGTGATATTTCATCTTCCTCGCAAAGGACTGTTGGACAGTCAATTGCTTACTGGAAGTAGTACAAGTGGGCTTACGACTTCCCCTCTGGGATGACCATCGACTCCCAGCAGCAACAACAGCAGCGCGAGCAGCAGTAGGCGTTACACGCAAGGATGCATCGGAGGAATCCCAGGCAGGAGAGGAATCGTCAGAATTGCCAGTGACATGGCCTGCAGGACTATTGGCATTCCTGGGGAAGGAGGAAATTGACACTGAGGGAGTTGGTGGGGTGGTTTGCGTGAGCTTGGGTACAAGAGGAAGGGATTTACTGGTCAGTGGACTGCTTCCGCTGTCACCCAAAGTTTTTGAACTTGTCACTGACTTATTATGAATGCGCTGCAGGTGACGTATAAGGGAGGATGTTCCGAGGTGGTTAACGTCCTTACCCCTACTTATTACAGCTTGACAAAGGCAACACACGGCTTGACAAATGTTGTCCGCATTTCTGGTGAAATACTTCCACACCGAAGAGCTAATTTTTTTGGTATTTTGACCAGGCATGTCAATGGCCCTATTCCTCCCACGGACAACAGGTGTCTCCCCGGGTGCCTGACTTAAACAAACCACCTCACCATCAGAATCCTCCTGGTCAATTTCCTCCCCAGCGCCAGCAACACCCATATCCTCCTCATCCTGGTGTACTTCAACACTGACATCTTCAATCTGACTATCAGGAACTGGACTGCGGGTGCTCCTTCCAGCACTTGCAGGGGGCGTGCAAATGGTGGAAGGCGCATGCTCTTCACGTCCAGTGTTGGGAAGGTCAGGCATCGCAACCGACACAATTGGAGTCGGACTCTCCTTGTGGATTTGGGATTTCGAAGAATGCACAGTTCTTTGCGGTGCTTTTGCCAGCTTGAGTCTTTTCATTTTCTAGCGAGAGGCTGAGTGCTTCCATCCTCATGTGAAGCTGAACCACTAGCCATGAACATAGTCCAGGGCCTCAGCCGTTCCTTGCCACTCCGTGAGGTAAATTGCATATTGGCAAGTTTACGCTTCTCCTCCGACAATTTTATTTTAGATTTTGGAGTCCTTTTTTTACTGATATTTGGTGTTTTGGATTTGACATGCTCTGTACTATGACATTGGGCATCGGCCTTGGCAGACGACGTTGCTGGCATTTCATCGTCTCGGCCATGACTAGTGGCAGCAGCTTCAGCACGAGGTGGAAGTGGATCTTGATCTTTCCCTAACTTTGGAACCTCAACATTTTTGTTCTCCATATTTTAATAGGCACAACTAAAAGGCACCTCAGGTAAACAATGGAGATGGATGGATACTAGTATACAATTATGGATGGACCCCCGAGTGCCGACACAGAGGTAGCTACAGCCGTGGACTACCGTACTGTGTCTGCTGCTAATATAGACTGGATGATAATGAGATGAAATCAATATAATATCACTAGTACTGCAGCCGGACAGGTATGTATATTTATTATGTAATGACTGATGACGGACCTGCTGGACACTGTCAGCTCAGCAGCACCGCAGACTGCTACAGTAAGCTACTATACTATAGTAGTATGTACAAAGAAGAAAGAAAAAAAAAACCATGGGGAGGTGGTATACAATTATGGATGGACTGCCGAGTGCCGACACAGAGGTAGCTACAGCCGTGGACTAACGTACTGTGTCTGCTGCTAATATAGACTGCATCTGTTAATTATCATATATGACTTTCATGAATGCTTAGCAATAGGTATGTCTAGTGGGACTACAAGCGCCAGCAAGCCACACTGCATCTGTTAATTATCATATATGACTTTCATGAATGCTTAGCAATAGGTATGTCTAGTGGGACTACAAGCGCCAGCAAGCCACACTGCATCTGTTAATTATCATATATGACTTTCATGAATGCTTAGCAATAGGTATGTCTAGTGGGACTACAAGCGCCAGCAAGCCACACTGCATCTGTTAATTATCATATATGACTTTCATGAATGCTTAGCAATAGGTATGTCTAGTGGGACTACAAGCGCCAGCAAGCCACACTGCATCTGTTAATTATCATATATGACTTTCATGAATGCTTAGCAATAGGTATGTCTAGTGGGACTACAAGCGCCAGCAAGCCACACTGCATCTGTTAATTATCATATATGACTTTCATGAATGCTTAGCAATAGGTATGTTTAGCTTATTAATCATTAGCAGATTTAAGCAAACTATTTTTTGCATTTGGGGAATGTGTGATGGTTTCATACCCCACACCATTTGTCTGTGTAAGTTTTATTGCTTTAAGTGGGTGATGGGCTAGGGGTGGGTCCAATCAATCAATGTGCTTACATACACATGTTTGTTGCTCTTTATATTAGCTTGTAGTCTAGCTGAAACAGCGTAGCTGATTCAGTGTGGGGTGAAAGCTTTCAAAGGGAGAAACTTTCTAAGGGTGTCATCTGTGACTTTTACTGGACTTCTACTGGACGGAAACTGAAAGGAAGCACCATCAATTGCACACAAAAAAACAACACAAACCCCAATACTTGGACTGCAGCTACAAATGTTTGTTTACTCCTAATATTCTCCAAACCTCACTTATTTGTAAAACTATACATTCACTTTCTGCACAAACACCTGCATTGCAACTTCTACTCTGACCCTGCAAACACCTGGACAACAAATGGGTCACTGAGAAGCATATTTAATGAAGTAACACTGACTTGCAGTTTGCCAACACTGTGTAATTTTCCAACTAACATCAGCAAATATTTGATTTACTGTTACCTGTAGATAATAACGATAGTTTAACATTGAATTTATTTCTGCAAACTTCACTGCTCTCTTATTCAGCCACCACTCCTCCTCCTACTCTCATTTTGCTACCACTATTTACCCCATCCACACTATGGCCAGGCTGGCAACATCCCTCATTAATCCTCGTCTTCCTATTCCTTTTTTCTGTCCCCTGTTACCACCTCTATCCCTCTCTCCCAGTCTCCTACATCTCATGCTGTCTCCTCTCCTCTGTCTGCCTCCCTTCCCCTCCGCTTCTGTTTCCCCACTGCAATTCACTTCTGCCCCTTCACACCATTTATACCCCAGCACTCAACCCTGCTCTCTCCCTCCTCTGCCTGTCTCCTCACCTCTCCTCCACCAGTATCATACTGCACTCCCTCCCTGCCTCACTCCTGCAGTCACCCTTCCTAGCCAAGGCCCCAGCAATTCACCCTCTTTATCCCTTCCTTCCCCATCAAGCTTACCTCAACGCCATAGCAATCCAGATAATCTCATTCACATCTCTCCAACAAACTCATACCCCCTATCCTGTGCGCTCTGGAATGCCAGATCTGTTTGCAACAAATTGACCCCCACTCACGACCTCTTCATATCCAACTCCCTGCACCTCCTGGCCATTACTGAAACCTGGATTACACCCTATGACACCGCTTCTCCTGCTTCTCTCTCGGCTGGGGGCCTTACATTCTCACACACACCCCGACCTGGGGGTCGTCATGGGGGTGGTGTTGGGATCCTTTTACCCTCAAGCTACACATACCAACTTATACCTCCAGAACCATCTCTTACATTCTCTACATTTGAGGTCCATGCAATTCGCCTCTACCAACCCACTAATCTTCGAGTTGCTGTCATTTACCGTCCACCTGGCATTTCCTCTAAATTCCTCGACAACTTTGCCTCCTGGCTTCCTCACTTCCTCTCTTCTGACATTCCCACCATTATCCTAGGTGATTTCAACATCCCTATCGATAACCCCACAAAACCACCTGCCTCTAAACTCCTTAACCTCACCTCTTCACTTGGTCTCTACCAGTGGACCTCCTCACCCTCCCATGTGAACGGGAGCTCACTGGATCTGGTTTTCACTCACCGCTGTGTTATTTCTGATTTCTCCAATTCCCCTTTTCCCCTCTCTGACCACCACTTGCTCTCATTCAACTTATCTATCTCTGCTCCCCCATCTCTCCCTCCTAAGGCTACCATCACTAAGCGTAATATTGAGGCTATTGACACCTCATCCCTATCCTCCCTGTTTGACTCGATTCTCTCTCCTCTTCTCTCTCTCACATGCCCTGAACAAGCCACATCTCTATACAATGCATCTCTTACTTCAGCCCTTGACTCTGTTGCTCCGCCAACCACTATTCACCCTCGCAGATCAACACCTCAACCCTGGCACACCAAATGCACCAGATATCTACAAAAATGCTCACGTACTGCCGAGCGACACTGCAGGAAATCACGCTCTCAAGCAGACTTCCTCCATTTCAAATTCATGCTCTCATCCTTCAGTGCTGCCCTTTCCCTTGCTAAACAATCATACTTCAAAATCCTCATCTCTACCCACTCTTCCAACCCCCGGCGCCTCTTTGCCACTGTTAACTCCCTCCTCTGCCCACCACCACCCCCTCTCCCTTCCTCATTGTCTGCTCTTGACTTTGCCACTTACTTCACATCCAAGATTGACTCCATACGTCAGGACATCACATCCCACCAGTCCAGCAACCAGCCACCACCCATCCTTTGCCACCCCTCCCCTACCCTCTTACCAACTCTGACATCTTTCTCCCTAGTATCTGGTGAGGAAGTCATGGCCCTCTTACACTCCTCCCCCCCCACAACCTCCCCACTCGACCCTATCCCCTCCCACCTCCTTCGCTACCTCTCCCCTTCTGCCTGTTCCCATCTTGCCCACCTTCTCAATCTCTCCCTCTCATCAGGCACTGTCCCCTCTGCCTTCAAGCATGCTCTTGTCTCCCCTATTCTTAAAAAACCTACCCTTGATCCTAACACTCTCTCCAACTATCGACCGATCTCTCTCCTCCCCTTTGCCTCCAAACTTCTTGAGCGAATTGTCTATAATCGCCTTACTGCCTTTCTTTCCTCTCACTCACTGCTTGACCCATACCAGTCTGGTTTCCGCTCTCTCCACTCCACTGAAACTGCCCTCACAAAAGTCTGCAATGACCTCCATGCCGCCAAATCTAAGGGCCACTACTCTCTGCTTATTCTTCTTGACCTCTCTGCTGCTTTTGACACTGTGGACCACCCTCTTCTTCTGCAAATCCTTCACTCTCTTGGTCTACGTGATACTGCCCTCTCCTGGCTGTCCTCCTACCTCTCCGATCGTTCCTTCTCTGTCTCCTCTCATGATGCTACCTCGCCCCCACTTCCACTAACTGTTGGTGTCCCCCAAGGTTCTGTTCTTGGGCCTCTCCTTTTCTCTCTCTATACGTCCTCTTTAGGTGAACTCATTAGTTCTTTTAATTTCCAGTACCACCTCTATGCTGATGACACTCAAATCTACCTCTCCTCCCCTGATCTCTCCACGGCTCTCCTCACTCGTGCCTCTAACTGTCTTTCTGCTATCTCTTCCTGGATGTCCCAGCGCTTTCTTAAACTCAACATGTCTAAGACTGAGCTGATCATCTTCCCACCCTCCCGCACAACCTCACCTCCCACAATCTCATTATCCATTGATGGCACGACTATCTCCTCTAGCCCCCAAGTACGCTGTCTTGGTGTAATCCTTGACTCCTCCCTCTCCTTCAAACCACACATTCAGCACCTCTCACAAACCTGTCATTTTCATCTCAAAAACATTTCCAGGATCAGACCTTTTCTCACCCAGGATGCCACTAAGATCATTATTCACTCACTGATTATTTCCAGACTGGACTACTGTAATCTCCTCCTAACTGGCCTCCCTGACAATTACCTCTCTCCACTCCAGTCTATCCTCAATGCTGCTGCTCGGCTCATCTTCCTCACCAAACGCACTACATCCACCTCCCCTCTCCTACTAGCCCTTCACTGGCTTCCCTTCCCCTTCAGAATCCAATTCAAACTTCTCACTCTCACTTACAAAGCTCTCACCCAATCCTCTCCCATTTACATCTCTGACCTTATCTCCCTTTACTCTCCCACCCGTCCTCTTCGCTCTGCTAATGCACGCCGCCTCTCCTGTCCCCTGATTACTTCCTCCCACTCCTATCTCCAAGATTTTTCACGTGCTGCTCCCTTCCTTTGGAATTCTTTACCTCTCCCCCTCAGACTCTCCACCTCTCTACAAAACTTCAAACGGGCTCTCAAGACCCATTTCTTTACCAAACCCAGCCAAATCTCATCCTAACCCCCTGTTCCATGCTCTCTATGTACCCCATCTGTGTCACCCCTGTCTGTCTACCCCTACCCCTAGAATGTAAGCTCTCACGAGTAGGGCCCTCTTCCCTCATGTGCTCACCCTTTTCTTCTTTAATAATTCTCAACTGCCCAAATCAGTTTTTGGGCCACCTGGAACTTATCTCTGTCATTTACTGGTGTAGTTATGCTTAGTTACCCTGTACTTGTCCAAAATTGATTTCAACTGTAAGTCACTGTTTTGATTATGTGCATATGTACTCTGTAATTGGGCGCTGCGGAACCCTTGTGGCGCCATATAAATAAATTGATAATAATAATAATAATAATGATAATGAGATTAAATCAATATAATATCACTAGTACTGCAGCCGGACAGGTATGTATATTTATTATGTAATGACTGATGACGGACCTGCTGGACACTGTCAGCTCAGCAGCACCGCAGACTGCTACAGTAAGCTACTATACTATAGTAGTATGTACAAAGAAGAAAGAAAAAAAAAACCACGGGGAGGTGGTATACAATTATGGATGGACTGCCGAGTGCCGACACAGAGGTAGCTACAGCCGTGGACTAACGTACTGTGTCTGCTGCTAATATAGACTGGATGATAATGAGATGAAATCAATATAATATCACTAGTACTGCAGCCGGACAGGTATGTATATTTATTATGTAATGACTGATGACGGACCTGCTGGACACTGTCAGCTCAGCAGCACCGCAGACTGCTACAGTAAGCTACTATACTATAGTAGTATGTACAAAGAAGAAAGAAAAAAAAAACCACGGGGAGGTGGTATACAATTATGGATGGACTGCCGAGTGCCGACACAGAGGTAGCTACAGCCGTGGACTAACGTACTGTGTCTGCTGCTAATATAGACTGGATGATAATGAGATGAAATCAATATAATATCACTAGTACTGCAGCCGGACAGGTATGTATATTTATTATGTAATGACTGATGACGGACCTGCTGGACACTGTCAGCTCAGCAGCACCGCAGACTGCTACAGTAAGCTACTATACTATAGTAGTATGTACAAAGAAGAAAGAAAAAAAAAACCACGGGGAGGTGGTATACAATTATGGATGGACTGCCGAGTGCCGACACAGAGGTAGCTACAGCCGTGGACTAACGTACTGTGTCTGCTGCTAATATAGACTGGATGATAATGAGATGAAATCAATATAATATCACTAGTACTGCAGCCGGACAGGTATGTATATTTATTATGTAATGACTGATGACGGACCTGCTGGACACTGTCAGCTCAGCAGCACCGCAGACTGCTACAGTAAGCTACTATACTATAGTAGTATGTACAAAGAAGAAAGAAAAAAAAAAAACCACGGGGAGGTGGTATACAATTATGGATGGACTGCCGAGTGCCGACACAGAGGTAGCTACAGCCGTGGACTAACGTACTGTGTCTGCTGCTAATATAGACTGGATGATAATGAGATGAAATCAATATATATGTATATATAATATCACTAGTACTGCAGCCGGACAGGTATATATATTTATTATGTAATGACTGATGACAGACCTGCTGGACACTGTCAGCTCAGCAGAACCGCAGACTGCTACAGTAAGCTACTATAGTAGTATGTATAAAGAAGAAAGAAAAAAAAAAACCACGGGTAGGTGGTATACAATATTATATATATATATATATATTATATACAATTATATATATATATATATATTAAACTGGTGGTGGTGATTGATTATTAAACTGGTGGTCAGGTCACTGGTCACACTATCAGCAACTTGCAAGTAGTACTCCTAAGCAGACAATCACAAAATATATTATACTGGTCTGGTGGTCAGTGTGGTCACAATGGCAGTGTGGCACTGACTCTGGCAGCAAAAGTGTGCACTGTACGTTATATGTACTCCTGAGTCCTGCTCTCAGACTCTATCTGCTCCCCACTGTCAGTGTCTCCCCCACAAGTCAGATAATTAATACAGTCACACTATCTAATCTATATCACTTCAGCAAGTAGTAGTAGTATAGTAGTACTCCTCCTAATAATGCTCCCCAAAATTACTACTACTGTGTCTCTCTCTACTGTCTCACTCTCTTCTCTAAACGGAGAGGACGCCAGCCACGTCCTCTCCCTATGAATCTCAATGCACGTGTGAAAATGGCGGCGACGCGCGGCTCCTTATATAGAATCCGAGTCTCGCGATAGAATCCGAGCCTTGCGAGAATCCGACAGCGGGATGATGACGTTCGGGCGCGCTCGGGTTAACCGAGCAAGGCGGGAAGATCCGAGTCGCTCGGACCCGTGTAAAAAAACCTGAAGTTCGGGCGGGTTCGGTTTCCGAGGAACCGAACCCGCTCATCTCTACTTATTACAGCTTGACAAAGGCAACACACGGCTTGACAAATGTTGTCCGCATTTCTGGTGAAATACTTCCACACCGAAGAGCTGATTTTTTTGGTATTTTCACCAGGCATGTCAACGGCCCTATTCCTCCCACGGACAACAGGTGTCTCCCCGGGTGCATGACTTAAACAAACCACCTCACCATCAGAATCCTCCTGGTCAATTTCCTCCCCAGCGCCAGCAACACCCATATCCTCCTCATCCTGGTGTACTTCAACACTGACATCTTCAATCTGACTATCAGGAACTGGACTGCGGGTGCTCCTTCCAGCACTTGCAGGGGGCGTGCAAATGGTGGAAGGCGCATGCTCTTCACGTCCAGTGTTGGGAAGGTCAGGCATCGCAAACGACACAATTGGACTCTCCTTGTGGATTTGGGATTTCGAAGAACGCACAGTTCTTTGCGGTGCTTTTGCCAGCTTGAGTCTTTTCATTTTTCTAGCGAGAGGCTGAGTGCTTCCATCCTCATGTGAAGCTGAACCACTAGCCATGAACATAGGCCAGGGCCTCAGCCGTTCCTTGCCACTCCGTGTGGTAAATGGCATATTGGCAAGTTTACGCTTCTCCTCCGACAATTTTATTTTAGATTTTGGAGTCCTTTTTTTACTGATATTTGGTGTTTTGGATTTTACATGCTCTGTACTATGACATTGGGCATCGGCCTTGGCAGACGACGTTGCTGGCATTTCATCGTCTCGGCCATGACTAGTGGCAGCAGCTTCAGCACGAGGTGGAAGTGGATCTTGATCTTTCCCTAATTTTGGAACCTCAACATTTTTGTTCTCCATATTTTAATAGGCACAACTAAAAGGCACCTCAGGTAAACAATGGAGATGGATGGATACTAGTATACTTATGGATGGACCAGCGACTGCCGACACAGAGGTAGCTACAGCCGTGGACTACCGTACTGTGTCTGCTGCTAATATAGACTGGATGATAATGAGATGAAATTAATATATATATATATATATATAATATCACTAGTACTGCAGCCGGACAGGTATATATATTTATTATGTAATGACTGATGACGGACCTGCTGGACACTGTCAGCTCAGCAGCACCACAGACTGCTACAGTAAGCTACTATAGTAGTATGTATCAAGAAGAAAGAAAAAAAAAAAACACGGGTAGGTGGTATACAATTATGGATGGACCAGTGACTGCCGACACAGAGGTAGCTACAGCCGTGGACTACCGTACTGTGTCTGCTGCTAATATAGACTGGATGATAATGAGATGAAATTAATATATATATATATATATATATATAATATCACTAGTACTGCAGCCGGACAGGTATATATATTTATTATGTAATGACTGATGACGGACCTGCTGGACACTGTCAGCTCAGCAGCACCGCAGACTGCTACAGTAAGCTACTATAGTAGTATGTATAAAGAAGAAGAAAGAAAAAAAAAACCGGGTAGGTGGTATACAATATTATATATATATATATTATATACAATTATATATATATATATATATATATATATATATTAAACTGGTGGTGATTATTAAACTGGTGGTCAGGTCACTGGTCACACTATCAGCAACTTGCAAGTAGTACTCCTAAGCAGACAATCACAATATATATTATACTGGTGGTCAGTGTGGTCACAATGGCAGTGTGGCACTCTGGCAGCAAAAGTGTGCACTGTACGTTATATGTACTCCTGAGTCCTGCTCTCAGACTCTAACTGCTCCCCACTGTCAGTGTCTCCCCCACAAGTCAGATATACATTATACAGTCACACTATCTATCTATCTATCTATCTATCTATCTATCTATCTATCTATCACTTCAGCAAGTAGTAGTACTCCTCCTAATGCTCCCCAAAATTACTACTGTGTCTCTCTCTACTCTAGTCTCACTCTCTTCTCTATAAACGGAGAGGACGCCAGCCACGTCCTCTCCCTATGAATCTCAATGCACGTGTGAAAATGGCGGCGACGCGCGGCTCCTTATATAGAATCCGAGTCTCGCGATAGAATCCGAGCCTCGCGAGAATCCGACAGCGGGATGATGACGTTCGGGCGCGCTCGGGTTAACCGAGCAAGGCGGAAAGATCCGAGTCGCTCGGACCCGTGTAAAAAAACATGAAGTTCGGGCGGGTTCGGTTTCCGAGGAACCGAACCCGCTCATCTCTATTGCAACTGAGAGATTATCGGTAGATTGCGCATGCATTGTGGTACTTTTGCGATGCCAGTACCAGCATCAAAGTGGAGAACTTAGGACAGGAGATTATGGTAGCAGAGGTTGGCCTTGCTTTTCAGTGTCACAAATCAGGAAAGGTCCCAAGGTCTGCAAAGCTTTGTGGCTGATTACTATCAGAAGTTTCAAAAAATATTGGTTACATACTCATACGCTTTTTAACAAAGTTATTACAGGTGAACCTCATGACAAACCCGTAATTTTCTTATATATAAACCTTGAAAAGACCCAAATTCCTTTGCTAGTTATGGCCCCATATCCTTAGTAAACAATGTTGTTAAATTACTCTTACAAAATTTCAATACTTGACTTAATCAAGCCCTTTCCTTTCCATAAGAGACAGCCAAGGATACAGCTAGGTGAACTATTATAGATGTGTCCTCATACATCTAGCCTCAATACTCCATGCAGCGGGAGAGGTCCCGCGCTAGATTCAGGCGTCTTTTTTCCAGAAATGCATCTTAGGCACAATGACGATACAGCTACTGTATTACGCAGCAGGAGACTGTGCTGTTTAGTTTGATATGCGACACTTGTATATCTGTGCGCGACTGACTCTGTATATGAAGTACAATGGAACTTGGCATGGAAATAAACCGCGACCGCTGCGTCATCCTTGTATCAGATTCCCCAATACAGGGGGTCATTCTGACCCGTTTGCACGCAGTGGTTGTTCGATGCTGTGCGAACGGGTCAGAACTGCGCATGCGCGGCATCGTGCGCCGTTGCCCAGCGACAGACGTTGCCAGGCAACAGAGCGCCTAGCAAGAATAAAAGACACAGGACTGGACGGAAGAAGATTGACAGCGGAGAGGCGGTCCGGGGCGGATACTCACCGTTGGAGGCCATTTTCGGGGAGTGGTAAGAAGAACGCAGGCGTGTCCAGGAGAACGGAGAGCGATTGTCTGACGTCAGATCCGGGACCTTCATCGCTGGATCCGTCGCACTGGGTAAGTAGCTGTAGGGATGGTCTTCTTTTGCAGGAAAATTTTTAAGCATAGCAGGGCTGCACAAGTGATCGCAGCCCTGCTATGCTAAAATATACTCCCCCATAGGCGGGGATTAGTTGATCGCAGCAGCAGCAAAAAGTTGCTGGCTGCGATCAACTCGGAATGACCCCCACAGTCTCCTGGTGCACCCTTGTCACATTACATTGTGACTAAAATGCATTTTAGCATAGTCTCACAGGACCTGGCGCTCCGTGCAGGACTGTTTGATGTGACTGCAGCAAAGATGTATGGGGACATATCTGTAATCAGTATTAAAAAGAAAGTAACTCCATATACTGTAAACTCCATCCTTGACCCTCTCTTTAGAAAACACTTCACTGGATCCTGTGACTTTTTATGTTGCTGTTACAGGTCTCAATGATATTATGATACATCTGCCCCTATTCGCATGCATTCCAACGTTTTTTAACACCGATAGGTATGATTACTTTGCCTGCGGCATAGCTCTTCCAACATATAGGTGTCCTGTTGAAGTACTGACTTTAGTGTTTATGACCCGCGAGCCGTATTGATAAAATGCGGCCCTGGGAGTCCTATTGCGCCTGTGGATCCCTCTCCGGGAACTTATTACCCACAGATGCCCATACTGTAAGCTTCTGCAGACTCCGCCATCTGTAAATGGTGTTGCTTATCAGGGTTCAGATTCCGGAAAAGTTAAGCTTTCTGGAGCTTGATGTCCACATTGCAGCCCTATAGAATTCTATGGGGTTTGCTGTGCCGCAGGTGTGCAACAGATTATCTCCTACGGTATATCTATCTACTGCAGACCTTTTTGATACATATGGAGATTGGAAAGACAAGGGTGTCCTATACTGTGATGTCCTATCTTATTTCATTAGACCAAACAAGAACAGTATAAGGATTATAGTTGACAATAGAAACTCCAGAATATCTCCCACTTTGATGATGACTTTTCTCACCTTATACTGCTCTTATTTCAGGTTAAAATATTAATTCTGCAGCCCTCACTTTACATATTCCCAATAAAGATAGACGGACTGTATCACATAAGGATCAATTGATTTGAAAACCCTGGAAGCTTACAATTATAGATGGTTTTTACTCTCAGTGTGTGAGAAAATGAAGTAACAAGCCTTAGGGGTATATTCAATTAGCGTCGGATCCATGCCGACATGCATTTGTCGGAATGGATCCGACAACCTCTATTCAATCTCATCTCAATTCGACTTTTTCAAGTCGAATTGAGATGAGGGACCCAGAGGAGGAGAGGGGGAGGGGGGGGGGGGGCCGCGGGGAGAGCAGCGGGGACAGCCGCCGGCAGGCGCAGGAGATCAGCGCTACAGTAGCACTGCAGGAGGATGTCACACAGCCGCCCGACCTCACGGGCGTGTCCACCCGGCTCCAGCAAGCGTGACCTCACTTGCTGGAGCCGGGTGGAAGCTGCCGTGAGCGGCGCGGCTGTACGACATCCTGCTGCAGTGCTGTGCTGTAACGCTGATCTCCCCTGTATTCCCGCGGCTGTCCCCCATCTCCCTGCGGCTCTCCCCCCTTTCCTCCTCTCGGGACCCACATCTCAGTCCGACATTTTTTTATGTCGGAATGAGATGGTCGAAAAGGGGGCCAAAACCTGTCGGTTTTGGCCCTGTTTTTGACACAAGCACGTGGATCGGCAGCTATTCCGCCGATCCACGAACTTTTCGGCAAGTCGAATTCATCGGCTTGTCGAAAAATTTTGGGTTATATTGAATAGGTCGAATCACGATTCGACCTTAAAAAGTCGAAAACTGCTGTCTTTTCGACAGACGGCAGCTCTCGACTTCAATTGAAGTGGAGTTGTTACCCAAAGCAACTAATCAACTTCTCACTTTCATTTCAAAGACTATTGGGCATATGCATCAAAGATTGGAAATAGATAAAGTAGAGAGAGTGATAAAGTACCAACCAATCAGCTCCTAAATGTCATGCTGATTAACTGGTACTTTATATCTCTCCACTTTATCTCTATCCAAGCTTTGATACCTATGCCGTAAGGTTAGACAAGTGGCAATTTAGATGATAGGTTGCTTTGGGCAACTTCTCTTTATAAATGATATCTAGAATCTGATCAGTTGCTATGGACACCACCTAAAATTCGCCTCATTAAAAGGTTTGAAAATTCTCCCCTATCGCTGTCTCAAAGGGGGAGATCTATTGAACCTTGGAGAGAGATAAAGCACCAACCAATTAGCTCCTGACTGCCATGTTTACAAGTTGTGTTCTAAAAATAACAATTAGAAGCTGATTGGTTGGTACTTTATCTCTCTCCGCTTTATCTTTCTCCTAAGTTTGATACATATTCCGCAAAAGGAATATGGAGGTCTAAATAATTTGCCCCTTGGATGTTATTGAGGCTAGTCCACCTTGTGTCCTATTTAAAAGGTTTGCTAAATCTACCTATTAACTAGTGATGTGCACCGGAAATTTTTCGGGTTTTGTGTTTTGGTTTTGGGTTCGGTTCTGCGGCCGTGTTTTGGATTCGGACGCGTTTTGGCAAAACCTCACCGAAAATTTTTTGTCGGATTTGGGTGTGTTTTGGATTCGGGTGTTTTTTTTCAAAAAACCCTAAAAAACAGCTTAAATCATAGAATTTGAGGGTCATTACTCATTTTGATCCCATAGTATTATTAACCTCAATAACCATAATTTCCACTCATTTCCAGTCTATTCTGAACACCTCACACCTCACAATATTATTTTTAGTCCTAAAATTTGCACAGAGGTCGCTGGATGGCTAAGCTAAGCGACCCAAGTGGCCGACACAAACACCTGGCCCATCTAGGAGTGGCACTGCAGTGTCAGGCAGGATGGCCCTTCAAAAAAATATTCCCCAAACAGCACATGATGCAAAGAAAAAAAGAGGCGCACCAAGGTCGCTGTGTGACTAAGCTAAGCGACACAAGTGGCCGACACAAACACCTGGCCCATCTAGGAGTGGCACTGCAGTGTCAGGCAGGATGGCCCTTCAAAAAAATAGTCCTCAAACAGCACATGATGCAAAGAAAAATGAAAGAAAAAAGAGGTGCAAGATGGAATTGTCCTTGGGCCCTCCCACCCACCCTTATGTTGTATAAACAGGACATGTACACTTTAACGAACCCATCATTTCAGTGACAGGGTCTGCCACACGACTGTGACTGAAATGACTGGTTGGTTTGGGCCCCCACCAAAAAAGAAGCAATCAATCTCTCCTTGCACAAACTGGCTCTACAGAGGCAAGATGTCCACCTCATCATCATCCTCCGATTCCTCACCCCTTTCACTGTGTACATCCCCCTCCTCACAGATTATTAATTCGTCCCCACTGGAATCCACCATCTCAGGTCCCCGTGTACTTTCTGGAGGCAATTGCTGCTGGTGAATGTCTCCACGGAGGAATTGATTATAATTAATTTTAATGAACATCATCTTCTCCACATTTTCTGGAAGTAACCTCGTACGCCGATTGCTGACAAGGTGAGCGGCTGCACTAAACACTCTTTCGGAGTACACACTGGAGGGAGGGCAACTTAGGTAGAATAAAGCCAGTTTGGACAAGGGCCTCCAAATTGTCTCTTTTTCCTGCCAGTATACGTACGGACTGTCTGACGTGCCTACTTGGATGCGGTCACTCATATAATCCTCCACCATTCTTTCAATGGTGAGAGAATCATATGCAGTGACAGTAGACGACATGTCAGTAATCGTTGTCAGGTCCTTCAGTCCGGACCAGATGTCAGCACTCGCTCCAGACTGCCCTGCATCAACGCCAGCGGGTGGGCTCGGAATTCTGAGCCTTTTTCTTGCACCCCCAGTTGCGGGAGAATGTGAAGGAGGAGATGGTGACGGGTCACGTTCCGCTTGACTTGACAATTTTCTCACCAGCAGGTCTTTGAACCTCTGCAGACTTGTGTCTGCCGGAAAGAGAGATACAACGTAGGTTTTAAATCTAGGATCGAGCACGGTGGCCAAAATGGAGTGCTCTGATTTCAACAGATTGACCACCCGTGAATCCTGGTTAAGCGAATTAAGGGCTCCATCCACAAGTCCCACATGCCTAGCGGAATCGCTCTGTTTTAGCTCCTCTTTCAATGTCTCCAGCTTCTTCTGCAAAAGCCTGATGAGGGGAATGACCTGACTCAGGCTGGCAGTGTCTGAACTGACTTCACGTGTGGCAAGTTCAAAGGGTTGCAGAACCTTGCACAACGTTGAAATCATTCTCCACTGCGCTTGAGTCAGGTGCATTCCACCTCCTTTGCCTATATCGTGGCCAGATGTATAGGCTTGAATGGCCTTTTGCTGCTCCTCCATCCTCTGAAGCATATAGAGGGTTGAATTCCACCTCGTTACCACCTCTTGCTTCAGATGATGGCAGGGCAGGTTCAGGTATGTTTGGTGGTGCTCTAGTCTTCTGTACGCGGTGCCTGAATGCCGAAAGTGGCCCGCAATTCTTCGGGCCACCGACAGCATCTCTTGCACGCCCCTGTCAATTTTAAATAATTCTGCACCACCAAATTCAAGGTATGTGCAAAACATGGGACGTGCTGGAATTTGCCCAGATGTAATGCACGCACAATATTGCTGGCGTTGTCCGATGTCACTAATCCCCAGGAGAGTCCAATTGGGGTAAGCCATTCTGCGATGATCTTCCTCAGTTGCCGTAAGAGGTTTTCAGCTGTGTGCCTATTCTGGAAAGCGGTGATACAAAGCGTAGCCTGCCTAGGAACGAGTTGGCGTTTGCGAGATGCTGCTACTGGTGCCGCCGCTGCTGTTCTTGCAGCGGGAGGCAATACATCTACCCAGTGGGCTGTCACAGTCATATAGTCCTGAGTCTGCCCTGCTCCACTTGTCCACATGTCCGTGGTTAAGTTGACATTGGGTACAACTGCATTTTTTAGGACACTGCTGAGTCTTTTTCTGAGGTCTGTGTACATTTTCGGTATCGCCTGCCTAGAGAAATGGAACCTAGATGGGATTTGGTACCGGGGACACAGTACCTCCAACAAGTCTATAGTTGGCTCTGAAGTAACGATGGATACCGGACGCACGTTTCTCACCGCCCAGGCTGCCAAGGCCTCAGTTATCCGCTTTGCAGCGGGATGACTGCTGTGATATTTCATCTTCCTCGCAAAGGACTGTTGGACAGTCAATTGCTTACTGGAAGTAGTACAAGTGGTCTTTCGACTTCCCCTCTGGGATGCCGATCGACTCCCAGCAGCAACAACAGCAGCGCCAGCAGCAGTAGGCGTTACACTCAAGGATGCATCGGAGGAATCCCAGGCAGGAGAGGACTCGTCAGACTTGCCAGTGACATGGCCTGCAGGATTATTGGCTTTCCTGGGTAAGGAGGAAATTGACACTGAGGGAGTTGGTGGTGTGGTTTGCAGGAGCTTGGTTACAAGAGGAAGGGATTTAGTGGTCAGTGGACTGCTTCCGCTGTCACCCAAAGTTTTTGAACTTGTCACTGACTTATGATGAATGCGCTGCAGGTGACGTATAAGGGAGGATGTTCCGAGGTGGTTAACGTCCTTACCCCTACTTATTACAGCTTGACAAAGGCAACACACGGCTTGACACCTGTTGTCCGCATTTGTATTGAAATAATTCCACACCGAAGAGCTGATTTTTTTTTGTACTTTGACCAGGCATGTCAATGGCCATATTCCTCCCATGGACAACAGGTGTCTCCCCGGGTGCCTGACTTAAATAAACCACCTCACCATCAGAATCCTCCTTGTCAATTTCCTCCCCAGCGCCAGCAGCACCCATATCCTCATCCTGGTGTACTTCAACAGTGACATCTTAAATTTGACTATCAGGAACTGGACTGCGGGTGCTCCTTCCAGCACTTGCAGGGGGCGTGCAAATGGTGGAAGGCGCAAGCTCTTCCCGTCTAGTGTTGGGAAGGTCAGGCATCGCAACCGACACAATTGGACTCTCCTTGGGGATTTGTGATTTCGAAGAACGCACAGTTCTTTGCTGTGCTTTTGCCAGCTTAAGTCTTTTCTTTTTTCTAGCGAGAGGATGAGTGCTTCCATCCTCATTTGAAGCTGAACCACTAGCCATGAACATAGGCCAGGGCCTCAGCCGTTCCTTGCCACTCCGTGTCGTAAATGGCATATTGGCAAGTTTACGCTTCTCCTCAGACGCTTTTAATTTTGATTTTTGGGTCATTTTACTGATCTTTTGTGTTTTGGATCTTACATGCTCTGTACTATGACATTGGGCATCGGCCTTGGCAGACGACGTTGATGGCATTTCATCGTCTCGGCCATGACTAGTGGCAGCAGCTTCAGCACGAGGAAGTGGATCTTGATCTTTCCCTATTTTTTTAACCTCCACATTTTTGTTCATATCACCATCAGAATCCTCCTTGTCAATTTCCTCCCCAGCGCCAGCAACACCCATATCCTCATCCTGGTGTACTTCAACAGTGACATCTTCAATTTGACTATCAGGAACTGGACTGCGGGTGCAGGCATATGAATATCCTTACAAAGAATCAAGATTAAAAAAGGGTTGAGATTGCCTAAAGGATAAAATAAAAAAGGGGCAGACTAGATGGGCCAAGTGGTTCTTATCTGCCGTCAAATTCTATGTTTCTATGTTTCTATGTTTGTTCTCCATATTTTAATGTGTGGAATTATATGCCAGTATCAATAGCAATGGCCTACTACTATATATAATGCGCACAACTAAAATGCACCACAGGTATACAATGTAGATGGATAGTATACTTAATGGATGACGAGTGACGACACAGAGGTAGGTACAGCAGTGGCCTACCGTACTGCTATATATAGTATACTGGTGGACACTGTCAGCAAACTGCTAAACTAGTCTAAAATGCACCACAGGTATACAATGTAGATGGATAGTATACTTAATGGATGACGAGTGACGACACAGAGGTAGGTACATCAGTGGCCTACCGTACTGCTATATATAGTATACTGGTGGACACTGTCAGCAAACTGCTAAACTAGTCTAAAATGCACCACAGGTATACAATGTAGATGGATAGTATACTTAATGGATGACGAGTGACGACACAGAGGTAGGTACAGCAGTGGCCTACCGTACTGCTATATATAGTATACTGGTGGACACTGTCAGCAAACTGCTAAACTAGTCTAAAATGCACCACAGGTATACAATGTAGATGGATAGTATACTTAATGGATGACGAGTGACGACACAGAGGTAGGTACAGCAGTGGCCTACCGTACTGCTATATATAGTATACTGGTGGACACTGTCAGCAAACTGCTAAACTAAAATGCACCACAGGTATAGAATGTAGATGGATAGTATACTTAATGGATGACGAGTGACGACACAGAGGTAGGTACAGCAGTGGCCTACCGTACTGCTATATATAGTATACTGGTGGACACTGTCAGCAAACTGCTAAACTAGTCTAAAATGCACCACAGGTATACAATGTAGATGGATAGTATACTTAATGGATGACGAGTGACGACACAGAGGTAGGTACAGCAGTGGCCTACCGTACTGCTATATATAGTATACTGGTGGACACTGTCAGCAAACTACTAAACTAGTCTAAAATGCACCACAGGTATACAATGTAGATGGATAGTATACTTAATGGATGATGAGTGACGACACAGAGGTAGGTACAGCAGTGGCCTACCGTACTGCTATATATAGTATACTGGTGTACACTGTCAGCAAACTGCTAAACTAAAATGCACCACAGGTATACAATGTAGATGGATAGTATACTTAATGGATGACGAGTGACGACACAGAGGTAGGTACAGCAGTGGCCTACCGTACTGCTATATATAGTATACTGGTGGACACTGTCAGCAAACTGCTAAACTAGTCTAAAGTGCACCACAGGTATACAATGTAGATGTATAGTATACTTAATGGATGATGAGTAACGACACAGAGGTAGGTACAGCAGTGGCCTACCGTACTGCTATATATAGTATACTGGTGGACACTGTCAGCAAACTGCTAAACTAGTCTAAAATGCACCACAGGTATAGAATGTAGATGGATAGTATACTTAATGGATGACGAGTGACGACACAGAGGTAGGTACAGCAGTGGCCTACCGTACTGCTATATATAGTATACTGGTGGACACTGTCAGCAAACTGCTAAACTAGTCTAAAATGCACCACAGGTATACAATGTAGATGGATAGTATACTTAATGGATGACGAGTGACGACACAGAGGTAGGTACATCAGTGGCCTACCGTACTGCTATATATAGTATACTGGTGGACACTGTCAGCAAACTGCTAAACTAGTCTAAAATGCACCACAGGTATACAATGTAGATTGATAGTATACTTAATGGATGACGAGTGACGACACAGAGGTAGGTACAGCAGTGGCCTACCGTACTGCTATATATAGTATACTGGTGGACACTGTCAGCAAACTGCTAAACTAAAATGCACCACAGGTATAGAATGTAGATGGATAGTATACTTAATGGATGACGAGTGACGACACAGAGGTAGGTACAGCAGTGGCCTACCGTACTGCTATATATAGTATACTGGTGGACACTGTCAGCAAACTGCTAAACTAGTCTAAAATGCACCACAGGTATACAATGTAGATGGATAGTATACTTAATGGATGACGAGTGACGACACAGAGGTAGGTACAGCAGTGGCCTACCGTACTGCTATATATAGTATACTGGTGGACACTGTCAGCAAACTACTAAACTAGTCTAAAATGCACCACAGGTATACAATGTAGATGGATAGTATACTTAATGGATGATGAGTGACGACACAGAGGTAGGTACAGCAGTGGCCTACCGTACTGCTATATATAGTATACTGGTGTACACTGTCAGCAAACTGCTAAACTAAAATGCACCACAGGTATACAATGTAGATGGATAGTATACTTAATGGATGACGAGTGACGACACAGAGGTAGGTACAGCAGTGGCCTACCGTACTGCTATATATAGTATACTGGTGGACACTGTCAGCAAACTGCTAAACTAGTCTAAAGTGCACCACAGGTATACAATGTAGATGGATAGTATACTTAATGGATGACGAGTGACGACACATAGGTAGGTACAGCAGTGGCCTACCGTACTGCTATATATAGTATACTGGTGGACACTGTCAGCAAACTGCTAAACTAAAATGCACCACAGGTATAGAATGTAGATGGATAGTATAGTTAATGGATGACGAGTGACGACACAGAGGTAGGTACAGCAGTGGCCTACCGTACTGCTATATATAGTATACTGGTGGACACTGTCAGCAAACTGCTAAACTAAAATGCACCACAGGTATACAATGTAGATGGATAGTATACTTAATGGATGACGAGTGACGACACAGAGGTAGGTACAGCAGTGGCCTATCGTACTGCTATATATAGTATACTGGTGGACACTGTCAGCAAACTGCTAAACTAAAATGCACCACAGGTATACAATGTAGATGGATAGTATACTTAATGGATGACGAGTGACGACACAGAGGTAGGTACAGCGGTGCACTCTGCACTGTACTCCTCCTATATAATATTAATTATACTGGTGGTCCCCAGTCCCCACAATAAAGCAGCACACTGTGAGCACAGATATGGAGTTTTTTTCAGGCAGACAACGTATACTGGTGGTCACTGTCAGCAAAACTCTGCACTGTACTCCTGCTATAGCTGCTCCCCAGTCCCCACAATTAAGCAGTGTGAGCACTCAGCACAGATATATCATGCAGCACACTGAGCACAGATATGGTATGGAGCGTTTTTTTTCAGGCAGAGAGCGGATAAAAAAAAAACTGGTGGTCACTTATCAGCAAAACTCTGCACTGTACTCCTAACAGCTGCTCCCCAATCCTCCCCACAATTAAGCAATAAAAAACAAACAAGAATCAACTGTCTCTTCTACAATAAATAAACGGAGAGGACGCCAGCCACGTCCTCTCCCTATCATCTCCAATGCACGAGTGAAAATGGCGGCGACGCTCGGCTGCTTATATAGAATCCGAATCTCGCGAGAATCCGACAGCGGGATGATGACGTTCGGGCGCGCTCGGGTTAACCGAGCCATACGGGAGAATCCGAGTATGGCTCGGAACCGTGTAAAAAGGGTAAAGTTCGGGGGGGTTCGGTTTCTCGGAAACCGAACCCGCTCATCACTACTATTAACCCAGGACCTACCCCAGATAAGTGTAGGTTGGCATAAAATTAGAAACAAATTTGCTATCTCAACTTTATTCAAATAAATAAATAAATAATAAATATGTGACACCCCCAGTGGTTGGTGTTGCGTGTGTACAGGATCGTTCCTGGGCCCTCATTCCGAGTTGTTCGCTCGCTAGCTGATTTTAGCAGCAATGCACACGCTAGGCCGCCTCCCTCTGGGAGTGTATCTTAGCTTAGTAGAATAGCGAACGAAAGATTAGCAGAATTGCTACTAAATAATTCTTAGCAGTTTCTGAGTAGCTCCGGACTTACTCACAGATAGCGATCAGTTCAGTCAGTTTCGTTCCTGGTTTGATGTCACAAACACGCCCTGCATTCGGCCAGCCACTCCCCCGTTTCTCCAGACACTCCCGCGTTTTTCCTTGGCACGCCTGCGTTTTTCCGCAATCGCCATGAAAACGCTGAGTTGCCGCCCAGAAACACCCACTTCCTGTCAATCACACTACGAACACTTTAGCGTGGAAAAAACATCGTTCGCTCGTGAGTAAATCTACTAAGTTCTTAGTAAAATTACTAAGCGCATGCGCTCTGCATACCATGCGCATGCGCATTTTCCACCTATTCACAGCGTGGCGAAAATCGACAACGAGCGAACAACTCGGAAGGATCCCCCTGGTTTCAGAAGGCTCTTCTAAGTCATCTTCTTGTCACAGCATGGCAGGGGAACAGAGAACCCCAATTTCCAGAAATAAGGCAGACAGGAAATAGTGTGACATTTAAGTTTATTAAACTGCAACACTGCGTCTCTGTAACTGCTTGAGGTAAAGGAGTCATTTGCAAATTTACAATAACACAATACAAACCCATTTTGGCCACTGCTACTGTAATATCTGAGATCCAGGCTGTTGCTATAGGCAAAACTATGGGCAACACTGTTGAGCCTAGTGCAGACAAATGGTGCACTGTCAATAATGTTATATTCAAAATAGTTTCTAAGGATAAATACTTTTGATACTGTACACCATAGGTGTAACTTTTATACTCTACACCCAGAATACTGTCAAGTGACTCTAATGTCCTACAGCAACACACAATGTGGCCGTAATATGATTAATATATAAATAATCTGCGGTCTACACTGGCCAGCTCTTTGGTTGGTGCACACACAAACAGGGCAAAGAAGGTAATGGTAAGCTACATAGAACTGACTCAGTGCCCCTACACATGGACGAGAATGGCAGTCCCGTAACTCTGGTATAACACAATTGCTGTATAATTCTATCCCAGGGTTAGTGTGACTCTGTAGGGTGTCAGTGCTGGTGACACTAAACTTAACACAGGACCTACCCCAGGTAAGTGTAACACAGTCTTGCAGAAATAAGGCACAATGACAATGGGGCTCATGCGCCGGCGCATGCCAAACAGCCGACGGCTGTCTCAGCCCTGCAATCGCCTCTGCCTGATCGACAGGCAGAGGTGGTCACTGGGCAGGAGGGGGCGGACCGGCGGCATTTGGCCACCGTTTAGTGGGCGCGGTCCTGGCAACGCATGCGTGCCTGGACCGCTGGGGGCGGCAGGCCACGGCAGCTGCGTGACGTCACACGCAGTGGCTGCGACCCTCACAGCGACGTGTAGCTCCCTGCCAGCATGCAGGAGCTGCGCTGGCTGGGAGCTACTCTTCCAGTACAAAAGCATTGCCGCTGTGCGATGCTTTTGTACTTGTACGACAGGGTAGGGCCTGACATGTGGGGCAGACTAGCCCTGTGCTGTGCGTCCCCCCGCATGTCAGGGAAGCTGATCGTAGATGTGCTAAATTTAGCACATCTACGATCAGGTCTGAATTAGGCCCAATGTCCCTTTTTCAATGCTTCCGGGCTGTAACAGGTGAAATGCACTCTGTGCACACTGTGGGTTAATGCAGGGGTCCGTACGTACTATACCCTACAGTATGAAATGGCGATTATGATCGGACTGACTGCCGGCACTGAGGGTTGGATCAATGTCTCTGTAATCTAGCACCCAGTTTCTTGGATGCAGACTGTACAGTAGTATACTATTAGTGTAGGGAGCACAGCCTGGTCCTGTATTTAGAAGTAGGCCCAGCTCGCTCCCGGACAAGGTCCCTGCTCTACACGTGGCCCCTTGCAGCAGTCACACTCACGCAGCTTGCCTGCTCTTCTCTCTGCAGTCCTGGCTCCCTTGGCCTTCTGCAGCACTTTCCTGACCAGCAGGTAGGGCTCTCCCTTCAGCAATGTGTACTTTTTCTTTCCTTCTCTCCATCCCCAGCCGCACTACCCAGCTCCAACCCCAACAATTCTCCATAGCCCACAAACTAAGCCAGACAGAACCCAACACTCAGGACTCCCACTGGTACTATAGTGTCTCTTGTTAACCCTGCGGCACTGGCCGATATCTGCAGGATCCTAACTCGCATCTATCAACTCTGCAGATTCCAGGGTATCACAAATACACGCTAAAGTTTTTGCAAGATGATCATTTGTACTTAATATACTCCTCAAAAATGTCAGTTCATCTTCTCTTTGTTGTGGAAAGAAAGTAAATTGATGAATGAATTTCAGGCTCTGATAAACAGCGTCTTTAGGACAACTATTCAATTGTCTCAGGGTTCAGAGATAATCTCAGTCACAACCAGGGACGGATTTAGGGGGGGCGAAGGCGGCGATCACTCCCCTAACACAGTCATAGCCACGCCCACTTTTGAGCAGAAGAGAGCTCTCCGTGGAGAGCCTGAGGCAGAACGATGTGCTGCAGATTATACCACAGCAGCACAGAGAAGCCAGGAGAGCAAGGGTTACAGAGCATTTGCCCCTCACTTGCTGGTGTGTGGGTACTAGGGCTAATAAATACAATTACCCCATAGCACAGTCACAGGTACATAGAACAATCACAAAGCTCTATCTCAGTCTCACTCAAAAAGTTCAGTCAGAATTGAGAGAGGAGGAGTTAGGATTGCAGATGGGAGGAGTTGGGACTGTAGAGGGAGGAGTCAAGATTAAACAGTAAACCGCCCCCCCCCCCCCCCCCCTAAAGAAAAGTCTAGATCCGTCCCTGGTCACAACTCTATGCTTAACCTCAGTAATACTTCAGACAAACTGGCTTTCCTTATACTTCGTGCAGCTGAATCTGTTTTAGATAAGCATTGGAAGGGCTTACCATCTCCACCCCTCTAAAATGTTCTAAATTCTATTTGTTTTATTGCTGTTATGGAAAATAAAAATACTGAACAATTGCAAAACAAAGGGGATGAATTTAATTCAATATGGAAACATTAGTTTGTTTGTTTAAAAATAAAATAACCATTCTCCCTAGAATATCTCTATAGATCCATACTCTGATCATTACTAATAGCGGGTAATATATTAATTGTTCCCTGTAAGGTCAAATTCTGGTGCTAGAACTGTATTCTCTATGTAGCTCATCCCCTTTCCCTTCGCTTCCTCAAAATATATTATAAAAATGTACAATTTATATTAAAACAACAAATGTCTATTCTCCCACAAAGTCCCAGAAACTCCCTGGAGAGTAGGTCACCCTCCGGGATCCTACATCTCTTTTATTGTGAAATGCGTGGGGTAGGTTTTGAAAACGAGGCTCTGCCCCCACTGTGCAAAGACGTGCTTCACAATTGCACCTTACTTTCGGGGAGTAGACAAATATTAATTGAATTGATAATTTAGACTCACAGTGTTCTTAATTTAATGATGTGTGAATATGAATATACTAGGTGCTTCATCGCGCCCTACGGGCGCTCTTCACACCGTCGCAAGGGGCTACGCCCCCTTAACCCTTGCATGCCTTTCTGGGGTTCAATATTTGTATTATATAAAGTATTACCTGCATTCCTTTGTTAGTGGTTAAATATTGCACAATGAAAGGGCGTGCGATGGTCAAGGAGGCGCAGCCCCTTGCGACGGCGTGAACAGCACCTGCAGGTCACGATGTACAGAATGTAGCGGGTGCGGGGGGGACTGCGGATGGTGTCTGTAGATGCTGCAGGTGGAGGGGGGGCAGAAGTGGGGGTGGGGCCCAGATGGGGAAGAGTCGGGAGGTGCTGCGGGTGGGGGAGGGGCAGAGGAGTGGGGGATGCAGATTGGGGAGGTGTCCGGAGGCACTGCAGGTGGGGGAGGGGCAGGGGTGCCATGGGTGGGAGAGGGGCAGGTGTGGGGATGTTGTGGATGGGTGAAGGGTTCCGGAGGTGCTGTGGGATGGGAAGGGGCAGGAGTGCCGGGGGTGGGGTAGGGGTCCGCAGGCTCCATGGGTAGGGGAGGGGCAGGTACGGGTGGTGTAGCGCATAGGGAAGGAGGTCCGGAGGTGCTGCTGGTGGTGGAGGGGCAGGTGCGGTGGTGCCATTGGTGGGGGAGGGGTGGGTGAGGGGGGGACCGCGGAAGGAGGAGGGTGTCTGCAGATGCTGCGGGTGGAGGGGGGCAGGTGTGGGGGGAGACATATAAAGGGGGTGGATGGTGGAGGGGGCCTGGAGGTGCTGTGGGTGGTGAAGGGGCGGAGGAGTGGGAGCCGCGGGTGGTGTAGGGGGTCTGGAGGCACAGCGTGTGTGGGAGAGGTGGAGGGGAAGGTGCGGAGGTGTGGTGCATTGGGGAGAGGTCTGGAGGCGCTGCGGGTACTGTACCTGCCAAAAAGGTAGTTGGAGGGTATGCAGTAACAGGGCCAGGACAGGGGTGACAGGGTCAGAACAGGGTTGACGGGGCCAGGACAGGGGTGACAGGGTCAGAAAAGAAGTGACGGGGCCAGGACAGGGGCGACGGGGCCAGGACAGAAATGACAGGGACAGGATAGGGGTGACAGGCCAGGGTAGGGGTGGCAGGAACAGGACAGGGGTGACAGGGCCAGTATAGGGTTGACAGGGCAAGCACAGGGGTAACAGGGCCAGGATAGGGGTAACAGGGCCAGCATAAGGGTAACAGGGCCAGCATAAGGGTGACAGGGCCAGCATAAGGGTGAAAGGGCCAGGATAAGGGTGAAAGGGCCAGGATAAGGGTGAAAGGGCCAGGATAAGGGTGACAGGGCCAGGATAAGGGTGAAAGGGCCAGGATAAGGGTGAAAGGGCCAGGATAAGGGTGGCAGGGCAAGGCCAGGGGTGACAGGGACATGACAGAACACAGGGCACGGGAGAGATTGGTATTAGGGACAAAACAGTGGTGACAGACAGATGTGTCTTACCGGAGTCACTGCTGCTGTCTGCTGCTGTTCCACTTCAACCTGTTGGGATCTGCTGCTGGTGGAGACTTGGCATGGCTGACTCTCTTAGGCTGGAGTCCTGCTTCCTCTGCCCGTCCGCATCCCTCCCCCCCTCCTCAGTCACACACCGCAGACCTCGCGCAGCTGCCGGGCACTGTGGTAAGGGGAGACTGGGAGTGACTGGTTAGCCCCCAGGAGATGCTGCAGCTGGAGGGAGGAGGGGGTCGGAGCCTGCAAGCAGCTCGGACTTCTGCAGCGTTACCCGCCGGCTAAACTGTGTGAAGGAGCTGGGCGCACCTCACTGTGGGTGGCAGCGCTGCAGCTAGTGGTGGGGTTGCCGGGGCTGGAGATAACAGAGGCAGTACGGAACCTGCACAGCGGCAGGTGCCCCACAAAACTGCAGCTAAGAAGCGTGGAGTGTGCCAGAAAGTGACGCTCCTCCGCGCCAGAGAGGGGGGGGGGTCAAGCACACAGTGAGCCGGTGCCCGTCTGTCTGTAAGGCATACCCCCTCACACACCCCCATACCTCCCAAATGTCCCGATTTTCGCGGGACAGTCCCATTTTTTTGGGTCTGTCCCGCTGTCCCACCCGCATGTCGCAGTGTCCCGCGGTAACGGGGGGGTCATTTGGAAAGCTCCTGTACTCGCTGTTCTGCTTAGCAGAGCAGCGGTGAATAGTGGAGACAGAGGGAGAGGGGGCATCAGGGGGTATGGATTAAGGGGGGGTTCCAGCAGCAGAGCCGGATTAGGGGGGGGGGCAGGGGGTACGTACCGTTGGCCCCACAGTTTTAGGGGGCCCCCGGCTCGAGTAGCTCTGTCCCAGCTTAGAAAGCCCCCCCCCCCCCCGTCCTGCCAGCAACAACGGCAGCATTGTGCTACTGTCAGCACACGCTGCTGCGTGTTGGCAGGTCTGTGGTGTTGCAGGGAGGCAGCAGTCTCCCTGCTTTCTTCTGCCTGTGTGGGTGTGTAGGTGGGAGCGACCACCTCCTCTGGATTTACCCCTAGCTGAGGGGCCAAAATGCCATTTAAAAAAAACACACAAAATTTGCGTAAGGGGGCGTGGCGTCACGTCCCACGATCATGCCACGCCCCCAACCCACAGCAGGCACAGCAATGAGATAGGGCTCCCCTGCCTCAAGTGCCCTGGCCCCCCCGGACTCATAATCAGCCCCTGGGGGCATGCCAGCAGCTCACAGAGCGCTGGGCATGCCCCCTCATTGACGAAAACGGGGCCCTCCCGTGAAGCCACGCCCCCTTTTCGCCGAGTGTGTGTCCCTCCTTCTGTCTGAAGAAAACTCCTGCAGAAAGCTGGGAGGTATGCACCCCTGCCTGTGCCATGCCCATACTATCAGCTTCTGCTCCTAGTCTCCTGTAGATTTGGCCAGATCTGTGACTCATTTGACTAACTCCGCCCACTGTTGTGACTCCGCCCAGCGTTAGCAAATGAATCACAAAGTCACAGATCTGGGCTATTATATAGGAGATATATATATATATATATATATATATATATATATATGTGGAAAAAAAGAGGAAATTGGCGCCCAGGGATTAGTATAACCCATAGAATGTATAGAACCCTATGGGTTTCACAAATATTACTGATTTTAAAACAAAAACATGAACTGTTCCTTCATAAAAGTTTATTAAAATTTACAGAAACAAAATGACATGTCCATCATGTTACATAGACATTATGATGTAATTTCTCTTATAATGATCCATCACTGAAGTTGTGGAGGAATGTAGACAATTTTAAGCAATATCTCAAATCCTTCCTCATAGGATATTCAGAGATCACATCAAGTACAAAAACCCAATGCGTTTCGTCTAGTAACTAGACTTCATCAGGGGTATGTCTAAAAATCATAAGACAACTAGTCAATATATTGTACAGTATTACATAAAATAGGACAATAAAACAATATAGTACATGGAACAGTCCAATAACAAAAATGTGCGAGACATGTTGGAACAGAGCTAGAGATGATCAGTAGACCATCAACATGATTGAAAACATTCCAAAAAATAATAGTAATAATGAAAGTCCATTTGTATCTTAGATACTTGACATACCTTTTGATATTAATGTCAATCTAAAAGTACTCAGTCAAGGTGGTCAATCAGAATTGTTCAAGGGATGACTTCAAAGCATCACTAATAGGTACTGCTGAGGCTTCAAGCCGGCCTAATTTTAGAACATAATTGATTCTTAATTGCAATCTAATAAGTTGCTAACTATTATAAAGTCCATATGTCTAAGGGAACACATACCTTGTGGATTCAGTATTCAGAATTCATATAATTCCTATGTTTAGCCTTCAAAGGAATAGCGGAATCAGCAAATTCATGACAAAATGGACCTGGCAAGTTAATCAGTACTAATTAGTATATGCCAGATCCCCTTAGGACTAAGAGATAAGAAGAGAGGGGGAGGGAGCTAACCTTAACAATTTTAACAATTTTCAATAGTGTCCCCAATTGAAGGGACACCCATATATCTAATATATAAATCACAATGTATCCGCCTAACTGGTTAGTGTATACTGACATATTTTAAGTGAGGCATCCTGATGTTAATTAAAAACGATACTATTGGGCATATCATAAAGGCCCCCAATGGTAAAGGGCTACTACGTACATCAGATTTCACAATCATATAAATATACTGGGGTTTTTACAGACAAGGCTCATCAAATACCATAACATACCTCATGGATCAACTATAGGCGTGAAATATGGATACGGATATGTTGTCCTTACAGTTTCACACAGGTAAAGACCTAAAGGGTCAAGTAAATAATAATAATAGATGACTATAAATTATATAATGATGCTATACCAATGTGCAAAAGGACTAATTAGATCCCATACCTATGTGTATATATAATACATCAAAGAACTAGGGGATTAGACATTGCTCACAGCATAACAGGTATGTAATGAGACATCCGCCTGAATGGAGTTATTTGTCATCATATAGAGAACACACTACAATTTGTAGATCATAACAGGGTATCAAACCAAAATATCTATATATATATATTTATATGTATTTTTAAACATAATGTTTACCAATATATAGGTTAATTCAAAAGTTAAGCACCTTTTGGGCCTATTGGTGAAAATATACATACAAAATCATAAATTAAATGGAGCCTTTTTCTAAAACATATGAAAGATCCTTACTTTCCCAAGAACAGCCAGTTGTGATCCAGTATCCATGCAATGCAGCATGGGAGCTGGATTTGAACTTATATAGGGGAAGTGATATGACATCACTTCCCTAATTGGGCTAATAGATACTAAGTTTACCTGTGCTTATCTAATATAAAGATATACTTTTATTGTTAGTGCAGTTAATTCTGTGAGTAAACATAAAACTTCTGATATGTTTACATCAAATCTTATTATATGAAAAGTGCTATATAAACCTTAATTAGTCCAATTGCCCCTAATATAACAATGAAAATAGTCAAGTGTGCACCTGAGCTATACCGAGTGACAGTATACCTAACCAATGGGGATAATGGGGGGCGGGACATACATCAAGCTGGATGTTTAAATAAACAGTGGAGGTGGTATAGATTAAATTGTCTCACATTCCACCTATACACGCCATACATTGCGCCCATCCCAGACATACAATTTCGGCGCCACGATCCGAGCACCGCAAAGCGCCAGGGGAGCCGTCCCCGTCAGTCCGTGTCCCGTGGGCCAACCACGTGATGCAGAACTAGAGCTGCTTGCGTTCCAGCGCTATGACGACCAGCGCTACGCAAAGCCGCCTGTGTGTTCCCTTATTAGCTCCGGCCGCGAGGTGCTGGTGTCCCAGTGGGGAAGCAAAGAAATCAGTAGTTAGTGAACAGAAGTGTTAGTTTAGCAATATAGAGTGAACAATACCTTATTTAAAGGTTTAACCCTATATATTGGTTAGAATACTATGTGTACTATAACATGCTATCTTAAAAGTGTATATAAAAATAAAAATAATTATAAAGATAAGGCCATGGATTTAGTTTGTGTTTACAGTTCTGGTGTTGATCCAGGCAGTTATATTGCTTTATACAGTGCTTCCTTAATCCAATATCCTAATAACTACCACATTTTAAATTAATGCTGACAGTAACTTGTGACTCAATCTAATTCATATTATAAAGAGAAAGGCTCCATTTGTACAATTTTTCTTTTTTTCCTTTTTCCTCCTTTCCTTAGAATGAATACAGTATATATAATTATTTTTTTGTAATGTGAACATATACAATTTTGCTTTGCCCCCCAACATGGTGTTATTCCTAACTGTTGTCATTATGCAAAAACTCAGCATTCTAAGCACTGTGTTAACTAATTAGTAACATATTGACCCAGTTACACTACGTTGCTACATACAATAGGTAGGGGGGGGGGGGGGAGAGACAGAACCAGTAAATTGAAAAAGGGAGAAAACAAGGCTTGGCCTATAGGGGACAAGACGTGATATTGTTCTCTTTTGAAAAGCCTTAACTAAAGGAAACATGCCATGTCAATGTTCCCATTGAGTCCATTAGGGATAAGGGTGTTCAAGGTGTATATCCAGTAGGATTCTATCTGGGCTAAATGAAGATCCCTATCACCTCCTCTTTTGTTCTCCGTGATGTGATCAAGGACTGTGAACGTCAAACCCTGGATTTCAGAATTATGACATTCCTGAAAGTGTCGAGGGAGACTATGATTCTGAACTTTATTCCTGATGTTACGTAAGTGCTCCTGAATTCTTGTTTTCAGACATCCCTTGGTTTTACCAATATAAGAAAGCTTGCAGGGACAATCAATTTTATAGATGACATAATTAGTGTTACATGTTACTACAGTTCTCAATTTATGTAGTCGGCCTCTTTCATCTTTCCAGCTAGAACTTTTTTTGTCAACGTGACGACAGCAAATGCATTTATTGCAAGGGAATAGACCTGTTCTTAACATTAAAGGGTGCTTAATAGAGCTACCTCTTTGAGGTTGGCAGGATTGTAACTGGCTTGGGGCCAGAATGTTTTTAAGGTTTCTGGACTTTCTAAATACAACATTTGGTCTATCAGGCAAGTGTGGACCCAAAATGGGATCTCTGAGCAGGAGATGCCAGTGTTGGTTCAAAATACGTCTAATTTTCACGTTCTCTTGATTAAATTGGGTAATGAATGGTCTCTCAATCTTTTGATTCTCCTTTCTTATACCTTCTATTGCAAAGAATCTCTTTCTATCAATCTTTGATGCTCGGATTTGATCGTTTCGAAGCACTGTCTTATCATATCCCCTATCAAGAAATTGTTCTACCAAGGCTGACGATTGTTCCCAATAGCTGGACAAATCACTACAGTTCTTTCTCATCCTCATAAATTGTGAATAATTTATGAGGATGAGAAAGAACTGTAGTGATTTGTCGAGCTATTGGGAACAATCGTCACCCTTGGTAGAACAATTTGTTGATAGGGGATATGATAAGACAGTGCTTCGAAACGATCAAATCCGAGCATCAAAGATTGATAGAAAGAGATTCTTTGCAATAGAAGGTATAAGAAAGGAGAATGAAAAGATTGAGAGACCATCCATTACCCAATTTAATCAAGAGAACGTGAAAATTAGACGTATTTTGAACCAACACTGGCATCTCCTGCTCAGAGATCCCATTTTGGGTCCACACTTGCCTGATAGACCAAATGTTGTATTTAGAAAGTCCAGAAACCTTAAAAACATTCTGGCCCCAAGCCAGTTACAATCCTGCCAACCTCAAAGAGGTAGCTCTATTAAGCACCCTTTAATGTTAAGAACAGGTCTATTCCCTTGCAATAAATGCATTTGCTGTTGTCACGTCGACAAAAAAAGTTCTAGCTGGAAAGATGAAAGAGGCCGACTACATAAATTGAGAACTGTAGTAACATGTAACACTAATTATGTCATCTATAAAATTGATTGTCCCTGCAAGCTTTCTTATATTGGTAAAACCAAGAGATGTCTGAAAACAAGAATTCAGGAGCACTTACGTAACATCAGGAATAAAGTTCAGAATCATAGTCTCCCTCGACACTTTCAGGAATGTCATAATTCTGAAATCCAGGGTTTGACGTTCACAGTCCTTGATCACATCACGGAGAACAAAAGAGGAGGTGATAGGGATCTTCATTTAGCCCAGAGAGAATCCTACTGGATATACACCTTGAACACCCTTATCCCTAATGGACTCAATGAGAACATTGACATGTCATGTTTCCTTTAGTGAAGGCTTCTCAAAAGAGAACAATATCACGTCTTGTCCCCTATAGGCCAAGCCTTGTTCTCTCCCTTTTTCTCTTTTTTCAATTTACTGGTTCTGTCTCCCCCCCCCCCCCCCCCTACCTATTGTATGTAGCAACGTAGTGTAACTGGGTCAATATGTTACTAATTAGTTAACACAGTGTTTAGAATGCTGAGTTTTTGTATAATGACAACAGTTAGGAATAACACCACGTTGGGGGGCAAAGCAAAATTGTATATGTTCACATTGCAAAAAAATAATTATATATACTGTATTCATTCTAAGGAAAGGAGGAAAAAGGAAAAAAAATTGTACAAATGGAGCCTTTCTCTTTATAATATGAATTAGATTGAGTCACAAGTTACTGTCAGCATTAATTTAAAATGTGATAGTTATTAGGATATTGGATTAAGGAAGCACTGTATAAAGCAATATAACTGCCTGGATCAACACCAGAACTGTAAACACAAACTAAATCCATGGCCTTATCTTTATAATTATTTTTATTTTTATATACACTTTTAAGATAGCATGTTATAGTACACATAGTATTCTAACCAATATATAGGGTTAAACCTTTAAATAAGGTATTGTTCACTCTATATTGCTAAACTAACACTTCTGTTCACTAACTACTGATTTCTTTGCTTCCCCACTGGGACACCAGCACCTCTCGGCCGGAGCTAATAAGGGAACACACAGGCGGCTTTGCGTAGCGCTGGTCGTCATAGCACTGGAACGCAAGCAGCTCTAGTTCTGCATCACGTGGTTGGCCCACGGGACACGGACTGACGGGGACGGCTCCCCTGGCGCTTTGCGGTGCTCGGATCGTGGCGCCGAAATTGTATGTCTGGGATGGGCGCAATGTATGGCGTGTATAGGTGGAATGTGAGACAATTTAATCTATACCACCTCCACTGTTTATTTAAACATCCAGCTTGATGTATGTCCCGCCCCCCATTATCCCCATTGGTTAGGTATACTGTCACTCGGTATAGCTCAGGTGCACACTTGACTATTTTCATTGTTATATTAGGGGCAATTGGACTAATTAAGGTTTATATAGCACTTTTCATATAATAAGATTTGATGTAAACATATCAGAAGTTTTATGTTTACACACAGAATTAACTGCACTAACAATAAAAGTATATCTTTATATTAGATAAGCACAGGTAAACTTAGTATCTATTAGCCCAATTAGGGAAGTGATGTCATATCACTTCCCCTATATAAGTTCAAATCTAGCTCCCATGCTGCATTGCATGGATACTGGATCACAACTGGCTGTTCTTGGGAAAGTAAGGATCTTTCATATGTTTTAGAAAAAGGCTCCATTTAATTTATGATTTTGTATGTATATTTTTACCAATAGGCCCAAAAGGTGCTTAACTTTTGAATTAACCTATATATTGGTAAACATTATGTTTAAAAATACATATAAATATATATATATATAGATATTTTGGTTTGATACCCTGTTATGATCTACAAATTGTAGTGTGTTCTCTATATGATGACAAACAACTCCATTCAGGCGGATGTCTCATTACATACCTGTTATGCTGTGAGCAATGTCTAATCCCCTAGTTCTTTGATGTATTATATATACACATAGGTATGGGATCTAATTAGTCCTTTTGCACATTGGTATAGCATCATTATATAATTTATAGTCATCTATTATTATTATTTACTTGACCCTTTAGGTCTTTACCTGTGTGAAACTGTAAGGACAACATATCCGTATCCATATTTCACGCCTATAGTTGATCCATGAGGTATGTTATGGTATTTGATGAGCCTTGTCTGTAAAAACCCCAGTATATTTATATGATTGTGAAATCTGTTGTACGTAGTAGCCCTTTACCATTGGGGGCCTTTATGATATGCCCAATAGTATCGTTTTTAATTAACATCAGGATGCCTCACTTAAAATATGTCAGTATACACTAACCAGTTAGGCGGATACATTGTGATTTATATATTAGATATATGGGTGTCCCTTCAATTGGGGACACTATTGAAAATTGTTAAAATTGTTAAGGTTAGCTCCCTCCCCCTCTCTTCTTATCTCTTAGTCCTAAGGGGATCTGGCATATACTAATTAGTACTGATTAACTTGCCAGGTCCATTTTGGCATGAATTTGCTGATTCCGCTATTCCTTTGAAGGCTAAACATAGGAATTATATGAATTCTGAATACTGAATCCACGAGGTATGTGTTCCCTTAGACATATGGACTTTATAATATTTAGCAACTTATTAGATTGCAATTAAGAATCGATTATGTTCTAAAATTAGGCTGGCTTGAAGCCTCAGCAGTACCTATTAGTGATGCTTTGAAGTCATCCCTCGTACAATTCTGATTGACCACCTTGACTGAGTACTTTTAGATTGACGTTAATATCAAAAGGTATGTCAAGTATCTAAGATACAAATGGACTTACATTATTACTATTATTTTTTGGAATGTTTTCAATCATGTTGATGGTCTATTGATCATCTCTAGCTCTGTTCCAACATGTCTCGCACATTTTTGTTATTGGACTGTTCCATGTACTATATTGTTTTATTGTCCTATTTTATGTAATACTGTACAATATATTGACTAGTTGTCTTATGATTTTTAGACATACCCCTGATGAAGTTTAGTTACTAGACGAAACGCGTTGGGTTTTTGTACTTGATGTGATCTCTGAATATCCTATGAGGAAGGATTTAAGATATTGCTTAAAATTGTCTACATTCCTCCACAACTTCAGTGATGGATCATTATAAGAGAAATTACATCATAATGTCTATGTAACATGATGGACATGTCATTTTGTTTCTGTAAATTTGAATAAACTTTTATGAAGGAACAGTTCATGTTTTTGTTTTAAAATCAGTAATATTTGTGAAACCCATAGGGTTCTGTACATTCTACGGGTTATACTAATCCCTGGGCGCCAATTTCCTCTTTTTTTCCACATTTCTATATCCAGTTCAGTCTAACAAGGAACTCAGTGAAACAGGCTGCCCTTCTTAAGAAATTTCTTATCTCACTCTATCTAATACCTATAAAATAGCGCAGGAGGAGAGTATTTGTTTGGTATATATATATATATATATATATATATATATATATATAGGTTGAGTATCCCTTATCCAAAATGCTTGGGACCAGAGGTATTTTGGATATCGGATTTTTCCGTATTTTGGAATAATTGCATACCATAATTAGTGATGAGCGCCTGAAATTATTCGGGTTTTGTGTTTTGGTTTTGGGTTCGGTTCCGCGGCCGTGTTTTGGGTTCGACCGCGTTTTGGCAAAACCTCACCGAATTTTTTTTGTCGGATTCGGGTGTGTTTTGGATTCGGGTGTTTTTTTCAAAAAACCCTAAAAAACAGCTTAAATCATAGAATTTGGAGGTCATTTTGATCCCATATTATTATTAACCTCAAAAACCATAATTTCCACTCATTTTCAGTCTATTCTGAATACCTCACACCTCACAATATTATTTTTAGTCTTAAAATTTGCACCGAGGTCGCTGGATGACTAAGCTAAGCGACCCTAGTGGCCGACACAAACACCTGGCCCATCTAGGAGTGGCACTGCAGTGTCACGCAGGATGTCCCTTCCAAAAAAACCTCCCCAAACAGCACATGACGCAAAGAAAAATGAGGCGCAATGAGGTAGCTGTGTGAGTAAGATTAGCGACCCTAGTGGCCGACACAAACACCGGGCCCATTTAGGAGTGGCACTGCAGTGTCACGCAGGATGTCCCTTCCAAAAAACCCTCCCCAAACAGCACATGACGCAAAGAAAAAAAGAGGCGCAATGAGGTAGCTGTGTGAGTAAGATTAGCGACCCTAGTGGCCGACACAAACACCGGGCCCATCTAGGAGTGGCACTGCAGTGTCACGTAGGATGTCCCTTCCAAAAAACCCTCCCCAAACAGCACATGACGCAAAGAAAAAAAGAGGCGCAATGAGGTAGCTGTGTGAGTAAGATTAGCGAACGTAGTGGCCGACACAAACACCGGGCCCATTTAGGAGTGGCACTGCAGTGTCACGCAGGATGTCCCTTCCAAAAAACCCTCCCCAAACAGCACATGACGCAAAGAAAAAAAGAGGCGCAATGAGGTAGCTGTGTGAGTAAGATTAGCGACCCTAGTGGCCGACACAAACACCGGGCCCATCTAGGAGTGGCACTGCAGTGTCACGCAGGATGTCCCTACCAAAAAACCCTCCCCAAACAGCACATGACGCAAAGAAAAAAAGAGGCGCAATGAGGTAGCTGTGTGAGTAAGATTAGCGACCGTAGTGGCCGACACAAACACCGGGCCCATTTAGGAGTGGCACTGCAGTGTCACGCAGGATGTCCCTTCCAAAAAACCCTCCCCAAACAGCACATGACGCAAAGAAAAAAAGAGGCGCAATGAGGTAGCTGTGTGAGTAAGATTAGCGACCCTAGTGGCCGACACAAACACCGGGCCCATCTAGGAGTGGCACTGCAGTGTCACGCAGGATGGCCCTTCCAAAAAACCCTACCCAAACAGCACATGACGCAAAGAAAAAAAGAGGCGCAATGAGGTAGCTGACTGTGTGAGTAAGATAAGCGACCCTAGTGGCCGACACAAACACCGGGCCCATTTAGGAGTGGCACTGCAGTGTCACGCAGGATGTCCCTTCCAAAAAACCCTCCCCAAACAGCACATGACGCAAAGAAAAATAAAAGAAAAAAGAGGTGCAAGATGGAATTGTCCTTGGGCCCTCCCACCCACCCTTATGTTGTATAAACAAAACAGGACATGCACACTTTAACCAACCCATTATTTCAGTGACAGGGTCTGCCACACGACTGTGACTGATATGACGGGTTGGTTTGGACCCCCCCCAAAAAAGAAGCAATTAATCTCTCCTTGCACAAACTGGCTCTACAGAGGCAAGATGTCCACCTCATCATCATCCTCCGATATATCACCGTGTACATCCCCCTCCTCACAGATTATCAATTCGTCCCCACTGGAATCCACCATCTCAGCTCCCTGTGTACTTTGTGGAGGCAATTGCTGCTGGTCAATGTCTCCGCGGAGGAATTGATTATAATTCATTTTAATGAACATCATCTTCTCCACATTTTCTGGATGTAACCTCGTACGCCGATTGCTGACAAGGTGAGCGGCGGCACTAAACACTCTTTCGGAGTACACACTTGTGGGAGGGCAACTTAGGTAGAATAAAGCCAGTTTGTGCAAGGGCCTCCAAATTGCTTCTTTTTCCTGCCAGTATAAGTATGGACTGTGTGACGTGCCTACTTGGATGCGGTCACTCATATAATCCTCCACCATTCTTTCAATGGGGAGAGAATCATATGCAGTGACAGTAGACGACATGTCCGTAATCGTTGGCAGGTCCTTCAGTCCGGACCAGATGTCAGCATCAGCAGTCGCTCCAGACTGCCCTGCATCACCGCCAGCGGGTGGGCTCGGAATTCTGAGCCTTTTCCTCGCACCCCCAGTTGCGGGAGAATGTGAAGGAGGAGATGTTGACAGGTCGCGATCCGCTTGACTTGACAATTTTCTCACCAGCAGGTCTTTCAACCCCAGCAGACTTGTGTCTGCCGGAAAGAGAGATCCAAGGTAGGCTTTAAATCTAGGATCGAGCACGGTGGCCAAAATGTAGTGCTCTGATTTCAACAGATTGACCACCCGTGAATCCTTGTTAAGCGAATTAAGGGCTCCATCCACAAGTCCCACATGCCTAGCGGAATCGCTCCGTGTTAGCTCCTCCTTCAATGTCTCCAGCTTCTTCTGCAAAAGCCTGATGAGGGGAATGACCTGACTCAGGCTGGCAGTGTCTGAACTGACTTCACGTGTGGCAAGTTCAAAGGGCAGCAGAACCTTGCACAACGTTGAAATCATTCTCCACTGCGCTTGAGACAGGTGCATTCCACCTCCTATATCGTGCTCAATTGTATAGGCTTGAATGGCCTTTTGCTGCTCCTCCAACCTCTGAAGCATATAGAGGGTTGAATTCCACCTCGTTACCACTTCTTGCTTCAGATGATGGCAGGGCAGGTTCAGTAGTTTTTGGTGGTGCTCCAGTCTTCTGTACGTGGTGCCTGTACGCCGAAAGTGTCCCGCAATTCTTCTGGCCACCGACAGCATCTCTTGCACGCCCCTGTCGTTTTTTAAAAAATTCTGCACCACCAAATTCAAGGTATGTGCAAAACATGGGACGTGCTGGAATTTGCCCATATTTAATGCACACACAATATTGCTGGCGTTGTCCGATGCCACAAATCCACAGGAGAGTCCAATTGGGGTAAGCCATTCCGCGATGATCTTCCTCAGTTGCCGTAAGAGGTTTTCAGCTGTGTGCGTATTCTGGAAAGCGGTGATACAAAGCGTAGCCTGCCTAGGAAAGAGTTGGCGTTTGCGAGATGCTGCTACTGGTGCCGCCGCTGCTGTTCTTGCGGCGGGAGTCCATACATCTACCCAGTGGGCTGTCACAGTCATATAGTCCTGACCCTGCCCTGCTCCACTTGTCCACATGTCCGTGGTTAAGTGGACATTGGGTACAGCTGCATTTTTTAGGACACTGGTGACTCTTTTTCTGAGGTCTGTGTACATTTTCGGTATCGCCTGCCTAGAGAAATGGAACCTAGATGGTATTTGGTACCGGGGACACAGTACCTCCAACAAGTCTCTAGTTGGCTCTGCAGTAATGATGGATACCGGAACCACGTTTCTCACCACCCAGGATGCCAAGGCCTCAGTTATCCGCTTTGCAGTAGGATGACTGCTGTGATATTTCATCTTCCTCGCAAAGGACTGTTGGACAGTCAATTGCTTGGTGGAAGTAGTAAAAGTGGTCTTACGACTTCCCCTCTGGGATGACCATCGACTCCCAGCAGCAACAACAGCAGCGCCAGCAGCAGTAGGCGTTACACGCAAGGATGCATCGGAGAAATCCCAGGCAGGAGAGGAATCATCAGAATTGCCAGTGACATGGCCTGCAGGACTATTGGCATTCCTGGGGAAGGAGGAAATTGACACTGAGGGAGTTGGTGGGGTGGTTTGCGTGAGCTTGGTTACAAGAGGAAGGGATTTACTGGTCAGTGGACTGCTTCCGCTGTCACCCAAAGTTTTTGAACTTGTCACTGACTTATTATGAATGCGCTGCAGGTGACGTATAAGGGAGGATGTTCCGAGGTGGTTAACGTCCTTACCCCTACTTATTACAGCTTGACAAAGGGAACACACGGCTTGACACCTGTTGTCCGCATTTCTGTTGAAATACCTCCACACCGAAGAGCTGATTTT